>NC_044308.2:127384918-127995723 GCF_007474595.2 Lynx canadensis
TTCTTTCTCTTTTTCTCTTTCGTTTCTTTTCTTTCTTTCTTCTTTTTGCTTTTTCTTTCTTTCTTTCTTTCTTTCTTCTTTCTTTCTTTCTTTCTTTCTTCTTCTTCTTTCTTTCTTTTTCTTCTTTTCTTTTTCTTTCTTCCTCTTTTTTTTTTATCTTATTTATTTTTGAGAGAGAGACAGTACGTAAGCAGGGGAGGAGCAGAGAGAGAGGGAGACACAGAATCAGAAGCTCCAGGCTCCGAGCCATCAGCACAGAGCCCAACGCGGGGCTCAAACTCACGAACCGTGAGATCACGACCTGAGCCGAAGCTGGATGCTTAACTGACTGAGTCACCCAGGCGCCCCTTAATCAGGAGGTTTCTTATCACTTTATAGAAAAAGATAGCTATAGAAGAAGAGTAGAAGAGTTCACGTCACCAAACAAATATAATGGGGTGTATGTTTTTTACACTATAAATATTTTAATATATGTGTGGTTGGGAGAAATTGTTCCTGCTTATTATTGACAATACTTAAATGTGGGAATAATAAACTTGGCATGCTTAGTCAGATTCTTCTTGCCCCTGAGTCTTCGTGGCCTATGGAAAATTTGTATTCTGCCCTGCTTACTACCATTCATCCAGTATTTATTAAGCACCTACTGCATGCCTGGAACTGTTTTAGATGCCATGGAGGCAGCTTGTGACTATCAAGGGATATCCAGTATTGGGTGGGTAATCCAAGGGTCAAGTTTAGGAATTTTACTTTTATCAGATAAAGTTGCTACGTTGACATCTGTATGTGTCACTCCTTGTCTGTTTTTATTTGGTTCAGAAATGGGGCAGAATACACCAGTCTAATTTAGGGACCAAACTCCACATCATTATCATTGTTTCTGTTTGACAATGTGTCGTCTTTCATTTCTCAGAGCTCAGTGGCTTTTGACCCCAAGATACTAGTGTTTTTCACCTGAGACATGTTGTAAAGCAAACATTCATTAGGTCAGAAAGAGCCAGTGTATTTTCCCAGATCCCTTTCGAGAGTTTTTGTACAAATCTAAAGAGTGACGCTGGTTTTTTTTCTTCAATATAAAACTAGGACCTGCTACATGTCACTCTCAGCTGCCCTCATCTGCATATTTCCATTTCACCCATGTCACACTTTTATATAAAGTGGTAATTCTTAGTAGAATTTTTGAAATGCGGACTGATGCTAGTAGAGAACACTTTTTATTACACTCACACACATTCACACGCACATGCACCCATATACCACCACCTTGCCAAACATTGCTGATACTTGACTTATGTGCCTTTTTTGGATCGTCACCAATGAGTTTTTTGTCCACTGGTAAGCTCAGTTGTTTAGCATATTTTGAAAGATTGATATTTTTTTATTGATGATGGGAACATTAATGTAACACTGTAAGACAAAAGAGAACATAATTTTGTATAGAAGGGAAATTAGGGCAACAGAAAGGGAAAAGAGGCTGAAGGCAAAAGCCATGTGTCAGCTGCTTTGGGATCTGGGCTTTCATCAGCTGTTAGGGGAAAAATTATGGGACTGTGGCTGCCCTTCAGAGCGAACAGAGGGTACTAGCCAGAGCCAGGCAGCGTGTCAAGGTCCCAGCTCAATAGCCTGCACCACAAAGCGTTGTACTCGTCCCTGTAGAGCAATGTACTACTGACCATAATTCACAGAATCACAAGTGGATTCCTACGATGGGCTAACCTGGTCCACGAACACATATAATATGGGACTCATAGCTATATTTTAGGCACAAATTGTACTGGGTTCATTGCCCAAATTTCCCAATCTACTGACTGGTAACTGTAATCCTGCTGATGGATTCATGAACATGTATAGCAAGATCCTCAAGCTGAAAATTTTGCACGGGTGCTTATTCCTGAGAAGGGAAAGGGCTTTTACTCTTTGGTAAGGATTTGGTGATAGGGTCCTTACACAAATCATGAATCACTGAGTAACTATTTGTAAATTAATTAAATAATTAATGCTTTATACTGTTCACTACGCTTAATTCAAAAGCCAAAATAGTTATGTGGCATAAATGACTGCAACAATATAAGAAAGTGTGGAAGTGTGAGAGCTTTCTAATCTTAAAAGCAATGGAAACAAATCACGATTATAAAATTGGCTTCATACCGTCTTAAAAGTGACCATTCCTCAAAGCATCATAAAATTAAAAGATAAGTAATATCTACATAACAGATGTTCTTACAAATACGACACGCAGGGTCAGTACTACTAACCTGTACTAAAATCCTAGTAGATGATAGATAAGGGAGTGATGAGACAATTCACAGAACAACAACAACAACAACAACAAAATGTGACTCAAACAAATGAACATTGCAGGTTCATCAGGGATCAAAGGCAAGGGCATTAAAATGACAAAATACAGGCAGTGTCTTACTAAAGTGGTACAATTTTATGAAGTTTGCACTTCTATATGGGCGGGTGAGAAAATGGTTTGTATTTTCTGTACTGTAATTCCCCAGTCCCTATCAAGAGTGTTAATAAATTCCTTAACTTGTCCTTACCCTTTCCTAGATATCTCATAGGAATTTTAAGCATATACTACCTAAAACTGACCTCTTCTTCCCCATCTATTCATGCGCCTATTTGAAAGTTCCTTATATCAATAAAGGTCAGTGTACATTTTCTAGTTATTCATGTCACCTGATCCAGAGGCAAATCCATCTCATACCTTTCTTGAGCAATGTCTCTCTTCCCAACTGTCACCACCGTAATCCAGGTATAAACCATCTGAGCACCATCAATTGGGCACCTATGCTAACCATTCTTCCTTTTTCAACTGGGCTCTTCTGCTGTCTATTTCCAACCAACAACAGGGCAATTCTTTAAAAATTCAAGCCAGATCATATGATATCTGAATTCAGAACCTGTCCGTGGTTTTAGGTCGTGGTTAGCATGTAAGCCCAAGTCTACACATGCTTCACTCTCTCGACATATCCACATCTCAGATTAACAATACCCTCCTCAGAAAAGCACATCTGTCCTTCTCCATCCTCTTTATCTGCCTTAATGTTGTTCTTAATGCTCATCATATTCTTGCATTATAATATGTACCAGTTTATTTCTTTATTGCCTATCTGTCTTGCTAAAATCTGAGATCTATGAAGGCAAGTGGTTGTCTTTTCTACTTAATAAATATTAAATAAAGTAAATAAGTAAATTTGTTAATAAGGCAACATGAGAATTAACCTAAATACACAACAGTAAAATAGCCAAGTGGAATAGTACAAATTATTTTTTAAAGATATTTACTAATCTAAATAAATAATTCTTTATTATGATGTCATACGTTTATAGCGGTTGATTTAATTTGGCAAGCATTCTTACACCAATATACAGTGATTACTTCCGAGCTATAATATTGTGAAAGACTAAGTCCTTTTGCATAAACTTTAACTCAAAAAATTTTTATTACAGTTTTATGTTAAATACATTTTTAAAAATTCTCAGTCAGAGGTCCAAAACCAAGTTAGTCGTCCATAGAACTGCCATCCATAGAACTGGTTAAGATGAACCAAAATCAATGCAAAACAGCTATCCAGTCAAATATCTCCATTGAATAATTGTTACAGATATATATCCGGTTTGCTTTTCTAGGTCTGTTCGCCTCACTCTCTCTGCCTTCCTCTGCCTCAGAAGGCTGATGTGTAGAGACCACACCAACCAGTCTCTGTGCCACTTTTGTTCTTAGCTTCAGTGAATGGGGAATCCCAGTAGGTCACTGAGGTTCACAGGGGACTTACTGGTCCCCAGGATCCCTCCCTGTCCAGTCGCCCACTCCTGGCCACCCTTCGTGAAGATTCCTTTTTCTCCGGAGTAAGCTGAACCTTCTCATTTCTTCCCGAGTTGCAGTAGCACTCATTTTCTAGTCATTTGCAGAAAGCAAGAGCTCAACTGTTACTAAGTTCTCATTACCCTCCATCTCGTGGTCCTCCAATATCTACTCTAGCTGAATGGAGCATTTTCAAATTAACTGTATTCCATCTATGCTATTCATTTCCTATGGGGACCTGAATGAGACTGCCCTGGTGCCCAAGCCTTACCTTGCCTCAGCCCATCCTTTTACTCCAGGCATTGCTGAAAGGCTAGGATAAACTATGGCAACCTCACATCCATCAATTGCATCATACGCTTTCCTCTTCAGTCCTGGGCTTCTGGGTTTCCCTGCACGGATATCCTCAGGAATCTATTCAACTATTCTGATGCATGAACAAATGTGGAATTGAGAAGACATTAGCAAACCGTAAGGTAACTTTTGACCAATAAGGGACAGGAGCTGGCAAAACAAACAAACAAACAAACAAACAAACAATTTCCTTCTCCCTTCTTTTCCATGAACAATTCTGAGGCACATATTTTTCTTAGATCATGTAGTGCCTTACAATGATTGAAGTGATTAAACCCTAGTGTCCATGGCAGTAAGCCAGCTTAATAATGCATCTTTGGATTGGCTTTCCTCCACCCTTGTTTCATTTTTTCAGGTTCTTGACCCCTGTACCTTGAAAACATCCCAAAATAAACTACCTTTTGCAAACAACCATTTCAGACTCTGTTTCCTAGGCTGTCCTGCTTAGAGATACTGTGATGGGTATAGTGACATAATGTATGTGCGTGTATATGTATATATATACATACATATATATACATATATATATATATATACATATACACACACATACACACACATACACATGCATGCACACATTTATAATTTTCATTTAATAGCAAAATCTCTGTTGCATAGACTTCTTAAGGAAAGTATAAAAGATAATCAATGCGTTGCTTTCCATTTGCTAAAAGCCATTTCTATCATGTCCGCCACCCCTGCTCCCCACCCACCATCTCCACCCTCCACCCTCCATTCGGCCATCTTCACATGAATGGGAACACATGTACCTCAGTGCACACTGGGTAATCCATCAGTAAGTTTTTTCCAGTGTGCTTTCCTGACAGGTCTCAAAGAGGTTCCTAATAGCATTTCCCCTGAGGGCAACAATGCCATTAGTCAGAAGTAATAAAAACCTTTTAGTCAGAGGGAAATGGAGGCGGGGGGTGGCGGTCGGGGGGGAAACTTCATATTCTCTGCCACATTTTCAAAATTGAGTAAATTTAAACTTCAGTTTCCAGACTTATAGATAGAATAAATTCCAAGCTTAATTTCCATAGCAAAGCCGTAGGCAAACAGGTGCTGGAAAGAATTCTAATCCCCCATTTCATAACCTGGTCAACAGGAGACCTGACCTGTTATTGACTATGTGTCTGCACCGAGGCTGTGCAGGCCAGGTTTGAAGGCGATGTCACCTCCTCTCAGAGCAGCTGGAGGTGTCCTCTGTCCCAGCCTGCCAGCAGAGGACAGTGAGGATGAAGTTGTTTCTCACATAGAGAAACGACGGGGGCAGGCGAGCCAACTAAACAATCACAGGCAGGATCAGACACACACTGTCCTGTGAACATACCCCAGTGAAAAAGATAAACCAGTGGGTAAAACGTAAGCATGAAGGAAGTTTTTTGCCGAATAATACCTCTAATTTTGATTTGTCTCTTTTCACAATTAGTTTCCATGGATTCTGGTTTTACAGATGGAAGTGGAGAAATAAAGGTATGGGAACAGGGAGAGGAATCTGTTCTGGGCTATTTCCAGGCAAGACCTCAAATGGGAAGTCCCAGAGAAGACAAGAAAGCCCAGTCTTGGGATTTTCAGAGAGGCTTTGCCTCTGAAAGAGGTCTGAGTGTGTAGAAGATGCCAATTAATAGTGCTGCTTTGGCACACTAATGTAAACCTCAGATGGTTTGCGGTTGGCCCTTCTCTCCTGAAAAATGCATCTTGTACTCAGATAAGTGTAGACACTGAAGGTCGTGTTCTCCCTCCCTTCTTAATTCTGATCTACATTTACAGGAAAATCAGGCGGAAAACCATGAGCTGGGAAATGCCGTTCACTTGCAAAGAGGCATTACTGTTCCGGGCCTCTGGGCTGAATCATGCAGTTCCAGGTCCCAGGTGCCAACATCCACAGCTCCCCATTCCTACCCACACCACACACACAGCCTTGGCCTACAGCCATTTCAAGGATCAATCTGACTTTCTAAAGGAAATTGGCTCAGGGGTGCACTCATGTACCAGATGTGAGACCCATCCATGAGTCTTCGAAGGTCAGCCAGGATAATAGTCACATCTGTCCACAAGATAGCTCAAAGATTATCTACATTGTGTTCTCCTTGGCCACAGATTTTATGTGCTGGCTTGGGAAGTCTGTTTCAACTGGCAAAGTGGTTAATCCAACTCATCCTTTGCTCACATTTATTTACTTTTTTTTTTTAAACCTGGCCACAAATTCCCAAGATGTAAAATACAACCTTTATTCCAGATTCTATTTGCTACTCCATTTCATCCATTTATTCCTCTCAAATAATGAGCACTGGTTATACAATACGTCTGTCCATGTAGGAGACTTTATGCACTTAGGACATGGGCATTAAAAATACAACATCAGAGGGGCACCTGGGTGGCTCAGTCGGTTAAGCGTCCGACTTCAGTTCAGGTCACGATCTCACAGTCCGTGAGTTTGAGCCCCGCGTCGGGCTCTGGGCTGATGATGGCCCAGAGCCTGGAGCCTGATTCTGATTCTGTGTCTCCCTCTCTCTCTGACCCTCCCCCGTTCATGCTCTGTCTCTCTCTGTCTCAAAAATAAATAAACGTTAAAAAAAAATTTAAAAAAAAACAACATCAGAGACATATTTATAACCATAAATTCTCTCTTGAAATCTCTGTTACTTCTTGTTAAAATATCACTGCACATTTGAAGTGTTTTTTTTTCATTTCCAAATTGTTTTGTTGTCAACAATTTAGCACTTCCAGCTCTAAATGTTATTGAAAAGTTGCAAAAGAATATTTATTATAGTCCCCAGTTTTTCATCAGTTGTAACTTTACGAATAAAATTATTTTTTGGCAAAAATGTTTGCTTTGTGACCCAAAGTCATTTGGAGTAGGGAAATGGGAATGTGTCAACAGAGATAAATGAATATGGTCAATGGCTTAGTCACAGCATTAAGAAAACAAAGACATTTTCCCCACTTTTTTGAGCACACGCCTGGTTGTCATTATGTCTATGATGTTGAATAGAATTATTCTCTTTAATTAGAAAAAAGTTACAGAACACACAGAGTTGATGCCACAATATTTTATGGAGGAAATTTCATTATTTGGAAGTAGCCTAAGATGGGGATTTTATTGTTTTGGTTTTTAATGTTTTTCCTTTTTAAACCTGTAGCTGGAATTTACTGGAGGAGGTGTCTAAGTCATAATCCTTTCCATTATTAGCATGTTTCATTACTTTGTAGCTCTGATATTTAAGCCATAATGATAAAAAGACCAAGATTGTATGTTATAAGCCATAATCAAGCTAAAAAGCTATGTCGGACATTTGTTAATTTCCTTGTTCGTTTTCTTTCTAACGTACAGTCTCTTTCCTTCTTAAACAGTGTATCTGATTCTATCCAGCATGTACCCACAACCCTTGCCCTGCTCTCACTCTTGTTCTGGTAATACCATCATTATTTCCCTATCCAAAGCTGGAGAGTGTGATTTAATTCATAGTGATCTATTCCCTTGGCCATAGAAACTGGTCCAAGGACAGATGTATTACCTAAATCAAGCAGACAAGGTCAAAACTTGATTCTGGGATCTTTCTTTGAGTCACACCATAGCAATTAAGTCACTTTTACTACACTTGGTTTTGTAATAATATTAGCCTGAAAGTTCCAGGAACATAATGTTGAATCTGAAAATGGACTCCACATTTTTAAAAAATGTAGGTCATTGAAAATTCCTTTCAGTGGAAGAATAACTCAAACCAAGGGTCAACAGCTTCTCTTTCACATTTAACGTCACATTATAAATATATATTATCTTTTATAAAAACACAGAGACATTTCCGCGGGATTAAAACAATTTTAAGCCATATACACAACTTCTGACTCCTGAAGGGGTCTGGGACAAGTCTGAAAAATTTCTATTTAGAGGAAATTTTAGCTGAGTAGATTTATTTGATCTTTGAGATTAAGTACACACACAAACACATATATCTAGTCAGTTTATATCTATATCTATGCATATATAGATATGTATTTTTATATATACGCACACATATACACATATGTGCATGCACAAAACATATACAAGTAACTCTTCTCTTCTTAGGTTTCTATTAGCAACAAATCAATTGTTCTCTAGCTGTGAGAAAATTTTCCAAGTTCTCCAATTAAAATAGAAACTAAAATAAAGCTAAGTGTTTTGGAACCAAATCAAGAGATGTACCAAAGCTTTCAAAGACTGTTGAGCTAATTTGAACTGAATTATACAAATAATATTAGCAAAAGAATCAATATGCTTTTTTGTAATAGATATTGTAATACCCAAATGTCTACCGTATTGTTGAAGTTAGCCAATAAGAATAAGAAAGCCCTGGTCTTCATTGTGTGATTTTCTGTGTGAAAACAAACACTCTGTTGCAAACAGAACTTCCTTGGATCTTTTAGCATTCTATAGCTTAAGACATGGTAGGTTACAGATTAAATGCAGCTATAAGGTAAGAAGAATAATATATTGGTCATAAGAAATATAATTATTAACAGCATGCATTTGGAATCATTTTGTTGCCTTGTGTTTTTGTTAGAACAATGGAAAAAGGCAACGACATTGTGGAAATTAGGGTAGACATACTTTGATTAGAGAAGAGAAGACCAAGCCGTAGAATCTGAAGAATTGTGAAACACTTTCCAAACTGTCCTACTTAGCTAATAAATTCCACAAGGACACTGAGCAAGCAGTGGACAGCATGAGAACTGGATATAGAGCAATGATATGAATATATTTAGGAGAGAAAAAAAAAAACACTGAAAAGAAATCTAGTGTACTTTTATATTTCTCTGATGCTTGAAGTACTTTAAAATGTATTTATTAGGATATGACCCTTGCTTAAGTAAAACAGCTTTTAACTTTATAAAGTCTTTCTAAAATATAATGGGATCTACCATATCTTATGACCTTAATCCCCAGCAGTTAAAAATATAGGCTTTAGCAATAAGAAAATTTATTTTACAATTGAGAGAATTAAAACACAGAAACTGAAAGCTTGAAGTCTTAATCGTGACGGCACAGAACACCAAACCTGACTCAGGATTCCGACTTCCAGGTCCGTTTTTTTTTTCCCCTGGTCACAGCAAGGCTATGCGAGATGACCAAAGAAGATAAGAGGGATCTGGATCTTGAGTCACTGCTTAGAGAAGAAGTGACCGACCTGAATTGCTATGGTAGACTGTAACTTATGTGAGAAAACAAAAGCAAAAGCAAAAACAAGAACGCTGCTGTTTTTGAAACGCAGTCTACTGTAATACCTAAAAAAATGTTGAGTATTTGTGGCCTGATTTCCTTTGTGTTCCCAAAACACCAAATCTTTCAAGATTTGGCTCAAATCATAACATCTCACACTCCTCCATGATTAATTACACTTTCTGTTGCATTCATTTGCATTTTGTGTACATCTGTGTTGCATGTAACTGGTGGGCAGATAATTACCACACAGCTTCGTATGTACTGACTAGATCCTGAGCTCCTTAAGTGGGAAAACTTTTCCTCATTCAACTGCATATCCGCGTTCATTTTATTGTTGCTTAAACAAACACTTTTTAAAAGAATGGGTGCTTGTACGGTTCATCAAATATGCTTCATTGCACAAAGTTTGGGGAGCTGTTTTTCTTAATTAGTACACTTTCTCCTTAGCAGGCAATATTAAATTATTAGTCATTATTAAGTTACAAAGCTTTTATGAAAAAAAAAGTTTATTTACTTATTTTGAGAGAGACAGAGACCGCGTTTAAGTGGGGAAGGGTCAGAGAGATTGGAAACAGAATCCCACGCAGGCTCTGTGCTGGCAATGTGAACCGTGAGATCGTGACCTGAGCTGAAACCAAGAATCAGACACTCAACTAACTGAGCCACTGAGGCGCCCCTAAATTCCGAAACTTTGATCCAATTTTCGTTCATGTAATTCCATGAGTTGATTGCAACCCAGTCTGACACGTATCTTAAATTCTTTTATTTCCCCCCGTTAAGAATGTTTTGGTTTTTGGAGTCGCCTGGTATAGAAGAGTTTTTGTTTGTTTGTTTATGTCTCTTTTATAGTTGATGATTAGAAGAAGGCAAATAATTCACAATAAAATGTTCGAGATAATGATTGATGGATGTAGATTATAGTATATCTTCTAGTCATGGACATATCCTTCTACAGTGGAGGGTGAAGGGAGCAGAATCTGTGTGCTTCCATTTGTTACATTAGCATCATAAAACCCCATTCTATGTAACTCTATATTCAAGTTGACCCCATGATTCAGAATTAAGCTCAGAACTCTAAGAAAGAATGCCTCAGAAGATTACTCTCCATAGTGTCGTGAGAACTACACTTGAAATACAGTAATTAGAAAGAATGGAATAGTAAGAACTTCTTTGCCTAGAGACGAAGCTCTTACAGAGATATTGCCAATGTACAGAACCATTCACAGACAGCCGCTGAAACTCAGTGAGGTGGAGAATTATGTTCTCAGGTAAAAACCAATAAACGTGTGACTTCGGTTTATTCAGTTTGGGGGAAATTATTATGACCATTGCTGGTGGAGAAGAGAGCAGTCAGTTTTAAGACACCAGATTTACATAACATTCTTTCATTGTTCATTTGAATTCTTTGTTCCAGAATGAGTTCTTCTGCCCCACCTCCATCATTAGTAGGTGGGATTTCTAATAAATCAGACCCCGCTCCAAAAAAAGCCAGACATTATAGGTATCAAACTATAGTGTGAATTAATTTCCAAGGTGATCCTCATAAATGTAATATATTCTATTTCACCTGAAACTTTTTCAGTTGTGGGTCATGGAGAACTAAAGTCACATGAAGAATCATCTAGCTTAGCACTGTGATGGATTATCTTCCTTTGTTGAGACCCTAAACTTTTGAATTTTAGCGGGGAGCTATTGTTCAGAAATTGTTCCAGCTCCATTGTAGTGAACTCGTGTAAAGATGATGTACAATTCTAGCTCATACCTTATTCTGTTCATGAGGAATTTCACTCTTTCTTCCCCTAGTATTTCCAGAACATGTGTTTCACAGACTAGACTTTACACGGTCATCTGTAGGAATCCATTTTATTTACTCTGTTATAGTTTGCTTTGGGTATATGTGGGTGTGTATGCATATGTGTGTGTCCTTCCTCCTAGCATGTGGCATTTTTCTTCCCTCATGTCAAGAGCATTTGTTCTTTCTGGCCACTGGATGGCGATTAAGTGTTTTTTTTTTTTTTTTTCTCTGTGCAGGTAGATCATTAAAAGAACAAATAGCCAGTACAGATAGGTTTTGATTCATTGACAAGATTTCAAGGCACCTTATTAACAAGAAAACAGGGGAGCATTTCACCTTGTCTTAATCAATTAAATAATTTATTAACAAAGCCCACAACTTTGCTTGATTATTACCAAATGCAATAAGGCAGTAATTTACACAATATTTTTTAACGCAAGTACCTAGCTGTACCTATGAAATAAACTTGCAACTCTTTTCCCTGACAATTGCTACCTTCAGTACCCTCTGCCAAATCTCAGCCTAAGGGAAACCTTTAGGAAATACACTGAGAAATGTTCATAATCTCTCATGATACTGCATCGTAATTGTTTATTTATGGGTAAGATCTATTAGTTTTGGTTCTTGCTGAATCTAGAGCACTAGGTAACCTGTTAGTTAGTAAATGCTAGTTGAGTAAGTGGAAACAACAAATGTTTTTTTTTTCTTGCACTCTGGTTTTCTTACCCGTCTGGGAGATAGGATGAAGTTCGACTCCATGAAATAGAAAGGTTCTGCAAATGCAGGTCTCCCGGCATTGGAGGAAAGGGCAGGTGTATCCCATACTTGGCGTTCACAGCTGTTTAACCGATCTTTCTCCTATTCTCCTCCTTGAAGAATGTCCCCTCTATAAAGTGAAGCATTGGACGGAGTTCTCCTGTGCTGAGTTTACAGAAAAGCTTGCTTTTCCCCTGTTCTAACCATTCGGAGTTGTCCTGGTTTTCAGTGATGAGGCCAACGATACTCTCAAAAATTCAAACTTGCATACCAAGAAATGTATATGGGCTTCAAAATCCTACTGTCTACAAATCAAAAATTGTCCACACATTGCACTGAGATGATGTTTTCCATTATTAAAAACTTTTATTTGAGAATATTTTGATTTACTTATCAATTGGAAAAAAAAAACAATACAAACATTTCAGAGACCATGCGCTCATCTTTTTCTCTACAGCCACGCTAAAATTTTCCTTATA
Organism: Lynx canadensis; assembly: GCF_007474595.2. Lineage (NCBI taxonomy): Eukaryota > Metazoa > Chordata > Mammalia > Carnivora > Felidae > Lynx > Lynx canadensis. Next base: position 127,397,320 of record NC_044308.2, read on the forward strand.
CTACTGGCATTAATGACGTGTATCATAGTAAGGAGAGAAAAGCAGCGGCAGCAGGTGAGAGCTTTGTGATCCCAGAGTGGAACAGGAGGAGGCAGAAGGGAGTGAGAGTGAGAGTAGCTCCCAGGGGAGTTCTTGCAGACAACCATGGGAGTCACTGTAGGAAACTAGGGACCATTCAAGGTCATTTTGCCCAACAACATACCAGCACATCCATGGAAGGCACTCAATTATGGATGCTTTTATTAAGAAAAAGTACTTTTTTGTCCTGTCCCTAACATCAGGTTCCTCTACCACAAAATTACTGGTTTCAAAGGTGATCCTAGACTCCTGCGGTGTACAGAACATTTTGGTTCTTAGTGGAATTCTTTCTTTCTCTTCGGTTCTTTAGTGCTCCTTTCTTTCTGTTCTGGCTCTCCGTCCAGGCAGGAAGGCAGTAAGCAGGACAATAATGATCCGGTCTAAGTCAGGAAGGCCATGCATGCAGTCCGTCTTCCATTACTCCCTTCATAAATCCTTCCTTTCTTTTTTCTTCCTTCTTCCTTTTTCTTCCTCCCTTTCCTTCTTCCTGTCTTCTTTCTTTCTTTCTTGTTCTTTCTTTCTTTCTTTCTTTCCTCTTTTCTGCCTCCTGGATGGTAGAATGAAAATGGTATGTTAGTCTGATTTTCTGTATTAGTTTGCTGAGGCTGCCTTCCACATTGGGTAGCTTAAACAACAGATATATATCTCTCTCTATATATATATATAGATATATATATATCTATATATATATACACATATATAGAGAGAGAGATCTATATAGATAGATAGATAGATATAGATATAGATATAGATATAGATATAGATATAGATATTTTACTGTTCTAGAGGCTAGAAGTCTAAGATCAAGGTGTCAACTCTGCTGATCCTTTCTGTGAGCTGTGAGAAAGTGGTGGGTGGGGGTCTCTTCCAGGCTCTCTCATTGGCATGAAGAGGGCCATCTCCCCTCTGTGTCTTCACATCATCTTTTCTCTGTGTATCTTTCTTTTCACATGACGTTCTTTTTGTAAGTTCACGAGTAATATTGGATTCGGGCTCACCCTAATGACCTTATTTTAATTTAGCCAATTTCATGTGCAAAGACCCTTTTTCCATATCAGTTCGTATTCTGAGAAACTGCAGTTTATGACTTTCAACATACGAATTTAGCACCTTCTCTACTTGATGCTGCCTCTCCCCCTCCAACCGCCCTGTTTTTCCATTACTAGAAGGTGCATTAGTTAAGCTCCCCCCACTGGAGCATGATTGCAGAGGCACATAACTCAGTGGTTGCATTCATTGCTTCTGGAAGCATAGCACCTGGATTTGCATCCTGGTGCTGTCACTTCTGGCTCTGTGGCCAGCATTTCCTCATCTAAAGAACGGACATAATGTCATCTATGATGTTATGTGCTCAACCACTTTGCAAATGTTACACTTATAACTATTTATTATAAATATCATTAAAGAAATAAACTGCCTTCTAAGTACAGGAAGTAGTCCATACACTTTGACTACGAATGCTTACAATCCGAACAAAGAACACATGGGAAGCTTTGAAAATGTTGAGATGCAGGTTCACCTGTAGAATGGAAAAACAATCCTGTCTCGGGGGCAATGGCCCAAGTCATGCAGGGGCCACAGGTAATCATAAAAGACATCCAAATTTCAACTGTTTCGGATCGCTGGGTCCCAGACCCATCAGGGAGTCATCTGCACAGTCCACTTGCCTCTCTCAAGTGCAGTCTCCGAGAACCCAGGTGCAAAGAAAGGGAAACAGTGCCCAGGAAGGGAATAGCGCTGGGACACTTTGCACTGTGTGCATCCACCACATCCTCGATTTGATACCTAAGTGCATCAGAAATATTTAGTGGATGTCACCCCACCCTAATAAGTTCTTTTCCACCTTTTGACATTAGGAACATGCTCATTTCTTCTCTCTTCCACTGTTTGGGCGCTTTATAGTTAGTCACTACTGATTGTCTGGTCCTGACTGAAAGCTGGGTGAGCTTGGGTTTGGGCTCCTCTTGGTTCTGGTCATGACACTACAGATGTGATCTAAGTGTTTCATATGTATTATCAGATTTAATAATCAGAGCAACTCTTAGGGAAGTATCCATATTATCGTTAAAACTTAGGGGTACAGGGGGGTTAGGAAGGTTCATACTGCCCAAAGTCAAAAGGAAATAGTTGGCACACAATTTGAATCCAGATCAGTATGATCTCTAACGCCTGAGCTCAGTGACAAATCCTTTCTCCTACGCAGATAAAGAAGAAAGTCAGGCACCTAACAGTGTCTTTTGTTACAATGTGGTGAGGCTCAGATCAACAATTTGAAAGCTTTGATAATGAAATTGTCTCAGCTTAATTTCCAATCGTAGATTCTCTTAATCTGAAACCATCTCATGTCAGAGACGTATACATGACTATGAAACCAGTGGATCAACATATGGTCACTTTACATACATTTGAAACACTGTGTAAAGATGTGATTATACATTACCTAATTGTGCATTACTTAAATGTATAATCACATCCAATTCCAAAGATTACAATGACTAACTACATAAAACAAATCCATACCCTAAAGTTCTGTCATCATTTGCTTTGAACTAAAATCTCTGATGACACTGGGCTTTTTTAAGTTCTCAAGTATACTTGACTTACTCCAAATTTTGTTTTCTTTAAATTGGCTTTTTAAAGCCTAGTCTTATATTATGTTTACAAAAAGGCTCACCAATTTTGAATTTTTTTTTTACCTTTTGAATACTGTACCCTAATTTAATTTGTATAATTTCATGTATTTGAATTCAAGTTTTGTTAAAGTAGGATTTAACATTTAAAATGTAACCAGTAAGATAAGACTGAATTGAATTGAACAAATACACATTGAGTTTCTACTATGTTACAGGTTTTGAAAATATGGATAGATGGGTAGATATCTGTATAGATACAGATACAGATATGATTTGGAAATGATGCAGATAGACATATCTGTTTGTCCATTCATCTAGACCACCCATTTGACATTGAACTTTGGGCAAATGTGATGATCTTCCCATGGTAGCAGATTAGCATTGTATAAAGGACAGCCTTTAAATATTGCTATTATCTTGTGAAGATATAGGACACAGAACTATGAAATCTTGGACAAGTTGAAGGCAATGTGACAAGATTTTAATGGAAACTAGATTATTTTTATTTTTTTTATTTTTATTTATTTATTTATTTTTTTGCTTCTACTCATTTTCCTTTGAAAAGCTAAGTGGATTAATGAGGTAAAATCATTATCTTGCTAAGAACATAAACAAAGGTTATTATGAACCAGAAGTCTGTTTTGTGAGAAAATAAGGAATAGAGACAGTGAATAGAAAATACTAGGTAGTCCTGGTGTCATCTTCCCTGAAACTTTATATTAGGTTCCTGTTTATTTTTTTTTTCAGCAAGACTGTACTCAAACTAAAATTATAATGACTAATCCTAAGTAATAGCAAACTGTAGATATAAAGCACATCTAGAATGTGATTTCCCTATCATTTTGCCTTTTGTCGTATTTACAGTTTTCACTTCTTAAGCTACAAAGACATATTTATAATTAAGGATCTCAACCTTCAGAGTTTAATCAACACATTTGACATATTTTAGGTCTGAACTATTTTTTCTGTCTGACTTAGATTGTGTGCCTTAAGGGTGAGGACTGCGTCCATGATGATTTATAGAGTGCCGCATACTTGGTTTTCAATAAATACTAAACAATAAAGAAAGCTTGTGTAGCAAAGATACAACTTTCATGCTAAAGACAAATTGGTTAAATGATTTAGAATTATTTTTCTTTTATATTGGAAAGCAGTGACAAAGTATCCTCTTTGAATGGAGTAACACTTTCCATTTTCATGTCTCAAATTAACATAGTTGTGTGTGCTCTCTTGCTCTCATTTGAAGCTTTAAATCCAGCTTTATGCACATTTTTAAATGTTATCATTTTATTGAATATGCACTTTTGAGTAAGATTTAATAAGAACATCAGTGAATTAGCAAGTGATATTCTCTAGTTCATCTGCTGAGTACTGCATATGCAACAACATTTGGAGCCATTCCAAATTAAACTCATGTAATGAAGGTGAAAATATTTCGTTTACACTTACTTATATTTCTGGCTTTCATGCACCATTGCCTTTCAGCTCATGAACTGTTCAGTCTTTTGCATTGTTCTCAGTGTTCAATTCTTTGGCATTCCATACATCCTTTGGAATGTCAATTGGAGAGGAACATCCTATGTCTCTTGCTTCATTGTGACATCCATCTATACTCAAGTGTGGTGGCAGAAGAACCTCATGAAGCTACAGGTTGTCTTGTTCAGTCCTACTTCAGGGCCCCTGGCAAGTGTTTTCTGCATGGAACATTCTTTCCCCTTCTTTTTATTACCCTGTCAACTTTTCATTAGCAACTTAAGAATCCTCCTTCAAGCTTCAGACTAAATGACTACCCTACAGGAAAGCCTTCTCTCCTACCTCTACCTTCTACTTGACTAAGTTGTTACCCTTGTATCAAAACCCTTAATTCCTAACCTTCCCTCAACACTGCATTCATTAGATTAGTCTTTGCTTATTTGACATATATCTTCTTGACCAAAAAAAAAAAAAAATCCATAAAGGAATAAACTTCATGAATTATTCACCATGGTAACCAGAACACCAATCTCAGTGCCTGAGACATAACAATCATTCAATAAAAATTCGCTGAACAATTAAAAGACTATTGTTTAACCTTTCAAGACCACTACACAAGAAGATCATGTATTCTTGAAGCAAAATAGTTAAAACTTACTGTGGAATTTGGCTTGTAAACCATGGAAAGCATTTACACTCACATCTTCGGGACTCAATCAGTATTTGGGACAAATCATGTGCTTTCCTTGAGCAAAGCTAACGTGTCAATAAAAAAATGTTCTATAAATTTTTATACAGGCTGGGCATTCCTCGGTTTACAAACTGTTCCTGGTTGATCTTATGAAGTTAACTTTGATTTTTTTTTCTAAAAAAACGATATGAGGTATAATGTTTTGGCATTCTCTGTGGGGGTGGGGGGAGAGTTTCATTAACTATCTCCATTTAAACTTAGCACACACTGAGAACAATCTATCGGAAAGGTTTACTTTTATTCTTTTGGGGGACGCCTAGAATAGTTCTGTGCAGGGTGAGGGGAAGGGTTCTGCAGCTAAGTCAGGGGCTGGTGAATCCACAGTGAAAGAGCTGTTTAATCTGAGGAAAAATGTGAGTTGCACTATTGAAGCACATACATTCATGCTTAATAATCCACCAGAGGACAGACTACCAAGAGCGAGGTAGAATACTGTCGGTGCAATAAAACCCTGTGTAATTGGCAGAGTCATGTGTAAATTGTAAATTTGTTTGTTTGTTTGTTTGTTTGCTTCTTTTGGTGGATTAACAAATGTCCAGGCCACAGGAAGTTCCTGAATTCTTCTAAATCTGTCAATATTTTATGAGGAGAAAAAGAAAGTTGCAATGCTAATTGATACTTCAGGGTGAAACAGATCAGGATTCACTCACTCCCCAGTGGGGCCTGCGGGTTTTCAGAAATTTTGTCTTATTTGCTTATTTTTAAATGTGTTTTTCTTGTCCCCAAAATGTAATATGAAAGATCAAGTAAGCATACTGGCCTAGAAGATGTGGGAAATTGTCTATACATTTAAAAAAATCCTATGTCTACCTATAAGAAATCTAATTTAATTTATTTACTTTAAGGGAAGATTAAATTATTGCAGGCTTTCTATAATTCAAACCACCTGTTTAAAAAAAATGTTAAGTACCGCTTTAACAAGAAAGAGCTTTCACTAATGTGAGAGTTTGAATAATCCATAGATTTGAGCTATCTGAGAATAATGCACATCTTGCATTTAGCCCCATTTTAGCCCATGTGCTTTCCTTGAGCAAAGCTAACGTAATTTTAGAAGCAGAAGTCATGTTTGATTTATGGACCATCATGATTTAGTAATAAAATCAAATTTGAAAGTTTCTATTAAAAAATAAAAACAAAAAACTGGATAGCTAGTCCAAGCATTAGAATTATTTGCTCTTTTTTTCCCCCAACCTAAAAAGTGAGTCTTGATTGAAATCAGTGGAGAATGTTCTCCAGCCCTTTTCATTTTGTTTTCCCATCACAAATTTTATCTGACAATATTTCCACTACAATGATGCAGGTTTAACCCTTTCAGCGATGTGTTTGAATGGGAATGTTAATTTAGGTATTCATCTTGCTTTCCTGACCATTAGTTATTCTGAGAAAAACTCAAAGGGAAGTATCTTTAATTATCTTTAGAGAGTCACTACTCTGTTGATTTTGCCTCATTAAATTCATGCTAACTGTTCTAGTGCATTTTGAGGCCATTATGAGTAAACAGTATTCAAAGGCCTAGTAGTTGAAAACACACATTTTACAAATATGAAATACAGCCTTGAATTTCACTTTATTGTGCAATCTCTCTCTTTGTACCATTTCATATCATTTCACAGCATTCAATATCGTGTGTTTGCAAAACAAAGATTACTTTTGAATAATCCTGTAATTCCGGTTTCAGAGTGAGATGCAGTGGAAGAAAAGCTAAACCTTTATACTAATTACTTTGAGGTATAGCAGTAGTTTAGATTGTTCCAGAAAAATAGTTATTCTCCTGAGGAGTAACAGCTTCCAGAATGCTGAATGCAAGGCTAACCAAGCATAAAGTCTTTTATTTTTGGCCTTCTGAGCACTCGGGAGATGGAACCAGTTGCTTCAGCAGTAAAGCCCTTTTTAAACAAATCAAATCGGAAGGAAATTGAGACCCAAATTCTATAGAGGGAATCTATGAAGAATGTTTGAGCTCAGGGGCATCGGAATTCTTAGTGTGAAATCCATTATTCTACCATGATTAAGGCAGTTCATCACCAATTACAGGAGCGTGTTTCTAGGTGATCAATGGAGGTTAAAGAGTTTTTTTTTCTTTCTTTCTAGAATTAGCTTCCTAATTAATAAAAGTGAATTTTACAATGGCCTTCTTAAGAACAGCTGTGTTATCTATTGTTTATGGTTTATGGAACAGCCTTGCAGTCATGCTTGTTTTTTGGCATTGGAATAGAAATGAGTGATTTGCATAAGTGTAATATTAGCAGCTCTGTTGATTATTTTCTTTCCTTTTCTCTTTTTTGTATATTCATCATTTCTATTATTTTAATGATGAATGACTTTTAAGCAAAAAAAAACCTCTTTGCTTTTTTTTTAACCTCTCAAAACAGGCTAAAAATATGTTCATATAAAATTAGTATTAGATTAAACTCTGTCTTAATTTAACCACAATATGTTCTATGAACAAAAGTCAAATTTAGCCTAAATCAGGTCAAGATATACAGATAGCATATAACATTCACATACAAAGAATTACATTTTCATTTGAAAATAGACTTTACAGAGTAGTTGTAATTGCAAAATGTGATTTTTGAGGGAATTAGTTCATAAACTACCCTAAAATCTAGAAGTTTAAATATTATTTGTTTAAAATTCAAATTGATATTTCATTCAGACTATACTTCTTAAATAATGAGTATTGCCTTTATTTTATTTGCTCTTTTGAAATTTATTTATTTATTTATTTTGAGATAGAGCTGGGGGTGGGGGGAGCGGGCAGAGAGAGGGGGAGAGAGAGAATCCCAAGCAGGTCCACACTGTCAGTACGAAGTCCATAGCAGGATTTGAACTGACAATACTGAGATCATGACCTGAGCTGAAATCACGAGTCAGATGCTTAACCAACTGAGCCACCCAGGCACCCCTTCAATACTCCCTTTAAAAAAATGCAAATTTCAATCTAAACTTCGCTACCATACTGTTTATTCTTTACTCATGGCAAGTGTTAGAAATTGAATTGTTTCCCAAAAAATTCATGTTGAGGTCCTAAACCTCAGAAGATGGCCTCATTTGGAGACAGGGTCTCTACCGAGGCAGTAACTTAATGCGAGGTCATTAGAATAGGCCCTAATCCAATATGACTGGTGTCATTATTAAAAGGTAAAATTAAGACACAGAAAGATATACATAGAGGAAAGATGATGTAAACACACAGGGAGAGGGCAGCCATCTGCAAGCCAAAGAGAAATGCCTGGAACAGACCCTTCTCTCACGGCCTTCAGAAGGAACCAACCCTGCTAACACCTTGGTCTTGAACTTCTAGCCTCCAGACCTGTGAGAGAATAATTTTCTGTTCTAAGTACCCCAGTTGTAGTGCTTTGTTATGGAAGTTCTAAAAAAAAAAACGAATTAGGAGATATATTTACTGCCAAGTGGACTATTTTCAATCAAAATGTCTTAAAATTGTCCCTTAATTGCCAGTTAATGATGCTGTGCAGAATGTGCGATGCATTTTAGGAGTAGAGCACAAACAATAAGAGTATCGGACGTCAGTATCTGATACTCTTACCTTCTAGCTATAAAACACTGGGAAATGCGTTCAACTGCCTTGCGTCTCAGTTTCGTCATTAGTAACACAGGAATACTAGTGTTCCCAACTCACCAGAGTGCTTGTGAGGACTAAAAGAGATGAAATGTACAAAGTGCTGATTCCTAGTACATGGCCTCTAGTTAGCACTCTACAAATTTTAGTGGCCATAAATGTGAAAATTCATCAATGCTGATTACTATTGGAAATTGAAAAATTGTGAAACCTAACCAGAGATCTGCTGTGTTTCTCAAGTGAAGACTTGCAGATAAACCACCTCCTATGGGGCAGAACTTACCAGTACTTTGTGCCATACTATCAACATTAACCAAACTGCAAAGCTTCCTTCATTGAACCATGCATGCGAACTACACAGCATTCTATGTGTTCCCAACGACAAAAGATGCATCATGGATTATGGGAAACTGGGGTCTAGTTCAAGAAATAACACATGGATACCCACAGTTCTAATGCAAAGAAATAATTCCTGCTACAAGACAAGTGTCGTTGAGGACAGATCCTGCATGTGGAAGGTGCAGTTTCCTCTTACCTGTGTTCCTAAAAGAATGCTTTTATAAATTACATTTCCCCCATGCTTTGATCCTTTAGAAAGCCATCTTTTTTTAGTTAATATATTCATTCACCACATCTTTATATACAACTCCATGTTTGTTGGGTTTTGTGCAAGGCTCATGCAGGATGAAAGGGCAAGAGTCAGGGCTGTGCTAGAACTCTCTCCTTGAGTAGTTTTTGTATGCTTCCCTTGTTTAATAACTATTGAAACATTGGGACAGAGAAAAGTGTTCCTAGGTGTCCCCAGGCAGAATTAGTCCCACTTGTTTACATTTGCCTAGATCTTTGCCTACCTTAGTCATTGCATTTCATCATTCTATATTGTGACTAATTCATAAAGAATTACTCTGCCACATTCTCTAATATGTGAATTCTTGCAAGAAACATGTTTTTCTATATATGCTCAGAGCCTAGCACAGTAGCTAGCATGAATCAGGTGCAATGTAAATAAAAGAGTGAATTAATTATTGTAAAAGAGGGAAGGTGAGGGATAGGCAAATGATCATGAAGAACTCAGTATTCATGCAGAGCTTTACATAAGAGAGGGTACAGACAAGGAAAATATGGTGGGAGAACAAAATTCCAGGCAGATGGAAAATCAAGAGCTAAAGCACACACATGGGGAAAGGAATACATATTGAAATTGCAAACAAGTCAATTTGGCTGGGGTCTAGTGTATATGAACATGAATAAGGTAGAATTTAAAAAGGCAAATCCCATTTGCATCGTGGAGGCTCATAAATGCAAGGCTAGGGAATCTAGACCTTAATCGTTACAGCTCTGAAAACAACACTCCATGATTCTCCAATGCCTCTGGCATAATCTGTTAGCAGTATGTAATTTGGGAAAGGCATGGGAGAGAATTTTGTTGATGTCTTCATATATTAACTCAAATTACTCCATGTTTAATTCAACCAAAATATACTTTAATCCACTAATAGAACTTTTTCTTAGTTGCTTTGTTATATTTTGAATGTACCACTTAGTTTAATATAGTAAGTGATATCTTAGGCTCCTTTTTTTATAAGTGGACAGTAAAATTTATCTGCTAAATGTCTTTGCTGATAACTTCAATCAATTTATGCACATTGAAATCTCCTGGGAAGTGTGAGCCTTATAAAACATAAATACATAACCAGTAACAAAGTAGGATCAAAAGTGTTATTCATGAGCTCCAAAATATTATTACTTTACTTAAGTATTCATCTGATTCTCTGTAAAGCTTGTGGTAAAATGGAATCAGAAATCAAGGCTTGAGCTAAAGTTATCTAGGGCCAAGATCATTTCAAGAAGGTAATACAGAAGTCCAGTCTACAGTTCAATATAAACATGGAAGCCTCATTGGAAGATATACTCCTGATGTTAGAAAAAAAAAATTCTCTGAAGCAACAAAATGCTCCATGATTCAGAAATTTCAAAATACATACATATGCTTATATGGAATAAAAGTTTGAGAGTTGTCATGGGAAAATATTCATAATACCTTATCTATTGATGTGAACATGGATAAATTTCAAAACTATAATGCTGTTATTAAGAAAAAGTTGAAAATTATTCTTATAGCATTGGATGCCATCTAAAGTGCACTCTAAATGTTAATATGCCCAAAATAAAGATGTATATTCTTTATTAATAAGGACATATTTATTAAAATTATACAATTTTCCTTGGAATGATCTACCCAACCTCAGGTTATAAATTTCTCTGAGCAAGGTGGGAGAAATACTATAGAAGGTACTGGGCTCTAGGTGTATTTCTACATACTGTTTTTAGAGCAAATATCTGTATTTATTTTTTAAAAAATAAATAAAATATTTGAACCACATACAAGCCATTGGGAGGAGCATCTTTGTCAAGACAAAACACGTTAACCCTTAGCACTTTGCTTACCTAAGTTCCTAGTTGCCTTAAATGAAGGGGCATCTCAAGAGGCTTTTCCCAGACCACTGCAATAAAGCGGATGGATATCTCAATATAACAAGCCAAATTAATTTCTTGCCTTTCTAGTACATGTAAGAGTTATGTTTACACTATACTGTAGCCTATTAAGTGTGCAATAACATCGTGTCTAAAAAAAAAAATCTATGGTCATTTAAAATACTTTGTCGCTATAACATGCTAACCATTATCTGTGCTTTCAGCAAGGTGTAATCACTGATCACAAATCACCATAACCAATGTAATAATAATGAAAAAGTTTGAAACGTTGCAAGAATTACTAAATGTCACATACGGACACGAAGTGAGCAAATGTTGGAAAAATGGCACCAACAGGCTCGGTTGAGGCAGGGTGGCCACACATCTGCAATTTGTAAGAAACACAGTATCTATGCAGACCAGGAAAGTGAAGCACAATGAAACTAAGTATGCTGGTAATGGTAAATGTGAGAGAGTCCTTTCCCTGAACAAGCTCCTGATGTGGTAGGGAAGACTACAATGTGCCCAAATAAATTACAATGTATTAGAGTTTATACAGGAATAAAAGCTTTACCCTGAATTCAGATCCCCTAAACAGGCCAGTCCAGGTGAATAAAGGCTTTAGAACTATTTAAGATATGAATGTGGCAATATTAAAGAATACCCTAATAACAAAAACCTTGTTTCTGTATAAACTAACAGAACCACTGTCTACATGTCTAACACCTCTCCCTTTCCACCAAGTAGGTGATTTGGGGAGTACTAAATGCTGATAGTTCCTTCTGTTTATTTAATTTTCAATTTATTTTCATTTCCTGATTTATTTGGTATGAGGTCACCCAAAGCAAAATCGTCTTGCAAAATTTTGGGCTGGCCAAGTCTGGTTCAGAGAATCTACAATGTCTTCAGTGTCACAGCTTCCTTCTCTCTTTTTATTTCATCACCTTTTATGTGTGCCTCCCATGTTCAAGATCAGCTCATGGTTATCAGATGGTTTCTGCAACTTTAGCCATCATATCTTCTTTCTCAGCAGAAAGAAAGAGAATGTAGATGATCCAAGAGCTTTCTTTTGAAACAAATTGTTTGTTAAGTATATCATATATGTATAAAGAGTAGGCAAATCAAAGTATGCCACTTCTATTAATTTTCCAAGGTTACATTATCCATGTAATCAGCCTTCAAATCAAGAAATAGGAGATTATCAGCATCCAGAAGATCCTCATTCCCTTTCCAAGTAACTACCTCGAAAACAAACCATTAAACTGACTTCTAAAAGCACAAATTACCTCAGCCTAGCAACTTGTTACTAGACATGTCGCCAGAGGCAAGGGAAACAAAAGGAAAATCAGCTATTGGGACTTCATCAAGATAAAAAGCACAGTGAAGGAAACAATCAACAAAACTAAAAGGCAGACTATAGAATGGGAGTAGTTATTTTCAAATGACATAGCTGGTAAAGGATTAGTATCCAAAATCTATAAAGAACTTATCAGACTCAACACCCAAAAAACAAATAATCCAGTGAAGAACTGGGCAAAAGACATGAATAGACACTTTCCGAAGAAGGTGTCCAGATGGCTAACAGACACATGAAAAAATACTCAACATCACTCATCATCAGGGAAATAAAAATCAAAACCACTATCTCTGTCAAAAATAAATAAACATTTTTTAAGAATTAAAAAAAAGGGGGGGGGGCGCCTGGGTGGCTCAGTTGGTTAAGCGTCTGACTTCGGCTCAGGTCGTGATCTCAAAGTCTGTGAGTTTGAGCCCCACGTTGGTCTCTGTGCTGACAGCTGGGAGCCTGGAGCCTGCTTCCGATTCTGTGTCTCCCTCTCTCTCTGCCCTTCTCCTGCTCATGCTTTCTCTTCCTGTCAAAAATAAATAAACATTTTTAAAAAATTAAAAAAAAAAACACTATGAGATACCACCTCACACCTGTCAGAATGGCTAAAATTAACAACACAAAAAACAACAGGTGTTGGTAAGGATGTGGAGAAAGGGGAAGCCTCTTACACTGTTGGTGGGAATGCAAACGGGGGCAGCCATTTTGGAAAACAGTATGGAGGTTCCTCAAAGAGTTAAAAAATAGAATTACCCTGTGGTCCAGTAATTGCACTACTAGGTATTTACCCAAAGGATACAGAAATACAGATTTGAAGGAGTACATGCATCCAATATTTATAGCAGAATTATTAACAATAGCCAAACTATGGAGAGATCAAATGGCCATTGACTGATGAATGGATAAAGAAGCCATAGTACTATGTATACAATGAATATTACTCAGCCATCAAAAAGAATGAAATCTTGCCATTTGCAAAGATGTTGATGAAGCTAGAGTGCCTTATCCTAAGCGAAGTAAGTCAGAGAAACACAAACACCACACGATTTCACTCATATGTGAAATTTAAGAAACAAAACAGACCACCATAGGGGAGGGGCAAAAGAGAGAAGGAAACAAACCATAGAGATTCTTAATGATAGAGAACAAACTGAGGGCTGATGGAGGCAGGTAGGTGGGGGATGGGCTAGATGGGAGATGGGTACTTAAGAGGGCACTTCTTATAATATTATGATGAGCACTGGATGTTTTAAGTGATGAACCACTGAATTTTACTCCTGAAATCAATATTGCAGTGTATATTAACTAGAATTTAAATATAAATAGATACATACATACATACATAAATACATAAATAAATAAAATGAAACTACAAATTAATTTTAACTGTTTTCAAAATATAAATGAATGAAATATTATGGTATATGCTCATTTATGTCTTCTTTTATGCAATATTATAATAGCATGATGTAGTCATGCTGCTGAGTAGGGCATTTTTTATTTTTTTGCCATAGTTATGTAATGTCCATTGAGTGCTACAAAATTTAATTGGTTTAATTATTTTACTGCTAATAGGCATTTAGGTAATTCCCACTTTTTGGATATAAACATTTTTGTCCATGTCTTTTAGTGAACGTATATACTTATTCTTATCTAACATATGCCTACAAGTAGGCATGGGTTTATGCCAATTTTCTCAAGAGATTTTACCAATTTATACTTGCACCTTCAGTAGAGTTTCTGTTGCTTCTTGTCCTCATGAACATTTTCCATTACCTTTTTTTTTTTTTTAATTTTAACCTTCTGGTGGAAGTGTGAGAGTATCCCATTATGATTTAAAAAAAAATTAAGTTTATTTACTTCAAGAGAAAGTACGCATGTGTGAGTGGGGGAGGGGCAGAGAGCAAGGAGGAGAGAGAATTCCTTTTTTTTCCTCATTTTATTTTTCTTTATTTTTTAATTTTTTTCAATACATGAAATTTATTGTCAAATTGGTTTCCTTACAACACCCAGTACTCATCCCAAAAGGTGCCCTCCTCAATACCCATCACCCACCCTCCCCTCCCTCTCACCCCCCATCAACCCTCAGTTTGTTCTCAGTTTTTAAGAGTCTCTTATGCTTTGGCTCTCTCCCCCTCTAACCTCTTTTTTTTTTCCTTTCCCTCCCTCATGGGTTTCTGTTAAGTTTCTCAGGATCCACATAAGAGTGAAACCATATGGTATCTGTCTTTCTCTGTATGGCTTATTTCACTTAGCATCACACTCTCCAGTTCCATCCACGTTGCTACAAAGGGCCATATTTCATTCTTTCTCACTGCCACGTAGTATTCCATTGTGTATATAAACCACAATTTCTTTCTCCATTCATCAGTGGATGGACATTTAGGCTCTTTCCATAATTTGGCTATTGTTGAGAGTGCTGCTATAAACATAGGGGTACAAGTGCTGCCCCTATGCATCAGTACTCCTGTATCCCTTGGTTAAATTCCTAGCAGTGCTATTGCTGGGTAATAGGGTAGGTCTATTTTTAATTTTCTGAGGAACCTCCACACTGCTTTCCAGAGCGGCTGCACCAATTTGCATTCCCACCAACAGTGCAAGAGGGTTCCCATTTCTCCACATCCTCTCCAGCATCTATAGTCTCCTGATTTGTTCATTTTGGCCACTCTGACTGGCGTGAGGTGATATCTGAGTGTGGTTTTGATTTGTATTTCCTTGATGAGGAGCGACGCTGAGCATCTTTTCATGTGCCTGTTGGCCATCTGGATGTCTTCTTTAGAGAAGTGTCTATTCATGTTTTCTGCCCATTTCTTCACTGGGTTGTTTGTTTTTTGGGTGTGGAGTTTGGTGAGCTCTTTATAGATTTTGGATACTAGTCCTTTGTCCGATATGTCATTTGCAAATATCTTTTCCCATTCCGTTGGTTGCCTTTTAGTTTTGTTGGTTGTTTCCTTTGCTGTGCAGAAGCTTTTTATCTTCATAAGGTCCCAGTAGTTCATTTTTGCTTTTAATTCCCTTGCCTTTGGGGATGTGTCAAGTAAGAAATTGCTACGGCTGAGGTCAGAGAGGTCTTTTCCTGCTTGAGTAGAGAGATTTCCAAGCAGGCTTTGAGCTGCCAGGTGAAGCCTGATGTGGGGCCCAAACTCAGAAACCCTGAGATCATGAACTGAGTTGGATGCTCAACTGGCTGAGCCACCCAGGCATCCATTCCATTCTGATTTAAATTCTCATTTCCTGATGATTAATAAAACTGAGCACCTCTTTTTATTAATGGTCATTCTACACTCTATTTTGTAAAGTGACACAGTATTTTGCCTATTTCCTGTTATGCTGTCTGACTTTTCTTGTTATCTGTACATTTGTTTTTTTTTTTTTTTTTTTATTTTTTTTTCAATGTTTATTTATTTTTGGGACAGAGAGAGACAGAGCATGAACGGGGGAGGGGCAGAGTGAGAGGGAGACACAGAATCGGAAGCAGGCTCCAGGCTCCGAGCCATCAGCCCGGAGCCTGACGCGGGGCTCGAACTCACGGACCGCGAGATCGTGACCTGGCTGAAGTCGGACGCTTAACCGACTGCGCCACCCAGGCGCCCCTGGTTTTGTTTTTAATATTCTGCATTAGAATCTTTTATCACATATATGTGATATAAATGTCTATCTCACATTGTAGGTTACTTTTTCACCCTCTTTAAAGTGTTAGGCCCTCAGAAAAATTAACATTTTTCTGAAACAAGGCAATATAATTAAAATAAAAATAACTATATTGAAAACAGGTTAATCAACATTAGAAAAGCCAACACTAATAATAGACAATTATATATTTTCTACAATTTAAAACACGACAAACATTTAAAACATTTAAACGGAATATCCCAGGCTGGTTGAAAGGGGAAACAAACAATAAACAGCTATACAGGCATGTGAGTGTTCGTTCATTTAACTAGATCCACGTCTCTATGTAATTGTTATACAAATTTGGTGAAGGTGGCAATGAAGACATGTAAGGATCTGATTAAAGTTATGCAGTCTCTATAACAATGATATGTATATGTACACACATATTTTGATGGGATAACTTTAGAGAGTTTTGTTTTTGTTTTTGCTTCTGTTTCTGGTGTTTTTTTTTTTTTTTTTTTTTTTTTTTTGGAGACCTTGAGATGCATTGGACACCAGAGTAAAGCCCTTGAGTCTAGTACACTCAAGTTCAT
This sequence comes from Lynx canadensis, assembly GCF_007474595.2. NCBI lineage: Eukaryota > Metazoa > Chordata > Mammalia > Carnivora > Felidae > Lynx > Lynx canadensis. Next base: position 127,413,866 of record NC_044308.2, read on the forward strand.
ACTATCTTCCTACCTCTAGGAAAAACAATTATACCTTTGCAATCCTGCACAGTTGGCTCCTTCTTAATTATAATATCTGTCCATCTGTGTTGTCTCCTGGATAAAATAAAACAAGTTATCTCAAGCCTATAGCTAAACACGCACTTATAAAACCATTTCACGGGTAATCAGTGTAAAGAAATAATTTTCTTGGACACATTTTTCCCCACTCTTTACTCACATCATTTGTTGTCTCTCCACTGCTCATTCACCTTCTAACCTTCCCTATGAAATCATTGAAAGAAAGGAGAAAATGTCTTTCCTGGAAATACTGTTTTGAGTGACTATCTTTTACAATTCCCTCCCTGTCTGTAAATTGTACATTTCAGGCCATGAAATATTCAACAAATACAATTTTGATGCCCTCTCTTCTAGAGATCTCTCTTTTACAAAACAGATTGTTTACAACTGTGCTCCCCTTCTGCCTAATGGGTACCCTAGGGGAATGTTGTTGGCTTTGAGATTCAACCACATATTTTCCACAAATAACAGCGTTGAAGCCAATGAAATCCAAGAGGAGCAAACATTATTCAGTGATCTCTGAAAAGAAGAGGCTCATGTTTCTCTTCCCGTTGGGGTATGAAGGAAAAGGACACGGAGGGATATGTGAACTGCAACCACATATAAGCAAATGATTTCAAAAAGTAGTGGCGCATTTCATGTCCTTTGGAGTCAAATGGGAGTCCTAAACTGTCAAGCTTAGCTACAGTGGAAACGGGTTTCTCTTTGGGGACCAAGATACACATTCACTTGCTTCCCATTTGGTTTGCTGATACAGCATCCATGCCCTGGCAGGTGCTGTCTGGGACTGCCAGAGAGATGAAAGCACAAATATATCACCTTGCTCTAGTGGGTTCTCAGACCAATAGCCAGAATTAATGTTGTTCCATGAAGACCAAAGCGCTTCCTAGGAACCTGGGAAGACCCATACATCACGGATGGTACAAACCAGTGCTCTGTATGAAAACAAAACAGTGCAAAGCAAGATGAGAAGGGACGAAGAAGAAAACTGCTAAGGAACCAGAAGTGTTATTGGGATTAACCATTTTAACCGTACTGATTTAACTAGATTAGGATAGATGTACATTCAGCTTGATGTCATTTTTTAAACTTAACATCTGTTTCCTGTGCAGGAAACATGTGCCATACATTAAGAGTACGGTGCACAAAACACTTTCTCATCTCTAAAGCTTGGAGTCTATTTTAAACAACAACAACAACAACAACGAAAGTGAAAATAAATATTTGTCAGATGGTATATTTAATGTTAGGTCAAGCAAAGAATGTAGTAAGAGCAACAGGAGGGGCACTTTTCACAACCTCTAGGAAGCTCAAAGGAAAGACTCAGCAGAGGTAACTGCTGAGCCAGTTCTAATGGATGATCAGGGATAAGCCAGGTAAAGTGGTGGGGATAAGTGAGGTGACCACGATAATGATTTAAGAGCTATTATGAAGGTGGGGTTAACAGAGTATGTGAAATGATTGGACGTTAAAAGGAAAATAGAAAACAAAAGGAGGAATCCAGTAGTAACAGAGCTGTAAATGAGGTCTAAAATGAAGTCTCTGTATTATGTATGCCTTGATACTTGGAGAAAACCAAGGGCCTTGAATGTCCTCACCACAAGTTCATCTCATCATGGTGCTCCTATTGATAAGGCTCTGTAGCCAAACGCATTTCCCTATCATGGCGATCAAGGACACTGCCTCCTTGTCTCTGAGTAGGAAACTTCAGTTCCCTAGCAGCCCATACAATTATTCAAACAAGCCAATCACACTTCCCACAAAAATTAGGGGTCACTCCACCATCTTATTACTACAAGCTTACCTTCCACAGTCTCTACAGATTCACTCATATCCTAAGAGCAAGCATCTGGAGGCTCTGCATGGCATGGTGTTCCTGTCCCCAAGGTGGGAATATATGTGACTGACAAACTGCCACCCATCTCTTCTGCCAATGATGGGCATTGCATCTTCAGCCATTTCCGAAATCTTGGGACAGATATTCCTTCTACACCAATGGGATGAAGAGGAGACGCATAATACACTAGCTTGAACAATATTTTAGTGTGTTTGAACTGCTAACAGAATGCCATACACTGGGTGGCTTAGACAATAAATATTTATTTCTTAAAATTCTGGAGGCTGAGATGTTCAAGATCACAGTGCCAGCAGATCCTACATCTGGTGAAACCTGCTTCTTGTTTTGTAAATGGCCATTTTCCTGTCGTGTCTTCACATTTTGGAAGGGAAAGAGCTAGAGAACTTTCTGGGGTCCCTATTCTAAGGGCACTAATCTAACACATGCGGGCTCCATTCTTGTGACCCAATCATTTCTCAAAGGCCCTACCTCCAAATTCCACCACATTGGTGCTTTAGATTTCAACATATGAATTTAGGGAAAACACAAACATTTAGTCCATAACATTCTGCCCTACTTCCTCCTAAACTCATGTCCTTCTCCCAAGCAAGATACATTCATTCCGTCCCATGGACTCTACAGTTTATGTCTAAAGTCTCATCTAAAGATTATCTAAATCAGATATGGGTGATATTCAAGGTGCCAGGAAATTGTTTCTCCCCATTATTATTTTTTTTTCAACGTTTTTTATTTATTTTTGGGACAGAGAGAGACAGAGCATGAACGGGGGAGGGGCAGAGAGAGGGAGACACAGAATCGGAAACAGGCTCCAGGCTCCGAGCCATCAGCCCAGAGCCTGACGCGGGGCTCGAACTCACAGACCTCGAGATCGTGACCTGGCTGAAGTCGGACTGCGCCACCCAGGCGCCCCGCTCCCCATTATTGATAAGGGAATTCTCAAGGAAGAGTAAGCTTGTTTTTGTTTGTTTATTTGGTAAGGGTAAAGGTATGTGTAAATGAGGAATGTAAGTCTGATTCCGTTTACTGAATCACATGGAATAAAAACACTTATAGGTTGCTTGGCATAAAATCAAGCAAGATCCCACCTAACAACTTCCATTTTCGACTTGAGGAAGGAAATGATGAAATTCTTGAGAGTGATTGAGGTTGCAGTTAGGTAGGAGATTTGGGGAGAATGGAGGAAGTTTGAAATAGGTGAATAACTATGATGAAAGGTTCATCTCTCAGGACAGCTGAAATCTTTAATAATATTTGATTTAAAATTAACATAGGTTACCCCTGTCATGTATAAAATAGCAATCCCAGCTTCAGAATCTTTGTAGGATAAATAAACAGGATGCTAAAGCTGTTCGTGAAAACTGCTCAAGCCAAGATTTTTAAAATTGTATATTTTATGCTTATGTGTCTATACATCTATTTTATATATCTCTTGTTACAGAGTAGTTTGTTGTTGTTGATTTGTAAAAAAAAAAAAATCTTTTGTAAATGCCTGGCAGAAATGCTAAATTGCATTTTTTGTAAAAGCAAACTCTTGAAAAATTGCCTGGAGGTTGGAATTGAGTAATGGAGGAAAAATAAGGGGAATGAGAAATGTGTGCTTTATTAAAACATAGGAAACACCTATAAGGATAAATAAGATGAGGGGTGGTAAGTCCTATGACGGTAGAAATCCTTGAGATGGAGGGGAAAAAAGTTAAATGTGATGTAAAGCAAAGAGATATGCTTCATGATTTTAAATAAATGTTTGCTTACTTTGTCACTTTCAAAAGAAAATTGCTCAATTTGTCACCTTTCAAAGAAAACCCAGTAACTATGTCCTTCTAAGATGAAGAAAATTTGGACACAAAACACACACGACAGAGGAGAGATTGGAGTGATGTTTCTACAAGCCAACAGACACCAAAAACTTCCGGCAGGCTCCAGAAGGTATGAAGAGGCAAAGAAGGATTCTCCCCCAGAGCCTTTAGATGGAATGGCTCTGAGACACCTTGATTTCAGACTTCTCGCCTTGGGAACTGTGAGGGAATAGATTTCTGTTGTGTTAAGCCACCTAGTTACAACAGCCCTAGGAAACTAATGCATCAACCGAAACGTTAAAAAAATGCTTTCAGAAAGCTCAATAGCGGCAGAAAAGTTCCAGATGCCCTTATTTTCTCACTCAATCCATTTTTGGCTAAAATTTTAATCACCGAGGGCCTCCCCTTTCCATTTTATTTAAAAATACCTCACAACCAAATGCTACAGTCAGAACACTCCAAGATTAGACCAACATAAGAAATCTTCTCTATGGTCTGAGAAACTTGTGTGTCTAGACTCAAATGGATTCTTACAAGGAACTGAGCTGATGAGCTCCTTGGAAAATTTTCCATGCAAACAATCTACTCAACCACACTTCAGCACACTTTACTTAATGTTTTCTGCATTCCTTTCCCACTGGTCTACATTTCTATAAGGTGTCTACACAGGAAAAAGGAAAATTAGATAGAAAGGGAGAGGGGAGTGTGAGGGAGAAGAGGGAAGACAGAGAGGGAGGGAAGGAAGAAGAGCTTCTTGTAAAAAAGGAATGTACAGGTTTGGTTGAAATCAAATACTTCCTTTTATTAAACTTTAATCATTAAGACTATAAGATCTGTCCCTTTGGAACTGGAAGATAGTGATAAAGAATAAAGGTGTAGTAGGACACAGAGAACATGTTAACACTTCAAGTACCATAGTGCCTGTACACACACACACACACACACACACACACACCCGTACTCTTCCCCCCCACAAAATCTCTACTATTAATAAGACAAATTAACCTAAAAGGAGAAAGATGATTTCAGTGATGGTCTTCTTTGGAGTTCCTGACAGTAGTTTGGCCGGTATATTTTACTCGACAGCATTTCCTTGGATTCAATTATATGTGGCTTCATACATTCTAAAATGTCTCTTCTTTCTTTTCCCCCCATAAAATGCCAGCTTTATTCTCTTACACATTTAATTCCTTCAACCAAAATCCATAAAATACCTTGGATAAATAAACAATATAGTAATGAAAAATACCCAAGTCTTTCAACAGAAGGATGCTACAGAAGGCAATATTCATTGAGTATTGGTTATATCCTGAGTTAATAGGAATGTATTTAAATAAGAATGCAAGATGGATGTAAAAGATATTTTGAAAACCTCCCATTTCATTTGGAGATCTACTCTTCCTATATGCATTCCTATTCACATTTCCTCTCTCCTTTCACTCTATCAAGCCATCCTGAGGCATCATCTTGAGGCAAAACAAACAGTTTTTAACGCCTTGAGAATTTTCTAAATGACGTATATTAAGAGGTTAAGGATGCAACATTTCCCTGAGAATGCAGGTGCGTTATTCTGTTTTCACTTGAGTTTCAAGGTGTATCTAGAGATATCATTGACCATAATTGTGGGCTAAATTGTTGATACTAAGCTAAAACTTCTTAGAAAGATTAGATGGAATTTAATTTAGTTTTTCCTACTCAATTCCTTGAGTCCTACTGGGAGATGTGTTTGCTTTTTAAAATGAACCTAAATTTATGAATCACCCACTTGACACTTAATCATGTAAATTAATGACACTTGATAAGTATGCCTTTTGCAGTTGCAATGATGACTAAATTGTGTGTTTTGTTAATGGTGCCATTTATAGCTCACTGACTTTGGAATGAGAAGAATACAAGTTCATTTGTTCTGTAAGTGTTTACAATGCCATTGCTCTGTCTTTGAGCTGAAAGTAACTTTGACTATCTAGTGAAGGCACATTTTTATTGAACACTTTATTTATTTATTTATTTATTTATTTATTTATTTATTTATAATGTTTATTTATTTAACAGAGATCTTGAGCAAGTGGGGGAGGGCCAGAGAGAAAAGGAGAGAGAGAATCCCAAGCAGGGTCCGTGCTTGTCAGCTCAGAGCCTGATACGGGGCTGCATCCCACAAACCTTGAGATTCTGACCAGCGCTGAAACCAACAGTTGGAGATTTAACTGACTGAGTCCCCCAGGAGCCCTTACTGAACACTCTTTGAATTGCTCATCAAATATCATCTCTTATCTACTTCTAATATAATTTGTAGGTACGGCTCAGTGCAGACATAGGCAGACGAAACTCAGAACAGAAAGTCCATTAGCTACATCTAGCTTTTGATTGCTTGGACATCACTCTAATTTTCCTCCCTACAAAATAAACAACATGATAATAGCTGAAACACCACTATAGGATCCGGTGGACTCTGTCACCTTTCTTATAGAAAAAGTTCTTATTCCTTTGGATTCAACTTCAGCCAACCAATGTTTGGCATCTGCTCACTGGTTACCTCCTGAGGACCAGGTTATTGTCACTCAGTTATCCACTGGCTTTGACTCTAGGATGCAGTCTTTCTTTCCAAGCTGTGCCTGCCATTATCCTCAGAAATGTTCCCATCCATGACAACAGCACATAGATTTCTAGCCTCATCTGTTCCTTAGGAAACTCATCCCCCCGTGGCCTTCACCTCTAAACTTTTGTGACATCCTAGTATTGTCTGCTCTGTCTCTAAAACTCTAAACCTCATTCTTTGACTGATTATTATTTATCATTCACTTGTTATTATAATCCCTATTTCACTCCATGACTCACATTATCTTTTTATATTGATCTCTCAAATACTTTTATATTACCCCACTCTTATTCGTAGCCATTCTTTTTCTCAGTGGGTGAGTACCATTCTGTCAATATTTTGTCCTTAAATAGCTTGGCCCAATGTTTAATCATTTGAATGTCTTACTCCAATTTGGGGTTCCATTGATACTTTGTCTTAAAATTTCTGATCTTTAGTCAATCTTAACATTTAACTCTTCTCTTTCTCTGAGAAATAGTTGGTGAAAAAGCACAATTTTTGCATAGATTGGCATCACAGAAATGTATTTTTTTTTCTAATCCCACATGGGTCTTCATTCAGCAAGATTCTTACATGTCTCTCATCAATACTCCCATTCTTCTCAGAGGATAGATTTTTGTCACTATCTTCAAAATGTCCATCCTAAAACCTGGTATGTTCATATGTAATATGTAATATGTAATAAATGTATCTGTAAAAGATGATGAAGGCATCAGGGTATTTTATACTTGTCTTCTTGTCCTTTCCTACACAGTCATTTTCATCTGCACTTATCATAACATCCACCTTCTTCAAGGTCTTGATAAAACCGGTAACTTCTCTCTTTTCTCTACCACTCACTTCTATTTATCTGATTACTCCTCCTTTCTGAATACAAAAGTAGGTTCATGTCCTTTGAATAAAAGGATAAGCAGTCTCCTTTTAAAACCATGCATCCCTATCTATACTGTCACTTTAAAATAAAAATTCAGAATAGTTTAGCCAATCTTGATTTTAGTGTTTCTGTGATTTTATACCCTCCAAGGCCTGCTGGACTCTGATTTTTAGCATTCCTATTGCTCCCAGGAAAATGATGATAGGTTACTAAATATTTTACAATTTCCAGAACTGACAGATATCCACATGTCATTTTCATATCCTTTGACACAACTTACATTTCATTTGTCCTCAAAATTCTCTTTGATCTTCAACCACAGTTTTTTTGTTTTTTTTTTTTTTTTAGGTTTCCTTCTATGTTAATGACTATTACTTTTTAATATATTTGTGAGATTTTCTGTCTCTACTCACTGATTCAGTGAGCTTGGTTTTAGGCTTCTGAACAAAGTTCTTTTGTCTATTGATCGACACATCCATGCCCTTCCACACTTTAACTGCCTTTTGCCAAACACTTTATCTGGAGATCCTTATATCCACCTATCTACTGCACATCCTTACTTTAATGTGTATGTCTCAGTCAGAACTTCATCTTTTCTCTCTGCTTCCATCTTCCTCCCATCCTCATTGTGAGGAAAAAAAAACCTCTCCCCTCTGCATTTCATATGAAAGTGTCTGTCACAGTCATATAATTACATTGGTAACCTTGGTGGTAATATGCTGAGAAATGTCTACCTCATGGTGGGAGGAAGATGACTGGAAGTTGCGTTTGGAAAGTAGTCACTGCCTAGCCACCCTTGATAGAAGATATCAAGATCTAAATCCCTTCAGGTATGATTGTTCAATAATTTCATGGCTAGGCCCTCAATACCACATTTCAGCATCTTTGGAGGGGAGAGGAGACTTAAGGGGCTTACATTGGTCAAAGGCTCTCTAGTCAAGGAGTTAACTGTCTTGTTTTTCAGTGTTATCCATGGTGATCATGGCCATCAGGAAACATAGACCTGTGGTGATGTCAATACACAGCTGTTCTCTAGAGGTCAGAACATTTTGTGCAGGCATAAAACAAGTTTCTTTCATTTTAGTCATGTTTGAAACCAATCAGACACAATATAGAGCCAGACTAAGATGATGAGGCCAAGAGTAGATCTGAAGTGTTGCATTAGAGTTGTTTGTATCGCCATCTTTACCCAACAACTGTAGACTCCTGTGTTATATATAGCACATGAGGAACATGAGGAAAGAAGAGTGGGAATTACCCTTCTTGACTGTGACTTCACCCTAGTATGCTCTGGAGTTGACAGTAATTTAAGAAACTTATAGATACTACTATAACTTCTATAGACGTTAAAAGATGAAAAAGAAAACTATCAATGATTGTATGCCAATAATTTTTACTTTAGAGATTTAAACATTTTTTGAAAGATTCATTTTATCAGAAGAGTCACAAAAACAAATAGGAAATATAAAAATCTCTTTATTTGTCAGAAATTCAATTCTGTATTATATACCTTTCCACAATGTAAAGTTCCAGGCTTAGATAGATTTGCTGTAGAATTCTACCAAATATTTTAAGAAAAATAACATTAATATGAAACTAATTTTTCATAGTATAAGGATGCAAATACCTAGATTTTCATCTAATGATTACTTTATACTTACTCTAAAATTTTTGATGTTGTGTTTTAATTATAATTTAATCCAAAATATTTTCTAATTGTTCTTGTAATTTCTTCTTTGACTCATAGATTGTTTCAAAGTGTATTTTTCAAATATTTTGGGAGATATTCCAGACACTTGTTTCCTAATTTTCTTTTCCTAATTTAATTCTGTTATGGTAAAAATAAATACTTTTTATTATTTAATTCTCTTGAAATTCATCAAGACTTTTTATGACCCAGCATATGGCATACCTTGGTAGATATTCCATGTGCATTTGAAATAAATGTGTATACTACCAATGTGGGATGTATTGTCCTATAAATGTCAGTAAGATTGGGTTGTAAGACAGTGGTATTCCAAAAATTGTTGCAGTTTTCATTTTTTTCTGTAAAATACTGAGAAAAGGGGATTAAGATTTCAAAAATAATTCTCAATATGTCTTTTACTCCTTTTAATTCTGCTCTTTTTTGCTTCTTGAATATTGAGGCTCTCTTTGGGTATATATACATTTAAGATTGATATATAGTCCTGATGACTGGACCTTTCTCACTATGAAATGTTTTTCTTTACCTTCAGCAATATTCCTTATCTTGAAAGCTACAATACTGTTAATCAAGATAGACCTCCGTTTTTCTTAACCTGGTGGTATTACATACCTTTTTTCCCCCCTTTGTACTTTCAACCAATAACATTATTTACATTTGAAGAGTGGTTTTTTTAAAGAGGATATTTACCTGTGTCTTATATTTAATCCTATTAAACATGTGACTATAATTGCTTTGTCCTACAAACAAAATGTCTTTTGGGAAAAATCCTTAAAGAATCTTAGAATATCTATTAACTAGCCAAGAGGGAGAAAAGTAAGATTAGGATTTATGGAAGATTTTATACTGAGCTGAGAGAGTCTATGTGGTCCTAATTTAAATCTTTCTAGTATTTTAGCAAAGGGTTTTATAGTTGCACCTTGAAATCTTGACCCTGAAACCAAGTTTTTTACTAGTTATGCCTTGGATTTGATCTTTGCCTGTAGACATTTCTTCTTCCTGGAAAGCTGAGAATGAGAATTAGTTTTAGTCTTTCTACTCAGTAAATCCTTGTTTGATGATATTTCCTCTAGATTCTGCTTCAAAACTGAACAACCCTTCTTTACCTCAACTCTCTATATCCAAACTTTATCATATGGTACTAATATAAAGCAGTTGTCACTTTAAACTTTCTTCCTGGAAATCTCTTTAGCCACATCTCCAGTTTTACTGTGTATTTGCCCTTTTCCACCTAAGACTGAAAACACCCACCATTATATAAGATAAGCAGTTTTTTTTCCCCTAGCCTCCAATAAAAATATTCTTTCTTTCCAAACCATCACTAATACTTCTCAAGATCTTTAGCTTCCTTCCAATGCCCAGTCCCAAAGCCAGTAGCACATATTTTAGTTTGTTACTTTGTTTTTTATTATGACATCACCTACTGCTTGGTATTTATTTTCTATTTTAATTATCTCTTGCTGTGGAAAAAAATAAAACTTTAGTAGATTTGTCAAAATAAAAAAAATGCATTGGGCAAAGGCAGCAGAGAAGGAAGATTTTATTCAAGAGTATTGCAGTGCGGGACACAGACTAAATTCAACTGTCTTGAAACAAAGGTCAGGAGAGTTTTTAAGAGAATGGGGAAGGGGATGGAGGGAAGAAGTGGTGATGTAGGTTGTTTCTGTTTTCTAAATGGTGTTGGCCAAAGAAAAAGTAATCCTTCTCTTATCCTCATGACTGGAGGTAATGTTACAACTTGGAGGAAGACATGGTCTGAAGTTAGGCTCCTATCCTCCTGCAGACTGGGATATGGGGGTATTATCTTTCTTGATGTTCACATTAATTAAGAGATGCAGAACTTTGGGAAAGATGTTCCCTGGGTCTTAAACTGATAAGAGGCATTTTGGGAGAGGTGTATACATTGCAAATGGGTACAGGAAGAATTTGCTATTACCAGGTTTCTAATATAAATATTCTAAGAAAAGGTAAGTTCGAGTCTTACGATCTGGAATAAACCTATCTACCATTTAGGCTGAGGAGAAATGTTAAGGCAGTCTTGATCAGATTACAGCGAGCTTCCTGTCTCACACTATTCTGTGGGTTGGCGTGGATCAGCTAGGGGGCTCTCCTGTTTCATATACTGTTGGATAGTGTTGCAGTTTTCTGGTGCCTTGACCATCATGCCCAAGTTGTCACATTTGCTTGTCTGCTGCTTCAGTGGGAGGGACAATTGGAAGGCTGGACTCAGAGGGTAGCTCGTATAGCTGGCCCCCTCAATATCAGTATGTACATTTAGGTATTCCTTCTCTTCATGCAGCTGACTTGTGTAATCTCTCAGCAGAGTGGCCAGAATTCCTATATGGTAGCTCCAGGCTTTCCTAAGACTTAGATCTAGGACTAGCGTTGTTTCATTCCCACCGATTCTACTGGATGGACGATGGAGGCACAAAGCCATCAGAAAATTGGTGCAGAAATGAATGTGAAAATCAGGAGGCAGGGTTTATTGGGGGCCATCTTTTGAGACTAGCTACAATGCATATATTAAGCACATATCATGTAGCAGTCAATTATAATTAAAATAGACATAAGAAATAATAGGTATCTAAAAACAAAACACTTTGGGACTTATATTTTTTAATTTTCAATTTAGAAGTGTATGTACCAGTGAGGCTAAATAGGTTATTCACTTTTCACATCAGCAGTATTATAAATGTTGTTTGACCTCAGTCCTTTTAATTCTGAAATGTCCTTTCCATTATACTGCCTCTTCTATATGAACTTTTCTATGTCTCTTTAGTTCATTTGACTGGTCAACTGCTTTGGACCCCTAGGGTTAGATTTTTACTCAGAACCCCAGATTGTTTGGCCGGAACCCTGAAAAATTTTCTTACTCTTGCCAACATTTTTATTTATTTGACACGAGATTTGTTCTTTAGACCAATGGTCAGCTGAGTGCCTTTGAACCAATGCCAAACATTGGGCATAAATTCTAGGCCTTACCTGCTGGTGGGCAAAATGCTTTTAAAATATTTTCAGGTTTGTTCTTTGTGGCTTAGGTACTAGTTTCACCTAAGATACTTGTTGAAAACCTTCAGTAAGTAGTAACTGGATATATAGAAAATATTAGCTCTTGTGTGTAGCTTAACCCCCCTGGTCCAAGCATCAAGCAACGTTCTATAAAAATATTGGCTAGCTGAATAACAAGAACAGTTCTTGAGCAGCTTAAAGGTATTTACCAACTGTACAAACATGTCTTATTGATGACACTTCAATATTGTTGATGTTTGATAAGAAAGTCTTCAAACTTAAGAAAATAAAATTTGTGTGCATGGAAATTTAGTTCCAAGAAAATATTTTATGAAAGAAAAATTTGAAACTCTAATATAAAAATATAATTGTGATTACCAAATCCTTTCAACTTTCCATAGCATCCTTATCTCTCAAAATTCCTTAAAGATAGTCAACATAAAATGAGAATATGCATTTGACACTATGTAAATCTCATGACTATGACAATTATAACTCATCCTTATCAGCTATGATTAAAATTGATCTGATTCATCTTTTTAATTAATTTCAATTTTTTTTATTTTTTTTTTTTTAGTAAGCTCTACTCCCAGCACAGAGCCCAACATGACCCTGAGATCCAGATCTGAATTGAGATCAAGTGTCAGATACCTAACCAACTGAGCCACCTAGCTGCCCCAATTAATTTCAATTTTCAGTTGATATTCAATATGAACTTTATATAGCATACATAAATACATACACACATTCATATAGTACAGCATAAAGGAAATAATTTTAGAAAGGACTAATTTTTATAGAACCACATTTGTACTTTGGAATAAAAAAACAACATGAATAAAAACATTTCCTTATGAACTTTTCACATGTTACATTTTAATGCCAGATTTGGTATTACCCTATAAACAGACCGCAGCATGACATTGGCATTGCCTGCTCCTTGGAAATAAAGCAGCCACCAAGAGAGATCTAAGATTAGAATGCCTATGTGTGCCAAAGTGGAATTGGTATAGACTCATGGAAGAAATATTATTTCATGATCCAAAATCTAGAATTTAAGTCTCTGTTTATTTTCAAGTTCGCCACTAGAATATTTGTAAAATCTTGGGAATATCATTAAAAACTACTTTTCCTAGAATTTTATTTCATATCCTTCACTGTTGTCATAGTAGCATAACCATACCTGGGACTTAAGAAGCTTAATGAATATACATGTGCATTATCTAACCAGAATATCATAACAAGGACCGTGCTTTCAAACAATTATAGTTCATTCTATTAATCTTTCTTTTGGATGCCATTCAGCTTCAGGATCTCCAAACCATTTGAAGTCAACTAATGAGTTCAAGATACATTTCTTTAGGAATGAAATATATGTGCCCATTGATCTAGAAAAACCCCAACTGAAATAATGGCACTAAATGATTTCTTACCTGTTTGATTAGAGAAGATTTTCCCCTTCCCCTCCCAAAAAGTGATTAAACCATGGACCATAGTAATATATTGTTTAGATAAACTTAGATTTCTTATCATGTAATAATTATTGGAATTACATGACCAAACTAGGTAAAATCTCATCAACTAATAGACAAGAATAAATAAATAACAAACAAAAAAATTAACATTCAAGGGTGTTTTGTAATTAAATGCAAAGAAGTAACCATGTTTTTAAACATATGTTGACAACCCATTAAAAATGTTTATCATTTACCTGATGGTAATGCTATTTTGAGTTCCTGGATTTATTTTTTAAATAGAGCTAAAAGGAATTCAAAACTTAATCTGAAATAATTATTATGATCAATGAAAGGAATAACTGTTCATGTTAAAACCCTCAGGTTATTCCAATTAAAAAAAGCATGAAATGTACACATATGTTGGAAGCTGAATTTTAAGTAAATAACTTAGTTGATTATTGTTTCTCTATTATACCCCAAAGGTACAAATTCACATTATGCAATTTAGAAATTGTCAGTTTGAACAATAATTTGTGAGTTCATGGAATGCCATAAAAAGGAAAAAAAATAATAATGAGAATAAAAATGGCTACCTTGTAAGAAACTCGATATAATACACATTTGCTTAGCCAACTTTTTAAATAATGGATGGATTCCTACCTATGTCATTATGAAGCAGCAAAAATTTATAAAGAAATCTAAACACTGACAATTCAACAGATTATGGGAAATTTTGTGGAAATAATTGCTGAATCTTTTATCCCTGCTGAATTCACTCACCCTTTGGTGTCCTAACAATAGATCAACCCCATAATTTTCTTAGCTCCCTACCCTAGTGTTACTATAATGATCTTAACCATTAACTCATCTCTCATAGGTGATGTTTGGCAGTTTTTTATAAGTACCATTATCTTGTATGTTTATATATCCTATAGTAGCTTTTGTTCATTACACCATTATCAATTTTTTTCTTCACAAACTAGATTATTTTACTCATTTTAATTCTTATTTCTGCCTAGATTACCAATATTTTTCTAGTTTTACAATGAAAACTTGGAATTGACTCTCTTATCGGTGTTACTTCCACACAGGTTTAAAGCAAAACTTGCTACTCTTTATTTAAAATATCTTGCAGGGGTGCCTGGGTGTCTCAGTAGGTTAAATCTGACTCTTGATCTCAACACAAGTTATGATCTCACGGTTCATGAGTTTGAGCCCCGTGTCGATCCCTGCTTGGGATTCTTTCTCACTCTCCCACTCTCTGTCTCTCTCCTGCATGCTTTCTCTCTCTCTCACACAAAATAAATACATAAACTTAAAAAACATTTAATCTTGTGATTTGCCTTTTTTCTCCAGACTTGTCATCACCATAAACTCCATAATCACTGTCATTATCATAATAGCAGCTATGAGTTATTAAGAACTTTCTAGTACTTTAGAAGTAATGAAGTAGAATCAGAAAACTTGAGTGCTAACTCTGGTAAATTGCTTAAATTTTCTGTACCTCAACTTTCTCATCTGTAAAATAAAAGCAACTTCAACACCTCTTAAGACTGTTTTGAGAATTAAAAAATAATTCATATTAAGTCTTTAGAATATTGACACTTTTTTTTTTGCCAGTTTTGTTAAGAATATAAAATTCATTTAATCCAACCAAGAAAACAATCTGATGATTTGGATACTATTTCTATTTTAAAAATAATGAACAAAGATTAGACAAGTATTTTGTTCAATGACACAAGTCAGAGATGGGATTCATATATGGATATGTGCTTTTGCAAAGTCCAAATTCTTACATGCCTTTACTATTCATCTTTAACTCAGCCTTGCTCCGTAACCTTGACACCTGGGTTATAGCAAAGGCCGTAGTCCTAAATGGTTTTCCTGTTTCCATTATCTGCTTTTCAATCATTCCTCATGCCATTATCAAATAACCTTCAATTAATGCAGTTCCTTTATATGACTTCCATACTCAAGACTCTCAATCCTGTTAGTCACTATCTAATTTTGATAGTCATTGTAATTTCATTTTATAAACCTTGGAATCAGATGTAAGTTAGCAACAAAGTAGCCTATTATCTTGAGAAATTATTCAATGTCCCTGACCCTGAGCCTCAGTTTCCTCATGTGTAATATACGAGTAGTCCTGTAGAGTTAATTGAGATAATTTAATGAATTACTTAAGAAAAGTGCCTAGCATGGTATCAGACACAGTAGTAGGGGATTAGGTGCCATTAGCTTTTTCCTCTACTTCCAGCACATAAATTTTATCTACCCACACAAGTCAGACTTAGTAATTTCAAGATACTTCCATCTCTCAGACTTTGATCATTTATTTTCTCAAAAATACTTATTGATCACTTCCTGTCCTAGTACCTCTGAATATGAAAATATTTCCCTATATCCCACTTCCTTGAACTTATCACTGTTAATATTTTAGAGTAAATTTTTCTAAATATTTTTTTCAATTCGTATTCCATTTTACAATGGATACAGAGGACACAGGATTTTTTAACAGAGATATTCTTTTTCATGAATATTTATTTATTTATTTTGAGTGGAGAGAGAGCACAGTGGGAGAGGGGAAGAGTGAGGAGAGAGAGAGAACCCCAAGCAGGCTTTGCCCTATCAGCACAGAGCCTGATGCCAGGCTCAAGCCTACAAAATGTGAGATCATGATGTGACCTGAAATCAAGAGTCAGACACTTAACCAGTTGAGCCACTCAGGCGCTCCTTAACAGAAATATTCTTGCATTATAATTGTGTGAAACGTGCCTAGTTTAAAAAAAATACTAAGCAAGTTATTTTGGGTTTCTATTCACATCAATACATTCAGATGCATTACATTTCAAAATAGATGCACAATCCTTATTATATTAAAATTGTATAATGTTTTAGCCAACCCAGGTGCTTATTTATTATGCCAAACAAAGATACCAAATGTAAACAACTGTGTGTGTGTGTGTGTGTGTATGATTTTATAATAGCTTTGTTGATATATAATTCAGATACCATAACATTTGCCTTTTTAAAGTTACAATTCATTATGTTTAGGATATTCACAGGCCTGTTCAATCATCACTGCAATAAATTTTAGAGCATTTACATCACCTCAAAACGATATTCTGCATCTATTAACAGCTACTCCCCATTCCTCCCTAGCCCTAGGCCAATACTAATCTATTTTCTATTACTATAGACTTGTCTAAACTGGACATTTCATACAAATGGAATCATGCATTACGTAGTCTTTTATGATTATATTTTTCTATTTTGCATAATATTTTAAAGATTCATCCATGTCCATGGAGGACATGTATTGGTATTTAATTTATTTTTATGGCCTGATAATATTTCATTGAATGGATATATCACATTTATTTATGTATTCAGCAGCTGATGGGCATTTGAGTTTCGTCTACTTTGTGACTATTTTGAATAATGCTGCTATATGCTTTCTTGTTTTATGTAGGCACGAGTGTGTGTGTATGTATATATGTTTGTTTGGTTTTTTTCCATTTCTCATGAGTAGAAATACTAGGTCACATTGTAACTCTTTGTGTAAGCTTTTGAGAAACTTCCAGACTGTTTTCCAAAGTAGCTGCATCATTTTATATCCCTCCCAGTAGTTTATGAGGTTTCTAGTTTCTTCACAGTTGTTAGTATCACCAGCACTTATTATGATATGACTTTTTGATTATAGAGATTTTAACGGGAGTCAGATGGCATCTCATGTAGTTTCAGTCTCTCTGAAATTACTAATGTTAAACATTTTTTTTTATGCTCTTATTGGCCACTTGTATATCTTACCTGGATAAATGTCTGCTGAGGTCCTCTGACCATTTTTTAAGTTGTGTTGTCATTTTATATTGAGTTTTAAGAATTTTTTTTTTGGAGGAAAGATTTGAAGTTCTCCATGCTTATGAACTGTGTCTCTATGGGCAAAGTACTTCTGAAGGAATTTTAAAAGGATTGGTTTCCTCTGGTTTTCCCATCTTATCTCTTCTGCATAGAACATCCATCCTGTGAACAAGCTAGCATGAGGGCATCTGGGTCCCAGTATTCTCAAACTACTATACCTGAGATAGGACCTCCAAACTCCAAACTGGGTGGAGGAAGGGAACTTCTCATTCATCACCTGCTTTCATCAGGATGTATCTTCTTCAACTCAGAGTTTAAATGAATAATACTTAATATGCTTTCTGAATGATACTTAAATCCTGACGACCTGCCCCTCACAACAAGAATCCATATCCTATGATTGGAACTGAGAGGAGAAAAGAGGGCATTCTTCTGGCCACACCTGCCTAGCTTAGAGCTTCTGTCAGTCTGAGCTGGGTGGTGGGAAAGGGGTAGAGTGTAGTGTAAATGTCACAAATTTGCTATTCTTATTGCAATTTAGAGAATATTCTTAACCAAATGATTGTTCATCTGTTGTATGCCCTTAGGACAATTCTCAGAGAGTTTTAATCACTGTTTTTGTTTGTTTGTATGTTTTTTTAGACAATTTTCACTTATTTTGTTGTTTCACTGAGGAGTGGGTCTGTGATCTCACACTGCCATTCCAGGTGTACATAGAAGTTATGTAAATATACCATAAAAATAGAATTTCTGCACAAAAAGGAATAATTTTAAATTATAACAAATATATCTATATTACCCTCCAAAAAGTTGAAGCAGTGTATATTTAAACTAAGAGTAGAAAGGGGACAGACACCTGGTGGCTCAGTCAGTTGAGTATTCGACTTGGGCTCTGGTCATGATCTCATGGTTCATAGGTTTGAGTCCTCTTCTAGCTCTGAGCTTACAGTTCAGAGCCTGGAGCCTGCTTGGGATTCTGTGTCTCCTTCTCTCTCTGTCTGCCCCCTCCCTGGTTTGTGTGTTCTCTCTCTGTTTCAAAAATAAGTAAATAAACGTTTAAAAAAATGGTGAAGACTTTTTTGGGGGGAAGGGGCTGTTGTTTGTTTTGTGTTGAAAATGGAGCCATTTATGACATGTGTGAAAGAAACTGTAGAGTTACTACTTGGAGATATAGTAGAAAAGATCATGAATAAAGCATCTGGAGGAGCAGTTTGATAATGAATATAAGCATTAAATGGGTAATTAATCTTAGATTAAAAGGCTGAAGGGAGAAAAGATTGTGACCAGTAAATAACTGTTGTACTAAAGTTCTAAACATTTTTATAGTTTAGAACTTGCATGGTTCCCATTTTGATTCTATACTCTTACAAATAATGCATAATCCCTGTCATTAATAAACACGTGAATTAATCATTTTGTAACTCTAGCACACTGACATATCTCTACTGATATATAACCATATATGATCATAAGTTGTTTTTTTTTATTTAAATAAAGAAAGCAAACTATGAGTCTTGGCTGCATGGCAGATTGCAAAGTTCTACTACTTTCTTAGAGATCTGAAAGCTTTCTTGGAGATATTTAGCCACTGCTGTAATATTTGTTTGGTTTTCATTAGAAAAATCTCTCAATAGATCCCATTGATGTCATTCATGAAAATACCATTTTACAGACATGAAAACAGTGAACAAAGCCAAACTTACAGGGCAAAGTCTGCCACAGATTGAGCATCTATTTCCCATCAAAGCTATTTCTTTGAGGTTTTTTTTTTGTTTGTTTTTTTTTTGTTTTGTTTTTTTTTTTTTTTTGCTTTAGTGTGCTTCAAACCTTCTCTCCCATTTTTAAGTAGTAGAATGTTGAAGCGAATGTGTAACATTGTGATTTGAAACTCTAATTTGGGCAATTTGAATAAGAAAAATGCATAAAATAAAAGGCTACATTTTACACAACAGGAGTTAAATCTACTACTGATATGTGCTAGACCAGCCAGCTTTTATTTTTCAAAAATTTACATGGTGAGTATTTAACGTTCTGCTTTCAAATATATTATGTATTTCACTTCCCCATAGTTTGGAGTTGGATAATCACCAACTGGAGAACATCCAGAAAAAGGCAATCAGAAGACTGAATGATGTAGAAATGATCTCTTTAGAGTAAAATTTAAGAAATAGCAAATATTTACCTTGGAGGAGAGAAGGCTAGTGGTGAACATTAGAAATTGTCCTTAGATGCTATGGGGTAAATAAGCCATTTGATTTAGTATTTATAGAACTAGAAAGCTTTATAAAGTTATTGAAAACATACTTTATTATAAGTTAAAACATTTTTAGATGTGTATCTTTTACTAAATTGCTCTCTGCTCTGGGCAAAAGTTTTAATAAGTCCAAACTTCTGTCCCCCCTCCACACCACCCACAATGCTGTACCAAAAGGCACACACAGCTCTAAAATGTTCCATTTCTATAAAGGTATTCATGATGCAATAATGAAAAGGATACCATTATGTGTCTTTACTCAGTTGGCGTGGTACTTTAGTGAGGTAAAATGTCCTGTAAGTCATCTGGTTCATGTACTTCTACTTCCCACTAATAACAAAACTAAAAACAATGGCTGAGGCAGCAAAGAACAACAGGTCAATCCTTTGTTTAATTCCATGTTCAATCTCATCTTCCTTTCAAGTAACTGCCTTTTCGAATAAATGGTTATTCACTCACTGAAGTCCTGATGAAGCATAGTATTACCAAATTATTAATTCAGCCCAGGTCAAAGGAAGTATGTATACATGGATTAATGTCTAACAGAATAGATGTTAATAGTGATAAATATAAACTCCTGAATGCTATTTTTAACAAAGATCTTTATGAGTACAGAATTATTTATTAACAGCTTACAGAGGAGAAAACCTAAGGGTATTAGCTGATGATAAAATCAATGGGAATCCATAGTGGAGAGTGGCAAGCATGATAATTAATCTTAGATTTTACTCATGCTCTTAGTATAGCGTTTATAACAAAAGAAATTCTGATCACATGCTTAATTTGTTAGACTAGATTGGATTATTATGAGCAATTTAGGGCACTTATCTTTAAAAGGAATATAAACAAACACATGTAGAAAAATGAAATGGAAAGATTGCAAAACCATGCTTCATAAGGACCAGTTGAGAGAAGTAAGATTGTCTCCAAAAGGAAGACTGGTAGAAAGGAAAGGGAAAAAGTCAAGTAGCTGTTTTTGTGAAGTTATGTGGAAAAATAAATTGTATTCTAAGCCTTTAAAGAATAGAACTAAACTCATTTTATATTTCTAGAATGGTTTGAATTTACTTCCATAAAATTCAGGTGTGTAGGAAAAAAACCTTTATTTTCCTTAATTTAATTTCCATATTAAACCCGTAATCATAAAGGGTAGGATAAATTTATTTGCATTCATTTCAGAAAACCACAATACATCCCATATTTGTCAAGAACTTTGCTGAAGTCCCAGGAGCTTTAATGGTTTTAGAATACTGTAAGAGGTGGAGTGTTTTGCTGTGTGATTCTTGGTAATCTGTCCATTCAGGTACCCGCCCCCCTCCCCCGCCCAGAACTTCTCTTGTTCCATGTGGTCTTTGATCTGAATGCATAATGGATTACATGCATGGAGCTGTGATTAGTTTCTAGTCCCTTGGCCCCCTCAGCTCTGATAACTCTATCTACTGCATCTTTAACACTCTTGAAAGTGCAGTTGAGTCTCCGTAATGCATCTGTGCTAGGCCAGGACACAAAGGTTTCTGCAAGTCTGAAAATGATTGCATCTTTCCATTCACACCAGTCATCTATTCCATCTCTGTAATCTTGTTACCTCCCTGCTCTCTAATCCTAGAAGTAGGTAGAACATTGACCCCCCTCTACTTTTCTGCTCTGGGATGCCTAGAACATTCTTGGGAGCATGTAGTCTAACAGGGTATCAACCATAGTAATTTCCTTTATAAAGTGTCTTCTTTTCCCTCCAATTTGGACAAGTTGCTTCTATTCTCACCAGAGAAATCTCTTCTCTTTGTTTTGAGAATTATCCCTTAGAGACACTTTCTTTGGCCTTAGAGATATTCAAATGCCTTAAAGATCCTGCCCAATTTCTCAGTGGATTGAGAATGGAGAGCAGATGAACCAAAATATGCCCATTATTATCAATAAAGGCTAAATAGGAAGACATAGCTTAATGAAAAAGGCAAATGAGTATGCTAACTTAATCAAAATTAGACTGTATTACAACCTAATCAAAGTCACATTGGACAGAAGAGCCTCACTTGAAGACTTGCCAAGGAAAGACTTGAAAACATGGAGAAACAGAGGGGGATTCCAGCTCCCTGTGAGCATGCTCAGTTGCAAGAAATGTATAGATGAAAATCTTGGGTTTAGTCTTACTAGGAGACATGTTAGTCTATGCTAATTCTCTGGAATCCAATTACTAAATTTATATTTTACTGGGAAAAACCTCCCCGTAAGAGGTTAGTTTTGTCCACTGTTTTCTTTTTCTTTGACAGTAAGACTCATCTATACATAAAATCTTAATTTGTATTTCCCTTTTTTATCTACATTTCTGGTTCCCTAATATTAAAATGTGTGTATTATCTAGTGACTTACTATCACTGTTCTTTTGTGAGTCTGCATTTTCAATTTTGTTTCCCTTGCTTTTTTTTATGAAATTGCTTGGACCTAATGAGTCTGCCTCCTATGTAAGGGCATCTCTTAATGTGAAATTAACACCACCATGAAGCATATGTAGGCTTTGTGTTATAGAATGACTCTTAATTCTGGAGACAATAGAGAAATCCAATATAATCTCCTCCACGGTTCCCTCCTTGGCCCCAAATGTAAAAAACATGTTTGGGGAACAGATCCAGAAGAGCCTAACTAGGATCTGACCTAAGAATGAAAGCCAAATGCTCTTTGATTTGAATGTGAACATGAAGTCATGCTTATAATCATCTAGATGGAGATTATATGGCTGGATAATCTTTGGATATAAAGTTATAGAGAAATGAAATAAAGAGTTCGGAAATGGTTGGTCTGAGGCATAAAACATCTCTCTGTGATATGAGAAGTAAAATATTTAAGCTAAAAAACAAAAGGTTGGTTTTAATTGTAGAAGATAAGCACAATTAAAGGCTCTAAAATATGTTTGGTTTTAAATAGGCCAAAGCTCCAAAATATATACACTACTTGAAACAAAATAGACTTTTTTGCGGAGTTTTAGGTTCATAGCAAAATTGGAGGAGTAGGTACAGAGATTTCCCATATACTCCATTTCCTCACATACGTACAACTCTCCGCCATCAATATTACCAGAGTGGTAATTTGCTACCATCAATAAACATACACTGACACATCATTTTCACCCAAAGTCCATAGTTTACGATGGGATTCACTCTTGGTGTTGTCCATTCTGAGTTTTGACAAATATATCCACCATTATAATATTCTATAGAATAGTTTCATGGCTTTAAAATTCTCTGTGTCCTATTTATCCCTCCTTCCCCCGCTGCCTCCCCCGCTCTGTAAGTACTACTGATCCCTTTAATGTCTCCATTGTTTTACCTATTCCAGAATGATGCCACAGAGTTGGAAACATGGTATGTTGTCTTTCCAGATTGGCTTATTTTAGTTTCCCCTTTGGATTTAGATTCCTCCAAGTCTTTTCATGGAGTTTTTCTGTTTGTTAGTTTGTTTGTTTTAGCACTGATGATATTCTATTCTCTGGATATACCACAGTTTAGTCATCTATTTGCCTATCAAGATATCTTGACATGGTTAGTGGGTTCGAGCCCCACATAGGGCTCTCTGCTGTCAGCACAGAGCCTGCTTCAGATCCTCTGTTCCTGTCTCTCTCTGCCCCTCCCCCACTTTCACTCTCTCTCTGTCTCTCAAAAATAAATAAATATTAAAAAGAAAAAGGTGTCTTGACTTTTTCCAGGTTTAGACAATTAGGGATAAAGCTGCTATAAACATCTATGTGCATATTTTTGTATGGATGTCAGTTTGCAGCTCCTTTAGATAAATACCAAGGAGTGTGATTGCCAGACTGTATGGTAAGACTATGTTTAGTTTTGTAAGAAACTGTCAAATTGTCTTCCAAAGTGGCTCTACCGTCTTGCATTCTCATTAACAATCAACGAGGGTTCCTAGTGCTCCACATTCTCACCAACATTTGATATCGTCAGTGTTTTGCAATATGACTAACCAAATAAGTGTGCAGTGTTTCTTATTGTTCTTTTTATACACATAGACTTTTTATTTTATTTCCAAATACAAACCAAAGGCTTTGATAAAAGCCAACTTCAGATCTTTTCATTAGAACTTTCTATTATATAGGCAGTGAATAATCAAAACGGGAAAACAATTTGTATGATAACATTTGTTAATGTCAATTTGAAAGGTGAATGTGATAAATAATTGTGAGACATTATGTGTGTTCTCTTTGAGCAGCTATAACACTGTGGGGCTATAGGCTTCAGACACAAATATAACTTACGTCTTACAGAATTATAGCATTTGTGTTTTTTGCAGCTTACAACATTTAAAAATTCAATGAACTATGTAAACTTAAAGGACTACTAATTGATTTTGCATTTGTTATGTGTAAACAAAAGGAATACATATTTTAAAACAAACAACAGCAACAAAAAAACGCTGTTATTCTTTCTAAAACAATGTGCTCCACTCACCACACTCCTGTGACATAGATAGAAAAGATAATTTTTCCCTGTTTAAGGACCAAGAATTTCTCCCTGTTTAAGAATTTGTGACTTGTCTTTAATCAAATATCTAATAATTGACACTTTAAAAGTAATCTTATTTTCCTAGGCATCTAAAACACATCTATTTGTTATTTACTTCATCTTTTTTTAAGTTTATTTATTTATTTTTTGAGAGACAGAGGGAAAGAGTAAGCAGGGAAGGGGCAGAGAGAGAGGAAGAGAATTGCAAGCAGGCTCTGTGCTGTTAGCCCCAAGTCCAGCTGGGGTCTCGATCTCACGAACCAGGAGATCATGACCTGAACTGAAATCTAGAGTTGGATGCTTAAATGACTGAGCCACCTAGGTATCCCTCTACCTAATCTTGTTTTGATATTTAATATAATGTTTCTTCCCAACTTTCTTAAACGTCATAATTTATACAATTTTATTTATTAATTTTAAGATTTACATGGTTTATATAAAAGTGTTGACCTTTACCAACTGGAGTGCCTGGTATAAACAAATTTCTTTTAGTTTTAAGTTTAAGAAAACTGAGGTTTATTTGAAGGAAAGTTGGTGATAAACTGAATTCCTAAAACTGTATTACTCATTTCTTTATAACTATTTTTATATTTTTGAAAGCAGAGTAGTTCAAGTAAATAACCTGATGTCAGTGTTAGATTAAAGTGTTCACTTGGCCTGTCTACAGTGTGATTTGTTTAGAGCATCTGAATCACTGGGTTTTTGCTGACCTTGACACTGACCCAAAATGCCACACTTTGAGGAAAAAGTATAATGAAAATGGAGAAACGATTTTGCTGCAGAGTTTAACATATAAATTGACCACTTTCTTCAAAAAGAATGTTTCATGAATATGAGTAATGGTGTTATTTATTATGACCTAAAATCAATTGTTTATACCATTTATTACTCGGTAAATGTATGGTAATTTAGTTTTACTTATACTCCTCCAAGTGGACTGATCAATTGTTTCACTCCAATAAGCAATGTCTTAAAGTTGGATAAGAGTGATAAGTTACAAGTCCAATGAACACCCACACTAACCCTAAATGGGATTAGAGACAGAGCTAGGATTGACAAGGCATGCAGCTGTGAGCAAGGCAAGATTGGAAATATTGTTTTGGCCTTAACATTCATTCTCTTGAAAACTGCATGTAGTAAAGCCTCACCTTAGTGGTACAATTTGCCCTAAGACCTGGGAAAGGGGTCAATTAAAAGGACCAACATTAGCAGTCACATTGGCTGACAAAAGAGGCAATGCTAGCAGAAGGGAGTGACCAGTATGTGCTAAGGAACAACCTCTTTCTGCTGTGTGATGTGAGGGGAGTGCAGGTGAGCGGCTATAAATAGTTGCGTGGGAAACATTCCCAATAATGCCTGAGACTGTCTTTTTTGCCAAACCAGTAGCTGGAGGCTTGGGAGAGATTATATTTCAGTCAGAGGAAAAGCATGTTTGTAGCATGTTTTGGCTTTCAGAATCGCTGACTAATATTTATACTCACCAATATGACTTCCCTTGGGAGTGAAGATTTGTCATTGTAACTGACGATGGTGGACAAAACCAAAATATGTTAATTTCTTATAATCAATCAAAATTAACCATTTCCTAAGGATAAAATTAATATCATACTTGTTTCGCACCTTGTAATTTATACCTTTTAAGTTTTTTTCTTGAATTTTCATTAATCTATACTATAAATCGACCTTGGAAATTTATCATTGTGGATTAAAAATATATCAAATTCTAATTTCAGAAGAAGGTTGCTATTGAAGATAAAGCCAGATGCACTTGAGTGAAAAAAGCGAAAGGTAAAATGAGAGCAAGAGTCAAACATTTCAGTGAAAGTGTCAAGACAACAATAAGTACATCCTATGATTCCATTGATACAAAACTCTAGAAAGGGCGAATCTGTTTCTTAGCGACAGAAAGCATCAATGATTATGAGGGTTTGGAGGGGGAGCGGAGGTAGAGTATTGCCTCAGAATAGGGCAGGAGAGATTTTTGTGGGTAATGGAAATGCCTTATATCTTGAATGTGGTTGTATTTACATGAACACATAAATTTCTAATCAAAATGTGTTTATATTATTATATGTGAATAATATTTTCATGAGGTTAGGAAGAAGAAATAAATCACTACACCATTTTCCTATCTTTTTAATTCTTCTTCATTTTTCCCCTCGTATTTGTACTGAACTTATTTCTTTATAATTGTTACATTACCTAGTATTCTCAAGTTGCACTTACAAAGTATATCCGCCCGACTATTGCAAAATATGCATTTATATCTCTATACAAAATTGGCATAAAACCCATGCTATTAGATATGGAATTATCTAGGGGCGCTTGGGTGGCTCCGACGGTTAAGCGTCTGACTTCAGCTCAGGTCATGATCTTGTGGTTCACGAGTTCGAGCCCCGCGTTGGGCTCTGTGCTGACAGCTCAGGGCCTGGAACCTGCTTTGGATTCTGTGTCTCCCTCTCTATCTGCCCCTCCTCCACTCACACTCTGTCTCTCTCTGTCTCTCAAAAATAAATAAACATAAAAAAAATTTTAAAAAAAGATATGGAATTACCTAATTTCCGTGATCAGATCCTCATTTGCCTAGGCAAGCACGAACATACAATCTTGTGGTTATCAGCTCTGGGTTTTTCCCAATGCTAATATCTTCACCCAGTCTTCTTAAACTACTATCAAAGGGCCTACTCCTTTGAGAAACACATGATGCACACTTCTGATGCTACTTAATATTAATAATAAATATACTGTGTACACAACATATTAAAATTTTTTTAAACATATTTTTCTTATTTTTTATTTTTTAAGAAAAATGTGTACTTGTTAATTTTGAAAGAGACACAGAGAGAGAGTCTGGGAGGGGCAGAGAGAGAGAGAGAGGGAGAGAATCCCACGCAGGCTCTATGCTGTCAGCACAAGCTGTGAGATTGTGGCCTGAGCTGAAATCAAGAATCTGATGCTTAACTGACTGAGTCACCCAAGCATCCCAAGAATTTTTTCAAGTAATCTCTAAACGCAAAATGGGGCTTGAACTGACAACCCTGAGAAGA
Organism: Lynx canadensis; assembly: GCF_007474595.2. Classification (NCBI taxonomy): domain Eukaryota; kingdom Metazoa; phylum Chordata; class Mammalia; order Carnivora; family Felidae; genus Lynx; species Lynx canadensis. The sequence goes on from NC_044308.2 coordinate 127,440,885, forward strand.
AGAGTCACATGATATGAGTCAACTGAGCCAGCCAGGGGCCCCTTAACACAACATACTAAACTAAAAATATACTTAATATCAATGTATAACTAATATAGCATGTCATACTATTATTTTTGTTAGCAGATGTAACCCATAATATTTCTTTTTGTAAAAGGATAAAAATGACCCTTTTTAGTGGGTACATGAAGTTATTAAAGCTACATCTTAGTGGGCACCTGAGTGGCTCAGTCAGTTAAGCATCTGACTCTTGAGTTTGGCTCATCATGATCTCACAGTCTGTGAGTTTGAGCTTGCTGATAATGCAGAACCTGCTTGGGATTCTGTCTCTCCTCTCTGCCCTTCCCCTACTCGTGTTCTCTCTCTAAATAAATAAACAGATAAATAAATAAGTAAATAAAACTTAAAAAATAACCCTACTTCTTATTGATCTTTACATCTAAATTAGTAAGTACAGAATAAGCCCTTACAACCAGTTTACTGAATGATTAAAGAAGTTGAATAATATGTATTCTTTGAAATGTAGCCTATTGCATAGATTAAGTTATTAAGAATATGCCTTCTGCAATTATCTTCTTTTGGGTAGCCGAAGGATTTGAAAATCTTACTGACATATATACATATGTATATATGTATATGTATATGTATATGTATATGTATATGTATATGTGTGTGTGTGTGTATATATATATATATATATACACACGCAATTATAGATAACTTTGTTAACCTGGGTTAGTAGCATACATATGTTACATGTCTCCGTTTCCTGGGATTTTGATTTTAAAATACTGTTCTCCAGATAAAAAGAAATAGGACTCCTTGAAGATATTCCTGATTCTAAGACATGGGCATTGAAAATGTAAGATGAATCTGGAACATCTTTCCGTATGAGGCTATGTCAAACGGACACACAGGAAAAAATCCAGCAGAACTCTCAGTGACCAACGTTGGGAAAACTGCAACAACAAAATAAATACCATAAGAGTAAATAACAACCCAAAGTGTTTAATAAACATATATTAGTCCATACCGATATAAATAAGTTATTGAATAAATATATAAATGGGGGAGAAGAAACAATTACTTTCATAGAAAAATTCCAATTAATATGTATAGTTACTTATGTCCTATAGGAGATTCAACTTAATCCTTCCCCCCAAGTGGGCTAGATGCAGCAATACATCTGGGTAAGTTCCTTAGTTCTGACAGATTTACCAGGATCATTTAAGATGTAACAATGGGGAAAACTGGGTGAGGGATTTACAAGAAAACATCTCTTTATCATCTTTGCAACTTTCCTGAAAGTCCAATCTTACTCACAATGTTAAAAATTCGTAAAACATGAAAAACAAAGAGAGGGGCACCTAGGTAGATCAGGCAGTTAAGCGTCTGACTCTTGATTTTGGTTCTGGTCATGATCTCACGGATCATGGGTGTGAGCCCTGCAGCCGGCTCAGCGCGGACAGCGGGGAGCCTGCTTGAGATTCTCTCTCCCTCTCTCTCTGCCCCTCCTCCTGTCTCTCTCTCAAAATTAATAAACTTAAAAAAAATAAAAATATATAAATATAGTCAAATAAAGTTCATTATATAAAAATAACAAATTTTATAATGAGCTAAGTGCTAATGAACACACTAATGTAATCTTAACCAGAGTTGACTGCAATCTGACCCATAAAACAAATCACATATAAGAGTTGAAAATGGTAATTAGAAGTGCTAAGAACCAGCTCCCATATGGAGGGACTTTTGGGCCATTGTCCAGTGGGAAAAGGTTATAATCACAAGAGGATGCTTTGGATTATGTGGTGGGCACTGAATCTGTGAGTAAGCATCATGCTTACTGATGATTCATTTTATTCCAGCTTTGTGAACATAATGTTTTCCTCACCACAACTATCTGAAACCATTGCTGAAAGGGCAGACACCCCAGGGATAAAAAGATAGGTGAATAAACCAAATACCATTAACATCAAAATCATAATCTTAAAAAAACTAAGAAAAGGAAAGCATTTACATATTCTAACATTCATGGATAATGTAGGGGGGTTCCTATTTTCTTGCATGAAACCACCAGTGGATATTATTAAACTTTTAAAATTTATATATTGGCTCTAGAATAATTTAATTTTTAATATAATAGTAACACTATAAAATGCTTATAAATTATAGAAAAAAGTGTTAACACAGAACATTTATAAACTGCAAGAAAAGACTTCTAAAAATCATGAACTGAAGTACCCAGAATAAAGTAAAACATGGGTAGTAGTTATTTAGTTATAAAAAAGATATAGAAACATACACATATATCCATAGAATGTTTTATTTTGATTCTTTACTTGATATTGAACATTTACTCAGATTATTAAATATTCTCTCAATTGTGATTTTTATTGGTAGCATAGTTTTCCACTTTGGATAGCATTTATACAATGCTATAATTTGACCATTCTTACATGGTAAGAGTTATTCTAATATTTTTGCTATTATGAATCCAGTAGCAATTAACACATCTCTTTTATTTCATAAAAGTTCCTAAATAACCATGACAGGACTGAGTAACATTATAACAACACATAAGAATATTATTTATTTTTATAGATTTTATTTATTTTATAGGGAGAGTGTGTGAGCAGGGGACAGGGTCGGAGAGAGAGAGAGAAATTTTTTTTTTAATTTTTATGTTGTCTTTGAGAGAGAGAAAGAGCACGAGCTGGGGAGGGGCAGAGAGAAAGGAGGACACAGAATCCGAAGCAGGCTCCAGGCTCCGAGCTGTGAGCACAGAGCCCCACGCGGGGCTCAAACCCATGGACCATGAGATCATGACCTGAGGTGAAGTCAGACACTTAGACTGAGCCACCCAGGGGCTCTGAGAGAGAGAGAGAGAGAAACTTAAGCCCCCGGACGGGGCTTAATCCCATGACCATGGGATCATAACCTGAGACAAAATCAAGAATCAGGCACTCAACTGACTGAGCTACCCAGGCACCCCAACACATAAGAATATTATAACAGATATTATAGTAATAATATAACACATTATCCTTTTTTAAATAAGCAATGAATTTTATTTCAAAGTAAATGGTCAGTTTAAAGATTTCTAATACAAATAACTAGGGTAATTTTGAAAGTTAGCTTTGATTTACATTTGCTAATACTGAATATTAATTTTTTATTAAATGCTAAACTTCTGTAAGGAAGTTTGCATTAATACCTTTTCCACAAAGCTGCAGTTGCCTTTTTTTTTCCTCTCCTCTCTTCTCTTTCTCTTCTCTTTGCCCTACTCACTCTTTGATATATATGCATATATTTTATATATATATATAATATTATATATGATATATACATACACACATATATTACATATACGTAAATATTATATATATTTCACATACATATATGGTTTTTACATTCAATCAATGCCCACTTGCAGCTATTTCTATAATATGCAAATTTGCATTTTGCTAAAATGTATTTGGAATGCCAAAATTAACACTTGCAGAGCATTAACAGCCATTCATGATGAAAAAAAAAAATGTAAGCTATACATTTCAGCTGAGGCCAAACATGGCTACACTCTGCTTTCTTGTTTCAGTTCTCCCACTCCACACAAGTGTCTTTTTCACAGTCCATTTCGTGCAAAGCTTTTGGCATTTTTGTGCTTTTTACTGTTCAAAATGGCCCCCGAGCGTGGTGCTTAAGTGTTGCCTAGTGTTCCTCAGCTCAAGAATGCTGTGATACCTTGGAGAAAGTACCTGTGTTAAATAAGCTTCATTTAGTCATGAGGGGAGTTGTTGGTCATCAATTCAATATTAATGAATCAACAATATATATTAAATAAGGGGTCTTTAAAAAGAAACACATACATAAACAAACAGCTACGTATTGATTGCTTGTTGAAAATGTTGCAACCAGAGGCTTTTAAGAGCCTAATCCTGTACTCCTAGAAGCAGTGGTTCAGTATATATTCATATACATACTTATACAGTGTGTGCGTGTAGAGTAGTTAACCTGTATTCCACCATTTTTTACAATTGTTTCTCACTTTATTTGCTCTTTAATTTTTATAGTTTATTCTCTGATGAGTAGAAAAACTCTTTATGATTTTTTTAATTTGGATTATATATAGGAAACTTCTCTGTGCCCCATGAACTATTACATTTATGCCCATATTTTTGTAGTTGAATCCTTTCTGCATTCAACTGCATTCAACTCTTTAATACATCTGGATTTTATTTTTTCATGTAAGGTGCATACTGCTGTTTTGGAGGAAAGCTGCTCTGTAATTAAAATGTTTCCTTTGTTTCACATGCCAAAGGCAGATGTGGTTCCTGTCACATATATTACTCCTTTTGAAGATACATCTCTGTTAATTAAATAAAGACCCTGTGATTGGTAAAAGATGGCTTCTAAATTCTCTCTTTCCTGAAGAGTTAGGTTGGTAGCTAATGTCAACTTTAAAACAACCAGTTAAAATGTTTTAGTTTTAGTTTATTGTTTGCATGGACATGTTTTGATTGTTGTTTATTTTCCTTTGGACATCTTATTTGTTATTTTGTTGTACGGCAAACTACGAAGTCTTCCTTTGCATTTTAATGATGACACTGTCTTCAACAGTTGACCGAAGACTCTTGGCCTGGGTGGTCCTCGGAATGTGACACCAGTGTGCTGCCCCAGACATTAAAGGGTCCCTTGAGACAAGAGAGGGGTTGACATTGGCCACATTCCTTGTGTCTGGCTACAGAGCATGGACAAGGATCATTCCAACTCATCCACCTAGTGCATGGATCATATTGTCAAAATTCTGAGTTTGTTGTTTGAAACAAACAATTTAATCCACTTAATCCTCCTATCTCCTTCCCCTACTGAGTCCTTCCTTTGGAACACCAAAGAGAAGATGAAAAAGTACTTGAGAGAACTCTTTGAGACATGCTGCTTAAGCTCAAAAGCCAAAGGAACACAGTAGTCTCCTTTTGAATGTATATGTCAACTTGCACTTGGCATTTATTATAAACAGCTCTGGGTGCTAAGAAACCGGTCTTCAGAGAACAGCATGAGCATCAGTATAAATACTTTGCAGGACACGAAAGTACTCCTGCAATGCAAAATATTGTCAATATCTGTCTAGAAATCTTCCACACATTAAAACATTCTTACTTCAGTACATTTTGGGCTGGTCACTGTAATGAAGGGATAATGTTCGTAATCTTTTTGTTCTCTTCATGAAAAAGGGGGAAAATGTGCTTTATCTCAAATGTTTAAACTACACAGGACAACAAATCCTAAGTAGGAAAAAAAGATTCTGAAAATACAGAATACAACTTCAGTATTCTCAGAGAAAAAAATGTCACCATGTGATTAAAATAAGTATCAATAATAGATTGCTTAACAAGATAACTAATAGAATGTCAATAAGAAACCATCTGCTCTCTTTGTAGACTCTTAAAGCTGGTTCCCGTAATGAGGATAAGAAATGTATTTGAATTTTAGTTTGCTTCAGCTTTCCCCGCCCCCCCCCCCCAGCCCTGGCTTATCTCCAACAGCTTTCTTGCAGACTTACATTGATTTAAACTCTTTCTCTATCAGACTATCAGACTATTATTACTGAGCACCACATCCCTCACGTGGTTCCACTACTCAAAGAAAATCTATGACGGATGCCAATTACCTATGGCATTAATTCCAAAACCTTCTGAGTTCATGTCACTATGCATCATAATACACACCAACTTACATGACCATTCTAATTTTCCAAAAGCTCACAAACAATATCCTCTTGTTTAGTCTCCTCTTATCCCATCTGCTTACTCTTCTCATTTATTTGTCCCGATTGCCAGCATTCTCATTCACCATCTTTAGTCGGTATACCATCTGAATTTTTTGGTGTCCTTTTACCTTCCAAACACCGATAATCACTTTACAATTTAGTAGTTACGTGATTTGTCATTGTTATGGGAATTCGGTGCTTTTCTCCAAATAAATTAAGTGCCTTGCAGTATGAATCACTTACTATAATTTCTTATTTCTAAAACACAGTGTGGAAGACACCTTGCATTTAGCAAAGGAGAGAAGTGGGCACCGGATAATCGATGACGATGGTAAGAATTGACAAATAAAATTTATGTTTCTCATAAGGTATCATCAGGAACAAAAAATCTTTCTGGAAATAGCTTTTCAACAATCGGTTTTGATATTTGAAAATTTGCTCATCAGAGGCACTTTGAAGAGAGTTAGGGCAAGGTGAAGATAGTCATTAAGGAAGATGGTGTCGGTGAGATGATCCAGAGGAAGTTTTATTTATTTTTCCCCAGCTCCTTGTGTTGTTGTTTTTCACTAATGAAAATGCATTAATGTTTAGTAAGTAAATAATATTACTTAAACCAAAAGAATATAATGTTAAAGGTCTGCCTTTTGCTGGTTGCAAGAGTAGTTGCAAGAGTAAAAGGTGGGCAAGGGGGATATGAGTAAGACATGTCCAAGAGTCTACCCTTACCCCGTTTGAATCTATTTTTGCCTTCCATTAAGTCTAGTCTCTCACAGAGCCTTGAAGGTAATGACTGTCCATATTCACCACAAAAGAATTAATATATGAGGATGAATGGAAGACGCCCCTACTCCAGCTATAAACTGGCTTGAAGCCATAGTTGATATTCATTGTCTCACTGCATCAGCCACCACTTTACCCATTGGGGTCGTTCCACGCTCAGGTCATCAAATATCATAAGGCCTTAATTGCCTTGCCCTTGTTTGGTTGTGGTTATTGTAATTGATGATTTAGTTATTACTAGACACTGACGCAATAATAGATACACAGTGAATCTCATGAGTTCCATATTAACCCATTTCTGTTTTCCAGCTGTTATGCTGACATGAGGAGACCAAAATGACCAGGGAGTAATTTTACCTACAAGGTCGGTGGAATCCTTCCTCTGTTATTTCTTAGGAATATTTCCTTTACGGGAACCAGGATCTCAAATTCAGTTGATGGTAATGAGGACCAACGTACAACATTCAGATTCAACAACAGTACAGATTCAACAGTACAGATTCTAAAAATGAAACTTTGGAAGTGCTGGTGATAATGTCCAATCCTACTTCAAACTCTTGCTTTGGGGACCTGTGTATTCTAGCAGTTGAGGACACAGCATCATCCATTAGACACTGGTTCAATGTGTCTACTGCACCCCAGAGGATAGTGCCTAAGGTTGGCCTGGAACCATGTTATACTGCATTAGGAAAGGTGATCTCTTCCCTGTACATCTCTTCTCAACTCCTCAAAACTTTGCCCAACTGATGACTTTCAGCGATACAGGACTGGTGGTTTAAAATCAGCCATGGTGGGAGCATTAACACTATGAAAAGTTGGCAAGGTTTTATTTGCTTGTTTGTTTATTGGAAAGCCAGTTGTTAAACTTTTAGCAGCACAACACTGGCATTGCTCCAATTTTTCAGAGATTCATTGTAGAGCTGGTAATTTATCTGATCTTCATTTCCTTATTCTGCTAGGCTTGCAGCTTCTGGATGAATCCTTCTGGATGATATGGTATACACGAGAGCAGTGGAGCCAATGCCAAAGCCCATTTTTCCATGTCTTTTTTTTTTTTTTTTTTTTTTTGCTCTAAAAGGGTCACGTGGTCTGGGAACATGATGTGCGGAATCCATTTTTTTTTTAATTCAGGAAGTTTATAAGAGGTACTGACATATATCCAGAAAAGCATCAGTTCTGGTGAAGACAAATTACTGTCTCTTTTTGGATAAAATATGTGGGGTAATCAACCTGTTATTAAGTGGCTAGTTGAACTATTTCTGAAATGCTGCAGTACCAAGTGCAGGCTTGGCTAGGAGTTCAGCAGTGATGGTAGCTTGGCAAGAATTAATGAGTGGGGTCCCATGCATTCAGCTGGTGTGTATCCATCCTTTCCATCATAGCCATTTCATTTCTGGCTCCAGTAGCTAGACTTTGTGATAGAGAGGCTGGTTGACTTCCCCTGGAGTCATCCTGCCTAACTGGCTTTTGAGTGTTTCTGCTGCACTGTGCTTTGAAGGTTATTACTATGAAACTCTAAGGTCTACAAATACTTTGCTCATTCCCATATACTCATATGCATACCTTTTCCTCAAAGCTTCCTTCCCTCTGATGTGCCAATCTTGCTTTTTCCAGAACCTTAAGCCAAGTCAAGCTTTATTCTATTACCTGGATATATATATATATATATATATATATATATATATATATATAATCTCCTACTTCTAACCTTCTATCCTTCTCTACTTCTATCCTTCTCTAAAGTGCATACAACTAAGTTCTTTGTTTAGAGTTTAGCTAAATGTGAAGATCCCCTTTCATCACTGTCCTTAGGACAAAGGCCCTAGGAATGAAGAGTGATGGGATATTCAAACGGCAGCAAGGAAGCCAGAGTGGTGGGAACTAAGTAAGGGGTAGGAGGAAGAGAAGGGAAGAAGAAGAGGAAAATAAGTGGAAGACATGGTCAGAAAGGTGACTTCAAATTACAGTCTAAAATATTAAAATAGGCATTTTTTTCAAATTTTAAATATTATAAATGACATTTCAATGATTTTTATAATACCATTTTTACCCCCTCTTTTATCCCTCATGTGTTTAGAATTCCTTCTCCCCTTCCTTCTTCCTTCCTTCCTTCCTTCCTTCCTTCTATCCTTCCTTCTCTTCCTCCTTCCTTCCCCCTATCCCAACATTGCTTTCTTTTCCCTTCGTTTGAAATGTTTTTGTTAAACTTGATATTAAAACTGAGTATGAATACCAAATACTTCCTGAGGGAGCCACCATATTGGCTGCTTTAAGAGTTACAAGCAACATTGAGTCATACCGTTGAAATCAACTAGACCAATCTAAGTATCACCAGTATCTTGTAGCCAGGACAACCTGTAGAGGTAGCTTAGGAATTACCTTCTCCATCTTTTCATCTAATGCAAAAATCTCAGATAGATGGATGGTCAACTTCTATACAGAGTTTAACATCAAAAATCCTACTACTTTATTAAAATGCTATTTTCATTCTTTATTGACACACTATTGCATTTGAGAATAGCTTTGGTTGTTCTCAACTTCTTGTTTTAAATCAAAATCTATATTCTTGAACATTTTATCCACTGGTATTATTCATGTTCCCTGAGTTGGAGGAAAAAGGGCTTGATTCCCAATCAGGTAGTCCTTCAGATATTTCCTTATCTTTCTCATTCAATATGAATTAAGAAATACATGATGATATCTAAAACACAAATGATATATAATATCATCTTGTTTAAACTTATTTTATAGGTCCCATGGAAATGGGTGACAAACATGTATATATACGTGTGTATATACCCCCCCATCCACCCCAACCTGTGTTTCTGGAAGAAGCCATGAGTTTGAATCTTAATTCCCCATGTATTATATCCTGATATGTTTAGATGTGTTGTCATCTGCCAAATGAAGGAGTCAAAATAACATATATAAAAGCTTTTCCAACCATGCTAGCTATCTTGATTTTTCAACAGAACGAACAATTTCATGGTATCTTAGAGCAAAGGAGATCTTCAATGATCACTTCAAGCATGTTTGGAAATTACTGTTATGTAAAACAAAAAGAAATTATTGTTACGAATATGGCTTTGAAGTATATCAGTTGTCCAAAGTTTCAAAACCATTGGTCCCATCTGATCAAACAATTAAAGCAAGTTGATTAGATGTTTAGCTTTTCTCTATTAATAAAATAATAAATTTATACATTCGTTAATTTTTTCTAGCCTAAATATTTACTTCTGTCTACTAAGTTCTGGTGTTTCAGACTCAGCTTGTAAAGAAGATGAAAGAGACCAACACTTGTTTTCATGTCCCCAGAGAGTTAAGAAATCATTCAAAATTTATCTATCTGTGGTGTGTCAGTCACCGTTTTATGCACTGGAGGTAGGTGCTGAAGGCGATCCCACGGTCTTCTGTTAAGAGATGTGTAAGGAACAGTAGATTATATTCATCTGGAGTTTTGCTCAGCCGTCAGAACTGGAGATAAATATGTGAGTCTTTGAAGCTGACAAGTGCTTCTTACTTTCCGAAATGTTTTCCAACTGTGTTCTGGAGAACTCTAGCTCCTGGAGACCTTACTATGCATTCTATCTTAAATCACTGAGAAATCTTGCAGAAAAAGAACTAGTTGACCACAATAACACATTTGCTGAATTATTTACTATGAGTCCTCCTCTTGCTGAAGACCTGATAATATCTCCCAGAGAACAGAATTAGAAGACCCTGATTTATATGTCATTATTCAAACATGTTCTCTGAAATATCAGTAATACCAACATTCTCATGAAGGTCACATATTTTACCCTTAAGTCATGAGATACAAGGCAAATATGACCATAATAAAAATGTGTGATCTCTAGAATTTTGCCAAACTTTTCCCTCTTTGTTGAAGGGTTTGACATTTTATCTGCAGAGATAAATGCTAAAGACACCAGTGTATTCTTCTTTGAGACTTTTCTAGCAAAAACTAGAAGGGTAATACATGTTGGCATTGCACTTTTGCATCTCTTAATTTTCTGAATATTTCTCTGTGCGTCACACAAATGGCCATAAGAAAAATAAACTAGAAATCAATGTGGTCTATTCAGATGCAAAAGGCACATGGACCTGTGTGAGTATGTGTGTTCATTTGCCTAATGTCTTTTTCCTTTTTTTTTTTTTTTCCTTGCTTTCTCTGACCACTAAGAGACAACATGCAACAATCTTGGAGCTGTCAGGACAAATCCTTTGTGGCCATCATCTTGTTTGTGAACACTTGGAAGTTTTAAGGAAACAGTGTCAAATTATTATGGCAAAAAAAAAAAAATGCATTCAGCTATTCTGACCTTGCCAGGCTGGTGAGCTCAATAGTTGGGGAAGAAAAGCAGAGGCTGGGCTCTCATGCAGTGCTTGCTGTGAGCATGAGGCTTTCCCGGATCTCTAACAACACAGACCATGCTTAGGCGTGTGGGCTTCTTATGACCATTGTTCTTTCTCTGGTTTTTATAAAAATGTGTTGTACAGGTGAATCAAAGCTTATAAAATGAAAAAGAAGGTATGAGTAGGAGCTGGCACGGAGTACTTCAGCAGTATTCAAATAAAAGTAAAGAAAACAAATAAGAGACTGATGTCTTTTACTTACAAGCCAAGGGGGGAGGGGAATCAATGCAATTGGCCCACAGTAACTGCTGGTAATAATTAGGTCAGGCTGCTGAGAAAATGAAACACTGTGTTTTTTTTTTTTTTAATTTATATTTCTTAATTTTTTATGGAACTGGGCTCAAAGCATGTGCCTCCATCCAGCATGCGGCTGCCACGTGCCTGGGTTTGGGGCAGGAATGTTGCACCTTTGGACACACAGGGAAGTTGGGTTTTATGGTGATTTCTGGGCTCTGGCTCCTCCCTCCTGCTGGTTCTAGGTAAGTGCTTATTGGCAACAAACCGATTTGGCCACCTGTGGCATGTGAGGCTGGAACAGGAGAATGAACGCAGGACAGTCTTTCCCGCAGGAAGTCAACTGATGAGGAATGATCATTATATCTGCCAATTGCCTTTACAGCAACACCCAGATTAGTCTTTCATTGAATAACTGGGGTAATATGGCCTAGCCAAGTTAAAACATCAAGAAAGCCATCACGGGGCACCTGGGTGGCTCAGTCAGTTAAGTGTTTGATTCTTGGTTTCAGCTCAGGTCATGATCTCATGGTTTGTGGGTTTGAGCCTCGCATTGGGCTCCATGCTGACGGCGCAGAGCCTGGCTGAGATGTTCTCTCTACTCTCTCCCTCTCTCTCTTCTCCTGCCCTGCTCTCTGTCTCTCAAAAATAAATAAACTTAAGAAAAATAAAAAGAAAACCATCGCAACTTCCCAAATAAACTACTTTTCACTGATTTCTAGTCCTCAGGCCGGATTTGGGAGAACCCAAATCAACACAAGACCCTTGAAGAGTCAGTGAAAATGTGTTCTTGTCATACTTTTCTCCCACTGCACTTATCTTCATGCTGCTGTTATCATGCACAAGTATTTGCCACTTACCAAACAAAATTGCTATCAACTATTTCCAGGTTTTGTTTTCTACTTTTTTGAGAGTTCTGCCCTTGGCACAAATTCCACTTTCTGAAATTCCAGCCCTCATCTTGCAAATGACAATAGTGATAGTCGTTTGGATGCATGTAACTATCCCAGCCTTCTCCAACTTCTGGACGCACTATATGATTGTACTTTTTATGCCTTCACCTTTCACACACTTTAAATTTTGTCATGGTCTCATGAATTGACTTGGCCAGAGAAATCTGAGCAGAAATGATATGGCTCCCTCTGGATGGAAGCTTGAAGAACCATTGAGTGATTTTCCATGTTTCTGTTTCTTTTTTGTGTGTCTTGTTGCCCATGACAGCCCTAAAAGAAGACACTTTAAGTGCTACAGTGAGTACAGCCTGATCCACTTTGAACATGTATCATGAATGAGGAATGTGTGTGTGTGTGTGTGTGTGTGTGTGTGTGTTTGGGTGTGTGTTAAGCCACTGAGATTTTGGAATGGTTTGGTAGCTTAGCCTGACCTATCCTAACTTGTGCACCTTCTGAGTCTCTGATTCGTCCAGTGTAAATTAATCTGCCTTTGCCTTTGTTCAGCATCCTTAGATTGATATTATAAGTATAACATTCATTATAAGCTACTTCAAAAAAAATTTATACATGTATCTATGCAATTCTAATTTATGGACACTAAAGAAGGGTTTTACTCCATTTTTCTTTGTAACCCCAGTATCAAAAATGCCTTGATTATAATAGTTAATAAATTATGGTTAAAATTCGTTAACGGGAGCTGTCCAAATTTCCAGGACTTATTTAGGATTTCTACCCCATATGGAAGCATATATGTACTCGTATTAACTTACATTGGCAAAAATGGTTATAACGTCATAGAGTTGGCTGAAGACTTGGGCATCTTAAGTAAATTCTCTCATGAGGAGACAAATAGAAAATTATGGCAAAGTTTATTCATAGCCTACTACTGGTAGGCCAGTGGATTACCAACAAAGAAATGAAAAGAAAAAATGAATTCCAGAAACTCAGAAATGTAACATTTCATAGTACAAATTGTATTCTGCCCTTTGCCTCCCAAAGTAACATAAATGCATAATGATCTCTCTTGTTCCAGGGAAGCATCCTGACATCTTTATTATATTTGCCTTTATCTGGCATTTGATCTGTTCGGGCCAACAATGTCTCTATTTAATACTTCAGTTAAGCATATCCAATTAAACTTTATACTGACCTCCTTAAACAAGGCATCTCAACTAATTCTGAACCTGAGAGGATTATATGAGGTGACTTTTTCCCTGTTTGCCTATGGTTTGGGAAAGTTGAAAAATTAGAGGGTGCCTGCACAGAAAAAGATGTCAGGGATAAATTTTTAGAATGCGTTCGCTAATTGCCATGACTGTCCCCCTGGAGGTACAACAAGAAGTTGTTTTTACTTAAACTGTATAAAAAAGACAATCTATCAATGTGTAGCTATTGACCAACTCTTTGTGAAGTAGCATTATATGCAGTTATAGGTACTGCCTGTTCATTACCTGTCATGGGCTGACTTGTGTTCCTCCCAAAAAAGATATATGGAAGTTCTAACCCCCAGTACCTCAGAATGTGACCTTATTAGGGAATGGGGTCATTGCAGATGAAATTAGTTAATGGAGTCATACTAGAATAATGGGGGCCCCTTTCCGATAAGATTCGTAACCTTGTAAATAGACCACCATGAAAAGACAGAGGCACACAGGGAGAACGCCACGAGATGGCCAAGGCAAAAATTGGAGTTATGTACCTGTCAACCAAGGATTACCAGATATTGCCAGTACACTGCTAGAAGCTCGGGAAAAGCAATTCCTGCAGGTTTCTGATGGAACGCGGCCCTGCCAACACTGTGATTTCAGACCTGTAGCCTCCAGATGTATGAGATGATTAATCTCTGCTGTTTTAAGCCACCCAGCTTATGATACCTTGTTATGGCAGACCTGAGGATACCATACATTTGCTAACCATCTAAAGTATCCACACTGGGATGGCAAAAGTGAGAACCAGACGAGAGAGGAAAGCAAGATAAAGACAAAACCGGTGCGCCTATATGGCTCAGTCAGTTAAGTGTCTGACTTCAGCCCAGGTCACGATCTCACGGTTCGTGACTTTGAGCCTCTCATCCGACTCTCTGCTGTAGGCACATGGCCACTTTGGATCCTCTGTCCCCCAAACTCTGCCTCTCCCCTGCTCTCCCTCTCTCTCTCTGTCTCACAGTTAAAAAAAAGGATAAAGCTACAGCTGCTACCTAACACAAGGCAGTTTAAAATGCATTCGTCCTGGAAGGTGGTGGTGATGTTTCTGCCTGGTAAGGTCTTGCAAAGTTGCAGATTCAGGGTCACTCCGTACAAAACCAAAAGAAAGGATGAAAGAGCCATGTGACAAGGAGGATGGAGCCCTTAATCCTAAAGGATTGGCCTGCCTCTCAGCAGCTATGCATATCTTCTCTAAGTGTTTGCCCCCTCCCTACACAGGATTATCACAAATATTTGTAGCCTATACCTCAAAGCAAATGCAGCATTCATTAAGCAATGTAAATATGCAAGTGAGGGCTTGGAAGTAAAAGTCCTTTTGTATTCCTTACAAACAATGCATTCCTTTTTAGCCTTTTTTTTTTTTAAGAAAATTGCAAACACATACATTCTAAACATAGTCTGAATTGGGAAACCTGATGTCTCATTTCACATTTGGTTTCAGCCGGTTCTAATCAGCTCAATACATTAATTTCCAGAAAACGTTTCCTCAAATGATCTTAATTGGAATATGAACAGCCTTAAGAATAACAAGAAACTGGGAAGAAAAAGGTTTGGCTAAAATACAAACCTAAAAAATAAGACCAGATGAGCTATGAACAGTTTACTTTAAACAAATGTATTATTAAAGGAAATTGCTTCATATTCAAACTCGTTAAGTCAAGTTCAATAATTATTTTTTCTCTTTAACTCTTCGGAATCAATGCAAACCACCCTGAGCTGTTTCATCAGAATGTGTTTGACTTGTAAATACAGGGCAAAAGAATAAAAACAACACAAACACATCCTATTCAAAATCAGACTAATTGGCAAAATGCCCTTTTAGCTCTTTCAACAGATTTAAAAGTTTCAGCCAAGCATCTGAATTTATGGTGGTTTTATCTTTCATCGCCGTTGTCAAGTGACCTTGATCTGTTCGCCCAGAATTTAGTTCTCTGCAGACTTCCAAAGTGTAAATCAGCCCTTGAACTTGGTCATGAAAGGACATTTGACACAGAGAGACTAAAATATGTCTCTTTTATGGAAATGTTTACCCTGAGTTGATACTGAATTCTTCTTCTTCCAATTACCCTCACATTAATTTCAACTTTGTTTTTCTAGTCTCCTTCTCCCCTCCCTTGAATGACAGGTATATTAGCTAAGTTTGTCAGAAGAGTTGCCTGTCCCCCAGAGAAAACCCAGGAAGGGCTGACCTCATGCTCACCCAGGCGGCGGCCAGCTCAGACTTCTCTATCAGTCAGCGCCTAGGAGGAGCAGGCGGCGAGGTCTCAGCTGCCTTCCTGAGTGAGCTCGGTGATAAAGTTGATCCCATCAGGAAGGAGCCTATTGGGCCAAGTCCAGTTGTATGGCTTATGTTGAGAGTGAACTTTCTGACATTTCAAATCTGCCATATCAAATTAAGCAGAATAAAGCCGGCTGTTTGCCCGATTATTTATAACATCACAGGAAACTTGGAATGACTTATTAAAGAATGGAAATATTTCTCTTTCCTCAGAAAGAAGCTTGCCTCTGCCAAGATACACAGCAACTGGCTGGGTATGGGAATGGTGCAAAAAGTTCCCACTTCCAAGGTTATTAAAACATACCTGGGCTCATTTAAAAACCCAAACCTAGTATTAGGATGAACAATGGAGGGACAGCCTGAGTGCCATGCTGAGTTCTTGAACAGCCGGTTTCATACCCGTAAAAAACAAAAGTCTTGGGAGCATCTGATTTTGCTGAGAATGTTGCTGACCATAAGCTTTGGTCAAAGGTGTTTATCACCTTAATAAGCCCCAAGGAATGCAGCTGAAGAAGGTGACTTTGAAAGTCGTTTTAACATCTTTGCTCATTTACCGAACCGCACTGAGACCAGAAATCACCGATGAAGGCCGGCGATAGACGTTGGAAATATAAACGTTGTACATGTGAGAATTTGGGGAATATGATTTTACTTTTTCATTGCAAGACAATGTGGGATTCATGTAAATAATTTGAGAATGTGGAAATGTATGAAGCTTTTAGTCAGCCAGAATCTTATCATCCAGAGATATTGATTATTAGCATTTGGGTGTGTTTCTTAACAGTGTTCTGTTCTATGCAAAATAATGTCCACACTCACAAATCATCTGTGAAAAATTACATTGTTAAGTAATGCGTTTTGTAAGTGAACTTATATACACACACACAATCACCCACATATATTCATATATATGTGCATATATATATAGGTATACACACATACACACGTGTGTATATCCATTTTAGACTCTTAGTTATCTTTGAAAACCTGTTGTTTAATGGAAGCAGAATATTCAATCACTTGGATATTTTGTGCTTATCTAAGAAATTATTTGTTGTTGATTATTTAAGTTGTTTACAATTATTCTTTGCTTCGCTATTACAAAAAAATGCTATATCCTCCTCAATGAATATCAATAAATATCCTCATATAGAAAACTTCCTACTCTGATATTGTTTTAGGGCAAATTTTAAAAAATGGATTTAATTGGGTCAAAAAAATCTAAATCTTTAGGACTCTTAATATGTATTTCCCAAATGCTTTCCAGAATGTTTGTACAAATTAACACTGTCCTAAGGATATATGTGGTTACCCTGAACAGCAATTTTCAAGGTTATAAATCAAGATTCCCATATCATCACCTTGAACTACTTGAATACACTTTTTTCTAGCATCTTCTCTCTATACAAATCTCGATCAAGTTTGTAAGATAAGTTATTTTTTGTTCAGTGTGATATAAGGAATGTAATTATATTACACAAAATATGTACACTCATGTACATACCTATCCATTTATGATATTGTTAATCCTCAAAATGTGTTTCTATAGTTAACAAAATCTTTTGGTCTCCTTCTGATTATGTAATAGTGGTGATTGAAAATAAATATACCTATTTTAGAACTAAATATTAGAACAATTTGTGTGTTTATTATTTTGAGTACTCACAATGTTGCTGAAATAGATAGTACACAAAGTTGCACAAAAAGCAGGTCATTGTGTTTATGGCTATGAGTCTTAACGCCCTTCACCTTCCATGTCTTGTCCTACATGTAAAGCTATTCCAGGTAAGAGGGACAGAAAACCCAGCTACACCACCATCCCCAAGCACAGCCAGACCAAAGAGACAGGACAGCTGCGGGAAGATGAATGGGTAGGTAGGTAGGTAGGTAGCAGATAAATGATAAACAGATAGGCAGACAGATAGATAGATAGACAGAATTGGACAGGAGATTGGGGGAAGAAGATAAAAGATAAAAAAAGACCGAAGGAACAAAGTTTAGCAGATGAATAGAGAAAAGGAATAAATATGGGCAGGGCCATTATGCTCTGCAAAGTGCTTTTGGCTATTTGTGGCAAATCTGCCTTTACCCGTGGTTCCTCACCTCCTGAAAAGAGCAATATGGATTCTGACAGAGAATAGGACATAATTATTTGCCAGAACGAGTTCTGGGTCATTTGTATGAATTCTTCTTCTTCTCACTCTTTCCCCCACCAACAACCTACTCCTGTTCATCCTTCCCCTTCTCCTCTTCTTCTCTCTCTGCCTTATTTCCCCAGAACAGAAAAGAGGCATGTGTATCAGTTCATCATATTTCACAGCACTGGGTTTTGGAATAATAGGGTAATAGGTGTGAAAAATCAGTTCTTCAAGAGGTATTAACTTTTGTACACTTTCAATATCTGGATTATTTTATTTTATTTTATTTTATTTTATTTTATTTACATTATTTTTTCTTAAAAATGAGTTAGAACAGGAGCACCAGGGTGGCTCAGTTGGTTAAACATCTGACTTCGGCTCAGGTTATGATCTCTCACCTAGTGAGTTCAAGTCCCATGTCAAGGTCTGTGCTGACAGCTCAGAGATTGGAGCCTGCTTCAGATTCTGTGTCTCCCTCTCTCTCTGCTCCCCAGCCCCTGCTCCTGCTCTGTCTCTCTCTCAACATAAATAAACATAATAAAAAAATTATAAACATGAGTTAGAACAGAAACATCATGTATAGAGCATATTTGAGGCACTTTTAAGTATTGGGATACAGAATCAAATATATTTAAAATTACTCTTTTCTTATAAATTTACCAAGTTGATTATCTTGTATTTAAAAAGAACGTAATTTGAGAAATGGGACCCTACTTTTGGGTTGTAGAAC
Source organism: Lynx canadensis (assembly GCF_007474595.2). NCBI lineage: Eukaryota > Metazoa > Chordata > Mammalia > Carnivora > Felidae > Lynx > Lynx canadensis. The sequence continues at coordinate 127,459,386 of NC_044308.2, forward strand.
AAGACAAACACAAAAAACCTGTTTTTATACACACACACACACACACACACACCTGTATGCATATATATGGATATATATGTATATACATATGGATATATATGTATATATGTATATAGCATATATATGGCTATAAATAATATATATATGGCTATAAATATATATATGTATGTATATATATATGGCTATAATATATATATATGTATATATATGTATACATATATACATATATATGTATATATATGGCTATAAATAATATATATATATGGCTATATAAATATATATATAATAGGAAAATAATGTGTATGCATATATACATGTATATATACACATATATATTCATATTTCATTCATGGGTAAGTTCTATTTGTCTCATGAAATCTAATGATGCTTTTCTCTTAAAATTTTCCCCTTAAACACATTTGATTCTTTTTAAGTTCTAGGCAAAGGCTTATAAAACAATACTGTGTTGTTTAACATTTTCCACATTTTACATTAAGTGCTTGATTGCTTGGAAAACATTGTAAACTAGAGTCATTATAGAGTTAATATGAAAGTTGCTGCCCATTTAGTTTTCTTAAAAAGAATATCCACTATTAAGTGAAAAAACTTTTAAAATGCATCTCCTTTTTAAACTATATATCTTGTAATGCCAAATTTTCTTCATATACCTCAACCAAAACAAAATATTAAAACAGCAAATGCAGAAGATTTGACCATCCAGTTGTGTTTATTAAAACATACATTAAAGAAATTTACATTAATGTAAATAAAAACTATACACAATTCTTTTCACTTAATTATTTTTTATTTTGGAAAATGTAATTATTTTATAAGTATATGTTTTTATTCTTACATCAATAGTACTATTGATATTTCAAATGAATTATTAAATACATTTTCTGTTTTAATTTATGGTATAATAAGTATTGATAGATTAGAACATTATTTTATTTCTTTGGGCATATATCTTTATTTTTTGAAAAAAAAAGGAAGGTTGGACTAGATTTTTTTTTTCTCAAAGTGTAGCCTGAATTGGTCTATAATAGATTTACTTGAAATACTTGTTAAAATATAGATACTGAGACTTGCCTCAGACTCACCCAGTCAGAATCTATGGAAGAGAAGCCTTTCATAGGACGTACCTCGGGGACTTTTCAGATTTCATTAAAATTTGAGTGCTATCAGGGCGCCTGGGTAGCTCAGTAGGCTAAGCATCTGACTTCAGCTCAGCTCATGTTCTGACAGTTCATGATTCAAGCCCAGCATCAGGCCCTGTGCTGACAGGTCAGAGCCTGGAGCCTGCTTTATGTTCTCCCCCTCTCTCTGCTCCTCCCCTGCTTACACTAAATAAATAAGTAAGTAAATAAATAAATAAATATTAAAATTTTTTTTGAGGGCTATCAGATGACCTCTGTTGACTTTGCTTCACTCCCAGCTCCAGATGGGTAAACACCAGAATCTCTGAACCCCCCACTATGGCAAGGGCAAGCTGGATGCCTAGATTACCTGGGCCCCCGTACTATTTATACAATGTCTCCTTTTCAGGGTTGTCACACAAAATAGGGTACACCCAGGTAAATTTGAATTTCAGATAAACAGTGAATTGTTTTCATAAAATTATGCTCCAAACTCTACTTAGGATATATATATATATATATATACACACACATTAGTCACTGTTTATCTAAATATTGTGTGGAACATATTTGTCCTATTTTCTGTTTGTGTGCCTTGTTTTGCTAAATATGTCAGGCCTATCATTTTTCCACCATTGCTTCCAGGTGGTAGTATCCATAAATAGATAAAGTGAGACAATATGGGAACATCTCACCCACAAGATTTAGTAAGTGCATAGACTTAAGGTCAGGTGGGAAATGGCTGAACTGAGAAACAATCTTATAATGACAGATAAGACTTTATCCATGATCTCACACCCTTACAAGGCAAACCCCGCTAAACTTTCCCCAGAATTTCTTTCAGAAAGAATCTCCGTGGAGTTCGTGTGGCTCTGCTTCCAACTGCTGTTTACTTCATTTGACTGTAGTATTTCTCATTTTAAAGTCATTAGCACCTTGGGAGCAACCTCATTGCCTGAACAGTTTAATCTCCAGTGAAGCCCCGTTCCATTATGTCAAAATTCACCTCTGCTTTTATCGGTCTTTACACATGTTGTTTAAGAATGTAAACACTCTATGGCTCCCTTGTGTTTTGTCTGTCTCTTCAGCTCCGAGTGAACTCTGCTCACACTGGTATGTGTTCCGGGCTCTTGCCTTCTTTCTATTAGCCAATACCCTCTCCTCTTCCAATAATACAGATTTCCCACTGAACAATATCGCCCACTCAACAATCTCTATAACCTTTTCTGATTTTAATGATTTCTGATTCGACTTGCTACATGTAAAGAACAAAAAAACAAAACTGTTCCTAAGTTTCTTTGTCAAAGAAGAAGGATTCTGTTTTTAAGAGAATTGCTGAGGATAAGATACAAAATGTATTAACATCAACTTTCCAGTAATATTTGAGTTTTCGGGGGACTTGAGTGGCTCAGGTGGTTAAACGTCTGACTCTCATTTTGGCTCAGGTCATGATCTCACAGCTCCTGGGATCAAGCCCTACATCAGGCTCTGTGCTGATGGTGTGGAGCCTACCTGGGATTCTGTCTGGCTGTTTCTGCCCCTTCCCTGCTTGCTCTCAAAATAAATAAAAATAAACTTGAAAAAAATTGCATTTTCTACTGACATTGGCTACGAATGAGCAACCCATAAAAACAGTCTTTCATTTTATTTATTCTTCAGTGAGTAGAGGGCGGTTCTGATTTTCCTCATATCTGTGCCGTAAAGTGTAGAATACCTAATCAAGATGATGCCTCAAAACTTATGTAAACATTGTCGTTGTAGATTTTTTTCCTTTTCTTTTGTTCTTTTCCTTTTTTTTTAATTAAAAATAGTGATGAAATGAATGCTAGCATTTTTTCCTATGAATTTTTGGGACTGGGGTTCCTATATCAGAAGATCTGAACATTGAGCTATCAAAAGATTATACCAATTCCCATTGCCATCAAAATAATCATGGCATCATCATTATCAGGATTTTTTTTAATGTGTATTTATTTTTGAGACAGAGAGAGTCAGATCGCGAGTTGGGAGGGGTGGTCGGAGAGAGAGGGAGACACAGAATCTGAAGCAGGCTCCAGGCTCTGAGCTGTCAGCACAGAGCCCAAGGTGGGGCTGCAACCCAGGAACCATGAGATCATGACCTGAGCCGAAGTTGGATGCTTAACTCACTGAGCCACCCAGGTGCCCCAGGAGTGTTTTTAATTAAACTAAAAACTTGATATTAAAAATAACTGTACATATTATATATTTTTATTAAGGGTCTTTCTTTTATTTCTAGTGTTACTAGGAAGGCCAGACTTTTTCTAAAATTCAATGTGGTATTTGTTTTTTATTACTTTTTACCTATATCTGTTATCTATTTTCATCCTTTAAAAAATAGTTTAAATTATACACTACCAAGTTTTTTTAATGGAGATAGAGAAATGATACAGTTCAGTGGAACCAAGAGAGAGTGTGTGGGGTTGACAGCAATAGGCGAAGAGGCTCAGGGAAATCACAGGGTGATATGGAAGTTGGTGGTCTCTTGAGTGATGGCAGTGGCTGCCGAGGAATTTGCCAGTTGGGGCAGATGAGCACAACAATGGAGAGGAGATGACAGTAAAATAACAATTCCCACATTAAACACTTGTCTCTTTAGGTAACTTAGACATTCAGTTCTTGCTGTCTATGATTTTTTTAATTGGAACATTTAAGAAAGGTTTTGAACTGTCAAACCTGTCTTTGTCTAAGTTTTTTCAGACTATGTCTCCTTAAAAGATCCTTGGTAAAGGGGGCACCTGAATGACTCAGTTGGTTCACTGTCTCTTGATTTTGGCTCAGGTCAGGATCCCAGGGTTCTGGGATCAAGCCCTGCATTGGGCTCCACACTGAAAGTGGAACATGCTTGAGATTCTCTCTCCCCTCTCCCCTGCTCACCAGCTCTCTCTCTTAAAAAACAAGAAACCAACAAACAAAGAAACAAAGGAACAAACAAAAAAAACTTGGTAGAAAGAAAGGAACGTGAAAAACCTACACCTAAATTTGATGCAGTAGGACATGACTTTTAGCCTGAGAATGTTAACAATCACCTTTGCCTCAAGGGGGGAAATCAACAAACAAACGAAAAAATAGATGAATAGACAAAGAAACATTCTAGGAGCCCTTTGGTGGTGGCTGGCCGTGGTTGTGGATCACCTAGGAAATAAAGACACAGACAATTGGAGATGTTTACTTCCTCCTGGTGCCTCTTCCTTTTCCCCTCTCTTTAGTTTTATTGCCATCAACTTGAAGACTCAAAAGGTAAGAAACAAGTAAAATTTATTTCAGATGATCATCAAAAACTGGTTGATCTCTGTTCTCTGTGCCAAGATAGAAACCTGAAGCCTGAACAGTTCACAGGTGAACCTAAGGAAATGATGGCAGTTTACTATTTTGAACAGAAAAAGAATAGAATGAGTTAAGCACCAAAAGGATTGAATATTGCACAAATTTGCATGTGATCCTAGCGCAGGGGCCGTGCTAATCTCTGTACCGCTCCAATTTTAGCATACGTGCTGCCGAAGCGAGCACAGGAATATATATATTTCAAAAAGGACTATATTAACACCCCAAGCATCACCTAATAATCAATTCACATGTGCTTGATTCATGCTCACAGTTTGTTTGTGTATTCATAAGCTCATTCCGTATTCCTGCGTGTGGAAAGTGGGAGGCACGAAGCAGACTTCCTTTCTTCTGACTTTTAACCAAGCGTGAGAAATAAAGTGCAAGAACTGCACTTGCCAAAATCTCCTGATGCTTGGAGAAAAAAAAAAAAATTAAAAGACATAAATTAATTTAAAATGTGGGGGGAACTGTTTGCAAAATAGTGTACAAAACTTTATTTAAAAGCTATTTCTACTCGTCACATTTTCTCTGCATACTAGAATAGAGTTATGGTTGCAGTAATGGTTTGCTTACGGGCAAGCAATTAAGCACCTGTAGTCACTCCACAGGATGTAGATTTCGCATGAATAGCTATTTTATAAATAAACAAATAGAAACTCATATATGTAATGGCAAAGGCAAACACCGCTTGGATTTTAAATTTTAAAAGGACTGTTCCGCACTTTTTTGGGGAAATCATTTGTTTCCATATATAAATTGGATTCGACTTAGCCTTTTCATTTTCCACATGAATAATTAATAATGTCATCATTATCCTGACAGTCCCTCTCTAGCAATTTAACTGTAATAAGGCTGTAACGATTCACTGCATTAAGGTCAATATAAGCAAGATATGAGCAATGCATATGATGAATATAAGCGTGAGATTTCTCAGATGTAGGTGGAAGTCGATTTTTGATATTCCATCCCCTCTTCTTAGGATTGGTTGTCTATCCTGGGAGAACAGGATTCCTGCCCCAGGCCTCCTCATCTGTTCCCTGGATCTTGAGATGCTTCTTGTTTTAGTATGTCCTCTGCGGCATATGGAGCACCTTGTAATTTATTCAAATTCAGAAACAACTGATAGAGAAACTCGGCTTTACCAGGTACCACCTAAGTGACCCTCCTACATTAGCTGTCTAACTTTTCTAAGCCTGAATATCTTCATGTGAAAAAACAGGGGAGAGATATAATAATCACCTCATAGGCGAGCCTGAAGAATCTTCACTCAGATGGTGGGGCGGGTAATGGTTCTCACAAGCAGGATAGGATGTCTTCTCTGAGATCCGGCTACCAGTTAAAAGTAAGCCACCCCTACACTGGCCTGAGAGGGCTGCTCCTTCCCTCTCTGTGCCCTGGACCAAAAGTACCCGGACCTCAGCTTTCTTCAGCAGAGATGGGCAACTGGGCTGGATCTGACAAATGTTTTCACCAAAACCTGTGGGTGACAAAGGAAATTAGTTAATGGGGTTTACCTGATACAGTCTTCTAAGACTTAAGAAGAGCCAGATGATGCTAGGAGGGAAGATTGTATAAAATAAACTAGTGAGAGACAGGATTTCTTTAATTTCATGAATTTAGAAAAAAAATAACATAACATACAGTTTAAAGCATGTGGAGGTATCCACGTTGTTTTATTTGGACAGTTCTCAGTTCTCAAATGTTATGCAAATAATTTATTAAAATAAGACTTAACATTAACAGGTAAAATTGTGGACAAAGCCTAGACTTTGGCAGCAGGTGTATCTGCTTTTCAAAATCAGATTCACTGTTGACTTTGAAACTTTAGGGAAGCTGTTTAGCCTCTCAAAGATCACTGTCCTCATCGGTACAAGAATGATAGTGATAGTTACCTTAGGGTCAGCAACCAGTCACTTAGCAGATTATCTGCATAGGAGTAAAGTCTCAATAAATTTTAGGTATCATATTGAGACGGGTAGGATATGAAATTAAGAGCATGGGATCTTACTTCTTCCAGAAGCCTGAGTTGTAGTTTTGAAAATCCAAATTATGCCGAAACATCTTAATAAAACACAACTCTATCGCTTAACTTTTCTTTGATTGCACTGTGTGCAATAATACTAGAAAAAAATGAACCGTTTTATTCAGAAAACAGACAAACCAATGACTTTAACAACTTTCTGAGATTTACCTCCTACACATGGATTTTTCTGTGCTGTTCCTTACCTAAGGGCTGCTTTGAGCCAGCTTTCAGTAAGAATCTGAGCACACCTCCTTCCCACAAATAACAATTACAACTAATGTCGACACAACTCTAGTTGTTTTTGTTGATTCCCAAAGGAATTGAACAAAAGCAGGAAAGATTAATGAGGGAAGCTGAGGCTCATATTATATAGCACGTGCACTCAAAAAACTTGGCAAGTTTAAAGTCAAATTAGGAATTGACATTAAACCTTGAAAAGTTGGTTGTAAAGAATAGGATAGCAACTAAAATTTACAGCAGAATAAAATGTTAGAGTCCTAATAAATGTTCAAGGAGAATATATACTCTAAAAGAGTAGATTCATTCCAAGGTTATCTTAGATTTCATAGAAGCATTTCTATAAGTCTCTACGTAAAAAAGTGGAGAAAGAGAAGGGTATTTAACAACTCACAGAAAAAAAAAGATATGTCTCTTAAATTACTATAAAACTACCTATAATTTTTGTCAATTATGATATATTCTTATTATGAGATTCTGAGAGTCATTGTAGTACAGATGGAATTGTGAAATGTATTAAGAAACAGCAAATAACAAACTGCGTCCAAAACAGAAGCACCTGCTCAAGAAGAGACCTTCCGTTTTTCTACTAGTTCGTTTCCCGCCAGTTCCCATGACATTTAATAAATCCCAGAACCACACCCACCTCATCTACAGGTTATTAGCTATAAAATGGTTAGATGGGAATGACATTAGGTAGATGAAACAAGAGTATATGTTTGATAACAATGCACACTCGATATTTCAATAACATCAATAATTTCATTAAAGTAAAATGAGAACATTTTATTCAGACTGTCATAACAGTTCAGAAAGTTGCTCTAACGTCACCTCCACCTCCCGAATTCTAGAGCAATGTATCCTGTCCTATGGGTAAAGCTAGAGTGGATCATAAATGTGGTACCACAAATTTAAAAGTGTGTTCGATTCCCACAATATTTGGGAATAAAGTAGCTGCCTCTGGTATTTTTCAGAGCATACTGCATGAAAGCTTGCAATACTCCTGCAACATGCAGATCTTTTAAAATAGAAATCAGAATGGGAAGAGTTATAGAAATTGACTTGACTTTGGGCATGAGAGTGATTATTGCATAAAGAAATTAGCAACTTTCTTCAAGTAGTGGTAAATGTCTTGACTCAAGGATGTGACCTTTCAGCACAGACAGACAGACGGGGACAAACTTAAGCACATCAGCAAAGCACTGAGCAGGACAGAGAAGGGCATAAGGCTGGACACATTTCAGTTGTACCTGGCTAGCTATGAAGAGATGTGGTGTTTAATGGAATATTCCATTTACTCATAAGCATGCATGTAGAATTTGCTATGTGGCAGGCACGAATTCAAGCCCACTAAAAATACTAGCTAGAGGGGCACCTGCATGGCTCAGTCGGCTAAGCATCAAGTCTTGGTTCGTCTTAGGTCATCATCTCATGGTTCCTGATTTGGAGCCCCGCGTCGGGCTTTGCAGTGTGGAGCCTATTTCAGATACTCTCTCTCTTCCTCTCTCTGTCCCTGGCTTGCTTGTGCTCTCTCTCTCTCTTCTCTCTCTCAACAATAAATAAATAAACATTAAAATATATATATTAACTATAATTGTCCTCCTAACAACCTATGAGATAGGAACTATATTCACCCATGTTTTGCAGATGGGGAAACTGAGGTACAGAGTGGTCAAGCATCTTGCCTAAGGACTCAGAGACAGCAAACGGTGTGCTCAGGATTGGGAGTCAGGCGCTATACCTCCAGGTCAGTGCTATGTTGTCAACCACGATGATAAGTACTTGCAAAAAGTCCAAAGGACACTTTGCCTCCATTTGAGCAAAGGCTTCAATTGTAAGAGAAGAAAAGAAAAAAAAAAAAAAGAAAGCAGTACAAGGGCCCCCATATTCCGAAGAAAGTCCCTTTGCAAAAATTCCAAATCCATCAGGGTTTATTAGGTTATGCTGTGGTGAGGACTGACCGCCGCCCCCCCCACACCCCCCAGGGGCTCAACTACAGAGGAATGTTTCTTGCTCCATCCAGAGGGTATCTAATGTTGGCTGGGGCTTCTCCTTCAGCATCTCTACTCTGAGACCCAGGCTGGGGGCAAGGCCTTTATCCAGAACACTGTCAGCTCTCATGTCAGAGAGAAAGCAGGCCCCGGTAGGTTTTACATCTGTGTTTTGTGTGCCTACATGTAACAGCAGTCAATTCTACTTCCCATTTATTGGCCACAGCAAGTTCCCATGGTCCTGCCAGCCGACAGAGGAACTCAAGGGACAATCCTACCATGTGTGTGGAAAGATATGGAGGGAGGGAACCACTCGAGAGAGTTGGAGAACAAGAATATCGTGCAAACAGCAGTTATTACCACCACTAACAGGGTAGCTTAAAACTCCTTTTTAAATACTTGACGTCTCACCTACACAACAACTTCAAAGTCTCCAAGTATAATGGTCAGGGACGTTGAAGCTGGTGAGAGAATATCCGTAGAAAACATCGTTGGAGTGTCTGTGCACTTTCTTTACCCCTTTTCCATTGAAAGAGGAAGGACATGCTCACCTTCCTTGCCTCCGTTCTAAGGGAACAACTGCAGAGGTTAGTTTGTGTACTCTGGAATTTGGGGACCCACTGAATTGATGTCTGAGTCACAGCTGAGCAATCATGTGACAGGTTGACCGCAGATCCATTCTGCACAGTAGATAACATGAGCTTCCAGTATGGGTCAAGGTGAAAGTTTCCTGTGGAATAGAGAGAAGGGAGAGATTGAGAGAGAAAGAGAGGGGCACAGAGAAAGACAGAAAACTGAGAAAGAGACAAAATGAAACAGAGAGAAAGACACAGAAAGGGCAGTGCAGGAGCGAGTGAGTCTTTGTAGGAGTCTTTGCACATGAGAGCTTCCTGAAGGGGCAGCGGGACCCCCTGAAAACAGGGCTGTGTGGGAGTGGTCTGAGAACCAAGATCACCAGGGTAAGCCCTATGCAGCCAGCCAGAGCGTGGCTCCCCATAAATGGGACGAGCTCCCCATAAATGGGAGGGGTTCTATGGACACCAGAAAGCACCTCACAAAAAAAAGAGTCAGCTTTAAACTCTACCTAGACCATTTTCCTGTTTTCATCTTCTCTGGCACACACCTCTCCCCTCCTACCACGGAGGGGTCAGAACACAGCCAGAGATCAGGAGTGAGGTGTGTGTGTGTGTGTGTGTGTGTGTGTGTGTGTGTGTGTACGTGCACTCTCTCTCTCTTTCTCAAAATAAATAACCCACTAAAAAAATTTAAAAAAAATAAAAAGAATTGTTTTATGGCCTTAAGCCTGGCATACTGATCACAGAACTGAGATTGTTAGCAACTAAAGCAACTGGGAAACATTTATACTAACTGAGAATGAACAGATAACCTATGGGACAGCCTGTGACCTCACTCCCTAACAGAAGAGGAGCAAGCACCACAGGCAAAGTTAGCATTGCTCCCTGATAGACTCTAGAACTTGCCACTTTTAAAGTCCCAGCTGTAGAGAATGCTCATGGCCTAGTATAAGTTTTATTCTTCTCAAATAATCCTTTGGTTATCTTTATATTAAATAGCAGAGCTCAATATCCTGACTATATGGACCCCAATTCTGTTGTTGTTGTTGTTATTCTTTTTAATGTATATTTATTTTATTTATTTATTTATTTATTTATTTATTTATTTTTATTTATTTTTATTTTTTTTAATTTATTTTTTTATATATATATGAAATTTATTGACAAATTGGTTTCCATACAACACCCAGTGCTCATCCCAAAAGGTGCCCTCCTCAATACCCATCACCCACCCTCCCCTCCCTCCCACCCCCCATCAACCCTCAGTTTGTTCTCAGTTTTTAAGAGTCTCTTATGCTTTGGCTCTCTCCCCCTCTAACCTCTTTTTTTTTTCCTTTCCCTCCCTCATGGGTTTCTGTTAAGTTTCTCAGGATCCACATAAGAGTGAAACCATATGGTATCTGTCTTTCTCTGTATGGCTTATTTCACTTAGCATCACACTCTCCAGTTCCATCCACGTTGCTACAAAAGGCCATATTTCATTTTTTCTCATTGCCACGTAGTATTCCATTGTGTATATAAACCACAATTTCTTTATCCATTCATCAGTTGATGGACATTTAGGCTCTTTCCATAATTTGGCTATTGTTGACAGTGCTGCTATGAACATTGGGGTACAAGTGCCCCTATGCATCAGTACTCCTGTATCCCTTGGGTAAATTCCTAGCAGTGCTATTGCTGGGTCATAGGGTAGGTCTATTTTTAATTTTCTGAGGAACCTCCACACTGCTTTCCAGAGCGGCTGCACCAATTTGCATTCCCACCAACAGTGCAAGAGGGTTCCCATTTCTCCACATCCTCTCCAGCATCTATAGTCTCCTGATTTGTTCATTTTGGCCACTCTGACTGGCGTGAGGTGATACCTGAGTGTGGTTTTGATTTGTATTTCCCTGATAAGGAGCGACGCTGAACATCTTTTCATGTGCCTGTTGGCCATCTGGATGTCTTCTTTAGAGAAGTGTCTATTCATGTTTTCTGCCCATTTCTTCACTGGGTTATTTGTTTTTCGGGTGTGGAGTTTGGTGAGCTCTTTATAGATTTTAGATACTAGCCCTTTGTCCGATATGTCATTTGCAAATATCTTTTCCCATTCCGTTGGTTGCCTTTTAGTTTTGTTGGTTGTTTCCTTTGCTGTGCAGAAGCTTTTTATCTTCATAAGGTCCCAGTAATTCACTTTTGCTTTTAATTCCCTTGCCTTTGGGGATGTGTCGAGTAAGAGATTGCTACGGCTGAGGTCAGAGAGGTCTTTTCCTGCTTTCTCCTCTAAGGTTTTGATGGTTTCCTGTCTCACATTTAGGTCCTTTATCCATTTTGAGTTTATTTTTGTAAATGGTGTGAGAAAGTGGTCTAGTTTCAACCTTCTGCATGTTGCTGTCCAGTTCTCCCAGCACCATTTGTTAAAGAGGCTGTCTTTTTTCCATTGGATGTTCTTTCCTGCTTTGTCAAAGATGAGTTGGCCATACGTTTGTGGGTCTAGTTCTGGGGTTTCTATTCTATTCCATTGGTCTGTGTGTCTGTTTTTGTGCCAATACCATGCTGTCTTGATGATTACAGCTTTGTAGTAGAGGCTGAAGTCTGGGATTGTGATGCCTCCTGCTTTGGTCTTCTTCTTCAGAATTCCTTTGGCTATTAGGGGCCTTTTGTGGTTCCATATGAATTTTAGGATTGCTTGTTGTAGTTTCGAGAAGAATGCTGGTGCAATTTTGATTGGGATTGCATTGAATGTGTAGATAGCTTTGGGTAGTATTGACATTTTGACAATATTTATTTTTCCAATCCATGAGCAGGGAATGTCTTTCCATTTCTTTAAATGTTCTTCAATTACCTTCATAAGTTTTCTATAGTTTTCAGCATACAGATCCTTTACATCTTTGGTTAGATTTATTCCTAGGTATTTTATGCTTCTTGGTGCAATTGTGAATGGGATCAGTTTCTTTATTTGTCTTTCTGTTGCTTCGTTGTTAGTGTATAAGAATGCAACTGATTTCTGTACATTGATTTTGTATCCTGCAACTTTGCTGAATTCATGTATCAGTTCTAGCAGACTTTTGGTGGAGTCTATCGGATTTTCCATGTATAATATCATGTCATCTGCAAAAAGCGAAAGCTTGACTTCATCTTTGCCAATTTTGATGCCTTTGATTTCCTTTTGTTGTCTGATTGCTGATTGCTGATGCTAGAACTTCCAGCACTATGTTAAACAACAGCGGTGAGAGTGGGCATCCCTGTCGTGTTCCTGATCTCAGGGAAAAAGCTCTCAGTTTTTCCCCGTTGAGGATGATGTTAGCTGTGGGCTTTTCATAAATGGCTTTTATGATCTTTAAGTATGTTCCTTCTATCCCGACTTTCTCCAGGGTTTTTATTAAGAAAGGGTGCTGGATTTTGTCAAAGGCCTTTTCTGCATCGATTGACAGGATCATATGGTTCTTCTCTTTTTTTTTGTTAATGTGATGTATCATGTTGATTGATTTGCGAATGTTGAACCAGCCCTGCATCCCAGGAATGAATCCCACTTGATCATGGTGAATAATTCTTTTTATATGCTGTTGAATTCGATTTGCTAGTATCTTATTGAGAATTTTTGCATCCATATTCATCAGGGATATTGGCCTGTAGTTCTCTTTTTTTACTGGGTCTCTGTCTGGTTTAGGAATCAAAGTAATACTGGCTTCATAGAATGAGTCTGGAAGTTTTCCTTCCCTTTCTATTTCTTGGAATAGCTTGAGAAGGATAGGTATTATCTCTGCTTTAAATGTCTGGTAGAACTCCCCTGGGAAGCCATCTGGTCCTGGACTCTTATTTGTTGGGAGATTTTTGATAACCGATTCAATTTCTTCGCTGGTTATGGGTCTGTTCAAGCTTTCTATTTCCTCCTGATTGAGTTTTGGAAGAGTGTGGGTGTTCAGGAATGTGTCCATTTCTTCCAGGTTGTCCAATTTGTTGGCATATAATTTTTCATAGTATTCCCTGATAATTGTTTGTATCTCTGAGGGATTGGTTGTAATCATTCCATTTTCATTCATGATTTTATCTATTTGGGTCATCTCCCTTTTCTTTTGGAGAAGCCTGGCTAGTGGTTTGTCAATTTTGTTTATTTTTTCAAAAAACCAACTCTTGGTTTCGTTGATCTGCTCTACAGTTTTTTTAGATTCTATATTGTTTATTTCTGCTCTGATCTTTATTATTTCTCTTCTTCTGCTGGGTTTAGGCTGCCTTTGCTGTTCTGCTTCTATTTCCTTTAGGTGTGCTGTTAGATTTTGTATTTGGGATTTTTCTTGTTTCTTGAGATAGGCCTGGATTGCAATGTATTTTCCTCTCAGGACTGCCTTCGCTGCGTCCCAAAGCGTTTGGATTGTTGTATTTTCATTTTCGTTTGTTTCCATATATTTTTTAATTTCTTCTCTAATTGCCTGGTTGACCCACTCATTCGTTAGTAGGGTGTTCTTTAACCTCCATGCTTTTGGAGGTTTTCCAGACTTTTTCCTGTGGTTGATTTCGAGCTTCATAGCATTGTGGTCTAAAAGTATGCATGGTATAATTTCAATTCTTGTAAACTTATGAAGGGCTGTTTTGTGACCCAGTATATGATCTATCTTGGAGAATGTTCCATGTGCACTCTAGAAGAAAGTATATTCTGTTGCTTTGGGATGCAGAGTTCTAAATAGATCTGTCAAGTCCATCTGATCCAGTGTCTCATTCAGGGCCCTTGTTTCTTTATTGACCGTGTGTCTAGATGATCTATCCATTTCTGTAAGTGGGGTGTTAAAGTCCCCTGCAATTACCACATTCTTATCAATAAGGTTGCTTATGTTTCTGAGTAATTGTTTTATATATTTGGGGGCTCCGGTATTCGGCGCATAGACATTTATAATTGTTAACTCTTCCTGATGGATAGACCCTGTAACTATTATATAATGTCCTTCTTCATCTCTTGTTACAGCCTTTAATTTAAAGTCTAGTTTGTCTGATATAAGTATGGCTACTCCAGCTTTCTTTTGGCTTCCAGTAGCATGATAAATAGTTCTCCATCCCCTCACTCTGAATCTAAAGGTGTCCTCAGGTCTAAAATGAGTCTCTTGTAGACAGCAAATAGATGGGTCTTGTTTTTTTATCCACTCTGATACCCTATGTCTTTTGATTGGCACATTTAATCCATTTACATTCAGTGTTATTATAGAAAGATATGGGTTTAGAGTCATTGTGATGTCTGTATGTTTTATGCTTGTAGTGATGTCTCTGGTACTTTGTCTCACAGGGTCCCCCTTAGGATCTTTTGTAGGGCTGGTTTAGTGGTGACAAATTCCTTCAGTTTTTGTTTGTTTGGGAAGACCTTTATCTCTCCTTCTATTCTAAATGACAGACTTGCTGGATAAAGGATTCTCGGCTGCATATTTTTGCTGTCTAGCACACTGAAAATCTCGTGCCAATTCTTTCTGGCCTGCCAAGTTTCAAAAGAGAGATCCGTCACGAGTCTTATAGGTCTCCCTTTATATGTGAGGGCACGTTTACCCCTTGCTGCTTTCAGAATTTTCTCTTTATCCTTGTATTTTGCCAGTTTCACTATGATATGTCGTGCAGAAGATCGATTCAAGTTACGTCTGAAGGGAGTTCTCTGTGCCTCTTGGATTTCAATGCCTTTTTCCTTCCCCAGTTCAGGGAAGTTCTCAGCTATTATTTCTTCAAGTACCCCTTCAGCACCTTTCCCTCTCTCTTCCTCCTCTGGGATACCAATTATGCGTATATTATTTCTTTTTAGTGTATCACTTAGTTCTCTAATTTTCCCCTCATACTCCTGGATTTTTTTATCTCTCTTTTTCTCAGCTTCCTCTTTTTCCATAACTTTATCTTCTAGTTCACCTATTCTCTCCTCTGCCTCTTCCATCCGAGCCGTGGTGGTTTGCATTTTGTTTTGCATTTCCTTTAAAGCGTTTTTCAGCTCCTCGTGACTGTTCCTTAGTCCCTTGATCTCTGTAGCAAGAGATTCTCTGCTGTCCTGTATACTGTTTTCCAGCCCAGCGATTAATTTTATGACTGTTATTCTAAATTCACTTTCTGTTATATTATTTAAATCCTTTTTGATCAGCTCATTAGCTGTTGTTATTTCCTGGAGATTCTTCTGAGGGGAATTCTTCTGCTTGGTCATTTTGGATAGTCCCTGGTGTGGTGAGGACCTGCAGGGCACTTCCCCTGTGCTGTGGTGTATAACTGGAGTTGGTGGGCGGGGCCGCAGTCCGACCTGATGTCTGCCCCCAGCCCACCGCTGGGGCCACAGTCAGACTGGTGTGTGCCTTCTCTTCCCCTCTCCTAGGGGCGGGATTCACTGTGGGGTGGCGTGGCCCGTCTGGGCTACTTGCACAATGCCAGGCTTGTGATGCTGGGGATCTGGCGTATTAGCTGGGGTGGGAAGGCAAGGTGCACGGCGGCAGGGGGGGCAGGCTTAGCTCGCTTCTCCTTAGGTGATCCACTTCAGGAGGGGCCCTGTGGCAGCGGGAGGGAGTCAGATCTGCTGCCGGAGGTTTGGCTCCGCAGAAGCACAGAGTTGGGTGTTTGCGCGGAGCGAGCAATTTCCCTGGCCGGAACCGGTTCCCTTTGGGATTTTGGCTGGGGGATGGGTGGGGGAGATGGCGGTGGCGAGCGCCTTTGTTCCCCACCAAACTGAGCTCTGTCATCCGGGGGCTCCGCAGCTCTCCCTCCCTTTGTCCTCCAGCCTTCCCGCTTTCCGAGCAGAGCTGTTAACTTATGACCTCCCAGACGCTAAGTCACGCTTGCTGTCGGAACACAGTCCGTCAGGCCCCTCCGCTTTTGCAAGGCAGACTCAGGGACTCTGCTTGGCCAGCGAGCCGCCCCTCCGCCCCGGCTCCCTCTCGCCAGTCCGTGGAGCGCGCACCGCCTAGCCGCCCTTCCTACCCTCTTCCGTGGGCCTCTCGTCTGCGCTTGGGTCCGGTGACTCCGTTCTGCTAATCCTCTGGCGGTTTTCTGGGTTATTTAGGCATGTGTAGGTGGAATCTAAGTGATCAGCAGTACGCGCGGTGAGCCCAGCGTCCTCCTACGCTGCCATCTTTTCCGAGAGCCGTACAAGTATTTTAATCTATATTTATTTATTTTGAGAGAGAAGGAGAGAGCGAGAGCGAGTGAGCATGAGCAGGGGAGGGGCAGAGAGAGGGAGAGACAGAATTCTAAGCAGGCTCCATGCCACCAGCTCGGAGCACAACATGGGGCTCAAACCCGTCATGATCTGAGCCAAAATCAAGAGCTGGATGCTTAACCGACTGAGCTCCCCAGCTCCCCAACCCCAACTCTTTATAGATCTTACATTTCTATTCCACAGAGTAGACCTGCCCATACACTGACCCCCTCAGAATCACCTTGAAAAACTATATATTTCTCAGTGTATAAAGTATGCTTGTAATTGAACACACACATACCTACACATTGATTGTTTTATTTATCTTATTTTTTTTAATTTTTTTTCAACGTTTTTATTTATTTTTGGGACAGAGAGAGACAGAGCATGAACGGGGGAGGGGCAGAGAGAGAGGGAGACACAGAATCGGAAACAGGCTCCAGGCTCTGAGCCATCAGCCCAGAGCCTGACGCGGGGCTCGAACTCACGGACCACGAGATCGTGACCTGGCTGAAGTCGGACGCTTAACCGACTGCGCCACCCAGGCGCCCCCTTATTTTTTTTTTTATTTTGAAATAATACCAAACTTACAGAATATGTGTAAGCACAGCAAAGTCCTTTTTCTTCCTGAACCAGGTGTGAGTTAGATGCTGACATGATGCCCACCACTCTCAATTATTTTGGTGTGTATTTCCAAGCAAACAAAGACATTATCCTACAAAACCAAAAAATTTCAATCAAAATCAGGAGATCAGCTTCAGTATGTAGGGTGGTTAATTTCATGTGTCATCTTGGCTAATCTGTAGTGCCCAGTTGTTGGGTCAACCACTAGTTTAAATGTGGCTATGAAGGTATTTTATGCATGAGATTAATATTTACTATAAGCTGGCTTTAAGTAATGGGAATTTGCGTGGGTAATGTGGATGGACTTCATTCAATCAGCTGAAAGGCCTTAACAACAAAATAGAAGTTTTCCAGAAAAAGTGGGAATTTGGCCTCAGAACCACAGGACCATAAAAGAGAAACCTTGCTTGAATTGCCAGCCTTCCAGGCTTCTCTACATATTTCAGAGTGCAGAACCCCAAATCACCTGCAAATTCCTTAAAATCAATAAACCTCTCTCTAATATAAAATACATTATGTAAATTTTATATCTCTATTTATATCTCTATATCATTTATCTCTATATCTATATCTATGTCTAAAATATCTCCAAGTCCTTTTAGTCTGCCTTAATCAGAAACTGTATCTCAGGCTACTTTGTCCTTTCTGACCTCGATAGTTTTGGAGATGACAGGCCAGTGTTTTTGGTGAACGTCTCTCAATCTGAGTTTATTTCAGCAGAAACTGGTTTAAATTGTGATCTTTATTAGGATTATCTCTGCCATGATTCTCTGTTTTTCTCCTGGCATCTAACCATGGCAGACAATATTGATTTGTCTCATTTTTTTATACAGTTACCTGCATCACTTGATTAAAAAAGTATCTGGCAGTCATCTCCATTGAAAAACTGCTTGTTTTCTCTTTGTAACTAATAAGCAATTGCTGACAGGTAATTTGAGACTATGTAAATATCCCATTCCTCATCAAAATTCCTGTCATCTATGTATCTATGTACCTACCTGTTCATTCATGCATCTATCCATCCATCCATATCAGTTGTGTGTTCATGGATTTCTATTTATTCAATGGATTAGAATCTTTTCCTGTCTGTATTTTCATGCTTAAATTGTCTCAGAGTTGACCAGTAGGATCCTTTCAAGTTCTCTTCTTTGGCCTTTTGGTACTAGTCATCTTTTATCTAGTACTTCCTTAAATTCTGACAAGATGTTTCAGATTAATTTGTATTTTTCCTGTTTCAGCCATGGAATCCATTTTTCTATGGAGTTCTAGACCTTGTAGGTAATAGTGATATTTCAAAACCAAGATTTTGGTGTTAAGTGTAAATAACACAGTAAAAAAATTTTAAAAAATATGACTTGCGTAGATAGGTAAAATGATAAATTATAATCATAACATCTAAGTTTGCTTAGAAATTTAGAGAAAAGTGAGCAAACAATTGAAGAAGTATATTAATTCCAGTCAGCTTAAATTTCATAAATCCTTTATTTGTTCTTCTTAGGATACTGTAATTCCTGGTCAAGATGGTGTACTTGAAAGAAGTCTTAAGGAAAAGTATCACTAGTTAAGTGGACCCCACTAGTTCTATGGCCTTCTAGAAAGACGGTGCTCCTCTCTGGGACTGACTTTTAATACTTGTAGAGGAAAGGGGTTAGACTTGGTGATCTCAAAGTCCTTTTCCATCGTTAACATTCTTTGATTTGAGGATTAAATAAGAAGCAATTTATTTTCCTCCCCTAGACTTTTTTTTTTTTTTTTTTTGCCAATAGGTACATTGCCCAGTAACAATGCATTCCTTGTCTTACTAACTAAAAGATCCATTAAAGAAAGCGTTGTGACCCAGAGCACAGGCCACCTTATATTTCCACGAGAAAGCTTTTAAGCATTAAATTTCTACATGTATTATTTACTTTAACTTCCCATCTCTCATGGAACCAGACATGCCCTCTGTATCCTAAATTCTCCATCACCCCTGAGAACACTTTTATGTGGTTAGATTTAACTTTTCAATGTAAGGAAAAAAAGGTGTTTTTTTTTTTTTTTTTTTTTTTTTTTTTTAATCCTGGGATTGTTTTACAGTTTTGGTTTCTTTGTGACCTGATAAGCAGATTTCTCCAAATTGCAGATCTGGTCACATTATTCATAGTAAGGAGATCATCAATTATTTTTAAGTTTAAGCCTCAAAGAGGCTTGATTTTTTGCATCAGTGTAATGGAAATCAGAAACAAAGGGAAATCAAATTGTCCTTGAGAGGAAAAATATTTCTGGCATAGATTTTGGATGCAGAAAATAGAGTCTTCTTCAAGGTAAGAAGTATCTACCTTGCTTTAGATTGGGATTTTCAAACTAATCAACTGCTGTCTGTGGACAGGATGAAAGAACAGGAAGGAAGAAAGGAGAATTTGCCATTCCTAGCTGAGCAGGGTCCCTAATGGAGTCAAACACGACACAATAGGAGCACAGATAATGCAATGGGGAGATAGTCCAATGGCCCCCATGACATTAGAGGAGGTTAGAAGCTGTTGCTCGATTTCCGCATGGCCTTAGACAGCTTCAGACATCAGACCTGTAGTCCTTCCACTTAGAACGATATTTTGTTTTGCTTTCAAAGCATTTGTTTTCGGTCCATTAGTTAACTTGATTTAAGTCTGAATACGTCTTTCAGGGGCAGAAGCCCTGGGCACCTTCAGCATGTGAGCGCTGCAGAATCTGAGGGGACTTGAGCAGTCACAAGGACACAATTGGCACTGTTAAGTGTCCTCCACTGCAGCTTGGAATCTGGGAAATGTGTGAAACTAAACACAATGTAATGGGGTCAGGCTTTCAAAATACTCTCAGTATTTATGAGAACACAGTGATGTTTCGTATTATAAGGTGAAAAAATGTTTTTCTTCCTTCTTTCCTGCTCTAACTCTTCTATCGCCAATGTGAATGCAAACTCTTTGATATATTTAATGGAACAAAAGGCAGTAGGAGTCTGAGCTCTGGAGACCCCCAAAGCCAGATGAGATAATTAACTGCCCTGAATGCTTTAAGAATGTTGAAGTATATTTTATCCAATGATGGCTTTGATGACCCAGTATATCCGTTCTGACCTCTAAGTGGATGTATTTGATTTCTGTGTGTGTGTGTGTGTGTGTGTGTGTAAACAAATGGAAATCTTATAATTTATTAGTGTCAGCCATTGATATAAAAGATATTTACATATTTTAAAATTTTAATTATGTTTTTAGTTTTATTTTTTTCATAATCTCTACATCCAACCTGGGGCTTGAAGTCACAACCCAAGATCAAGAGTTGCATGTTTCACTGACTGAGATGTCCAGGTGCCCCAAGATAGTTATGATTTTTTACCTATAAGATATTGTGAACACACTCATCGTCAAATATAAATTTACTAAGTTAGGATATACTTGAGTATTTCTCTACTTCAGTAAAACCAAGAAGCTTTTTAAAAGAAGAGCTACTAAGCCCTAGTCCCAACTTGAAATCATTACAGTCAAAATCTATTTATATTTCCTGGGATATTTGGGTTTCTCTCCCTCTCTCTCTCTCTCTCTCTCTCTCTCTCTTTCCCCCTATCTCTCTCTCTCTTATGTTCTCATAATTCTGATGTTAATTCCATACTGGACAGAATCACACTTAAACAATTTCCTGGAAAGAAACACAAAATCATTTTAAAAGACACAAATTTACGTCAACAGAAAGAAAAACTTACCGCTCATACAACTTCACATGGGAAGTTTGAGGTAAAGCTCGTCCTAAGCAAGCAGAATAAGAGACAGAAGCTCAACCCAGATTTCGCTCTTTTTCTCCCTCTTGTTTTTCCCTGTGGTTTGGCTCAATTCTTTCCCTCTGTAAATAGGTTACTTTCTTTTTCGCAGATTCTATGCTGAAGCCCCAAAACTGAGAGTCACCACACACATCCTGAAACTTGATATTATCAAACAGCAAGAGAATTATCATAATTGTGTATGGCATCTCTCTGAAGCTGTGTGCTTGCTGAATTCAGAAGCCTGGAGACCTACCTAGTGCTGTCACCATGAGCTCAGAAGCAGAGTTTTTAGGAGAACATGACATGTGTCTTCAGGAGTTTGGTATACGAACCAAAGTAGTGGCTTCGGTATGTGAACCAGAGAAGGCCAGAGGCTGGCTGGTGTAGCTTGTGCTGGAAAGGAAAAGAAGTGAGGAGAGTGTATTCTTCACTCCCACAGTATCACAGGGGAGAGATAACATTATCTTCCTGTCTTTGAAGAAATAGGCTGGACAAGGTTTCTGGTACCTCACCTTAGATAGCTGCTTGACCTGTACTATGCCAAGGCCTGAACACAACCCACACTTGTGCCCCAAGAGAATATTTCTGGGAAAGAAGGTGTTGCCAGTCTGGAGAAGATAACAATGACACAAGTTAAAAAATATATATATATTAACATGGAATAACTTCCAAATAGGACTCAGGCAGATTCATTAAACTTTCAGTAAGTCATGGAGTTATGGTCTACCTACAATATCATCGGGGTAGGGGGGTGGTGGCAATGAATATTAATTAGGCAGAGGATCTTTGAAGACAGTGATCAAAAAATAAATAAATTAGACACCTTGTGTGCATTCCATCATGGTGAAAAACACTTGGACTGACAGTCCAAAACACTGGCTTTATAAACACATGGGTGACACCCCTACCCAAAGCTGTGATGTTTAATCTCTGATGGCTACCAGCAGAGAAAATATTGGCTCTTCCTTTAACTTCAACTAAGAAAATCCTTGAACCAGACTCTGATTTGTTCACTTTCACCCAAAAGTCCACTTCAGTGCATGCCGTCTTAAGTATGGATGAGCACCTCCCTACTGTCACATACTTGAAACTCCTTTAAGTGGAGAGATTGCTAATCCCCAAAGGAGGAAAAGTTCTGAGCAGATAAAATACTAAGTGCCCTTGCCCCAGGGCCTGAAAGAGAAGACTACATCTTTTATAAAGAAGGGATCTTACTATATAACACTCCTCTGTTCAAAATCTCTTTTATTTTATAGTTCAGTTGCACTTTCCTCTAGCCTTTCTTCAAATCTTTTCTTTCAAAACATTTTGCTTGTATACATGAGACATTTATTGAAACAAGTTGAATTATTAAATTAGATTAAAAAAGGCATATCAAGGGAACCATACACATTTGACCCTTGGGCAATGCGGGGGTTAGGGACCCTGACCCCTGTGTAGTCAAAAATCTATTAACTCTTGACTCTCCAAAAACTTAGCTACTAGTATCCTACTGTTGATCAGAAAACTTACCCAAAACATAAACAGTTAATTAACACATATTTTACATGTTGTATGTATTATATACCATATTCTTGTCATAAAGTAAGCTAGAGAAAAGAAAAGAAAATATCATTAAGAAAACCACAAGGAAAATACATTTATAGTACTATATTGTACTTATCAAGAAAAAAATCTTCATATAAGTAACCTGCACTGTGTTGTTAAAGTACTAACTGTGTTTTCTTTTTCTTTAGGACTTTTCTTAATCCATAAGATTGTACCTGTAATTAGTACGAATCTCTCTAATTTTTCTTGGAACACTTTTTTTCCTAGAACATTTGTTCCCCATTACATCTGTGGAGCCATGACATAGATTATGCATACTGACAATAGGTGTGGGTATGTAGATACACATATATTTAGATGCTTATGAATACCTATTTATTCACATACACAAATATATATAGCACGACATCTATGTAACAGGCAAGCAGAGGAGTTCGACTTCACGGTTGCTATAGGCTATGTACCATAGAGTTACATTTTTAGATTTTCTATTTTCCATCTGCTGATTTCAGATAGAGAAATTTTTGTGCTTTCAGAAACAGAGTTGCTGGAAATGTTTTGCTTTCTTCTTTGTACTATTCTGTATTATTTTACTTTAAGTATTTGATTTGTCATTAATTTCTTATGGATCAAGTGTTATGTTGAAAAATGCCCTTGGTAATTGGATTCTCTCGTAATTTATTCAAGTCAGTATGAAATCAGACATTAAGGACCATGTGGGGGTCATCGGCAAAAAGAACTATTTCCTCAATTCCAGTTCCCAATGCAATGCTAACATTGGAAGTAACCATTATGGTTTCTATTTTACTTCATGCTAGGCACATCAATTCCTATTGGGAAGACTTTCCTGATGTCATTTGACTGGTCTATGCTCACTTTCAAGGACCACACACTCTTCTAATAAAAGCTCCTCTGTTACCGCCAAGTCCTACCTTCATGAAAGCAGTTCTTGAATGTTCATCTCTCTATACCATTATTCTCCAAGGGACTGGGTTAAAGAGAATGACTTTCTCAATTGCCACCTTGTCCTAACACATCATTCCAGGGAACATTTCTACTTTCCGAACTCACACATTTTTGAAACTATATTACGTGCATTGTAATGATTCATAGTCAGCTGAATTTAATCAGTGTAGACTCTGCAACTGTCTCACCTTGCGATATATATACTTTGATAGACACTGACAGTGTGGCATAAATTCCTAGAATGTGGGGAAGCATAGATTTTTTTTAAAAAAACTTTTATCTGTTTTGATGTCATTCCTATCATGCTTCCATGTGCAGAGAGGCCCTTCATAAATGTGAATATTTCTGAGCTCAGCTTCAGCCCTTTCAGTTTTCAGAAGAGAAACTAAGGACAGTAGATGTTATTTGCTTTTTGAAAACTAAGGCAACCACCTGCTGGCAGAGGAAAGATGAGGGCAGAGATAGTTTCATTTTCATCCAAAACTCTTCTCCCCCTCACTAAACCACGCTGCCTCTTCGTTTTCTAGAGTCCTACTTAATTCTGAACATATCCAGTGGAGGAGAAAATGAGGCAATTTGTCGCTTGCCTTCTCTAGATTTATAACATAAACATCTAGATGCTGTGGTTGAATCTGTAAGGTGGATAAGACTTCCAGGGGACACAACTCCATGAATGTGTATTGAATGAATTACAGAGAAGGGATGCTTATTTCATTAAACACCTGAAGTTATTTCCTTAATTGAACCACTCTCTTGGCAGTGTGTGCTCCAGACAGCCTGCGGATCTGTGACACTTTCACTGTGCTGTTTCTCAGAGGACAGTCATAACCCAGCACAGGAGACTTCCAAAGTAATACAGAGGCACTGAGCATGATCACTCTTGGACCTACTGAGTCTACCCGGTTATGTTTCTGACCCTTGGCCTCTGTTGTCTTCACCTTCCATGCTTCTATTTCCTTAGTCATGCCATGCTTTACCCCACTCCCAGTTTACTTCCCGTCATAGATTTTCTTCTTCAGGGACTCAAATCATTTCTTTTCCCCATTTTCCTTAGTTTTGTTCCTTAATGCCTCATCACTTGGCTCAACTATAAATATCTTTAGATTGTGAACTCCCTGAAGGCAGAGACCAAGATCCCCCTGTTTCTGGTGCCAGTGTAGAGTCTGGCTCCTCATGGAAGCTTAATAACTACTCTTTAGGTTGATTAATAGTTAACATGTCATGAAAATTAAGATATTTTGATATTTAAAAATGATCCAGAAGGAACATGCTAATGACTTTGCTCTAAAGCATTGGTCTCTGGGGACAAAAAAAGATCTCAATTTCCCTGTACCATTGTGAAGGATAAAGATGGTTTTTAATGTGGAGTAATTTGACTATAATTTCTCCAATTGTACCATGAAGGTAGGCTCCCAAGGTCCTAATATAAAGCTGGTTCTAGTATTAAGAAACCCAGAAATAATATCATTGGCCAAGGTGCCTAGGGAGGGTGCTATACGTGATCCATTTCTCAAGGCATTGAAATTTATTTTTCCTCTCAGTTTCTTTACTAAGAACAGAATCTTTGGATGCAAAGGAAAGGAACATAGAGACCATTTACTCCTAATGATTCCTACCTGGTTCTTAAAATCCATGGGGCCTGTAAAAGGAAGCAGTATTTCAAAAACCCAGATAATGATATAAGCTAATAAGATGCCTTTACTTTTGCCTGAAATTGTAGCACTCCATATGAGTAATAGTCCTTATACTAGCAATTTTGTTATTAGCAAATAGTTCTGATGGATAGCCATATGTTTTTTTTTTATTTAAAATGAAACTTAAATATATAACTTATAACCCAATAAATGAATGAATACATAGAACTCAATATCTCCCCCCCCCCCGCCAATTTTCATACCTATTGGGCAGGAGATGGGAATAATATATACGATTGTGGTGGAGGAAACTTGTGGAAAACAAAGGTAGTTCACACTATTCAATTCCTTGATGAGACAGTAGTATCTGGAATTATTAAATGACTGGCCTTGTGTGCCAAAGTAGCGATCTGCAGCATTTGGATTTCCTTCTCCAGGACATTGCTCTTCCTCATTCCCATATCTACCTCTATATTATTCAAGAAACGTGATGTGAATTATTTCTCATAGATACTCAACCTTGACATACTTATAAAACATTCCATAGACCTTCTGGAGTTATCGCCTACAAGCCATACTTGCTTGCACCTTGAGGGCTTGAAATACATCTACAAATCCCTACAAGGTGTATTCTTTGTTGCTTTGTGACCCAGTGATGACTTATTACTTGAATACTCAGAAGAGCCTACAGAGACAAATGGCTCAGAGCTTCTCAGGCTCTACAGTGTATGCTAGACCAGATAAAATGTGTTTGTGATACAGGTTAAACCTTAACAGTCTCCCTGCAGGGTTATACTCTGCTGTTTCCACTAAAGGGAAAGAGGAGATTTTAGATATAAATGCGCATTAAGAGTTGAAAAGACTTTTAGTGAACAAGAGCAGAACAGGTTTAGTGATATAACAAAACCCAGCCAACAGCAGCTTCAGAGAGGTGCACACTGGGTGTTTCAGGCTCAGAGAACTATACAAATGTAATGCTTGATTTTCAAACGCAAGGTCACTCTGAAAGTTACTCTACAATAAGCTAAAACCATATTTGACTTCATAGTTTTGGTGATTACTGAAAATTATC
The DNA here is from genome assembly GCF_007474595.2 of Lynx canadensis. Lineage (NCBI taxonomy): Eukaryota > Metazoa > Chordata > Mammalia > Carnivora > Felidae > Lynx > Lynx canadensis. Next base: position 127,485,432 of record NC_044308.2, read on the forward strand.
TCTCAACGTATTTGTATGGTATTTGTTGTTTTTCTCAAAATATTTAAAAGTTCCAAAAGAATCAACACAGTTTATTTATTTTATTGCTCAAATATTCAGCTCATGCATTACCTCTTCTCTGAACATCTTCTCACACACCCTTCCACCTCATTGGTCGTGAAATAGTCATAGTCCCCAAAACATTTATTGTATTTATACATTTAGTCAGAGGCAATCAACTGGACAATACCCTGCATCCTCCTAAATTAGAAATTATTTTTGGTTATTGGCCAGATTTCTAGTGCCTACACACAGTTTCTGGCCAGAGGCAGGGGCTCAGTGAAGTTATTTGAATTATTGTCTATAATATAAAGGCAATATTGTGTAGTACAAAAGTTGTTGGAATTAAAATCAATGATTTGTTAAAAGACTCTTAAAAACTGAGAACAAACTGAGGGTTGATGGGGGGGTGGGAGGGAGGGGAGGGTGGGTGGTGGGTACTGAGGAAGGCAACTGTTGGGATGAGCACTGGGTGTTGTATGGAAACCAAGTTGACAATAAATTTCACATTAAAAATAAATAAATAAGTAAACTTTAAAAAGAATGTAAAAAATAAAATAAAATAAAATGAATGATTTGTTAAGGGGAGTCATTGAACCCACCACCTTCTCAAGTAGATGCAACTTTGTAGCGAGATGTCTGTCTGCATTAGAAAATCCTAAGATGGTTAAAACCAGCCTTGTTTTATGAATAGAATTATGTGTCCCCTAAATTTATATGTCAAAGTCCTAGCCCTCAGGTACGTCAGAATGTGACTTTCTTTGGAAATAGGGTTATTCAAGATATGATTAGTTAATTTGAGAGCATCAAGGTGGGTCTTAATCTAATATGTCTGGAGACCTCACAAAAAGGGGAAATTTGGAGGCAATCATGCACACAGAGAGAATGTCATGTGGAAGCTGAAGGCAGAGAGCAGGGTTATGCTTCTATAAGCATAGAAATGCAGAAATTTCCAACAGACTGCCAGAAGCTAGAGGAAAGACATGGGACAGGAGTTTTGTTGTTGTTTTTCCACAACTCTCACAAGGAACTGACTCTACAGCTGTTTTGATCTTAGACTTCTGGTTTCCAGAACGGTGAGACAATATACTTCTGTTGTTCTAAGTCACCTTGCTTGTGGCACTTTCTGGCACTTAGAAAAACTAATACACTTGCTGATGCAAGTTTTGAATTTAAAATATAATCATTCAAGTGGCATTTCTCTATACATCTTGAGAATACATAAGTTAATTGTGACTGAATAGCCTCAATGTCCAATGGGAAGCCCAGGCACTAAATGCTTCAATTTCCTTAACATAAGTCAGTATAATGCCTATTTGATATATGGAAGATCTATTGATCATATCCACAGTTTAGTCCCCTAAAATGGCAGAACTATCAGAGCAAGATATTGTCTTTCCATCTGCTTAGATGTGCTGATGTAAGGGTAGTCCCTCCTGACTGAAAGGACCCAGTCTCTTTGGAACCCACTTATTTGAGATTCACGCCATCAATCATTTTCTGCCCTCTCCATTTACTGAATTCCTTTTTTGGCTAAACATCATTTCTTTTCTTTAATATTCTTTCCAGAGAGAGGATACAAAGCAGCATAAAAGCTTTCTTGAACTTTACGCTTACACTGCAACACACTTCTCTTTGTAAAGAAATATGCCTCTGCTGTCACTTCTGGAGGTAGAAACTCAGAACTTCATCTTAACCAAACAGATGTTGTAAGGGATTGTGGTTCTGGCTATCTTTGCCGCAAATAAGCTGCATGACCTGCATAAGCCACTTAAGTTCTAAGGGTCATAAGTTCTTCAGCTGTAAAATATATAGAAAAAAGGTTGGGACACAATACCTCTAAGTCATTTCTTTTTTTTTTTTTTTTCTTTTTTTTAAATCTTTTTTTTCAACGTTTATTTATTTTTGGGACAGAGAGAGACAGAGCATGAACGGGGGAGGGGCAGAGAGAGAGGGAGACACAGAATCGGAAACAGGCTCCAGGCTCCGAGCCATCAGCCCAGAGCCCGACGCGGGGCTCGAACTCACGGACCGCGAGATCGTGACCTGGCTGAAGTCGGACGCTTAACCGACTGCGCCACCCAGGCGCCCCACCTCTAAGTCATTTCTATCCCCAGCTGTTAAAAATGTCTACATGAGCAATTTATTCATTCATCCATTCAACAAATGAATACTGAACACCTGCTATATGATGCAGGCTGCAGGGCCCTGCTTTTATGGAGTTTGCTTTCCAGTGGAAATGACAAACAATAAACTCAAAAATTAATCCACCTATGTAAGCCTATTAGACAAACTTGAATTGTATATTTATACTTAGAATGCAATCATGATGTATTATAATTCATGTACTATATTTTAGTTGGTATAATATATCATAGTTGATATAATACATTACAATTGAAATATATTACAATTGATATATTACAATTAATATACTGTAACATAACACAATGTGCAGGAATGCAGATTGGGGAGGACCCCTTCTTTGTCTTGGGTGGACAGCAAGCACTCGCTGATTGGGTGATATGGAAGCAGAGACAGAATGAAAAGATGGAACTGGTGTGGGATAATTTCAAACTCAAGGTGCAGGGAATTCAAAGATCCTAAGGCAGGAAGCTGCTTAGTGGAGAGAGGAGCCTAAAAGTAGTTGATGTCGCTAGTAACCAAGGAGGACACAGGTTAAAGAGAGGGTTGGAGAGAGGAATGGCTGGGCCACATAAGGCCATGCAGCCTTTGCACAAGGGTATGAGTTCTGCTTTGAAATCTAGTGTCAGGCTTTTAGGGGATCTTAAATTGGAGAGTGATATGACCTTATTTATTTCAGTGGTAGTAATCAATGCCTCCTTCACCAAGGCAAAAGATTTCTTCAAGAGACATTATGGACTTTGTTTTTGTTTCATAGGGTTCCTTCTTTCTCTTTTGTAGTCTTTCCCTTTCTCTTTTACTTTGTTTCTTTATTTCCCTCTCTTACTTTATTGATTTCGAAATTTCTTTCCGTTCCTGCCCTGCTCCACTCGTTTTTACCTTCATCAAGCAGCACCTGAGATATATTATGGCAAAGATTATTTTAACCGAGCAGAAGAAAGCTGCAGACCCCACTAGGGGTCACCTCTGACCCACTGATGAGTCCTTGATCCTGCAATTTTGCCTTGGGTTTATAGTCAACTCAGGAGACACTTATTCTCCAGTCTCTACCTTTTTTTTTTTTTTTTTTTTTTAACCTTTATGATCCCCCAAGGATCCAACTCAAAGGCATTGTGGTCCACATCCTCCCTTGGACCCAAGCCACCCCAGGAGCCAGGCAGGCTATCAAAACCGGCCTGCCCCAGATGATTCCCTTTGTTCAGAATAGATTGGTGCTCTTGAGCTGGGACCTTGGCTCACTGACAAAAGTGGCATCATTCTGCAAAGCGGAATGTCACCGGAAAGGCTGTGATTGTATGAGGAACGCTCGGACTATCTGTCTGCCTCTTGCCAGTGGGCTGCCTGAGGGTCCGGCAGCCAGGCTTCCTGGAGCTTCCTTCAATTGTCTTTACACACACAGAATTTAGTACCCACTTAAAGACACACAGCCCTGCCCTCAGCCTTCTGCTGAAGAAGGAATCTTTCTGTGATTTATTTCCAACCTGGTTGCTTTTGAACTGACAGTTTTATTAATTGGAGAAATTTCATTATTTTACAAGGCCAGTTGAGGCGTCAAGGACAAGTGGGTCCCCGAGGGACTCTTCCTTTTGTACATTTATCTGCATACATTAAGACATGTCCATTCACACAGTCTATATGCACACATATTATCTGTCCTATCTGAAGAGAAGAGGTGAAGCTCATCTTATTTTGTTCACAAGTTGATGGCAGATTCCTCGAGAAGATCAAGAAATTATCACGTTTGCGTCTGCTAGATGAATTAATGAATTTGGCAATCTGAAAATTTTTCTTTTCTACCTTTTTCCCCCCCTTGCACACAAAGGCTTTTGGAAAGCCTTGGCCAAATTATCATTGTTTGAATTGCTTGGCCCAAATGGGCATGAGTCTACTTAAACTTTATCTTCCATTTTATACTGTTACAGTGTAACATTCACTTTCCCTATACTTTCCCTACATTCCACATTCCTATTCATCTCACTTTATGAATAAGAATTTTTGGGGCGCCTGGGTGGCGCAGTCGGTTAAGCGTCCGACTTCAGCCAGGTCCCGATCTCGCGGTCCGTGAGTTCGAGCCCCGCGTCGGGCTCTGGGCTGATGGCTCAGAGCCTGGAGCCTGTTTCCAATTCTGTGTCTCCCTCTCTCTCTGCCCCTCCCCCGTTCATGCTCTGTCTCTCTCTGTCCCCCCAAAAATAAATAAACGTTGAAAAAAAAATTAAAAAAAAAAAAAAAAGAATTTTAAGTCTAGCCAGGATTAGAGACTTTTCCAAAAGCTACATGTCTAGCATGTAACAGATCAAGGACTAGGCCTGAGATCTCATGCATTTAGTTCAAAGTCAGTGCCCTTTACACTGCAATAAAGTCTGCAAGATTTTTTTCAGTAAATGGCCAGAGAGTAAATATTTTAGGCTTTGCAATTCATATGTTGTGTCACCATTACTCCATTTTGCTGTTGTGGAACAAAAACAGCCACAGAGGATACATAAAGAAATGAATATTGCTGTGTTCTAAGGAAATTGTATTTATGAACATCCAAGTCAGAGTGTCCTTTAATTCTCATTTGTCATGAAGCACCATTTTCCTTTTATTTTAGCCCCTTAAATATGTAAAAAAACATTCTTAGTTCACTCATCCTAACAAAATAGACAGCGAGTGGGATTTGACCCATGACTTGTAGTTTGTAGAACCATCTATGAATGGAATTATGAGCCAGACAGCTGAGCCTTGAATTCCGTTTTGGCCCCTCATGGGATGGGCAATAGAAGGTCTCCAGAGTGATTCTCATCATAATAAATCATCAGCTGAATTTCAGGCACCAGTCATCAGGGATTAATTTCAATCAAGATTTCTCTTAAAGGAAAACAAAGTGAAAATAGTAACTGAATAGATACAACTTCATAAGGGTAGCTCATATTTTTAAAAACATGTAATGAAGAATATGACTTGCTTTCCTATTGAAAAGTATTATTTATAGAGTCTATGAACTTTTGGAGAATTCTTAGGAAAAAAATCAAGGAAAATATGAAAGTTTTTATATTCATTCTTATTCTATTATAGCCCAGTGCAGTTTAACTACAATAAACCAATTAACTGGTTTTCATGGGTACGGATGGCTCCTCAGGAAAGCAAACCTCCCCTTTTTCTGATTATTTCAGATGGAAAGAGTTTGCTGATAGCTGTTCAAGATAAAACAATATACAATTGCATAGTGCAGATGCTGAAGCTAAAAGACAGAAATGAGAAAATATCAACAATCAATTCTGTAAAATAAATGTTCAGGTCATATTTGCTAACAATTATGTAAGAGGTTAAAAATCAGACAAATTCCTCCCAGATTAGCAGTCGGCTGATGCTGGAAGAAAAATCTCTCATTTCCAAATCTGGTCCCTAAATAAAGAGCAACCTTGGGCCTTTATTCAAATTAAACCTAAAACCAGGAAAACAGAAAATACCCTGTTGACATTTCATCTTATTCCTTGTTGAGATAACAATTCTGGAACTTGGTTTCTGTACTCATGTTTATATTTAACAGAGTAAACACTTAAAATATAATACTCTATAAAATACATCTATAAAATATAGATGCTCTTCTGGGTTAAGAGCAGTTCCATTTTGGAGGTTGATGGTGGGATTAACCCACATATTTGGCTGGATATTGAGGGATAAGGAGGTGAGGAAAACCACTGGCTCTTTTTATGCCCAGTCCTCAAATTTCTACATTTACAGGGAACTGGAATGTTCCATCTTCTTTTCTGTCAATCCCAATTCTGTCCACCTTCAAGGCCTTCCTCGACTCTTGACTCCCCCAGTGATATTTCCCTAATTATATCTGCTGGCCATTCTATTTTATTTTCAAACAGTGTAGCATTTATTTAAGTACCACAAAGATCCATGTTGATAGATGTATTTCAGTATTTTTTCTGAAAAAAAGATATAAACTAAGGACCAGGCTTCATCCCCTTAGAGTACATTCCTTGAGCTGTTCCCACAGTAGGTAACTGTTGGTCGACTGATTCCTTCTTTTCCAAACCCTGAAATAAAGAAAACCCTAACAGTCACATTCTCAGTGGAGAGCAATCCTCCTTAACCTCGCTAGCAACCCTCTCAGAGCTGACTCATGGGATTGGGACTTTCAGATTTCCCATTGCAGAACTGAAAATATGATTAGTACTAAGCACTATTGATAAGTGGAAGGGATATGCACCTGCTACCTTGAGTAAGGAAATATGTGATGATTCGTATGGAAAATGTCCAACTTGCATTCCTCAGAGCAGTGTTGTCTTCTTTTTCTTTCTCAGGCTGTGAACATTTTCTTAAGCCCTGACTCATTTTTGAAAACTAGCACCATTTAAGTCAAAAGTCATCAGCAGTCAGAGACTGTCTCTATCTTTAACATCAACTCAGTGGCAACTCAGAACAGATTGGCAAATTGACATCTTCCAACCTGCTCAACTCTTACTTCAAGATGTAGTATTGCTCCTTTACATCTTCGAGGTGAAGTGAAGATTATAATAATTGCTCTATCTCCCCAGAGTTTTATGTCTCATGCTTCTTAAAGGTTAGAACCTATTTTACTTAAGCTACAGAGCATGTCAGCAAAAATTAGAAAAGTATGTCAAGAAAACTTAGAATGAAGATGTGGATACATATAAGAGTGAGTAGTTACATTTAGTGAGTGCTAATTTTATGCTAGATGTTATACTAAGCAATTTGTTTCTCTCAACACCTCTGAAAGGTAGGTACTATTACTATATTCTCCTTTATAAATATGGATGGAGTAAACGGAAGTTCAGGCGGACATTAAGTTGACCATGGTGAGATAGGCTCTAAGGAGCAAAGAATGGATTTAAACTTCAATGATAGACTCTATAGCCTGTGTAATCAAGTCATAGACAAAAGCCATGAAAATATTCAGATATGAGCGATTAAGATATTACAAGTGGGCCATAAAAGTGTAATATAAATTGGACAATGGTTCTTTGCCTGGAAAGAGGGCTTTTTACATGGGATCAAATATGCAAGAAATGAATCTTATATTACTGTGTGATTTTATATTCATTCAAAGCATGTTCATTGAGCACATACTATTGCCCAGTACAGATAGTCAACAGTGAACAAACCATACATGAGTCCTGCCTCATGGAACTTTTAGTTTACTTTCATGAAGCTTTCCCTAATGTTTCAAATTTGTGTGCTCTGGGATATCATAGAATCTTAGACTTGGAAGAAAACTTAAAGATCATTATCCCCTGCCCTTTTTTTCTCTTTTTCACACTGGCTAATTTGTAGGCTCAGCAACACCATTGAATCCCAAAGCAGAAAATACATTGATAATTCAATCCAATTCAATATCTTTCTATGTTCCAGACACTGTGCTGGGAATCTAAATCTCTTGACTTGTAAAACTCATGTCTCCTTTCTACTATCCACACAGGCTTAGTTTAAACCATAAGGGTCCACCATTCACTACTGTTTTCCCATATTGCTTCACATGTATAGCCCACCCTACTTAATGACCTTGAATTCTTACCCATGAATTCTCTGTACCAGAACACTTCTGTTCTGCTTTTCATTCCAAATTTCTCTTCCATTAAACTGTTTTGTCTTAGTTTTGACTTTTATGAGAAGCAGATCTGGAGATATGAATTCAAGTACAGATATTTTTGTTTGTTTTATAGTGAAAAATAAGGAAACACTGGCAGAAACATTGGGAAGTGAGCTGGGAAAGCTAATGATCAATAAAGCACTCATTAATAAACAGTCACCACTGTGGGCATGTAGAGAAACTAGAGGCAAAAAGGGACTGAGGAAAAATGGCCTTTATGCTGCCTGCCAGCTCTAGGATTCTATATCATATGGGACATGGCCCTAAAACCTTACTGAAAGGTTTAGGAAAATGAAATGAAAGTTTTATGAAGACAGCACCTGTGTATACTGTGTTTATCATTATCTAATATCTCAGAATTTCTAGGAGTCCATGGAAAACACAAGTCTCTGAGCTATCACTCCAAAGAAGTGAGGGACAAATGACCCAGCACCTGTTGTTTGTTGGTTGAGTGCTGCTCCCTAAGGATGTTGAATTTTCAATGCCTATGGAGATTTTCTGCTCTCAAAGCAACAAAGTAGGATCTAGAAGCCTTAAAGAGCCCATGAAATAAAGAAGGAAAGAAAGAAAGAAAGAAAGAAAGAAAGAAAGAAAGAAAGAAAGAGGAAGAAAGGAAGGTAGGAAGGAAGAGGGGGGAAAGGAAAGAAGGAAGGGAGGGAGGGAGTGAGGAAAGAAGGGAAGGAGGGAAAAGGGAGGAAGGAAGAAGGGAAGGAAGGAAGGAAGGAAGGGAGGGAGGGAGGGAGGGACAGCACATGAAAGTCTAGCCTATGATACTGAAGTGATAAGGGCAAGTAAATTTGGGTGGGGATGGAAAGCATCCTCTCTAGTTCCTAGCATGAAGGCTGACATCTAAATATTATTCTCATTGAATTCTTTCTCTGGACACTAGAGACTCTCCCTTCACCTAACCACTGCCTGAATCTTGACCACAGATTGCCATGCCTTTGAGCATTCCACTTACCTACCAGGAGAAACTTCACCAATGTTAATTTCTATTTCTGCCTCTTCCACTAGTTTGAGTATATGTCCCTTATATCAGTCAGGGTTCAACCAGAGAAAGAGAACCCACAGAAAATTTATATTTATAGTTTTATTGCCAGGAAATGGCTATGTAACAGTGGGGACTAACTATGTAAATCTGAAATCTGTAAGACAGGACTTACAGTCTGGAACTCTTGGAATGAGCTGAAATTTCAGCCTATAGGAGAATTTGTTCTGGAAAGTCTCACTTTTGTACTAAGTCTTCCAACTGATTGAATCAGTCCCAAAACCCCAGTTTATCTAAAGTAATCTCTCTTACTTAAAGGCAACCAATTATGGGCTTTAATCACATCTATAGAAAAACTTCACAGAAACACCTAGATTACTATATGATTGACTATCTGGGGACTATAGCCCAGCCAAGTGGATACTTAAAGCTGACACAATCCCATCTTAGACATAACTCATAAAATGTGGCAATTTTCAAGCCTAAGTCTCCATAGAATGCGAACATTTCTACCCCATTTTTTGGTAAAAAGGATGATTTACAGACTTCAGTGAAATAATACCCCAGATTAAAAATGTATTACCAAGAAGGTTATAACTTTCAAGCTGCAGCATGGAGTAGCCTAAACATTGGAATCAGGTTTGAATTCTGACTGACACATGCATCCCTATGATTTGGGGTAAATTCTCATACCTCAGATTTCTCATCTGTAAAAAGAGAAGCTAATAATTATAATTGGATGCGCCATATAATGTGGCCGGGAAATTTCAGTAAGACAGAAAACTCCAGTTTTTCTGAGATAGTCCCAGTGTATTTTCAGGACAATTATTAATAACACCCTTTTTAGTCTCCAAAGTGACCTACTTTGGAGAAGAAATAAAATAGTCATCTTATTTATATAGCACTCTGAAAACTTTGGTTATTTTAATGGCAGCTCTTTTCCATTGGGTAGCTATCATGTCTGATTTATTCTATATAACTCCAAAGGACAGACAGAACACTAAGTTTGAAAGTTACAAAATGCCATTCTTAAGCTCAACAAAGGAACGTATCTTCTAATTTTCCAATATCTTCTTATGTTAGTTCTTCAAATGCTTACAACTCTTCGAGTTTTAGCTTTGCCAAACAAAATATCCCGAGCGTCTTTGGTCTTTTTCTATGTGATGTGGCTTCCAGTGCCTAGATATTCCTGGTAATTCTCTTTGGAGCCATCCACAGATTGTCAGCGTTACTCTTAAAATGTGGTGCCAATATTTTAAGTCCAAGGATTGCCAGTCAGTTCAGACCGCATCCAATGGGATTGTCGGAACCCTTTAAATTACCCGTGAATTATTTGATCGTGTCAGTGTAAATAGCAAAGCATGATTGTGTTGGCCACACTGAGCTTTGCAGTCAACTAAACTTCTGGGTCTTTTTAAGTTGAAATGTTAAATTGGTCAGCTCAATTTTCTACTCACACAGCCTCAATAAGTCCCAAACTTAACAAAATTGTCCCTTCTACAGAGTGACTCGATTTAATAGCCACTTATGGATGCTAACCTGTGCTCATTGCAGTCATTAATTGAAATTTTGAAGAAGGAAGAGTCAAATATTATAGTCTCCCTCTAGTCCTCTAGTTTATCATTGATCTGCTAATCAATATGTTTTATACACAGCTGTTCAATCACCTGTTAAAACGGTCATCCGTATTTTGACAACTTTTAAAGCTATCTTTTTTTAAAGTTTATTTATTTATTTATTTGGAGAGAGAGAGGAGGGGGGAGGGGGAAAGAGAGATGGAGAGAGGGAATCCAGAGAAGGCTCCATACTTTCAGTGAGGAGCCCAATGCAGGGCTTAAACTCACTCACTAACTGTGAAATCATGACCTGAGCTGAAAGCAAGAGTTCAGTGCTTAACCCATTGAGCCACCTAGGCACCCCCGTATTTTGACAAATTTTAAACAAGGATATCATAATTCAAATATATGGTCAAAATAGACATAGACTTTACCTATGACATGTACTTAATCTGCCATCAATTATGGGTAAAGAAGCATACAATTTTGAAGTAGACAAACTTGGGCTCTAATCTGAATCTATGCACATGTGACCTGGGACATGTCATTTAATCTAAATCTCATGAGTCTCTTTTTAAAAATATGAATGTAACTATATATTAGATAGCACATGGAAAGACCCTAGCACAATGCCTAATACATGGTTGGCAATAAATAGGTAGTAACTATTATTACTATTAATAATTACTATTATTACCACTTTTGGAGCCTGGAAGCAAGCATAGAACTAAGCTCTTGGTCATTTTGTAGAATAAACAGTTGAATTCAGGAGAAGTGAAGACATTCATCTAAGGAATAAAATTGCTGGGATTTGTTGTGGCTGTTTACCAAGAGACAATGAAAATTTTGTTCACTCTCTTCACTTCCTTGCCACCATTTATTCTTCCATGGTCTGAAATATGTATGTCATCTTCAAGACTCTTCTAAATTTTTTTCTTTTAAAATATTTCCCCTAACTTGCTGGTGAGAGATCCAAAGGCCTCCTCTATGTCTTTTGACAATTTGATTTCTTAACTGCGTTTGACATTGCTGAAACCCTCCCACTGTTAAAAACTTTCTTTTTTTGATGTCCTTGACAGGAGACTTTCCTAGCTCACCATTTCATCCTTGTCTGTTTCAATTCCTTCTGTTGGTTTTGCTTCCTTTAAGAAATGTGAATCTTCTTTCCTCGACCATCAGTCTCATCACAAGTTATCTCATTTATTTCCACAGTCCCAGCAACAACTTTATGTTAGTTATTCATAAATCCATTACTCTAACCCTGATTTCTTATGGTATAGATATTGTTTCCTACAAATGCATGAGCTTTTCTGACATTTCCAAGCTATCTTTCCATTAGGCAGGCCTATAGCATTACTTCTGGACTTGGGCTGCATGTTTTAATGACACATTTCACCTCTGTACCAAAGCATAACCAAGAAATTAGGATTCTCCAAATTGTCTCTTTCCCTGAAACAGGAATTTTGGAGCCCTTGTGTGCTAAATGTTGAAGCTGTATGACACTGGAGTTTTATCAGCCAAAGACCTTGAGCCATTATCCAGAGAAGAGTCTCTCACTGATCTATATTGGCTATGCGATATGAATGATTACTAAATATTTATTCTGTTAAGCCACTGAAATTGGGGGATTATTGTTCTTTTTCTTTTTTTTTTCTTGTTCTTTCTTTCTTTCCTTTTTTTTGTTGGAATATAGCATAAATGAGCCAATTATAAGTTAAATATATTGTAGTTTATTACCTTTGTTTCATCAATATGCTAGAGGTTTCAATGTCAATATTCATCAAAAGTGACCATGTTCAAAAGAGATCTGCTCAAATATATTTTCATTTGAACGTTTCTAATGATTTAGCATGTTCTCTCTTTTCTGCAAAATATCTCAGTGATGCACTGAGTTTCCCCTTGCCTTTTCCATCAGTGCATGCAGACGGTAATTAGCTCAGTCCACTATGTCCAATATTTCCCCATTCCAAACTACATGTTCTCAAAATATTTTCCCTTACTCATAGTCTATCGTCTATGTCATAGTCATAGTCATGAAAGGCCTCTCAGTCTATTGCAATACTGTAAGCCCTAGATAGATTTTTCTTCTTTTTTGTGATTCAAGTGCCTGACTTAAGTTTTGATTGCCAGGCATCCATTTCAAAGAGGCATTCTAATAAACACCTTGCCAGCCAGCAACCTTCCCCTATGGAGTCTCCTTTGTTTTAGAGATCATGGTTGATTTAGATAACTGACCATCTGTACCACTTGTCTTTTCTCTTCCCCAGGTTTTAAATTTCCTCTTGTGTTTTACCAATGTGTTTTATTGGTTTATTTACCAATAAAGAGTGAATCTGTGAATCACTAGGACCACATCCTCAAACTTAGTAAAAACGGAACCCCAGATCTTTTTCCCTTTTGCACCTGCTTCCCTCTCTCTCTCTCTGTCCCTATCTCTCTCTCTCTCCTCACAACCTCACTGTGTGGCCTTTTGTGTGCTATGTAATTTCCAAGTCTTGTAAGTAATAAACACTCATTTTTTCACAGTTTCCTGATAATTGTTGCTGAAGCGCATCTTGCAGTTATAATAAGAACCACAAGGATCCATCCAGTCATTGGTTTGGAAGGACGAAGTGTCTATGGGAAGTGTCCCCAGGCATTTCTAGCCAAGAGCATTACTATTCATAGGCTGAGATGCACACAACAACCCCTCCTGCCCTTTTATGTTTTATTGCATAAAACTCTACTTACATATACTGTGATTTAATATGTGAAAATTAATAAAAGGAAACCTCTTTTAAAATTGAAGTTGGGAGGCCAGCAGGGGGAGCTCTCCTCTGCTTGTCCACTCTTCAAACACAGACCGCTTACCTTGGAAGAGACATACATTGTAAATGGATATTACTTTAGCTACTTTACTACCCCAGCAAGAAGTGTTTTTCTCCTCCCCCAGCAACAGCCCAGCCAATGAGAGACTACCACAATTCGACCAATGAAAAGCCACTCAATTTCAAACTGCCAGTTTACTCCAATGGAGTTTTTGTTTACAACAGCATTCCCAATGTCCCCCTTACCTCTGTAAGAGAATGTTCCTCTTTTTTGTTCTCCGGAACTTTCTATGGTTTTGCCATAGCTTGCTAATCCTAAATTCCAATTCTGCTGTATCTGAGTAAACCCGTTTTTACTGGTTAAATAATGGACAGTTCTATTTTTAAGGTTAACAAATCATATTGGACATTTTTACATTTACAAATCATTATGTTCTTTAAACCTCAATGCATTTTTTATAATATTTCATTTTACCTAAAATATATTTTTTTTAATTTTTTTTTCAACATTTTTATTTATTTTTGGGACACAGAGAGACAAAGCATGAATGGGGGAGGGGCAGAGAGAGGGAGACACAGAATTGGAAACAGGCTCCAGGCTCTGAGCCATCAGCCCAGAGCCCGACGCGGGGCTCGAACTCACGGACCGCGAGATCGTGACCTGGCTGAAGTCGGACGCTTAACCGACTGCGCCACCCAGGCGCCCCAATTTTTTAATATTTATGTGGAAAAATCTTCCTGGTCCTTCAATGCCAAGGCAAATTCTGGATGATGATTCAAGGAACCAAGATTCCCAAATAATTAATTCTGATTGAGGATATTGGAGATGATTTCACACAAGTGATACTTATATAATCCTTATTGCAATCAATGTAACTTATATCATAGCACATTTTGTTTATCGATCTAACTGTGACGGTTAATTTTATGTGTCAACGGGTTCCCAGATATCTGGCTAAACAATATCTCTGGAAGTATTTTGAGGATATTTCCAGATGAAATAAGTATTTGAACTTGTGGACTCAGTCAAACAATTTGTTCTTTCCTCTGTGGATAAGCATCAACCAATCCTCCTGCCTAATTACTTGATCTAGGATATCTATCTTTTCCTGCCTTTCTCGCTCCTGTTCTCAGGACTTTAAGACCCAGACTGGAATTTAACCATCATTTTCTCTGGTTCTAAGGCCTATAGACTTGGGATACATGACACCACCTGCTTTCCTGGGTCTCTGACTTGCAGACGGTGGACTGTGGGACTACTCAGTCTCCATAATTTTATGATCCAATTCTTTATAACACTATATATATATATATATATATATATATATATATATATATATGATGAACTCCGGATGAATATTAGTGACTAATAGACACTATCTGTTTATGTAGCATTATCCAAGAACACTGGGAGATCATTGAGGGAAAAATCTTTTTTATTTTCATCTTTATATCTCTTTTACTTACACTGCACCTAAGACAATGCCTTTAAATGAATGTTTTATAGCTGTTATTTGAACTGAAGCGTGAATCTCTGTGATCCTATCCACATCTCTATTTTCTTTGCCAACTGCTCCCCAAACATCTACTTAATGAGTCTTTCAAGAATCCTTGAAATACTGACAAGATTACTGGTTTATGAGGTTCAAAATTAATCTCTTAGTACTTTATTAAAATTTGACATATTTGCTTATCTCTGGTATTTGATAATGCCTTGAAATATTGACAGTGTATCAGTAATCCTAGCTGCAAATTATTTTAATATGTACTTGGCCCTTGAAATTTGAACTCATTAAAGGTACCTGTTGCTTTCTTACAAACATCTCTCTAATCCTGGGATTTATTTCCTCTTAAGTATTTGATTTACCTTTCTCATTATGAGGACCATTTTCCTTAAAGGAAAAGAGGATGAAAACATCAGAGATAAGTGGTGCTGCCTTCTCTATACAATCTTCTTATTCTTTTTATGCCCTAAAAGCAATGTTTCCCTTCATATCTTTATTTTACCTCTCTTTCTCTTTCTCCTGTCTTCAAACTACTGATACAGATTCATTTGTCTATAAAGAACTTAGATTTCTAGCCCAGTAATTTTTATCTGCAAGGCATTACACTATAAGTTTCCATCCTCCCTCAAAACAGAGAATCTTCCTTCTGTTTCCTTTATACACCTTCATCTATAGCTTCCCTCTTAAGTATTTGGTTGCTTCGAAGACAATGTTTATAACTTTCCTGTATAAACCAATTGTATGATAGCACTTACTTTTTCCTGGTTTTAATGTATTTAAGTTGGTGCTTACTATCCAAACATGACATGTTTATAATTTGATTTTATACATTGCAAAGACACCTTTGGAAATAGTGTTACATAAATAAGAGTTGGCACGGGAAGGATCCTTTCAGGGAAACATTTCTACTCAGATTTTAGTGATGCATTTTAATTGTGAATTATAAAAAAATGTGAAGCAATGGAAAGACATAGCCAATATTAACAATGTGGTATATATTTTCCAGACGTTTTATGTGAGTAAATGTGTGGACATCTTTCTGCTATTTACATAAATATACATACATATTTTATACTAGTCGGATTGTGTATAATCTATATATTGCTGTGTGGAGTGCTTTCATTTAATAACATAATATATTGCAAGTATTATGCAGTATCTATATCTTCCACTTTGACAATTAAGTTTATTTAAAATTTTTAATGTTCATTTATTTATTTTGAGAGAGAGAGAGAGAGAGAGAGAGAGAACAGGAGAGGGGCAGAGAGAGAGGAAGACAGAGAATACCAAGCAGGCTCTGCACTGTCAGCACAGAGACCGATGTAGGGTTTGAACTCACGGAACCGTGAGATCATGACCTGAGCAGAGATCGAGAGTCAGATGCTTCACTGACTGAGCCACTCAGGTGCCCCTGGTGTACAATTCCATAAATTTTAACACATGCATAGATTTACATAAAGTCACAATACTCGGGACACAGACCAGTGCCATTACCTACAAGTTTCGTTCATACTACTTATTTTAGTCACATCCTATCCTCATGCCTGACTCCTGTCAAATACTGATATATTCTGTACCCACTATAGCTTTGTATTATCAAGAACATAATTCAAATGAGAACACCCAGAACTTTGAGAGTGGCTTAGTTCCCATGGCATAATGCCTTTGAGTTTTATCCAAGTTATTGTGTCAATTGTTTGCTCACTTTTATGACTGATTAGTTCTTTTGAAAGTCTATGTAAAGTTTAGAATCGGTTTGTTTTTATTGAAGAAAAAATACATATGTATTTCCTTTTGGTATTTTACTTAAAATTGAGTTAAATGTATATATCAATCTAAGGAGAATCGACTTCTTTTACTCTGTTGAATTTTCCAAAACATTAGTAGAGTATTTCTCCCCATGTATTTAGGTCTTCTTGGCCAGTCAGTATTCAGTCTGATATGTGGACAATTGTCTATCTGCTTGTTCAATCTTCTCTGTTGCATATGCTAATTAGGCTAGCATTATCAGACACAGATTTTTTTTTGTTGTTGTTGTTTGTTTGTTTGTTTTTACATAATCTCTACTCCCAACATGGGGCTCAAACTCACAACCTTGAGATCAAAAGTCACATGCTCCACTATTGCAGGTGTTTATAGACTAGGTTACAAGAAGGTTCTTCTGAGCTCCTCCTTTCCAGGATCTTTCTGGGACTTACCAGTTCCCTAGGGATCCTCTTTTTAGACCTTCAGGTTACGACAGCAGGGCCTTCAGTTGTACCACAGTGCTGCTCACTTCTGCAAAAGGTCTCAGTCTAGGACCAAGTAGCAAGAAGACAGAGAAAGAAATAAAGCCACAAGGATTCCCTGACTCTTTAGGAATCAAAAGTCTCCAGATCAGAGTAGAAGGTTTCCCTGCTCAGAGGTTTTGTTCTCCCCAGTGGATCTTTTACAAATCACCAAGGGATTGGTTGATGTGAGAGAATGAATTGGAAAAGATATGAGAGAAAATGGAAAACAAAACCAACAAATAAAAACAGAAACAAGGGATTTACATACTCTCTTGGATCATTAGAAGTTCCTTTTCCTGCAACTAGAACCAGAACCAGAGGGCTTTTCCTAGAGCTCTGTCTGCACTTGGGTTTCAAACTGCCTGTGTTCAGGCTGGAGAATGTGGTGGAGGAGGGGGTGGAGAAGGTGAACCCCACACCATTTGGACGGCACCTGAATTCTGGTCTTCTTTAACATTAGCCTGTTACTGTTTACATTTTAGATTTCTTAAATCACCCCTCCATGCTTCCCGTACAAATTTTATAGTTGTGTCAAAGGTAAGGAATAGGATAGAGTGTGCTCACTCCATCTTACCAGATACCGGAACTCCCCATTCTATATTTCTCATAATTGAGTAATATTGTACTATGTGGATTTTATGTATTTGTATACTGAGTCTCAAACTGGTAGCAATTAAAATCATTTATAGAATTTTGTTATTCTAAACATTCCTATAGGGAAGTGAAACCCATCTTTGTGTAATTATGTGTTTATTGCACAGTTATTAGGACAAATCACTAGAAGCAGACTTTCTGACTCTAAGTGTATGCCTGTTTAATTGTACATAGTCATTGCCAAACTGTCAGCCAGAGAGGTTGAATGCATTGATTCTTATATCAAGCCTGCCCATTTACTGCCTCTGCCTACTGTGGGCACTAGTATTTATTTTAAGATTTGGTCATGAATATTAAAGCTTTTTTATTTTATGTGATGTTTTATTTATGTGAGCTAGCTATGGTCTTTTCTGTTAAGCATTAGTATATTGGCTTTTTCTTACCGATTGTATAATAATGAGTTGCTTTTCAATTACTGACAAAATACACGAATCTTTGTCGGCCACATCTGTTGTAAATTTTTCCCACAAATTATATCCGTTTCGAAAATGATTTGCAAACTCCATAAAAATATGATAGACATGTTAGCTCAATAACTTTTTTAAATATTCAAATTTTAGTTAAAGAAATGCAAAATAAGAATTTCACAATTCCTGACCTAAGTATTATTCTAGGAAATTATACCGTCTCAATTATGTGAATATCTTTCAAATTTCATTCTACTGTGTTTATTATTTTTGACTTTACATGTAAATCTTAATACAGCCAGAACATCATTATATATGGCATGTTATAATCATCTGAGTTTAGAACAGCTTTAAAAAGAAAATATACGTACATGTCGACACCAGCATCTAAATTATTCTGGAAAGACAATGTTTGGTTGCATGAAATTTTTGTTGGTAACTAATATTATAATTCAGATTTCCTTCTTTCAATCGTATAAAAATAGTAATTTTTAGGAGGAGGGTTTTAAATATAGAAGTATCTTCCCAATATTAGATTAAACTTATGTGCCACATAAATTATTATTTCTGAGTTTGACACTACATATAAACTAACTAGAATTTATTTTATTTTGTTGAAGTTAATTAATTTATTTATTTTATATTTTTTTAAATGTGTTAGTTTTTTTAATCAATGCGCTATGAACATACCAAAAAAAGGAGAAGTGCCAAAATATATGTTGTAATACAAGCGCAGATATACACTGTATATATGTTTATAAATATAATCAAGCTCGTTGATTACCACATTTAGATCTTGTAAATCTTTTTTTCTATTAGTCTTGTCCAATTCTTAAAGAGATTTATGAAAATCTCCCATCTGAATATACTTTTACGAGACTCCCCTGACATTTTTAACAGCTTTCCTTCACAAATTTAACTGTCACAGTGACTGACGCGTAATTTATTTATTTTTATTATTTTTATTTTATTTATTTATTTATTTATTTATTTTTTCAACGTTTATTTATTTTTGGGACAGAGAGAGACAGAGCATGAATGGGGGAGGGGCAGAGAGAGAGGGAGACACAGAATCGGAAACAGGCTCCAGGCTCTGAGCCATCAGCCCAGAGCCCGACTCGGGGCTCGAACTCACGGACCGCGAGATCGTGACCTGGCTGAAGTCGGACGCTTAACCGACTGCGCCACCCAGGCGCCCCGTAATTTATTTATTTTTAGAGTGACAGAGAGCATGAGTGTGCAGCGGAGAGACAGGAAGAGAGAGAGTCCCAAGCAGGATCCGGGCTTTGGGTGCGGAGCCCCCCATGGGACTTGAGATCATGAGTTGAGAGAAAATCGAGAGCTGGATGCTTAACCAACTGAACCACCCAGGCGCCCCAACTAACTAGAATTTAATAAAAATTAAAAATAAATAAATAAATAAATAAATAAATAAATAAATAAATAAAATAGGGGAGGCACCCAGGTGCCCCAAATAACTAGAATTTAAATAAAAAGCTTAAAAAAATGAAAGTAGGGGTGCCTGAGTGGCTCAGTCGGTGAAGCGTCCGACTCGTGATTCCGGCTCTGGTCATGAGATCAAGCCCCACGTGGGGCTCTGTGTTGAAAGCATAGGGCCTGTTTGGGATTCTCCTCTCCTTCTTTCTCTGCCACATGCTTGTGCTCTCTTTCACTCTCAAAATAAATAAATAAACTTAAAAAAATAAAAACAAAACATAAAAAAACTCCTGAGTTTGAATTTGCTGTATTGTACACGGAATTCTGCATCTTTATTCCTAAGTGATATCTACCAATGACTGTAGTCTCTGATCGTGCTGTGAGCTCTCTCGGTGTCTTGGAAGTAAAGCAGTACATGTCCCAAAGCAAAAGAACTGATCCCATTGAGAGCAGAGTGGAGTGGGCCCTTGTCTGTCACTCTTTTATTCGGAGCTGCTTTGCACATCCAGTACATGATAAAGCACTGAATGAGATATAGCAGCGTGCCTAATTGCAAAACGTGAATAAACATAATGTGAGTAGTCGTGGAAGTTAAAGATCAGTGTGGAGTGAGGTTGTGAGGGTCTGAGAAGGTGGGGAAGAAAGGCAGAAGTACTTCTGTAATTCTGATGTAAGGTAAGGATTATTGATTTTTGTTGTTCTAGGAAACAATTACAGATATACACATTTACCATACATACATCTATACAACTGGTAAACCTAGATTTAAACCAAGTATTCTGATGCCAATTGGAGTTCTCTGTCTACTCTATTACATAATTTCACTATGTCTACCAGTATTAATGGTGAAATTTGTGTCTGTACGAGAGTGCGTATGTTAGTTTGCATGTCCGGGAGGAGGTACATATGTAACAAAGAGCTATACTTAACCATAGAAGAGTTAAAGAATTGGTGGAATTGAGAGTTGCAAATGTAAGGATAATTTTAAAGCAAACATACTTTTTACCCTCCTGGTGCTCTTCTTAAATGCCTAGGAAAAAACCTAGAAAATTGAGCAGTATTATTTAATCCTATGGATAGCCTTGACAACCTAGCAATTGGTTATTACCACCAGGAAAGAATCCTGAAGAAGTCTTCCAAACTTATAATTAATATGTAATGTATAAAGTGAAATGGTCACACAATTGTTCTGGGCCAAGACAGAGTTGTGATCTTCATTTTGATACCATTTTCATACTAAAAATATCCTTCTCTCCATTAGCTCACTTCCCTGGCATTCAGATCCTTCTAATGGGTGCCACATTTCTACATGCCTCAGACTGCAAGTGGGCTCCACGCACTTTGGCAGCGGGGACAATTTCTGGTTTTGGTTCTACTTTATAACATTTGTATGGCAGCAAGTAATTGCTTTCTTCCAGTAATGCTATAAAGTGTGCAATAGTTCACCTAATTGCACAATTAGGCACACTGAAGTTGGCGGTTTATTTCTTGACATACACTTTCCCCAAACTACAGTAGAGAAAAATACCAGTTGAGCTTTGGGTCTGGAAATTCAACTGCCAAATGCCAAGGCTCTCATGCCAGGACATTCAGCCAGTCCCAAGCTCAGCTTGGCTTTGCATCCTGGTCTGGGGAGGGGATCGCAAGATGTACTCAATGTATTTTCAGCTGAGCCTTCTTGTTTTCCCAATGTAGTCTCAGGCTGATCTGACTTACTATTGAAAAATATCCATAAGCTGGTCTTTAAAGTGATACAGAAAATAAAAACTAAAAGGGATTTTCCCTTTGGAATTCCCTACGTCAAGGGAGATTTTCATATGGTATTGTTGACTGTTGTTCTATCATGACAGAAAATAAATGCACATAAAAGAGTAACAAATTAGTAAATATCACCAGGGAGAAATTTATCTGGAGCCTCTCATCACAGAGTTATTATTCTTCTGGAGTCAAAGATGTTGCACTTCGCTTTCATATTCTGGCATTACTGATCACATAGCCTCCAGCTTCAACTAAAACCAGGCTTTGACTAAAATAACAGTGGCATTACCTGTAATGCTGGAATAAAAAAAAATGTTTTTTCACAGAAAATATTCTGTAGCAGGCCATGGCAATTATTACTATGTTTATTTTACCCTTGAGAAAAATGTAACGAAATTAACCAAAGTAATGTCTTGGAAATTACTCATATCTGAGTGCTGCTTTGTTCCGGATGTTCTCTGCAGCCTTCAATAACTTCTTCCATTAATAGTTGGGTTGAGACTGACTTCGAAGAAAAGTCAAATTTCAATCTTGCACACTGAATTCAAAACCATATTGAAAACAAATGTGACCATTTGCTAGAATAACAACCTGCTGTTATTTTTTCCATATGCATTTTCCTCTCTAATTTTCCCCTATTCTTCTATCCTTAAAGCCTGAAGTTCACCATGTCTGACTTTATTAAGTGTATAAAAGACCGCTTAGGTTTTGTGAAATGAAAACTTAGGACATTGCACAGGTGGCTGAGAAGACGCCAGAAACATAACAATGTAGGGCTGTCCAAGAATCAGGAAGATTGACTTCTGTGAGGTGAAAGCTCTATGAAATATCATTACATTTCTTTCAGAAACATAATGAGGCATCTGTGGTGTGTAAAAAATATCTCTTTCCCTCTGATCATTTTGCATATCAGCAGAGGTGACTGTAAAATTATGAAGAGGACGTTTTAGCACTGATGTCCCACTCTTCAGTATTGACCTTCCAATGTCCACAATTTTTCTTCTCAGAGCCCTCACTATCTGACCCCAAGTTCAACAGAAGTGTCCTTGTTTTCACATGGCTTTGAATCTTAAGTGAGGTGTAAACCAGTCTTTGCAAACATGTTCGCTGACCCTTAAGATGTGTGCATAATAACATATTACTCTTAACGTCGTGAAAATCCTCTCAGAGCCAAGGGAGTGAACGCTGAGTCATTCATATAAAACGGGCTTCACCAGGCTGTGGTTACAAATAACATCCCTTTTACACTTTCTGAAGGATCGCATTTTGGCCACTGAGGCTTCAGCTCTTAAAGACTAGAAATTAGGATCGTCCAGAAGCTCTTACAATTCTCTTTAGGATGTTCCTCACTTGCTCTCTCAAACTGGCCAATCACCTGAAATACATCTTTGGCATCCAACCTATTCTTCATTTCCTGACTCTCGCTTGCTCCACCCACTGCTCTAAAGGTACCACCCCCGGTGCCTCCACCAAGATCTGTCT
Organism: Lynx canadensis; assembly: GCF_007474595.2. Taxonomy (NCBI): domain Eukaryota; kingdom Metazoa; phylum Chordata; class Mammalia; order Carnivora; family Felidae; genus Lynx; species Lynx canadensis. The sequence goes on from NC_044308.2 coordinate 127,508,082, forward strand.
TAGCCTGGCAAAACATTTTTTATTTCAGGCAAGCGTAGGGAAAGAGCCTCCTCTCCAATTCTGCGCTGTATTTTGTTACCTACGACTTGAAGCAGGTCAAATCATCCCCAGAGAGATTCAAAGTCCTTCTGAAACAGTTCTGTAAAGGGCTTCAACTCCCAATCCTAGAAGGCCAATGGAAAACACTCTCAACATAAACATAATGTGGAATAAAAAATGTTTCCAAGGTCCCCCCAAATACCATTTATTACATTACAATCACTCAAAGCAAGACTACATAATCTCATGGAAGGAAATGTAATTATTTTACTTATGTAGAAAATATAGAGTAGACTGGAAGTAAAAACCAAGCTCGTGAGTGGGGTGCCTTCTGGGAAGTGAGGGAAAAGAAAATATAGGCAAATAGGACAATTACTTCATCTCTAATGTTTGATTTCTTAAAACACCACCAGTAAGGCCACCTCTCAATGAGTATGTCCGAACCTATGAGTAGTTCATTCAAATTCTGTTTGCAGGAAAGCAGTATGACTTAGTGGGCCAGGAAGATGAAGCCCCTGGGGTTCAATGTCACCTTGAGTATTCAGCAGCTATATGACTTTGAATTAAGAGTTCAATCTCTCTGTGACTAAAGATGTAAAATGGAGACAATAATAACACCTGCTGTATAGGTACCATATGCCCACCAAGCATATATCGTTAAAAAAAATAGGGAAATAACAGAAATCTTTTGTGCTGGAATGCATTTTGAGGTATTGGTAAAATAGTTTGCTTGTAAGATGCATGGATCAATGGAGTTCTCTCAAGAGAATGTAGTGGATTTTAGCTAGATGTAACTTCTGTGCTCTGATGGTGAAATATGTGACTTGAAATTGAACTCCTCAAGTGATCATATCCAGAAAGAAACTCAAAAGTCTTGCTAGAGAAGTTTTTCAGTCTTAACAAGAATCAGGGGATGCTGCAAATATGATATGCATATATCATTCTTATGAAATTTTCTTTTTAATCATGCCCATTTAAGAGTATGTTTTCTTGCTTCTTTTTTGTCTGAGCTGACTCCAAATGCTGAACTATCAGGTCTTACCTATTGCCACCAAGCTCACTCACCTTTTCTTTTCATTGTCAGAAAAACAAACATATTTTCACAAAAGGATGGTCTATTTGGGATCATGATTTACAGTCTCATGGTATACAAATTTGGATGGACACCACTGGGTCAAAAAGCATAGGCAGTAGATAACTAAAATGCTAGAAACATACTAATTAAAAGCAAGCCTATCATTTGGGAAAGCTGGATGAACTTGGATGCATCACATATCATCCATATTTGGGATTGTGGAGGTTTCTCAGTGTATCAATCATTTAGAGTAGTGTTATCAGGAAGCCCATTAGTCAGCTTAAGACACCTAATCGGTAATTTACTACTAACCTAGAACACCTGTGTTGTCATTTCCAGCAACTCAAATGAACTGAAATGTTAAATATGGATTGATCTCAATGGGAGCAAGCATGGGGTGGGGGCTGGGGAGAGAAGAAAAAAAGAAGAGACCACTAGGAGTTAGGTAGTAAAGCGTGCAAAATAAGGGAGATTAATTGCAACCTGGTACTGAAGAGAAAATTGACAAGGAATAGAATACTTATTAAAAACCGGTTGCAAATATTATGTAGAAACAGCATATGCAAGTTGGTATAAGAAATATGACAGTGTGCAATGTGAAACTCCATAGATATTAAGCCTCAAGTGTGAATTCTTAGTCACTTAGGAAAACAGCAAAACTCAGGGTCTCTAGAATGGGGCCTTCAAATATGGAAGGAAAATGGCCCCCAAGAGTTATTAAATCAGCACGAATTGGGTTCTTTTAAACATATGCAGAAATCCTTAGGGGAAGAAATATTTCCCACCCGAAAGCTATGAAATGAGAAGGATAGTAAACTCTGGCCAAGTTAATTGGCTAACCTTTTGAAGAGAGAATGTGTCAACAAAAATGCGGTGGATGTGTGTAGATGTGAAAAATATGGAACCATTGAGGAAGAATTTGGCAGCTTTTATCATCACTTTCCAAAGGATATATTTCCACCCATGAGAAGGACATTCGGTAGGCTGGGGACTGTGTGAACCATTTCATAAACCTCTCCAAAGGATTTTTTTGTTTGTGTGTCTGTTTCTTTTGGCTACAAGGTGGACAGTGCTTTGGATGACAGTTTATTGTAAAGATATAGTTAATAAAAATACCTATTTTAAGACAAAATAGTTCTATGTTCCTTCTTCTATATTCAGTATTGGCAAAATAAATCAGAAATTACTAAAAAGTGTAATGAAATTAATGCCATCTATGCATTCCACCATCCACAGATAATTATTGCTAACATTTGGGTTATCTTTTCAGCTTTTTATTATGTATGTGTGCTTACTATCATATATAATTTAACTAACAAAACAATGTTATATGTGGTTATATGCCATGCTTTTATGACTTAACTCTAAATACTTCCTAAATGTGTAATGTTTTTTTTCCTAAAATGTTACAAAAATAGAGAAAGTATAATGAGCTTCCATTTTCTGATCCCAAAGCTTCAACAATTATCAGCCTAATCATGTTTTACCCATATCCCACCTGTTCACCTCCATCCTCAGTCTTGAATCATTGTAAATAAGTTCCAGACATTACAGTTGACCCTTGAACACTACAGGGGTTAGAACAGCTGATACTCCTGCCCCACCCCTGCACTTTGGAAAATCCATGTATAACTTTTGGATCCTCCCAAATTTAACTAATTGCCTGCTGTTTACCAGAAGCCTTACCAATGACATAAACAGTCAGTTAACACATATTTTATATATTATATGTATTTTATACTGTACTTTACCCTAAAATAATCTAGAGAAAAGAAAACACTAGTAAGAAAATCATAAGGAAGAGAAAATACATTTACAATAGTGTACCTTATTTATTTTAAAAATTCACATATAAAATGGACCTGCACAGTTCAAACTCTTACTGTTCAAGGGTTAGTATATATTAATTTATGTGCAAATATATCTAAAGATATGGGTTCCTTTTTAAGGAGGCCTGGGTGGCTCAGTCATGTAAACATCTGTCTCTTGATTTCGGCTCAGGTCATGATCTCAAGGCTCATGAGATTGAGTCCTTGTCAGGCTCTATGTTCTCAGCATGGAGCCTTCTTGAGATTCTCTCTCTCGCCCTCTTTCTCTGCCCCTCCCCTGCTTCCTCTCTCTCTTTCTGTCAAAATTAGTAAACTTTAATAAAAAAGATATGGATTCCTTTTTAAAGACATAACAATACTATTATCTCATTGAACAAGTTAATTAAAATTCTATAATATAATCAGATATCATCCAGTGTTTAAACATATCTGCTTAATGTATCAATGTTTTCTCTTTGTTCTTTATTTGCATCATAATCCGTATAAATTCCGTATTGGATAATACATCTGTTATTTTTAATCTATTGGTTCCTACCTTCTCATTCCTTTTTTTCTTGCTTTGCAATTTATTCATAAGAAAGAGAGAATTTGCTGATTACATTACTGTCGTGCCATTCAATGTGTCATTCTGACCTTATATTTCTGACAAATTAGAATTTAAATCTAGAGAAACAGGTTCAGATTCAGTTGCATAGTATTTCACTGTATAAAAAGTTTGCCTACATTTATATTGATATTTTACATTTTTTAGTATATTTATTTACTTTTACAGTGAGCGAGAGAGAGAGAGACAGAGAGAGAGAGAATCCAAAGCAGGTTCCATGCTATGATTCTATGATCACGAGCCCAATATGGGGCTCAATCTCATGAAACAGAAGATCATGATCTGAGCCAATGCCAAAAGTCAGATGTTTAACTGACTGAGCCAATCAGGCACCCCAGATGTTTTAAATATTTTACATTTTTCTGTTACATAGACAAAACTATAATGAACTCCTTTATGCGTATATCTTTGCACATTTGTCTGATAACTTACTAAAGATGCATTGTTAAAAGTGTTATTGTAGAACCAGAAGGCATAAACCTTTGAAACATTTGTTGGTGCATATCATCAAATTGAGGTTCAGGAAAATTATGGTACTTTTGAATCACATTTGACATATCTGAATGTGGATTTCCTCATATTATTTTGAAAAATATTTATGGCTTTTGTATGTTATCTTCAAACTGACAGTATCTTTTTATTCTATTAACTTGCATTTTTGTTACGGGTGAGTTTGATGAACTTCCATTACAATTATAAAGTAATGGAAAAGCGAATATCTTGATAGGTTGATTCCTGTATCTGTCTTTTGTATAATGATAAATGAATTGATCATTGGCTGCCTGATGACGTCTGACACGCTAAAATGGGAGTAGAGGGTTGGTTTCTATAGATTTAAAACCAGGTGAACAGTGACTGGATTACTTTATATTTACTTATAGGATTGGTATCGTTGATCTTTTTTCTTACTTTAACATTAACACCTTTGGAATCAAACAAATGTTTGGTAATGTAAAGATAATATGAAATGTATTTAATTCCATAAAATCAAAGTGATATCAAGAAAATACAAAGCTTAGAATTTTTTCTGGACCTATCTTTATAGTGTTGTTTTTTTTTCATTCTTATTAAGCAGAGACCTTAGAGCCTTTTGATTTTTCAGCGTTCTTGATAGTTGTTCAAATGCTTCCATTGGAATACAATTTTTTATATAGCATGGTGCTTTGTGCCTGTGAGAGACTGTTTTTCTGCATAAAATTCTCATGCAGCTGGAGTGGTCTTGAGTACAGTTTTAGAAGGTGATCATTCTCGTTCATATAGAAAAGTTTTGCCAGCAGAATATCTTCCCTTGTTGAATTTCATATTCCTTGGCAGCCTGTAGGGATGTCATCAGGATAATATATTAGCTATTTCATATTTATCACCTTGGGAGTTTTGCTATTCTTTTTGGTATTTTTCTGACAAATTAGCAGTTAACATGAGACGGTGGTACAAACACCAGGAAATTTTTCTCTCTTTATTTCCATAATAACTTCGGAATCCACTGAAGAATTACTTTTGAAAATAAACTGTTGTTTCTCCTTCACGAATCCACAGGTTCGGTATTTATCAAGTAAGCTTTGTGCTGGGGTAAAAGTCACATATAGGAGAAAACTCAGTGCAAAAAGATACACATATGCTGATACGTCTACCCATGTCATTGTCAACTGGTTGCAGTCTTGTCTCCAAAAACAGACTGACTCAAAAATACACTACCAAGGGAGTAATATTTTTCTGGGGAAATCACTATAAGGTAACTTGATAAATCACCTGAAACATATTTCTCAAGAAATAAAACTCACAGAATACCTATGAGTTTCCAACTAAACAAGCAAGTAAAAGCATTAGTATTCAGTTATATCGTTATCAGAAACTTGAAACCTACCTTTTATTCTGAATAGAAAAGCAGAAAATAAGCAAGTCACTCATGGAGCATGAACAGGCATTCTGTTATAAATTTACCTCACATTTGGAAAACCTGGCTTATCTTTCCAAGAAGCTACTTACTTCTATTTTTATGTTAATTCACATAGAGACCTCTGGTATCATAGTAGAATACTGTACTCTTCACATTTTTTTTATTTATTAAGGCTAATAAGGGTTCTCTTAAGGGTTCCCTCACCGAGCTATCTATCCTTTCTATATTTTATTATCACTGCTATGCATGGATTCAATTAACAGTAGATAATAGGTCCATAAAATAGTGTGGAGACAGCTGTGTATTTCAGCCTTTTATTTTCTCCAATAAAGCTTTCACACTTGAACTTTTCATTTTTCTGCATTAACAAATAAGTAAAATACAGGAATGAACTGTCTTTCCATGACACTGGAACAGGATGGAGGATAATTTTAGAAAGAAATAGAAAGCAAAAATCTCAAATGCTAGACAACTTACAACGATTGTCACCCCATTATAAAAACGGAGCTTCACATAGCTGCCTGTTGCTGGCTTCTTCATTTCTAACTAGCCTTCGAGGAGACGGGAGGTCCTTCAGTCTTTGGCAGGAAGTACCAGAAAGTGTTTAATCTTGAACCCTGCATAGTGATGTCCCGGAAGTTCCAGAACAGCGTCTGGCAGCCAGGGATCATGAGAGAGTTCCCAAGGAGACTCGCCAGCGTTGCGAGTTGGTCAGTGATGGTGACCCAGGGACTCGGCTCCCACAAGCAGCTGTCATCAACACAGAGAAACCAAAAGCCACCCCTTCCCCCCAATCGCTTATCACAAATGTCTTTCAAGTCCAGTGACATACTCTGCCGCAGGATTTACAACGACAGGGCGGTTCTGTGTATTGATGGCACGCCATTCCTTTTCTTGGAAACTAGAAGTTAGTTCTCTGCCACTGCTAAGCTCTCCGAAGACCAAAGCTCTGGTCTTCAACGTCTTCTTATTGCTTTCCTATCTGTTCATATCGTGAGTGTTCATGGTTAACAGTAGTGAGTGGTGATAAATCATAAGGAAATGATCCCGTCCCTAGTGTTTCTTTATGTGACCATAAACCTCCATTCATAAGAGCCAATCATTCATTAAGTGCCTTCTCCCTGTCTTTTCTGCCGTATTTGTGGTACTGCTTTTGTTTTCAACTTTTCAGTTTTTACTGTGAACTTCATTGCTAGCTCTTAGGGAAACAAATAGAAATGAAACAAAAGTAATCCTTTGACGGGATGAGGAAGATGATTAAAATCTGATTTATATTATTCATATATATATATATATATATATATATTCAAGGTCCTTGCCCTTACAGTAGCATCATTCATTGCCACAGATAACTGAGAGTTGATTCTTCATGGATTAGTGCTGACCAGACCCCAGGAAGGATTAGTTCCACTAGCTTAACATGTTTTTTTTTTTTTTTTTTTTTCTTTGTGGAGCCAACCTGAACATCACAGGCAAAGTCAGGGAGTTCCTACAGCCCTCGGATGCATCCTTCCTGTACAGAAATGTCAGGATAGCTTCCTGAATGAGGTAGGCAAATTCTAAATCTTTTTGGAGGCAAAGGTAAGTACATATTGAACCCTGGGGGAACTTCAAATGAAAACCAAGTTGGGGGTTTCACTTGGAGTTCCTGCAAATGGTTTAGTTAAGCTACCTGCTTAATTAAGAATTATTTGAATCGGGGCGCCTGGGTGGCTCAGTCTGTTAAGCGTCCAACTTCAGCTCAGGTCATGATCTCGTGGTTTGTGGGTTAGAGCCCCACATCGGGCTCTGTGCTGACAGCTCAGAGCCTGGAGCCTGCTTCGGATTCTGTGTCTCTCTCTCTCTGCCTCTCTCTCTTTCTCAAAAATAAATAAATATTAAAAATTAAAAAATAATAATAATTCTCTGTATGTAGAGACCATCTGAGCGTCCTCAACAGGATACAGGAGATATGAATGATGCCACATTCACATAATGGAAAATAATAAACAGAAGGGATTAAGTGCTTCCACATAATGAAGCAAAGATAAAATATAGAATTAATTACACAAAACAAAGCACAGAGTGATCTGTATAATGTTTTTGTGCAAATAAACTTGAAGCATGATGGGTACAAACCTGAATATCTATGTGCTAGCATATGCATTAATTTACTTTTTAGTTCATCAGTTTTTCGCAGTGAGAAATGGGTCAAAAGAATCTGCTAACAATGATCAGCTTTGAAAAGGAGGAAAAGAAGGATTCTTTTTTTTAATGCTGTTTTCTTTATTGATTTTGCAATTAATACATGAGCATGAGTTTGTGTTCACTTTTTTGAAAAGCCATGTCCCTACTAATTACTTAGGTGACACCATGCAGACAGTTATTGGTAAGATTTCAGCTTTCTTAACCTCATATGTAAAATAGCAACACATTAACAACAGCAAATTTTATAAAGTTATATGGAAAGAAATTTATTTCTCTGGAAATACAGTTCAAGATTCACCAGTGTTAGGAAGTCCTTTTATATATAAGCAATACGAGTGGCGATGAAGACTGAATGGAATTCACCTCCACATTAGGTGTCAAACATTGTATTTCTGCTTAGATTCTGAATTGTTTTCTTAGGCTTTCAACGTATTACAGAGAACAGTGATTAAAATTCATAGTTCTAAAGAGGGTAACACTTTAGGAAATGAAACTCTGAGATAAACCACCAACAAAAAAAATAAAAAGAAAAAGAAAGAAAGGAAGGAAGAAAGAAGCATTAAAACTTAAGCCATGTGTATTATAAAAATTTCTTAGTGGAAGAATTAGTCATGTTAATCACTGTGTATAAACAGCACGAAATTTGGCACTTTTGTTCAATGACTGCTTAGGACACTGCTTGGCAATTGCTAGATTTTCAACAGATACTTGTTGAATGAATGATTAAGTGAATCAATGAGTTGTGTAAACATTGTCAAGAATAGTTTAGTGTCTTTCTTTGCCTTTGCAATTTAAGACAATGAAATTTCTTAATTGCATTCTTCATAAAATCCTTAACACTGAGAAGTGCAGCAGTGACCAAATAAAAATTAATTGCACGTAGTTATATGAAATGTGCATTTGAAATTCAAGGGCTTGGTTATGTTAATTATCATAGAATTAATAACTACTCTGAGTTGAAAATCACGCTTTATTATAGATACATAGAATATAATTTGAGTGTGTCGTTTGAAAGGTAAAAAAAAAACAACAAAAAAACAAAAAACAAAAAAACACCCTGGACTCAAGGATTTATGTTGATTCAGGGATTTAGTGCAGCAGATTAAATAATTGTGTGTTGCCAGTAATATTTGCAACCCTTCCCCTTCATCCAGCCACCGCATATAGGCTGGAGAAAGCAGTTCAACTCCAGCACTCAAAATGATTAAGAAAAAAAAATTGTAAGATTTATTTCTAAATCTGGGGCAGCATTCCAGCACCAAATCACTGGTTGTGGCTTCGAAATTATAACTGCCCAAATAATGACAGAGACAACAATGCCCATCAAACTAGTAAGAATGTATACGAAACAACATTTGAGAGCATATACAAGGATGCAGGAAGCATGAACTATATAGATAATTGTACAGACAATTGAATTGCTGAAACAGATAAACCAACGTTTCCAGTAACTTCTATTTCCTTGAAAAGACAAGGGCAAATCTAGAAGAGAGCACCCAAAGTCTAATGTAAAAACAGGGAAATTCCAGATGTGTTAGGTACGTTGCACGCTCAAAAATACCACCTAATGCATTTCTACGATTTAAGTCTTTGCTGTCTAGCATTCTAGACACCCGATATTTACCAAAGCCCTGTATTCTTATTTGCCTGCTGAGAAAAATATCAACCTCTTCTAGGAAGCAGTTTATCCAAATTGATTGGGCAGGAAAAATGAGGTGTGCTTCTTGGAGAAACTGAACAAACCATGAAGCACAGCTGTTTTCTCTCTGCTGAGACAAATGGTCCCTGGTGTGCTCATTCCTCAGGACCCCATGATGTGTAATTCCAGAACCTTGCTTCGTCCATATCCAAGGAAAGACTTTCTGTGAAGGCTTTTAATTTCTATGGAGAGTGGCTGGCTTTCTGGAAAGTCAGACATTTTGAGTTGTATTATTTTAGCTGTTAAGTATTTGTTGAGCGCTGTGTATGCCCAGCATGGGGACCAGAAGAGGCAGCTACATCATCAATGGCTGTCTGGAATCTCAAAGTGTAATAGCCCTGAGAGAACCATGCCATTTCCTTCTCTAAAAATCAAAAAGATTATTCACATTTTTTTTAAATTTTAAATACACCCCAAAGTTAAGAAAACAGCTGAAGGATTTTTTTTTTTTTTGGTGTGTATTTGTGTAAAATTTCACTTTGAACAATGGCACTTACACACTGCATAAAGAGGTTCTGGACCTCTTTAAAGTGTGTGCAGTAAGAAAAAAAATAACAGAAAAGTGACAATTACAAATATATGAAGCTTCTAGAGTAAATGCTTTTTCAACTATACCTGGTGAAGACCCACTTCTAAAAAATATTCTAATTCATTATGGATATTTTTGTAGAATACAACAAAACGGATTGTTAGCAAAATTAAACGTAAAAAATATATATACACAATACACGTCCACCAATCGTTCGCTTGAATGTCACGGCGATGTAAAATTGCTGTAAGGTTTTCAAAACACTCTTCATCTCTGTGTTTGTATTATAAGAGACATGGAATAAACATTCCATAAATGGACAGTGATCTCCGAACCAGATTTTGAGCAGTTCTTCTTTATGTTGATGTAAGAATCTTTGAGGTCTTATGTATAATCACATCTCTTAAAGCTCACCTTGAACATTTGTAAAAATATGGTTTCAACAGGTGATCTTTTCGACCACTAAGATTCTGTGACTACTACTTTAGTCACTAGAATTAAAGGGACATTTAAAACAGAGCTAATGAAAATAATATTCAATGTTCGACACTAACGAAAAGTATTTTACTACTAACAATAACTTACACTCCATCACTCAAGTCTAAAGACAATCTAACGAAACTGTTTTTCTAAAGGCTTCTAAAAACACCAAACTACATAGATGTTGCCCAAATGCACAAAGTCTGATACTATCAGTTTCATGTGTAACTGAAATTAACATTATTGCTTTCTTTTGAGGTTTGCATTTAACTGCAAACTGATCTGGTTACTACAAAATTTTTGCCTAGTCATTCTCTGTCTCCAGACATCGTAATATTTAATGTTTTGTTGCTATGAACGACACATTAAATTGCTGAGGCCAGAGAATTTAGATTTACATTTGAACACATTGTCTTAAAGTAACTCCATTCCAGTGTTTAAGGGGTTAGAGAAAAACCAGCTTCTCTCTTAAGGTTATGAAAGTTCAAATACAAAAGTGAGTAGATCAAAGAAAAGAGCCTACATTGAGAGGTAAACAGTCAGTTACCTGCAAATGGTTACCGACAGCTGCACTCGGTTTAAGCAGTAACCCCCACTATGTGGGCACCAACTGATGGTTCCAGCTACAAAACAATAATGTAAATTATTATAAATGTTATTATTGTATATTATATATAAGAATCATTATTATTATCCACAGATCGTTATAGCCAGATGTGATGCATTTGCAGATCTATAGATTTTTCTAAAAGTCCTGATTCATATGAATAAAAATTCTATTATAGAAGCCCAAATGTAACCAGACCAAAATGTTTATTTTGTTCTATATGTTAAAGACATGAGTGATGACTCTTTTGGCAAGGCAGAAGTTTCAAACCATACATCTAAAGATTACAAACTGACTTAAGAAAGAGAGGAGAAAAATATTCAAGGAGTACCTTAACTCATAATTGCCCGTGGATACCCAGTGAAGTAAAACGCAAAATAACTGATAGCTGTTGTTTTTCCACAAGCAGTTTAAAAATGAAGCTATTCATCCTGAAAGGTACCGTGTAAATTGCATTCTCTTTAAGGTCAGTGCTCGCCACAGGATACTGGGTACTTTAAGATGTAAAGACTGCTATCAGCCATTGCTAAATGGTCTAATGTTCTAAAATGACTGTTGCAGTTGTAAAGATACACAAAAGATGATGATGATGATGATGATGCCACTTGTGTGTTTGAATAGTAGAAATTAGAGTTTCTAAAAAAAGATATGGAAAACAGCAATGAATGTGTGTGAGGTTTAATACAAACTTGTAATCCCTGGCTGATTAATTGTAATATGGTCATAGAAACCAGGAAATGGTGAAGAGATTGACATGGCAACGTACAAAATTGATCAGAAAATCTCCATACCCTACAGAAGTCACATGCCATGTCCTTAGCCTGGAGAACGACGAACAGATTCAATTCAAGCTCATAAACCGTAGCAGGCTCAAGAGGAAACAGAAAGGAAACACCCGCATGACTGTACCGGATTGGAGAGGACTTGCAAAACGTCATCTGGATGTGATTCTTTTCTCACTATATTTTCAGCTGCACTAATTTCAAACTTAGAGGATGTAGTTATGTCACTTGCAATGAAACAGATCTGCCCGTCGCTAGTACCAGTCAATGACCTGACCTGCAGGGCATGGGAACCAGGCTGGCTCATCACGCCCTGCCATGGTAAGACAAAATCAAGGAAGTGAGTTAGATAAAAGAGAAAACACGCACATGCTGCCCTTCTGAGGAGTCCTGCCTCCACCGTTTTGGGAGGGCACATTAGATATGGATAACATTTTGGAAGTTTCCTGTTGATGTTAATTAGGGACCATTACCTGTGGAAGCATAAACACACATGCAGATTGCCACCACTAAGAAGGCGGGTGAGTTTCTACCCAGTTCAAGTATTTTATTTACCAGCAAATCGAGCATTCTTGGTAATACACCACATTACTAAGTACAGAATTAATCTGGCCTGTCTTGGTTCCCAAACTATAGCCATTTCAGTTTGATGCCGTTGTGTAAATTCAGACATTTCAATTATCCTCAGTATCCTAACAACACTGATGGCATAACACCAACTACACATGCGAAGGAAATGATCTGTCACAATTAATATCAAATATATAGTTCTTTTAGATGAAGCATTTCTCCATGTTAGTATATTAAGAGACATCTTTTTCAGAGCAATAGGTGAGCTTATCTGCCGCTAGAAACCAAATATTAGTAGGTAGGCGGGAGAAAGCTTCTGGATTTGTTATATTCTACTGCAACCTTTGAGAGCTGCTAAGAGTATTCTGCAAAACATTTCCAGAAGTTCTGACCTCATTCTCTTTATCTGGGCCCTGCCTTGTAAATGCGTGTCTCCATGAGAAGCGAGGCACAGTTCTGCTGCACCCTGGCATTGTACCTGGGCCCTGCAAAGGGCTGATGGTCCTACCGGTATGATAGGAATGAGACAGATTATCTCCTGCCAAGCGTGCAAAGACTCCTGGGATCTTGGCTTGCATTTGTGTTCTTTCCTCTTGGAAATAATTTCTAGAATATTCAGCAGGGTTAATCATTTCTTTTGAGACAAAACTTATAACTTGGGCTTGAATCTGGAAGATATTTGCTTTGAAAATCTGTTTCTCCTGTGCCACTTTAAGCACGTTTCTTAAACCTCTCAAGCAAGGTAACTCAATTATCCACACCTTTATACCAGTGCGACATACAGAGCATATAGAAATAATTTTTAGAATGAGACAGTGGTGCTTCAAGAGACATGGTCATCATAGAGACAATTTGCTGTGCTCACATGGATGGTCACAGCAAGACAAAACAAAACACAAATAAACAAACAAAAATCCCAACTTAAACACTTCAACATTGGTTTTTTTGGTGTGTGTTTATTTATTTTGAGAGAGAGACACACACACAGAGAGAGAGAGAGAGAGAGAGAATTCCAAGCAGGTTCCACACCACCAGTGCAAAGCCCAATGCAGGGCTCGAACTCACCAACCATGAGATCATGGCCCAAGCCAAATCAGAGGTCGTTCGCTCAACCGACTGAGCCACCCAGGCACCCTTCAATAGTATGTTCAATAGCAAGTGAGATTTGACTATTCCTAGCTGTACTGGAACATACAGTTCAAATACAACCTCCTGGCAATTTTTGGCCCTAATGTCAGCCTGTATGCTCACACGGGATTGCAGCACAGACGTGTAACCCAGTGGATGTCAAAGAGAGGAAGCTCCTGCAAGGATTAGCACTGACTCAAAGAAGGATGAATCAAATGGCAATTCCTTCCCTCCACCTCCCCCCACCCCCCGCCCCGAGCTCTCTCTCCTCTGAAGAATGTGTTACAGATGCAAAAGGTACATTCACAAGTCATTGTACCTTGAAAGCAGGTTTTTGAAAACAGTGGCCAATAAGGTGTTTCACCAAAATAAAGTTTACATTTTTGTTCTGTATTTTCCTTCCTTCTTTTGTTTTCCTCTTTACCTTACTTGATTTATTTCTTAGGAATTTCCTAGTTTCAGCCGGAAGACAAGATACCTAGTCTTGGACTTCCCTGAGGTGGACAAAGAATCCTAGTTTTCTAGGATTCATGTAGCACCAGACAAGTTAATAGGAAGAAAGTAGGAGAAAAGGGGAAATTTTAAGGGTACCCAGCATCCAAGGGACCATGGGGAACATTGGCACATGTGCAAACACACACGTATTTCCTAGAATATATTCAGCAGAATGTAAAAGTAGGAAATTGTTATTTTCTTATCATCTATATAGAAAAAATGTACTTTAAATATGTAAACAAATCCTGGTCTTTTAAATGAATATAGCAGAAAACAAAATAAAACAGACTCGAGTATGTTTTTAGATATAATTAAGCCTTTTAAGTATACATAGTGATCAATTCTCTATTCTTAGTCCAACTAATGGTACAAAAGAAAATCTCATACCATCCGATTGTTCATTTGCAATTTACATCAACACAGAGACATTAACTCGAAACAGGGATCAGGTCCATAAGCTGCTGATCAAAAGAGGACTAATGACTCAGGTCTGGAGGCTCATGTTTGTGGTCTGTGATTCTCTCAGCGTATTGAAAAGAGAACGTCTGAGAGATGTATCAAACCAATGCCAATGAGCTGACAGTTTGATTGTGTTTGAAAGGAGAGTATTTGAAGCAGGAGAAACTCCCTGGTTCACAGCCAGTTTCTTCCATAAATACAGACACACACCAGGCACCAGACTCTAGTCTTATGCACATCAGTCCAGAGGAAGGCTGGCTGCTGGTGGTGCAATCAAGGAGGATTGGCTTAGAAGTTCTCCTCTGTTTAATCTAAGCCTACTTCCTGTATCGAGAAGGACAGGGTGCATTTAGCTGTCTGTACCTTTATCAGCAATTGTTCCCCTTGGATGCTTTGATTTGGAATGCATGCATTTCCACTATCTGATGATCCCCCACTTAACAATGTATTCCAGATTGAATTCATCTTGTACATTTTTGTCCTTATTGTACTCATTCGGCACCAGAGTTTGCTATCATTAGCTACCAAAATAAAACATTTGCTCAAGTTGACTCTTTAAAAGCATGTTGATCTTAAATGTCTAGAATTCAGTGTTATTTTATTCTGTTCAAAACACTCCTTGCCTCTCGCCTCTCTTCTCCCAGTTGATGAGGAAGTAAATAGTTAGGAAACGTTTCCAACAGGCAAAGTCTACAACTAGTGTTCCAGAAATGCACCGTGATTCCGCAGATGGCCATGGCATGTTTGCAGAGACCCTCACACCAAAGCTCAGGTTGGATAACGATGCCCAGAGAGATATGGGTAAAGGAAGGAAAGAACAAGAGTACAAGTAATTTGATGGAGGCAAAAAAGTGAGAGCAGCACTTTCATTTAGTGGAAATTTCTTGTCCTTGTAAATGTTTCATCTTTCTCCTATCAATGGATATCAAGGCAGAAGTACGACAAACATTTGCATCACGGGTAAATTGAGAGCTAATTTGAGGAGTAATGTCATTTAATTTGGATATCCCTTGCATCCAGAAGACAAACTTTTTTTTTCCATTGTACTGATATTTAAAATTAGAGGTTCCAGGGGCACTTGGATGGCTCAGTCAGTTAAGCGTCTGACTTCAGCTCAGGTCATGATCTCACAGCTAGTGGGTTTGAGCCCTGCATCGGGCTCTGTGCTGACAGCTCAGAGCCCTGAGCCTGCTTAGGATTCTGTGCCTCCCTCTCACTCTTTGCTCCTCCCCTGCTCATCTTCTCTCTCTCTCTCTCTCTCTCTCTCTCTCTCTCTGCCTCAAAAATAAATTAAAAAAAATAAACAAAATCAGGGGTTCCAAAGGGAAATCAAAGAAAACCTCAACTTGTTTTTCTCCTGGGCAAGTCCACTATTTTAAATGACAGCATCTGATGTCATGTTCAACTCATCTGAAGTCATCTTCAACTCAGCAAAAAGTCAGCACCCAAACACGTTTGGGGGAAGCATGGGGAGAACATATATACCGGGGCGTGTGACTTTGCACACCACTTAAAACCAAACAAGTCATTCCTCCCACTTCTTTGTAAACGCACAAAATCACATGCAACTCTCCCTTGAAGAGACCAAGAGTCCTTGTCCCTCTCATCGTGGGCTGTCGGCGGTGTCTCTCTGCACTCAGCCTCCTGACAAACCACTTTTGTTTTGGAACATTCAGCAGGTTTACGATTGACCTCAGTGATCTTTCTCTCTTCTCCCTTTCTTCATGACTGGTTGGGAAGAATGATGCTTCTGTAGATGGCACGCCAGCAGGGACTTGACAACACCTGTGTTTATTCAACAAACGGATGCCTTGCAGATTCTCGTTTCTTCAGCATAAACGTATCTGAAAGAGGTTAATGGTGCCCAGTAGCACTATTATAATTAAGATTCTGTCAGTATTTTCATAACAAACTGGAGATCTTCAAAAACAATCTGGAAATGGTTTGTGAACAATTGAGAGCCTAGGACTAGAGATTACTTTTTAAGGCACAAACACAGGCAGAACAAATACTTTTGGTCTAATTTGTGGTTCTTGGGATAACTGACAATAATCATTTTTATATGTTCTATTTCTTTAAAAGCCTGCTTTTTTTTTCCTTTTTAAATGTCAGGTAAGGTATCTTTCTTATCTACATGTAATTAATGAGAATTGATCTATATCTCTATAAAGCAATAGATTCTTATGGTACATTCTTTCCAAACATTCTCAAAGGTGAGTAGTCAGGTAACAGGGTGTTAAGTGGGATTTTCTGTTGTCTTAGAATTTCAGCTGATGCTCAAAGCTGAAATCAATTGTTTTAAAGTACAGCATTTAAAAAAGAGTGGCCAGACGCATTTATGGATATAGAAACTATTGAAAAGAGCATAAACATCTCGACACATTTTTTTTTAAAGAGAGCGTGGGAGAAGGGCAGAGGGAGAGGGAGAGGGAGAGAGAGAGAGAGAGAGAGAGAGAGAAAATCTTAAGCAGGCTCCACTCTCAGCATGGAGCCCAAAGCAGGGCTCAATCCCACGACCCTGAGATCATGACCTGAGCTGAGATCAAGAATTACTCAACCAACTGAGCCACCAAAGCGCCCCTCTGACACTCTTATCTAACACCCACTTGTAACCTGTATTTACAGGTTAGAGATTCATCAGGACAAATGCAGGTTATTTCAAAGGATGTTGAGTTTATATGACAGGGAGTGGGGTGGCTTTTCTCTTCCCAAATGAAGTGAGGAGGGTTTCAATGACTCCACCGAAAGACAGTAGGGCAGCTTGCCTGGTGGCGGTGGGGCGGGGCAACCAGAAATGTTCTCTCCAGCTATGTGCTTGCCTAATGTTGGCACATGCAGTCACTCGTTTTGCAAGTTGCTCCCTGGAATCTGAGGGCTATAGAAAAGGTCTGTACCTCCATATGAAAATACCTATTCTTTTCACAATTCCTTTAAAACATTACATACAATCAATACATCACAGTACTAGCTGAAAGCACGTTTCATTTATTTATTTATTGGAATTTTTAATCCCTTCTCACAATTTTGATACGAAAGGGCATGAGCAGTCACCACCTAGTGTGGCAAAGTTGCCCGGCAAGAAGAGGGAATAAATAGACCCCGAATCACATTCCCTTACACATTAAGATCACAAATTAATACAATTCTAATATCCCAAAGTGGCAAGAAAGTGTTGGAATCTGCCTTCGATGCTACCAAGCACTGAGAAAAAATATCCAACAAATAAGCTTGAAATCAGAGATGGAAAAACAAGTACCTTTTCGATAAACTTGTACTAACAAATACTTTGTGTAGCTTAAAAATAAGTATGAATATTTATTTATGTATTTATGTATTTATTTATTTATTGCAAGTCAGTATTTTTAAAAAGACACAAGTTCACAAATGGCACTCAGCTTCCCGGATTTTGAAGCCTGATCACACCTGTTCAGAAACTGTCAGGAGGGATCATCTCGGAATTATCAGCTTGGATTTATAAGAAAGGACGGTACAGTGGAAAATGATAATGAAATGAGACGCACCTGAATTTAAGTTTCTGCTCTAGCATTCACTATATATCTGTGGCTCTGTGACTTAATTCTCTGCATTTCTAGTTAGTCAATTTAAAATGAAAAATAATAGATATTGGTCCATAAAATTGTTAAACAGGTAATTAAATAACTTATAGAAAGCTAATAATA
Source organism: Lynx canadensis (assembly GCF_007474595.2). Taxonomy (NCBI): domain Eukaryota; kingdom Metazoa; phylum Chordata; class Mammalia; order Carnivora; family Felidae; genus Lynx; species Lynx canadensis. The sequence goes on from NC_044308.2 coordinate 127,526,142, forward strand.
TCTCTCTCGCGATAGTTTGATGCAACTTTTTTTCCTTTCTTCTTGCTTTTTCTTCTTTCCTTCTTCTCTTTCTCACTCTCTTTTTTCTCCCTTTCTTTCTTTCTTTCTTTCTTTCTTTCTTTCTTTCTTTTCTTTCTTTCTTCTTTCCTTCTTTGTCTTTTTTGTTTCTACTTTTTATTTCCTTCCTTTGTGGTTTTACCTTTAGTTTTCAGCAATTGTGAGCTCTTCTCTCTCCCATTCCTCTGGCTCTTTTGTCCCTATATTACCTACATTTGAGTAACTTCAGCGAATAGCTACCCACTAAGCCCTTCCTGAAACAATGAGAATAAATCTGTCTGGAGTCAGAAGGGACTGTACACAGTTCAAATTACCTAGACCAAGAAATTCTCATTTTTCTGAATCCACCAAGACAATGTGGTCTGATTGAAGTCCTTAGTTATGAAACTTACACCCTAGATCCAAGCATAGTGAATACATTCCTCCCTTAACGATAAGCCTGTCTTTCTTTCACTTGAGAATCGTCAGAATAACACATTTTTCTCTTAAGATTGGCCCTTGCTCTGGTATTCCTTGGGAATAAGAATACCTACGTGAACCTTGTGCCACCCAGTGGTGAAAAGTGTTACCCTTTCCTGGATGTTGGCCATGCCTTGGAGCTTGGAGGTGGTGAGACAAGCACAGGCCAGTTTGCTTTTATGGGCTCCAGTGTTTTTTGGAGACCTCGGTTCCATCTTCACCCAGTTCTCATTTTCTTAATGACTGCCAATCTGACAGACCTATAGAGACAGGAATCCCAACCTTAGACAGAGACAATTGCCTTGTATAGATATCTCTACCAGCTCCTACTACTGAAAAATTGTCAATCCCTATAATAAATCCTGTTCCTACATCACTTATAAGGGCTTTGTTTTGTTTTGTTTTGTGTGTGTGTGTGTGTATGTGTGTGTTTTAATGAAACTCTGAATGATACATAAATTCAGTGCATCTTTTTACATTAATTCTTAAATATTTTATCTTTCTCTTGCTATGGTGAATGGGCTTCGTTTCTCTTTTTAGATAATCCATGTTTTTAATTCTAATCCTAAAGCTCTGCCTTTGAAACTTTTCTAACGAAGGATTCATAGAAGAGAAAGAAAGTGAAAATTTTAGCAATGAAACATTTGTGAGCTATAGGCAAGATCATAAAGCCTTAGGGGTTTGAGGTCTTCCTTTGAAGTTTAAATTTATCTTAACTTTTCATTCTATCTCATAGCATACCCATATATGTTTAAAATTTTAAATGCTTTCTGCTTTCCAAGTCTTTAAATAAAATAAAATTTCTGGGAAAGATCTATGCCTATTCTGTGGTTTCTGGTACTTGCTGGCGGATGTGCTAAGCTCCAAATATGTTACAGATAAAATTTGTAGTAACAACATTTCTTTAAAATGATTTTGTGATTAGTCCAAGGCTCTCTGAACTCTATTGTCACATTATTTCTAAGGAACAATATAATCCTGTAGTTATAATGACTCATAAAATAATCTCAGATCCTTTCTCTGTCACTGTGCAGACATAGATACAGGGTTTTCAAATCAATGTACCTTAGAATGTTAAAGAATTTTTGTAGACTTCGTTTTCCAAAATCACTTCAAATTTTCTGTAAAGCTACTAGATTCTCAGGCAATTCTGAAATTGCAATACATTAGTCACATGCATGAATAATATGATTTGCGCATAGAAACACCACCAAAGCTAAGAGTGTATTTTACAGAGCACTGAAGGCTCACCCTGGTACTTAATGAAAGAGAAAATGTGATTTCAAAACAGAACAAATAAACATCTAGACTTAAGAGTTATTCTCTTAAATTATTCTCTAACAAGGAAGTTTTCAAAGATCCGTGAATGGTTCACATAGCTGTTAGCTATCAATATTGCTGCAACCTTGAAATCTCAAGAAAACAAGCATTTTGTTGCTTTTTTGAAAGTGATTGCTATTGCACACTGGAGAAGCCAGTCTAGGAATAAAAGAATATATAGTGTCGGAAAGGTTCAGACATATGTTAACCAAAAATTTCCCATCTATGATAATAAAATGCTTTTAATCTGTTATTAAATCTTTTTTTTTTTCCTGACAAAATAACTACACGACTTAATAGCCAGGTCAAATATTAACCTCTGACATCTAATATGTCTATAGACTTCATCTTCATATCCATAAGTAATGGAAATATATGCCTTAAAACTGTGAACATTCTTTTGGAGAGATAGTAATTAAGATTGTTAGCAATGCGATGCAAAGAGAAAGAAAGAAAGAAAGAAAGAAAGAAAGAAAGAAAGAAAGAAAGAAAGAAAGAAAAAATAATACATTTTGGTTAACCAAAATGGCCAGAAGGCAATGGGCTCAAAAGCCAAGCTTTATCAAGGAGACAAAAAGAATTTATCGCATGCTTTTAATTTACATTAAACAATTCAAAGGCAAAGGTTCTTCTTTGAGAAAATACTGCAGTTACTTTGCTAGTTAGGACACTGAGCCTGAATAAAAAAAGGCCTTACCCTCATCACATCTGAGAGATGTTGAGGAAAAGAAAAAAAATGATTGAAGAAACGAGGCGATTGGAAGAAATAGATAATGGTCCTTGAATCCCCAACCTGGAGGTCTAACTTCCTAAAACATCAGGGAGGAGGTTATTGGGTAAATTGAGAGAATTCTTCAGGACAGAAGAACTTTTTTTTTCTAATTTTGGTTATTCTGGGAGGAACCAGTATTGGGATTTCTTTGAGATCACATAAGAGGCAACTGAAGAGCTAAGAAAACAAAGCAGCTTAGCCGGACAGACAGAGATCTTATTTTCACCCCCAAAGTTCAATAATTTTCTTTGTGAAAGAATCCTGAGTTGAAAGCCAAGAGGTCAAACACAGGGACTTCTATAAGTGTGTGCTGACCTTACAAGATATACTGTCGGATGAGTAGGAAGAAAGATGAAGGACACAAGCACAATAGTCAGAGAGGTTGGTAAAATCAGGGACAACCGATGGAGGCCAAACTAGAAAGAAGGGTCTACTGGATTCTAACAAAACTAAGAAATAATATACGTGAATTAATAGAAGATATCAACAACAGAAAACAGAGGGATGCCTGGTGTTGGCCATCCTTACATCAACAGACACCATCCAGCATGAATACGGGGGTAAGGATGATCACATGTGTCTTGCCCCTTACCCACCAAAGCCATGAGTTTCCACAAGACACCCTTCCCCCACAACTCTGCTGTCAACTGATGGTGGAATTATGAGAACAACCTGCAAAACAAACAAGAAAGAAAAATTACAACTCAAAGCGACATGATTAAACCTAAATATACGGTATAAAATATTAGATATAAATACATTTTATCCAGATTGAACTGATTTGGTTGCTGTTGCTTTTGTTTCTACCGTCGAGTAGTCTCAGTGGTCACAAAGGAGCCCTCCCGGCACGTCCAAAAAAGTAAAGAATGTCAGATTCTATGAATAATGGCATACGGTGGAAATAAATTTTAAAACTAAAAATTATGATTATCGTGATAATAAATTATGGTCACATACTATATTAAATATTTTGGGATATCATATTTAAATTATGGGAATATGCTCACATATTTTAACATCAATTAAATGTATTTAATGTTATTAAATTAAATGTTATTTAAATGTAACTTCTCTATTATTTTATAGAGTGGTTCAATTTCTGAAATCAATGTGAAAATAACAGTGGGCTAAAATAGATAGCCTGTTTGGTAATCTCCTTGCTGTCATCAAGCCTGATGGGGCAGCACTAGTAGGAGGTTTTAGATTCTGACTTATTGTTTGCCATCCTGAGAACAGGCCTCCATTAATAGTATAAGACCAGATCCTGCCATTGGAGCTACATTCCATCCACTGGGAAAAGGATGAGAAGTGAAAATCACATGTCTTTCCTTGAAGAACATAATCCAGGAGTTGGACACATTCCTCTTCTCATCCTATTGGCCAGAAATTAGTCAAATAGCTAATTTCTCAGCTGAAAGAAAAGCATAGAAATAGATTCTTTACCCGAGCAACCATGAGCTAAGATAAAACCGGAACATCTCACTACTACTGGGAAAAAGGAGAGGATGAGTATTTGAGGATAATCCGCAGTTTCTGCTGTGCTTGCTTGTAAATAAATATAGCCAATATATATTACATTTTGTAATGCATGCATTGCAACGCATATCAATCGATAATATCTATAAACTGGGCTAACATTTTTGAAGTTCTTTTTAATTTGTTAAGTGATCTGCTCTCTTTCCAACAAAAGTCCTCATACAGAGCACAATCGTGCCACCTCTCTAGTTTCAAAGAGAGAATCAAATGTCAGATGAAAAATGATAGTGGAGTGTAGATTATAGTATGTCCTTTCTGGATTAATTATTGATTATAATGTGTCTCGAGGCAGAGCAGATCTCACTCATTGTTATGTGTTTGTAAAAGTAGGTTTGGTGTACTTTTGGAAATAGTATAACTGGATCCGTATAACAACAGTGGAGACTAAGTCATAGAAGCTCACAAGTGAATATTTCTTACTTCTCTAAATTCCAGTGAGACAGTGGAAAAGATTGTTTTATGGAAAAAAATAAATTGATGACCGTTTGGGTAGTCTTCAGAAATGAAGGTATGAGTTGTGACTTCGAAGCTAGTGTCTGAGATGCATAGCTGACTTCTGAGATGCTAGAGAGATGGACTTAGAAATTAACCACTTGGGGGCTAGATTACTTGCTAAAAATGAGCTTGCTGGGTGCTGGCCGTACTTACTGGAGGGCACGTACCATTAGGTCTCATGCACACCATTGGTCAAGAAGTACCCATTGGCCTCCAAGCCATAGACACAAGAAGAAACACACCCAGAACAAAAAGAGAAGCTCCTTGTTCTTGTCATTTTCCTCCAGTATCCTCTACTGGAAGACCTACCATTTTTTCCAGCTGTCACAGGAGAAAGGTTTACAGAGTCCTGTTCTGCTATCACAAAGTAGGGCTAAGGAAGGTGGATTTGAACTGAGAAGCATTAATTTTATAACTAGCACAGATGCTATGGTCCTTCTTGTTTTGAAGAAAAAGATATACTTTCTAATTAGCTGGAGGAAGTGACAGAAAAAAAATATTCTTAAAGTGTGTTAAAAATTTAAGTGTAAGACTTCGGATTTCAGCTCTGAATTTTAAAGAGTTTAGAGGCTGTCACTCCCGTACTTACAAGAAGAAAAATCTGGAAAAACTGAAAATCAGGACATATCACGGACCCTCAGAGAACTGAGGTTTCAGAACAAACCACTACCCCCAAAATCTGAAAAGACAAGCATACCCAAAGAGAAATGGTCAGCATCTGTTTCCCTGGACAGAAGCCATTGAAGTCACCAACTAGCAGGAAACTCAAGTGATGGTTTGGATTACTTTCTGGGGTCAGAATGAGGACTGATATGTTATAGAGATGTTCTTGGGAACTACAGTCTTCATTGGGTGGGGGGTATATTTTCTCAGTATTACCTTAGGAAGCCCCCTAGGCCGTTATGATGAAAATCCAGAAACGTTCTCCCCATGAAATCAGCAGGGGGAGGGGGAGATGGTTAGAGTTATCATCGGGAAATATACCTAGAACTTCCTTTATAATAAAGTCCTACTCTCCAGGGGAAAGGCAGCCAGAGCTAGGAGAAGGGCAGTGTAAACAGATAGATGGAAATTAGAAAGAATAAAAAAGAAATTCTTGAAATTAATAAAACTTGAGCTGGCTGATCCTTAGTCAACACAGTTTCAATGAGCTTGAAGATAGTTCAGGAGAAACTTTCAAAACGTAAGTGCAAAGGGAAAAAAAAAAATGGGGGAAAAATCCAGAGGAGAACATCGAGGAACTGTGGAACAATTTCAAAAGGCATAATATACACATATTTGGGATGCCAGAAGGAGGAAAAAGAGAGAACAGATCTGAAGAAATATTAATTTAATTATGACCGACGAATGACAGATACCAAACTACTGATCCAGGGAATTCAGAGAACACTGCCAGGTTCAAAGCCAAAAAGAACCATAACTCAGCATGTGATATTCAAACTGCAGAAAATCAAAGATAAAGAATGTCCTGAAAAACATCACAGGAATATAACAAGTACTTATGGGGAAACAAGAATAATTATAGCAACCTTGCCATCAGAAACTATGGAATGAAAAAGATGATGAAATAAAATATTTAAAGAATTAAGAAGGAAAAAACACCAGACTTCTTTTTAAATTTTTTTTTAACATTTATTTACTTTTGAGAGACAGAGAGAGACAGAGTATGAGCAGGGCAGGGGCAGAGAGAGAGGGAGACACAGAATTCGAAGCAGGCTGCAGGTTCCGAGCTGTCAGCACAGAGCCCAACGCGTGTCCGAACTCATAAACCGCGAGATCATGACCTGAGCCGAAGTCAGATGCTTAACGGACTGAGCCACCCAGGTGCCCCCCAAAACGCCAGACTTCTATATCTGATGAAATTATTTCTTAAAAGTGAAGGAGGAGTAGACAAAGTAGACTTTCTCAGACAAACAAAGCTTGAAGAAATTCATCATCAGTAGACCTGACCTGTGGGAAAGATTGGAAGAAGTTTTTTTTAGGAAGAAGAAAAATGATACAGGTCAGAAACATGGATCTGAATAAAGGAAGATAAAACATCAGAGAAGGAATAAATGAATAAAAATATATTTTTTCTATTCTTAATTCATTAAAAAATAATTGTTTGTTTAAAGCAATGTTAATAACAATGTATTGGGTCGTAGTAGCATATGGATGAGTGAAATGAATGTCAGCAATGTCACAAGAGAGGAAAAAGGGATGGAGAATATTCTATTATAAGGTACCTACACCAAACATAAAGCAAAATAGTATTATTAAAAGGCAGGCAAAGAATACAAATAAATAAAAATTTTAAAAAAGAAGGCAGGCACAGATCGGTTAAAAATATATATTGTAAACTCTAAGGCAACCACTGAAACCACTAAAAAATGGGTATAGTTGGTACACTGGAGAGAGGAGACAAAATGGAATCATATAAATTCTCATTTAAAATGAAAATTAGAGAATGCAGAAAAAGAAGGGGAAAAAGTGATAAAGAACTGTGATGAGTAGAAAACCATTATAAACATGGCAAATAATAATACTACATCAGTAATCATTTTAAATGTGAATGGTATAAATGGATGAATTAAAAGATGGAGACTGGTAGACTGGATTAAAAATACCCTCAACTCTATGTAGTTCTGAAGAAGTTTACTTTAAATATAAATCCAAATAGGTTAAAATTATAGGAGTGGAGAAAGAAGCATTTTAATACTAACCAAATAAAATAGATGTAGCTCTGTTAATTTCAAACAAAGCTGACTTCAGAGAAAGAAATATTTTGGGGGATAGAGAGGAGTGTATAAACATGCTAAACAAACAGAACAAAGGGTTAACCTTAATGGATGTGTATTGAGAAAATGAGTTAGGAGATCAGGGTATCCCAGGAGAGAGTGCAGACTGTGACAAAATGATGAAATCGCCTTACAAATATACAAAACAACCTAATTGAAAGCTATGTAGGAAAAAGTCCCTTACCTTCATAACTGGAAATGAATGGACTCTGTAAGACCAAAGGCCAGAGGACTTGAGCCATACTGTAATTGACAAATTTGCTTCCCACCAGGTCAGGGATAACGACTCTGAAACCACTATGCATGCATGCAAGAACTGAACAATCAAGTGAACAGATGACACGTGGTAGGAGACACATTGCTCCCTGCTGGAGTGAGAATTTGTAGATAAGCAAGGGGAGAAGCTAGAATGATCCACATGATAAGAGATTACAGTTGGAGACTGTATGTGTACAGGCACGTATTAGTGTCGTCAGGTGTATTTCCCTACTTTCTCATCTGAGAAGCCCTGGGGGCAAAGACACAAACATACCTAGTACCTAGAGCTTGGTCCTAATACCATTTTTTAAGACATAGAAGTAGAGATTCTTGGAGAAATGGCTCATTCTAGGATTAGGGTAGGAAATATACAAGAGGAGAAAGCACTTTTTTACACTGCCACAACCAACGGGGATCTCAAAAGGACACAAGCTCCAAATGACAAAACTTCCAATGACCGAAGTTGGAAAAATTTGGCAAGCAGAATAAAGTCATATTGGGTTATGCACCAAAGTATGTAATAATTACCTACAGGCTGCTGTAAATAAATATTTGAATAAATAAATGAAATCGGGAGAAAAGATAAATCTTACAGGTAGAATTGGAATAATTTATGTAGATAATCCTCCTTCAAGGAGGCAGACCGTAACTCCCTACTTCTATGTATGTGCTGTGCATAGTGACTTCCTTACAATGAAGTCAGTTTGGAAAGAGAGGAAAAAGGAGTAACTTACTGTGGAGAAGCCTAACGAACTCTGCCTCAACCAGGTGACCAAGATTCACAGCAGTGATAAGTTTTGTTGATAGTGTATGCCATTGACCTACCCTTGCTGTGATGTGCTGAGAATGGCATTTTGCCATAGCGGCCTTTCTCCCATAAACCTATAATCTCCATTTAATAATGAGAGATGAGAGAAACATCAGGCAAATCCCAAATGTGGGGCCATCTATAAGATACCTAACCAGTCAGTATTCCTTAAAACAGTCAAGGTCAGCAAAGGCAAAGAAATTCCAAAAAGCTGTCACAGTCACAAGGAACTTAAGGAGCTCTAATGATTAAATGTGATGTGGTGTCCTGAATTAGATTCCAGAATAGAGAAACACATTAGGTAAAAACTAAGGATATTTGCATAAGGTAAGGTGTTTAGTTAATAATTATGTGCCAATAATGGTTCATTAATCATTATCAATTAACCTTAATAAAGTCAGTAACAGAGGAAACTGAATGGGGATGAAATGGGAACGCTTTGTACAATTTTCATGTATTTCTGTAAATCTAAATCTACTCCAGAATAAAAGCTCATTCAGTAACGAAGACACTCCATATAAAGTCTTAATATGTCGTAATAGGATGTATAAATTCTAAAATGTGAAGAATAGAATCAGGGTAATATTGAACACAGAAAAATAGATGAAACTAAAAAGATAGAAATAAAAATAAAATTTAAAGGATATGACTGAAGTTATCCTCAGAAATGAGTTTATAGCCCTAGAGGTAATTTCGTGAAACAATAAAACATTGTATAAAAATAAGTAGTAGCAGTCAATGCAGGTGAGAGTATGTGCAAATGTCCACTAATAAAGCGCTATAATAAATATAAAATAACAAATATAATATAAAATAATATAAGCCGGCTATAAGTTGCCCTAATATTGCAAATTCACATACTAATAATGTCTGTTTTTAAGAAAATGTGAATGTATTTTGGCTCTAGAATTTTATTTTAAGGGTATGTGGTACATAAAATGTTATTAATATATAATAATTTGTGAACAGAAATACATAATGCAGAATTTCAATAACAAAAATATTGTAGACAAGTTAAAGTCCTCTAATGTTGAACTTAGGTGTGGTGCTTTCAGATTTAGTGATATTAAATAGCAAGAATAAAATAAGCTAGTCTTACACTTATTAATGTGTAAAGGTTTTTCTGACATGTTGTAAAATATGATTTAGGGTAATCTTTTGCAATGATAACTTTTTCTGGCTAAGAACAAAAGAGAAGAGAGAGAGGAGGAGGAGAAGAATAAGTTTTTAGAATCATTACTATGCACAATCAAAGGAGATATATTTATAACAGTTATTCTAGAGGAGAATTTGACAATATACAACAGTGAGATACAGAAGGTCATATATTCAATCAAGTCTTCTCGCAATACCTACTAAACAATCACGAATGATTACAAGCATTAATTACAGTGTATTTGATGGAATTTTGAATGTAATAGCAAAAGCTAAAATAAAATATGCAAATAAACCTTACAGATTTAGTTAAATAAACCACACCAATAATGGAAATAGAACACCATGTAGAAATTCTGAATTATAGAACAGCAAATAAAGGTATAGATAAAGTTATAGTGTACTAATTTTTTTAAATATCAGGTTATGAGACAATCTGTATTATATTACCATGTATATTATATACATACACATGCCATCATAGAAATATGCTTAAAGCTGTTTCTCTCTCTGTCTCCCTCTCTCTGTTCATTCACATAAAAGACATGCCTATAAAAAATTCAAACTGCTAATTTCTTATTTAGGGTGAATTAAATTAAGAGCCATATGATTTTTCCACATTTAGTTTCAAACCCTTTCCAACAACTAAATATTTCCTTCACGATAAGAAAAAAAAAAAGTAAATGTGTGAAATAATGACCTCACTAGGTCACATGAAACACACAAAATGTTGTACACAATGAAAACAAACAGCTCAGTGTGCAGCCCAGGAATTCAGCCCTGCAACAGTACAAATGAGACTAATTTTACTCTGGGTGCTCTCAAATCTCCACCCGTTAGCAAGCCCTTTAAACACAAAATACTCCCTTCTTTACTGCTAACCAAGAATTGCTGAGCTGTGTTAGAGAGTCATGTAACTAGGCTAACTGGATCCCCTGGAAATGCCTTCTCTCTCCACTCAGCGCTTCTCGGTAACCCTTTTATTCACTCCCGGCTGAATCCCTGTACAATTTCCCAGAGGAGCTATTCCAAAGCATACTCGATTTACTCCAGCCCCTGAATTCACCCTGCCTCCCCCACTCTCATCAGATGACGCTCTCATCTGTTTCGCTCAGATGAAGCCTGGCAGGTTTGAACTTCCTAACCCGCTGCAGCCACTTCTTGGGAACAAAGCGATGCCCTGAGAGCAAACAAATAAGAGTAATAAATTCAATGGCTAATGTATTAAATTCATGTCTACTATATCCACCTCTCACTTCTATTTTCCCACTGACAGTATTTCACCTTTTCCTGCTTTTCTCTTCTTGATTTGTATTAAAAACTCTTAACAGAAAACCCTCAAATATAAAGAAAGTTACTGCAGGAAATTCCTTGAAAATTAACAAGGAGCCAAAGCAAAGGAATCATTAGGAAAAAGTACAGAAGTGGCTTACAAGATGTATGTTTGCTTCAGAGAGGACAGACATTTGTCCAAATATTGCTTTCGTCAGAGATGATGATGGTGATGATGATGATGGTGATGATGATGATGAGTAGGATTTCCAGAGAGCTCTGCATTTTAATTATTTTAATCCTTTCAACACCACAAGGAGATGGTATTATTATTACTCTCATAGAACCAAAGAAGAATCTGAGATTTTATTTATTTGCTCAAGGTAATAAGGTTATCAAGTAATAAAGTGAAGATTCTAACACAATTCTAACACAAAAGTTCATATTCTTATCACTGTTCTCTACTGCCTCATTAATCACATATTCACACTAAAATCTCCCTAGGACATTACCTACAGGTAGTAAATTCAAGTAATGAAATCTTACCTGTACTAGCTGAGGAAGACGTTTTCACTGAATGACGTAACAGTGGAAAACATAGCAGTGGAGTGACGATGAGGGAAACTTACCAGGAAATAAGGTAAGTGTTTGCAAGGGTTCATTAGAAGAAGAACAAAAGAGGATCGGAAAGAAGGAAAGAAACAAGTTTAACAAATGCAATGGGAATGCATTTCAGTGCAGGGTATTTTCTACGCCCTCGCTGCTTTCTGCATTGATCCTTTTCCTCACGCTCAGTATTACTCTTATGCTTACAAATCTGGAATGTCTATTATCCATTACCCAGAGTTCTGGGTAATATCATCCTTGTGTATATTGTAAATCATGAATCTTAATATATGCTATAAAGTGTATTTGTCTATATGTTCTTAAGAAATCAAAGCCAGGAATCTGGGTCTAAATGGGTTATGTATTTGTTATTAAGTGCAGATTTAAAGTCTGTTCAATGATGTTTGACATATGTCATTGCTTTCACTGTTGAACATGCTGTCCAGTTAGCTTAAAAATCCCATGGACTCCTGCTTATGGCTTCCTCTTATAAATGCCCATTTATTTCCCCAACAGATTGCTCTCCTTAACCTGTACATACTATGTTTTGTTTTATATATATGCATCTTTAGTCATGTTTCCTGAATTAAAATGATAAATGCCAGATTTTTTGCTTGCTTTCCGTGAACCTCCTATAAATTTCCATTTATTCACTTTGATGTTTGGTGAATTCCCTGAATTCCTTTCATCTGTTGTGTAAAATGATCAACAGGGTATTGGGGTAAGATTCACAAGACCTGAGTTTTTCAGTAAAACTTTGCCACCAAATAGTTGTATTTTCTTTTGTCAATAACTTCATTTCTCTGGGATTCAATTTCCTTAATGTCAGAAGAGCATATTATACTGGATGAGTTGGAACGATTAGATTCCCCAGTTTTTGTTTTTTGGTTTTTTTTTGTAAAGGCCACATACCAAAATATTTTATTCTATTTTATTTTATTTTATTTTATTTTATTTTACTTTACTTTACTTTTTAATTTTTAAGAAAAGAAGTCTAGAATCAAAATCAAGATCCAGTTCAGGCATTTTCTCTCCAAGAAAATCCGGTTGGGTCTTTGTCTTCTTACCCTGTGTTTCCAAATCTCCCTAGCCTTTAACAGAATTTTCAAACTATTTTTTTATGGTATTATCTCTTACACCTAAGTGCAAGTTTTTGAAAAGTGCACGGCCGCCGAACCCCATCTCCCCCACACATCCCCAACATTAAGCACAGTATCTGTTTGCAGCAGATTCTTTATTTCTTTCTCTCTTGCCTACCTTCCCCTAGTGAAACTGTTTGGCTCTCAATCCAGGCAATTCTGGTAGGCTGTCATTCAAGGGATTTCACACACAGGATCCTTTTTAGCACAGACTCTTCCTCCTCATTGCTTGAACTTCAAGTAAAGATGCAGTTAGAAAGACGGCAGGACCGGCCAACCAGTAGAGATACTCCTAGAACCCAGAGTCTGTCTGCCTTCCTGGCTTCCACCTCCTCAATCTTCGTCACTGACTTCTTCCTTTGATTCTGTGATGAATGGAGTGTTCTTATAATAAACCTGTCCTTTTTCTGAAATTAAACACACACCGGGGTTCTGTTACTTGTACTCAGAGAAATGTATTTGATTCTGTAGGTAGGGACAGATCTAGGTTTTCAGGAGCCTAAAGCTTGCATTATTTTAGAGTTTCACTTCAAGAAAAAAGAGTGTAAGTTGAGAATATAAAATAAGGTAGAAAATTGTATATAGAAAGTGTATACACACACGACATATATGTGTATGTGTATAGTGTATATACACATATGGTGTGAATATATGCAAATTTCAAACTTGCAAATTTTAAAAGCTGACAATACCACAAAAATCAGATATTCACATAGCTCAATTTTTTTATTAATAACTTTTTCCTAATATGCCCCTTTAGTATTTCTTTTCATAAACATTTTTGGTTATGTATTTATTAGATGTCTTCTTATGACAAGAATTTTAGTATCATATCTCTCATATCTATAGTAAAAATAGAAAGATAATCCCGTTTTCTGGGACACCTGGCTGACTCAGTTTAGCATCTGACTCTTGGTTTCAGCTTAGGTCATGATCTCAAGGTTCATGGGATTGAGCCCCACGTCAGGCTCTGTGCTGACATCATGGGATTCTCTCTCTCCCTCAAAATAAATAAATAAACTGAAAGAAAAAAAAAGGAAAAAAAAAGGAAGCATAATCCAATTTTCATTAGTCGTGGTTGATTGAATTTTTCATTATTATAATTGAACATGTAGACCAGCAGCTTCACACCTTCTTAGTAATGTGGCTTAAGTTTTAGGATTGTCAGTTGGAGATCTGACTAATTTCAGAGCATTTAAAGTATGTGTGTGTGTGTGTGTGTGTGTGTGTGTGTGTGTGTGTATAGTGACAAAACCTAAGTTTTCCATTTTCTGATACGTATTGCCAGTTTTGGATGACAGTCTGCATTGTACTTGTATGTTATGAATTCTATCATATTTTTTGTTGGCATTAGTTTTTTGTAAAATCACCAAAATAATTAAATCTTTTACCACAAATGCATGTAATACTTTCCTTTTCATTACTAGATTAGTAACAGTAGATTAGTTAAAAAAAACATTTATTACTTCTATTTGAATCTCGTCTCTTTCTCAAAACGTGTTCCTGCTGTTGGAATAATATAAAAATATTTGGTTACAATTTTCTTGTCAATATCAAAATAGCATGTAAGACGTTTACCATTCATATTTATAATTTGTATGTCATGTCCCATTCACTTTATTTTAAAACTTTTCCAAGTAGGTACAAAATCTAAGAAGGTACACAACATATCTGTCCAAATAGAAGATTCTGCAATTTCTTGCTTTACTACAATACTCCAAGATAACTTTCCACTTAAGAAGGTACATTAAACTTTTGCAAATATGCCTTTCCCGTTAAACAAAAGAAAATCAAATTTATTGGACTTATTTTATATACGTCCCAAATTTTAATGTATTCTTTGAACATATTCTGGACTAAAATTTTGCACATCAGATCCTGGAAAATTTTTTAACAAGCTAGCTTCCAGTCCCACATATTTCGAACACTTATCTACCCCATCAGGCACACACTTGCCGTGCCAAGTGCGACAGGACACATTTCTCTGTGTTGTGATAAGCATGAGTCAGCACAGGTATGGCCAACAATAACTGCAAATGAAACTTACCGTGAACCAAATAAACATCATCCCAGAACACTAGACTAAGTGTATCCTCAAACTCACCTTCTCCTTTACCAAATCCTAAAATTACCTCTGATCCCTCCAAGGGCACCCAGCATGAGGGGAGATGTGACCTCAGGGAATCTAAAGTGGTAAAAGGTGAGGCCTTGATGTGTTGTGATGAAACTATCTTACCTTGGAACATTTTACAAAAGCATGACTGTGTGAACACATTGGGATGGCTTCTCCCAGGGCCTTATAAATTGGAGTCTCTGAATCTTAAGCTTCCTGAACCTCAAGGGAATACTTGGTGTAAAGTTTCTATAAAAAACATCACTGCTGGGGCACCTGGGTGGCTCACTCGGTTGAGCCCAACTTTGGCCCAGGTCGTGGTCTCGCGGTCTGTGGGTTCAAGTCCCACATCAGGCTCTGTGCTGACAGTTCAGAGCCTGGAGCCCGCTTCGGATTGTGTGTCTCCCTCTCTCTCTGCCCCTGTCCTGCTCACATTCAGTCTTTCTCTGTCTCAAAAATAAATAAACATTAAAAAAAAATTAAAACAAACAAACAAACATCACTGCTGTTTGCTGTTAAAGGGCAGAAAGAGTACACAGTGTACCAAGCATGTCTACAGCAGGAGAGACAACCAGAGAGAAACTAACACATTGTACTTTTCATTACAGAGACTCCCTCTGGGGATTTGGGTCCCGTGGAGTCTTCTCTGACTACATCCTGGACATGTCTGCTATAGGACCAGGCAATTCTCTAACATGGGGACTTGGATACAGCTCTGTCCTAAAAGAAGCAGAGGCCAGTCTCATTCTTCGGGAGAAGTTGTGAAAAAATAACAAAGCCCAGTGAATAAGATGTGCTCTTAAAGACAAGTAAGTATATCAGTCAAACCTTCAGGCATCTTCTGCTGCTTAATCCATTTTCCTTTTCCTTGACATTGACAAGTTGAAGGATTAAGTGCCTAATTCCAATTGTTCTACAAGGCTTTGAAAAGATACCAGGGCGCCAAATCAGAAAGCACTTAAAAAAAACAAAGCTCCTGATGCAAATGACATTTGTATTAAAAAGCAAATGGTAAAGTCACTGTTTCTATTTTAGTCTTACCATAAATTGACTTGTATTTTAAACTCTGATGTTTTAATATTTTCACAGTATTTCCTACCACATCCCAACCACCTACCTGCTTACCCCTCTTTATAAATGGAGTTAATATTAGACTTGAAATTAGACCACCTGAATGATCATATTTGCCTTATCTGTAAATTAGAAATGTTTAAGTAACTGATTTTGGGAAACTGAAGAGTTCCAATCTTACCTTCTTTAAAAAAAAAAAAAAACAAATCATAACTCTAATAGTATAAATCTAATTATAGATTTGTGTGTATGTATGCACATATCTGCGTGAGAGAGAGAGGGAAACAGAGAGAGACAGAGAGAGAGATGGTTAAAGAAAATATCAAAACTCTAGCCAACCTAGAAATACTGTAATATAGTTATGAATGAATGGAGAAATCTAGAAAACAATTCATAAATTAAACTTCTGCAGGACTCATGAGACACAGGATTTCTAAATTCTGCTCTTAAAGACAGTACCCTTTAAACTGCCTGGCCATACAGTGTGGGAATTTTTTCCAGTTGTAATACACAGGAAATAAATGTACGTTACCTTTCTTCCCTCCCTCCCCACCCCAGAACATGGAAATAGAAGTGGAAAAACAGTTTAAACTCTAAAATTTCAACAGTAAACCAAAATGTAATGTTACCCTTTAATTTATCTGCAAGTCTCTGAAACTCAGATCAGAGTCAAATTCAATGGGATGTTACATTGCTCAAGTATGTTAAGAGATACAAAACAAATTCCTGAAAATATCCATTCCATCTCCAGAGCATTTCCTCTGACACACAGGAGACTTTATTTTTCAGTCTCTCTCGGCCTTTCTACCCTATCAGTGCAGGCCTGTATTTACAACTCATGCACATGCACCTACAAATAATGGTATTTATGTGACTTAACTCACATCTTTAATTCCAGAAGTTTCCTGCTCATTTAAGCAGGATCCTGGAGGCAGAATTCATGGGGGATTAACACTCTAAAGCATGCTTTCACCATGAATCTCAAATCATTTTGCACATTTTAATTCATTCTTGGAAAGCCACAGAGAGGAAGTCAACTGCCATGCCTGTGTTTCAGAAAGGTTCCCTTAAATAGAGAGAGATTCCAGTAGACTGGATATGTTTAATTCAAGCACACCAAATCAAACACGAAGCATTTTAAAAGGTGAAATGTTTGCATTTTAACCTAAAAAAATTACCTCTTTAAATGAGGTATCATAAAAACCCCAAACAACGTTATAATCAGCTATTTCAGATGAAGTGCACGCTTTCACAAATAAACGTTCGCTTTAAATGACAGTGTTGGTTCAGGCTAAAACAAGAAAACCATAATGGAGACTAAATCTGTTTATGATTAAAATCTTAAATGTATATTTTCAATGTGGCTTAGAACATAAGGGTCAGCAAGATCCTTTCATTATATATATGAGAGAATAGAGCACATTGTAAATATGAATAAAACGCAGTACATTTATTTTATTCTCTCTCGCGATACCGCAGAACATGTTTTCAAGTAAAACAAAACAAGAACGAATGTAGCATAGGGTATCTAACACATTGTGGGATTAAACTATACACTTTTCCCAAGGGCATTAGAAATTTAAACACATGAGGGTGTAACCTTAGGAAAATGAGACTATGAATGTTAATATCCCAAATGGAGAACAGAGTGCTTTGGTTTGATAAGGGTGATGCCTTGTCAACTTCTAGTCATTAACCAAAGCCGCCGAAATCCAATTTATTTTGAAGATAAATGTTTTCAGGAAGTGAACCACTCCGAAGTGGTTTCTCTGCTTTCCCATAGTTCAAATGGTAAAAAAAAAAAAAAAAAAATCTTTAATGAAGGCTGAAGGAAAATGATAGTTAAAAATAATTATATTTGAATGTATTTTCCATTATAATTAGAACATTTCAAAATGGAAAAAAAGAAATTGGGACTTTTTTTTTTTTCTGAGTAATGAAAAAGATACCAAAATAAGTAGGAAACACACACACACACACACACACACACACACACACACCCATATGTGTGTATGTGTCTCACAATCAAGTCACAAAAAGATTTGTGGCATGGAAACAATTCAGTTCAGGTGATTATATGCCATGATTTTGGATTATCCTTAAATATGGTTACATGAGGTTATAAATAGCATTAATTATCCTTCTCTGATCTGGAAAACTTTCAATAAAATTTTGAAAGATTATTTAAAATAAAATACATATAGGGGTGCCGGGGTGGCTCAGTTGGTTGTGTCTGACTTCTGCTCAGGTCATGATCTCACAGCTCATGGGTTCCAGCCCCACACTGGGATCTGTGCTGACAGCTCAGAGCATGGATTCCACTTCAGATTCTGTCTCTGTCTCTCTCTGCCCCCTCCCCCACTTGTTCTCTGCCTCTCTTGGAAATATAAAATAAACATTACAAAAATAAAATACATATATTAAAAATACAGCTTGGTGTATATATATATATATATATATACACACACACACACACATATATATATAGATATATACACATACATACATATATACATATACAATGTCTTTTACTATATTTACATGAGTGTGCAACCATCCCCACAATCAATGTTCAGCCATCCTCATCTCCTGCAAAAGACCCTGTGCCCATTACTTTAAATTTAAGCGATTTATGTGTATTCCCACTTTTGATCTCTCAATTTGGACCATTTAGGTGTTCTAGGTGTGTATGTCTTGTAATGGATTCTTCTTTTATGGAGCCTAAGAAGGTAGGATGTCACAATCCCCGGTTTCGTTTTCCACCTCTGCAGCCAAATGGCCTGTGTTTAAATCCTCGTTCCATTTTGTACAGGTTTGGCCTCTTGGGCAGATGACTCAACCTCTTAGTGCCTCAGCTTCCTCATCTATAGAATGGGGATGAAGGTAATAATAGTAACTCCATCACAGCACTATTGGAAAAATTAAATTAAATACAAAATATTCATGTGTAATGAGCAGTTCTTAGTATAAAAGCTCGCCATTTTTATCAATGCAAGTAGTTTTAGATTCCGGTCTATCAGAAGAAAATCGTTGTGTATCAAATTTCAGCTATACTAGATAAAGCTGGAAGGAAGAGAGTCATCTGTTTCAACTTTATGAAATTTTTAATGTAAAAAATGATGACATTTTCTCAGTAGGGTACATGAAATCATTCAAAGTTCTTTTGAATTATGTAAATTATGCTACCAGTAGATAGTAATTGAAAAGATAAGAAAATCTCTTTTTTATGCCATTCAGTTTAGTTTCTTCACTCAGCATCGAACGAATGATAACTTAAAATCGGAAGTATCTCTTCACAATGCAGAGCAACGCTGTGCTTAGAGGATCAGTCAACATATATACTTAAAATGTTTTTTTTAATGTTTATTTTTTGAGAGAGAGAGAGAGAGAGAGAGAGAGAGAGAGAGACGGAGTGTAAGCGGGAGAGGGGCAGAGAGAGGGAGACGCAGAATCCGAAGCAGGCTCCAGGCTCAGAGCTGTCAGCGCAGAGCCCGACGTGGGGCTTGAACCCATGAACCATGAGATCATGATCTGAGCTGAAGTCAAACGCTTAACTGACTGAGCCACCCAGGCGCCCCGGTCAACATATATATTTAGTGTGAACCGGCAGTGAGCAGACTGGTCCTAAGGGAGACGCTGGATTTACCCTCAGGTGGATCAAATTAACTTCATCCGGCATGATGTCAGTCACTGCTGGAATGCCCTTGTTTGCGTACATAGTGTCACCTTGGGAAGCCAGAAGATGTCCCCAGGAGAGGTCCCACCCACAGCAGACATGACACTGTGCCCGGCTCCTCTCCCCGCTTCACCACCAGCATGAACTCACTGAACTTTGGTTGAACTTTCCCGTTCAGTCGAGCACATTTTTAATGCAATCTATCCTATTTAAGCCTAATTTGTATTTCATTTCACAACCTTGCCATTTAACACAAGCTCATCAAGATGGATTTTAGGGCAGCAGCTAATCTAAAACTTACATGGCACTCATTTCCCTCAGCAAGGACATGCTTTCTGTTTCCAAAACACAGCCTTCAAGAGAAGCAAACAGGCCCGCATCGTCCTCTCACATATGTTTCTGAATCACTGTCTACTCTTCCAGTGAAAACTACTAATATATTGTTTTTGCAATTTTTTTCAACATTTTCCTTCGTAATGAGAATCATTTATTCTTTCAACAACACATAACTGAAAGAATATACTCAATATTGTTCATCTCTAAGAAATAGTGTTTTCATTTAAAGACTCACCAGTAGTGCATTTTTGCAGTCTTCGCTATGACAGATTATATGTGAAGGCAACTTTCTTGTCAAATAACAGGGTAACACGCCTAAGAGATTTACAAATTTTTATTTTAAAAAAGGATTCTTCGCATACCAAAATACAGGCTTCCATTAACCCAATTGTAGAGAAGATAAATCTTAGCAGGGCAATTATTTCTTAAAGTTCAGACGGCCACACATAAATTCTTTTCTTGGATTCAGCACATTTTTTACTTATCTGCTAAAAACATTAAATCCCTCAGTATAGAGCAACTTTTTGGGGGAGTCATGGGGAATGTTCTTTCTTTTTTCTTCAAATGTATTTCAAATTGATTGTGTTTGGATAGGACTTTTGGAATAGTTGCCACTTGTTTCCAAAGTGCTTCTGGAAATCTAACTCCTAATGAATTACAAATTGTATAGAATGCAAATATTCTATAAAGAATATAAAACTTTATTCTTGAATTTAAGCAGCATACTGTGAACAGAATTCTTAGGCTGAATCCATTTGCTGAATAAGTATTATGTGTAGTATATGCAAGGTACTATGGAAGATAGGATGATAAATAAGATAGGACCCTTTTCTTTATGAGTTTAAAGAACTTCAGGGCAGACAACAATAATCGTTGTTATCTAGTAAATATTTACTAAGCATTTGGCATTGTGGGTGGTAAACGTTAAGACATCCACTTGAGCACAAAATGGTTCTTGTGCAAAGTAGATCTCAGTGCAGGTGAAATAATTTTATTGGGCACCTACTTGTGACAGGCACTATGAATGTTCATGACGCCAGTTGACAAGATCCTTGCTTTCATAGACTGGACGGTGATTAAGTGCTCCAAGAAAGGAATAAGCTAGCTTACAGGTTATTAATTTCAGAGCAGAGCAAGAACATTTTATTCTTTGTAGATGAGGGCGCATTTGAAGAAAGACGTGGGTTTGGAAATGCAGACATGAGAAAGAAGAAAAGTAATACATCTAAATTACTTTCATCTTGAGGTCTAGAAAGAGGCTGTTATTAAGGAGGACTTGTAAGAATGGGGAACGTTGGTCAAATTTTGGAGCTGATATTTCTTAGTCTTAAATTACGCTAAGCTACTAATTCCAGTCAGGTTCACCTAAAGAAGTATTAACACAACAGAATTATTTTTATTATATCTAGAGACTCATCAAAACGAAGAGCAAGAGAGAAACAATTTAAGTCGAACAAACCCAGAATGTTCTGAGAGATTGCCAACCAGCAATTACTGCTGTAATGCTGTCTATATACAATCCATGTATATTCACAATGTAGCCAAAATAACCCTGAAAATATGGTGTGGTTTGAATTTGCTGGAACAAAAGGAGCTATGAGAGTAGAATAGAATTACTTTCCCACTATATTTTAAATAACACAGTCTTGATTCACAGGGAATCATCCAAAAGACTATGGACAACGTATATATGTGCAGTCAAGCATACAATGACTGACAGACATACTACAGCCAGTCAATATTCTTTGGTATAAACAACTTGGGGGATCTTAGGGTACCTAAGGCTTTTTCAGTTTCCACCCGATTCTCACAAATTGTTATTATTATTTTTTTAATTTGGGGGCCTTTAATTAAATTTGGTCTTCCGAATAACAACTGTTAGGAAAAGCTGGAAACAAGAGAGAAAAGAGACGCCATGTTTTTTCACTCCAGTGAGGTCTGCGTTTCAGTGGTACAGCGATTCCCATCTATGCTTTGTATTTCCTTCCTAGAGTTAGAGGATTCGCTGGATAGGCGGCACAGTATAATTGCAAGTGTAAGTGCTATGATAATTATTATAATTACTATTATTAAAATGATGTGGGTCTCCTGCAGCAAGAAATGAGTTTCTGAGTAATGGAAGTGATTTTATTATCTAACAGGGCAAAAGTCATTTAGCTGTCTATCTGCCTTAACGCTCTAATCACCAAAATGGCAACATTTAAAAACCCAGTCAAATCTCTTAACACAGAAAAGTTTTGCAAAAATATATTATCTTTGAATCGATATGGATGTGTTCTCAACATTACTTTTGATTGTCAGACCCCTTAGCTTTGTGTTGCTTATTTCATTGGTATCAATGTTGCAGTTATTATAAAAGCAATAACACACACAGAACCCGCTGCCCCCCCAAATGTGAAACAACCCCCACAAAGCAAGACACGGTATGTGCAGAGTTTTCTTGACTTATTCATAGTCAAACATATTTAAGAATAAAATAAACGAACTAGATTTCAGGTTGCCACGTTAAAAATCAACCTTAAGGCTGTAAGTCCTTGTGGATAGGATTTCTGTTTCTTGAATTTCAGCATAAGCAAACTTTAGAAAACTTTCATTTATAAGCACGGACAATAATCCCCATACTTAGGATAATCCATAGAATAAGAGTTCAGTTGCTGTATCCATAGAATACAAAGTGTAGACTTTTACAGATGTCAAGTATGGAAGGTGAAGTTACCTCCAATTTAGAATAAAACACATTTCCCTCCCAGATATGGCCCTGTGATTGAGCTTAAGAGAAGAAACAAAAAATACTTGAAGATCCTACATGTATATAAACAAGTGATAAAATACAGCAGGATCCATGTTTGAAATGTGATACCAAATGTCCGGTCCAGTATGGTATTGATTTTAACCTCACCGCATACATATGACCTAACGGATTATATAAAATAGTTACGAAAATGGCGATATGACTGAAAAAGGAATCACACCATCATATGAAAACACT
This sequence comes from Lynx canadensis, assembly GCF_007474595.2. Classification (NCBI taxonomy): domain Eukaryota; kingdom Metazoa; phylum Chordata; class Mammalia; order Carnivora; family Felidae; genus Lynx; species Lynx canadensis. Next base: position 127,548,981 of record NC_044308.2, read on the forward strand.
TCTGCATTTCTTGCTTTAAAAAAATCAGTGTTTGTAGCTTTCACCATCCAGCCATTAAAACAGTAGATGTAGTATCATGGCTGCCATTAGCATTTACATTTAGAAGTGATCACCACTACAATTATTTTAAAACAAAAGAAGATCCACACTGAGATTCCAAAACTCATAATTCTTTACTTAAGGGAGTATGACCCTGAGCAGATATGGTTAAAAGTTTGTATACCTTCTAGTCCAATCTTTCTTTTCATCGGTGAGAAGAAAAGAGTATTTTTGTATTTCCATGACCAGCAATTAGATCACTTTTAGTTAGTCCATTAATAGTGATAGATAGGGGTAATGGAGTGCCACTTTGAGACAATCTACAGTCCATCAAAGAATCACAAAAAAAGCTAGTAAATTGCAGACACTTACAGTCTCGTCTTTGAGTAAGCCATCTAGTGAGAATGTGCATTAAGCCCCCAATTTCCATTATTTCTAGGGTTGCTGGCTTATCCATTAAAAAAACTTCTTTTTTTCATGCCTGAAATGCCTGGGTATTTTCTGTCGCCCAATGAATGAGAAGACCATTATTTAGCAGTACATCAGAATGCATTTCCTCCGAACTTCCTTCTCCTATCTTTTCCTTCCTGCCTGGAAGAGTTGACACGAATAACTTTTCTGACCACGTCTGTCCGATCTGCATGTATGACCCCTGCCTCTGAGCCCTACCACTTTCTTGAAGACACGCTCCCCTAGGCAAGTCCATTGAAATTTGTGGAGAAAAAAACATAAAGTAGAAAAAAACTATTTGGTTTGGAAAGCTAATCCAAAACAAAACAAAAACCTGAATTGAAAGGCAATTGTAACAAACCATTTCAACACTGCTTTGGATTTTTAAAATTTTCTTTCTTGGAAAGTGGTTAAATCTGTTATTATTTAGCATTTTGTGTGTATCCCATACTCTTTCACAGCCTGTGAAGCTATTAAGTGATGCATATCTTATTGACAACAGGGACTTCTAAGTCGCTTTAATTGATATGTAGCTAAACATATATAACCTGTTCAGGTAAAAATGGCACTGTGACGCTGAGTTTGTAACAAGAGTTCAAGGCCAAGTTCAGCTGGGCCACTGAGATTCATGCTTCTGTGATCTCTGGCACCACTCCACTTTGCTTTCATCGTTCTTGCAAACAAATGCTAATAACATCATTTGTTCTTCATGGTGCTCTGTGAAACCTACAAAACTCTTTCTCAGCTTCTGCAGCTTAGTGATAATTATATTTTTGCCCTCTGCCCACTTCTCCAATAGGCAGCTCGAACTTCAGAAATCCTTTTTACTAACTGTTGCCTTCTGCTTAATATTTTGTGCTCATATCTTCCCTTCATCCTGACCCTGCTGTAAACTAGACATTGTATTTTCTGATCCTTCCTACTTGTGAATTAATTTGTGCTCACAGAATACACCAGACTGTCTCATATGCAAATCTGGCAGTTAAGGATTTCACTATGAACCGGAAAGTGTCAGATGAAGTTTAGAGACAGATAGATTTGTGTGACTGTTCCAGCTCCGATGGGCTAGTTGTCAGTATACATTTATGGAAAAGTCACTAATCTCTGAGTTCATGCTGTCTCATTTGCAAAATGTTTTTTTTTTTTTAATCTACCTTAGTATGAAAGGAATACACATAGTTCTCAGTTGTGAGTGTTAACCTTCTCATCCCCACCCCATTTCTGGACACCTCTATAAGCATAAATTCCTATGTGTTTCACTAGAAAGCACTGTGTGTTATGAAAGCTCTCAGTGGAAGTTCTGGCAAAAGGTGCCACGGTGTCTCACTTGTGAAAACAAGTTGCATGGTATAAAATGAGCATTATTTTGTTGTTGTTGTTGTTGATGATAATGATGATGATGTTGTTGTTACTCCTTTCTGCCCAATTTTCACAATAAATTATCAGGATATGCTGGAGGAAAGAAGCTTACTGGGGACATCAAGTTCATGTCTCATTAGCCTCCCCCACACTTTCTCTTCCCCAAACACACAGACCTCCCTGCCGTAAATAGAAGCCGCACAATACACTGCTGTTTCAGGGTCTTGCAAGAACTGTCCTTCCTTCCTGCCTGGCCTGTTCCTCAGAAACACCTATGACTCACACTTTCTACTTTCAGCTCATTATTCAATTGCTGTGCACTATGATGCTTTTACTGTAAAAGTGTCGCTGCATCACTTCTTATCGCTGGACAGCACATCTTCCCTTCTTACGTGTCCCTCCGGAACTATTTTGTGGGGGGTCTGTCTGCCACACTGGTGTATCAGTTCCCACCAAGATGCAGGTTTGAGCATGTGTTGTGCCTAGGAAAAGGCTGAGCATGTGTTAGGTGCTCGGGAACAATGTGTGGACTCTACAAACCCAACAGATATATCCAGCTAAATGAGTTGAGTTAGTAAGGAAACTTCTTCTAGGACGAGAAAGCTGTTCTGTAAACTTTTAGAAGTAGATTCAACTAACTCTGCATTGCTTCACACGTGTCAAATAAACAGAAATAGAGCATTGAAAATCTATATGTCTTGATGATTTCTTTCTTTTTCTGAATACCAAAGCTTTTAATTTAATTTAAAATAACTAATGCAATAGGGCCATCCAAGTAAAAATAATTCCCTTAGCTTACAAGAGAGAAAGGAAGGGACAAGTTCATCAGAGGCAAATAGACCACACCTTAAAAATTACTTTTGTACTCTTTACAAATTTACTATCAATTTTTGATTCTATTCTGTGATTATATATTTCTCTAGATATGTAAGTTAAGAAAAATCCCCATATTAAAAAATAACCCGGAGCACCTGGGTGGCTCAGTCGGTTGAATGTTTGACTTCGGCTCAGGTCATGATCTCATGGTTCACGGGTTCGAGCCCTGTACCAGGCTCTGTGCTGACAGCTCAGGGCCTGGAGCCTGCTTCAGATTCTGTGTCTCCCTCCCTCTCTGCCGCTTCTCCACTGATGCTCTGTCTCTGTCTCTCAAAAATAAATAAAAACGTTAAAAAGTTTTAAAAAAAATAACCCACTGTGTCTCTAGATATTATGTATTTCTCATGATGAAAATAACCTCTAAAGGATTTTTCATATTCATTTATGCCTGGGAATTATAAAAATTGTTTGGTTTGATTTTGTCTTTAAAAAAGTATACTTCCTGTAATGGCACTGTGGCTAATGGGATCTCCACACTAATTCCATGCATACAAGGAGGAGAATGAAATGGAAATAATGACTCGTGATAGTAATTTGTAGCTCAATGTGAAATCTCTTGACAGGATGTGTGTTCCTGTATCCCATAAACAGAGTTAAAAGCTGCATTGTATTCATATCCAGTGGGACCAAACTAATGTATTACCATAAAGGGAGAAATGGAGAGGGCTGATGTTGGCAACTAAGAATCACAGAAATCAGAGAAGTTATATGTGGGCTTCTGGACTAATGGGTGCTAAATTTAGATAACAATAGGTAAATTATTTGAAAATAGTAATAAATGAATTTTGAAAGCAAATTAATCTAAGTAACCCTTTTAAGTCTGACTTACTTACAATTAAGTGTAGCACATTGTACATTCTGATGCCCTGTGGTTTCTTCACTTATTAAAGATGTAAAGTACTTAAAATCAATAGGACACATTGGTCTCATTATGCTTCTAATCTATGACTGGAGACATTCACACTATTATTATTAAAACTCTAATTTATTTATTCATTCATCATAATGCTGTATACAGGTGCAGAGGATTTGTCTGAAATAGGAAGTAGGGAATACACAAATATAAAAGAAACTATCACCAAGAACATTATATTTACTACTCTTCCCCAGGCATGTAGCTCATAACACGTTGCAAATGAGGAACCTCATGCATTGCCCGATTTGGATCTGCATCCTCAGTTTGAATCAGCCCCAAATTTGGCTAGGAATAATGGCCTCTTTTCCTCTAAAGCATGTTCGTTTTCCCATGGGGGCTCCATTCACTCTTTCTTGTTGTGCAGTCATTAGAGCTGTCTACAAATGGTTGATACTTGCTCTCTCTCTGGGCATCCGGTAACATTGCCCCTTCTTACTGGGTGGAATTTGTTCTTGACCATGTGTCTGGCATTGGCAAAGAAAATATACATAGAGGCTGTTTGGAGTCACCTAGGGAAAAGAGTTTTAAAGAGTCAGTTCGGCCTTTGCTATCTGCAGAGGATTCTTTTTTCCCTCTGCAGGGGCAAAATGGACTTTCTCACGTGCGTCTCGCAGAATGGAAGAGAATGTGCAACTGGTTTTGATGCACATGGCATGAGTGAAAAATAAACCTTTATTGACTTAGGCCAATGATGTATTAGTATTGTTTGTTTTCTCTACATAACTTAGCTTATCCTGAATGGTGCATTTAGTTATATCAGGTCATCTAAATCTTGCCCAGATGCTTCTTGAAAGCCTGTCATTCTCCCTCCTTTTCTTGTCTTCTTTTCAATTACTCCCATGCTTTGTTCTATTTTTGAGCCAAGAATATATAATCATAACTATTATGCATATGAATTGTGCTAATAACAGACTGATGGTCTATTGGGGAGCGTTTCTGAAAGTCAGTAAACAGATTTGGTATCCACCATCCAGAAAATATTGAGTTAATTCAAAAGACCACATCAAAATCTAAAGAAATGTCTTTATATTGATTTCTTTCCCTAATTAAAAACTTTATCTTCAACTACCAACTTTTAATATTCATAAGGTTATATTTTCACCAATTGTATGTATTTTTTTCTGTTTCAGTAAAGTTAAAGTAGCATGCTTATTGTAAATAAAGACTTTGAAAACACAGTATTTTCTGAATATATAGTAGTTTATATAGAAGAATTCTTTCAACAATATTTGTTGTGTGTCTTCTACATTCTGGGCACTTGTCTAGGTTGATGAAGACAAAGCAGTAACCAAACTAGGCTCTGTCTTAATGAAAGGGACTTTTTAGAACAATGAGAGTCATTGAATACATATATAATATGCCAAGTGATGATAAGTGCGATGAGGAAAAATGTAGTGTGTTAATGGGATAATGAGTCTCCATGGTAGAGCATGGTGGAAGGAGTAGAATAGCCATTTTATGAGGATTGCACAAGTAAGGTTTCTCTGAAAAGTGACATTGAAGCCAACCCTTGAAGAAGAGGAAGTTAGAAATTCTGAAATTTTGAGAAGTCACAAATAAATACATAAAATGAAATATTTTTTTTTGTTACAACCAATCCCTCAGAAATACAAGCAATTATCAGGGCATACTATGAAAAATTATATGCCAACAAACTGGAAAACCTGGAAGAAATGGAAAAATTCCTAAACACCTACACACTACAAAAACTCAAACAGGAAGAAATAGAGAATTTGAACAGACCCATAACTAGTGAAGAAATTGAATCACTTATCAAAAATCTCCCAACAAATAAGAGTCCTGGACCAGATGGCTTCCCTGGGGAATTGTACCAGACATTTAAAGCAGAGTTAATACCTATCCTTCTCAAGCTGTTCCAAAAAATAGAAATTAAAGGAAAACTTCCGGACTCATTCTGTGAAGCCAGCATTACTTTGATTCCCAAACCAGACAGAGACCCAGCAAAAAAAAAGAAGTATAGGCCAATATCCTTGATGAATATGGATGCAAAAATTCTCAACAAGATACTAGCAAATCAAATTCAACAGCATATAAAAAGAATTATTCACCATTATCAAGTGGGATTCATTCCTGGGTTTCAGGGCTGGTTCAATATTTGCAAATCAATCAATGAGATACATCACATTAATAAAGGAAAGGATAGAAACCATATGAACCTGTCAATCGATGCAGAAAAAGCATTTGACAAAGTACAACATCCTTTCTTAATAAAAACCCTCAAGAAAGTAGGGATAGAAGAAACATACTTAAACATCATAAAAGCCATGTATGAAAAGCCCACAGCTAATATAACCTCAATGGGGAAAACCTAAGAGCTTTCCCCCCTGAGATCAGGAACACAACAGGGATGTCCACTCTCACTACTGTTGTTTACCATAGTGTTGGAAGTCCTAGCCTCAGAAATCAGACAACAAGATGAAATAAAAGGCATCAGAATTGGCAAAGAAGTAGTCAAACTTTCACTTTTCGCAGATGACATGATACTCTACATGGAAAACCCGACAGACTCCGCCAAAGTCTGCTAGAACTGGTACATGAATTCAACAAAGTCACAGGGTACAAAATCAATGTACAGAAATCGGTTGCATTCTTATACACCAATAATGAAGCAACAGAAAGACAAATAAAGAAACTGATCCCATTTACAAATGCACCAAGAACCATAAAATACCTAGGGATAAACCTAACCAAAGATGTAAAAGATCTGTATGCTGAAATATATAGGAAGCTTATGAAGGAAATTGAAGAAGACACAAAGAAATGGACAAAACATTCCATGCTCATGGATTGGAGGCATAAATATTGTTAAAATGTCAATACTACCCAAAGAAATCTACACATTCAATGCAATCCCAATCAAAATTTCACTGGCATTCTTCTCGAATCTAGAACAAACAATCGTAAAATTTGTATGGAGCCACAAAAGACCCCGAATAACCAAAGTAATATTGAAGAAGAAAACCAAAGCGGGAGGCATCACAATCCTGGACTTTAGCCTCTACCACAAAGCTGTAATCATCAAGACAGTATGGTACTGGCACAAAAACAGACACTTAGATCAATGGAATAGAATAGAGAACCCAGAATTAGACCCACAAATGAATGGCCAACTAATCTTTGACAAAGCAGGAAAGAGCATCCAATGGAAAAAAGACAGTCTTTTTAACAAATGGTGCTGGGAGAATTGGGCAGCAACATGCAGAAGAATGAAACTAGACCACTTTCTTACACCACTCACAAAAATAAACTCAAAATGGATAAAGGACCTGAATGTGATACAGGAAAACATCAAAACCCTAGAGGAGAAAGCAGGAAACAACCTCTTTCACCTCAGCTACAGCAAATTCTTACTCGACATAGCTCCAAAGGCAAGGGAAGTAAAAGCAAAAATGAACTATTGGGACCTCATCACGATAAAAAGCTTCTGCACTACAAAGGAAACAATCAACAAAACTAAAAGGCAACTAATGGAATGGGAAAAGATACTTGCAAATGCCATATCAGATAAAGGGCTAGTGTCCAAAATCCATAAATAACTCACCAAACTCCACACCCGAAAAACAAAGAATCCAGTGAAGAAATGGGCAGAAGACATGAATAGACACTTTTCCAAAGAAGACATCCAGCTGGCCAACAGACACATGAAATGATGCTCAATGTCACTCATCATCAGGGAAATACAAATCAAAGCCACACTAAGATACCACCTCACGCCAGTCAGAGTTGCTAAAATGAACACATGAGGAGACTATAGATGCTGGAGAGGATGTGGAGAAATGGGAACCCTCTTGTACTCTTGGTGGGAATGCAAACTGGTGCAGCCATTCTGGAAAACAGTGTGAAGTTTCCTCAAAAAAATTAAAAATAGAACTACCCTATGACCCAGCAATAACACTGCTAGGAATTTACCCAAGGAATACAGGAGTGCTGATACATAGGGGCGCATGTACCCCAATGTTTATGGCAGTACTTTCAACAGTAGCCAAATTGTGGAAAGAGCCTAAATGTCCATCAACTGATGAATGGATAAAGAAGAAGTAGCTTGTATATATAATGGAATACTACTTGGCAATGAGAAAGAATGAAATCTGGCCATTTGCAGCAACGTGGATGGAACTGAAGGGTATTATGCTAAGTGAAATAATTCAGTTAGAGAAAGATACCAAATATTTTAACTCATATGTGGATCTCGAGAAACTTAACAGAAGACCCTAGGGGAGGGGAAGGGGAAAAAGAAAGTTACAGAGAGGGAGGGAGGCAAACTATAAGAGACTCTTGAATACAGAGACCAAACTGAGGGTTTATGGGGGGGTGGGGGAGAGGGGAAAGTGGGTGATGGACATTGAGGAGGGACTGGTGGGGTAAGCACTGGGAGTTGTATGGAAGCCAGTTTGACAATAAATTATATTAGAAAATAAAATGAAATAGAATAAATTCAGAAAAGTAAAAAATAAAAATTATCCATTCTCCAACTACTATTAAAATACTTTTGTATTGGGGCACCTGGGTGGCTCAGTCGGTTGAGCGGCCGACTTCGGCTCAGGTCATGATCTCACGGTCCATGAGTTCGAGCCCCGCGTCTGGCTCTGTGCTGACAGCTCAGAGCCTGGAGCCTGTTTCAGATTCTGTGTCTCCCTCTCTCTGACCCTCCCCTGTTCATGCTCTGTCTCTCTCTATCTCAAAAAAATAAACGTTAAAAAAAATTTTTTTAAATAATAAAAAAATACTTTTGTATTAATACTAGGGGTTTTGAAAAATAAATAATATGTATTTTAATAATAATATACCATTAAAAGCTTTTTTTCCATTTATATCAGTAACTTTCCTTTAAAAATCTGGAATGTATGCTAAACTATTAACACAGGATGGCTCTTGAAAGTGGAATGATAAGAAACCTCTGTATTGTGCTTTTTACATTTTGTGTTACTGAATATTTTAATTCAGAAAACTCATAAGGTTTGAAAATATTCTTCTGCAGGGTAATCATCAATGGCTTTACAACATTCCATTATACAGCTAATTAGCTAAAACAAAATTTATTTTATTAAGCCACCATTATTGGCTATTTAATCTTTCCATTTTTTGGTGAATAATATGATTTTAATGATTTTCATGATAAATATATAATATACTGGGTACATTATAAGCTAATTAGACTTTCATGGACTGGCCTGGTAATATACAGTTTTGTATTCTATGGGAAATTGTATTATGCATTCCAAACTTTTTTATATAAGGAGTAAACTTTGGAGCATAATCCATGTATTAATTGTGTTCCCAATCTACAATGAAATATTTTTACATCCTGGGGGACCTGGGGGGCCCAACTACTTAAGCGTCCAATTTTAGCTCAGGTCATGATCTCATGGTTCATGAGTTCAAGCCCCGCATCAGGCTCCCTGCTGTCAGCACCGAGCCGGCTTTGGATGCTCTGTCCCCTTCTCTCTCTACCCCTCTCCTCCTTGCTCTCCGTCTCTCTCAAAATAAATAAACAAACTTTAAAAAAGAAAAAAAAATAATACGTTTACATCTTGAGCTCCTTCTATACATTGCTTGAAGATGGATATATTTGTTAACCTTTAAATGTGTTGGTCCGACTTGGGTATCATATTGAACAAGTATTATTTTTTACTTAAAAGTTAACAGCACTAAATCATAATAGTTTAGACACTCAAATCGTTTGCTGGGTAGGTGTGAGATTTGAACTGAAGAAACAGATCAGGTGTATCCGTGGTTGAGGAAACTGTCTGATATACAAGTCTCAGTGTCCTAGGGAGCTTTCTACAAGAACCAGCCCTCCATCCCGGCTGGTTTGATTGCACATCTTTATGTTCAAACACATTTGGAACTAGTTTTAACACGGTGCTCATTACATTGCTCTGAAATTGCTCTGCTCCAGTGTCTCCCGCATATCTGCAAACTTCTTAAAATCAGGGACCGCAAATTTTCTCTGTGAAATCACTATGTGTTAGACCAGTGTCTAGCACCTCTCAGGTCCTCAGGAAATGTTTACTGACCTGAACTAAGACCACCTGAAGGGTGGCATGGAAGACGGCATGAATACTGATGTTTGGTTGATGTTAACCCGCCCAGAAAAAAAACAAAGCAAAATTTGAGAGAAAGGAACAATGGGAAGAATGGCGTGTTCAGGCTGGAAAAGTACACACTCAACACAGAGATGGAGTCCCCTTCAGTAGACGGGACTAAGAGAGTGTTGGAATTGCACCTGCACTGCTCCAACACTGAAAAGGAGATAAAGGGATCGCTCTTCTTCCAACAGTGAAGAGTAGCCCTAACTTACACACGAAGCAGGTTTCACCCAGAAATAAACGCCAGTTAATAGCCTGACCCTTCCGCTTTCTTCCTCACTGGTCTTCCACCATCCTTACCCCTTCTATCTGGACAAATTTAAGATGATTAAGAAAGGAGAAAAATAATTTCGTACAAATGAGGAGCACAGAATAGGTGCCGGGTATGTAAAGCTAGTACTAATGGTCTCTCCCCACACCCCCCCCCAAACCCTACCATCACACTCCCTAAGGGAACCGTGAGGATACAAGTCTCAGATCTCAACAGTCCCCGTGGCTACAGTATCAAGTTTATCACCGTGTTTGCACTGAAATCATGCATCTTCTGGATGACTCCCAGCCAGTGACCAAATGTGATAGAGGGAGAAACATGCCTGGAAGATGAGAAATTCTTTCAGGACACTTTGGCTTGAAGACTCCCCAGTGACCTTTCTGGACTTTCCTTAAGCTGTCCGGCAGCTTAAGAAAGTTCTAACACACATTCCTTCCTTTCCTGTCTTTAGCACTCAGGGTCAGACCTGCAGCAGGTCTGATGGCTCTCCCAGCCTTTCTGTCACTCTCTCCATTTTCTTTCACGAGACAGGCATTTCTCATAATACCATTCTTCACATTTAACCCTATCCGGCTTCTACTTCCGCAAAGACCCTGAACAATAAAATAACATAGTACAACATGGATGGGTGCCCATAATGCCTTATACTCTATTTTATATAGAGTAGTCCCCTCCTACCCATGAGGGATACATTCCAAGACCCCCAGTGGATGCCTCAAAGTGCAGATAGTACCAAACCCTGTATGTACTATGTTTTTTACTTATACATTTATAGCTATGATAAAGCTTAATCTATAGATTAAGCACAGTAAGAAATTAACGGCAATTACATAATGGAAAAACTATAAAATACATTGTATTAAAAGTTACGGAATGAGGTCTTTCTCTCTCAAAATACATTATTGGACTGTATTCACCCTTCTTCGGGTGGTGACATGAGACGATTACAAGCCTACATGGTAAGTTGGAGTGAGGCGTATGACGTGGGCATTGCGACATCATGTGAAGCTACCGCCGAGCTTCTGATTATACACCAGAAGGAGGATCATCTGATTCCAGACCCCAGTTGACTGTGGGTAACTGAAAGCCTAGAAAGTGAAACTGAGAAAGGTGGGGGGGACTACTGTATGTATTGTATCTCTATTTCTATCTATCTATCTATCTATCTATCTATCATCTACCTATCATGTCCATCCACCCATTCATCCATCCACCTATCTAGCTTTTAAATGTATCCATAATTAAATTGTAAATATCTTGACAACGCCTGGTTTATCAGGGGCGGCAATTCTTCAAAGCTATGCGTATTAGTTTCCTGAGCTGCCATTACAAAGGATCCCAAACTGGGCGGCCACAACAACAGAAATGTATTTTCCCAAAGTCCTGGAGGCTAGAGTCTGAAATTAAGGATCAGCAGGACCACAGTTTCTTTTGAAGTTTAGAGGAGAATCCTTCTTTGCCTCTTCCTACTTTAGGTATTTGCAAGCAATCATTGGTGTTCCGTGGCTTGTGGATGCATCATCCAGTCTCTGCCTCTGTCTTCACAAGGCTTTCCTTCTTTTGGGTCTTCTATATCATTTCTAAATTTCCCTCTTTTTATATAGTCAGGAGTCATTGGATTAAGGCCTACACTAACCCAATGTGATCTCATGTTAACTTGATTACTTATGTAAAGATCCTATTTCCCAAAAAAGTTGCATTCACAGGTATCACCAGGTAGGACTTGAATATACCTTTTGGGGGGACCCCATCCACCACAACGGTGTGACTTGTCTTCACTGCTGTCACTGGTATTGCCCCAATTGCTGCAACTGGTCCTTATACTTCAAGGAATCTCTGCTTCTGTTGCTAACTGCTCACTCTCTCATCTCAGTCTGGTGACCCCAATGTCTCCAAAATTAATCACAATCAGCTTTAAATCAGGCTTAACTGGTGTTAGCTCTGTTCATACACAGCATGCATGACAACTTGGGAATATATATTTTTTCTGTTGACATGTATCACATATAACAACTTGGGAGGCTAAACTGATAAGTGAAATGATGTCCTTCCTGAACTCATCAGCCACTGTCTCCCTACAACTTTGCGTGGTCTCTCCGAACATGATGCATAGTGGGAAGATAGCGTGGACCGTTTTCATGACACTTTCCTTTTGTTGCTCCTTTTTCTGTGTTTTTTGGGGGCAAAATAATAAAAGGAAAACCATAGGCTTAAGACATTTAGGCATTTTTGAGGCTGGAAAAAATAGATATTTAAGGCTCATGGACCTTAAAGGGTTACTTTAGGCACGCAGTATTTCTAACCCAACACAATGTGGTAACTTTCTTTAAAAAAAAAATATATATATATATATATATATATATATATTTAATATTCATTTTTGAGAGAAAAAGAGAGAAACAGAGCACAAGCAAGGGAGGGGCAGAGAGAGAGGGAGACACAGAATCGGAAGCAGGTCCCAGGCTCTGAGCTGTCAGCACAGAGCCTGATGTGGGGCTCAAACCCATGAACTGTGAGATCATGACCTGAGCTGAAGTCAGATGCTTAGCTGACTGAGCCACCCAGGCGCTCCTGTGGTGCCTTTCTAGGGATTGGCACAACAGATACACATAAAGGTGACAAATATTAAGCTTACAAGGAAGGGGGTGGGGGTGAAAACGAGTTGATTCAATCATATTATAATCTTTATAATTTAATAAATGTGCCAGTATCTATATATCTATAATTATGTCATAGAAAAGGCTTTCGTTACATGAAAAATATTATGCTGGTTGCTAAAACACAAAGAGAAGAAGATCAGTGTTATTTTTAAATCCCTACTATATGATAGGCACTAATCTTGGTCCTTTCCAAACATTTGCTTTTTAAATTCCTAAGGCCAACTGGTGTTAGTAGCTAACATTATCTATGTTTCTTCAGAAACTACATAGTGTGCGAGACATAACTGAAAGACAATTCAAAGCTTAAACTTGAAAACACATCCCTTCTTTATCAAGGGGAAATTAGTCAAGGTCTTTGACCATAAGGAACTAATTTTATTGTGTGTGTGTGGATGATTCCAAACTTAATGTGATTCCAAACTCATGTGATAAGTTTCTCCATTCATCCTCCTAAACTTGCTTATTCCCAATTTCCTTTGCCTTATTTCGTTTCACTGTTAGAAACCAGGTGGAAAGAGTCCACATTTATTCTTTTCTTTCCCTCTACCTCTGATTCCAATGCAAGGCAAAGCCTTTGACTTTACCTCTAAAGTGTATTATAAATATGATCACTTCTCCTCTTACCCTGGGGACCACCTCATTCCATGTCACCATTATTATCCTGCCAGGATTACTACAACAGCCATTGAACTGGTGGTCTCTTTTGCTTAATCTTGCTTCTACTACAAACATATAGTGATATTTCAAAAAATAAAAGATACTATGTAACTTCTTTGCTTAACACATTCCACTGACTTTGCATTGTAATCGGTATACGATTCCAGATTCTTACTTTGGACCACAGGTTCCACAAGAGTCTTTCACTATCTCTAACTGTATTTCTCTCCTCTACAAGGTCTGTCATTCTCGGACCGTATTTCTCTCCTTATACAAGGTCTACGGTCCAGCTACATTTGCCCTGTATCTATGCATCAAACATCACGTGCTTTCTTACCTTGGGGAAGATTCACTTGTACTATGCTTTTCCTGCATATAAGCTTTCATTGGTTTACACATGGCTATTTCTTACTTATCATTCCTGATTCAACTCATACATGAGCTCCCCAGAAAGGCATAAACACCCAAGTGAAGTAATCCATAGTCCATTTCCGTCGAGCTCCATCTCATAACCTGTTTGATTATTTTCATAGCATCATTACTGCCTTAAATTAATTAGCTGACTTTTTGAGTTTGCTTTTTTATTATCTGCATGTCCCTGGTGGAAATAATTTAAGTTCTGCAAGGGCAGATTTATCATGTTTACTTCTCTATTGCCAATATTCCAACTATGCCTGGCACGTAGAAGCTGTTCAAAAATTTTTTTGTTGTTGTTGAATGAGTGATTTACAACACGTTATGTAAAGACAGATGTGAGCAACTGAATGCCTGGGGGAATCAGGAAAGATTGAATATTTGAGCTTGACCATGAAGGGCTCATTTCTTCAATGAATGTATTTTAGGCTTGTACTGTGCACTAAGTGACACGTTAGGAGGAAGGGGTTACTTGACAGATCAAGGTATTTCACATATTGAACAACACAAGAGGACTATTATGAAACCCATAAGGAAGAGAGACAGCAAACACGACTGAAATTCAGAAAATGAAAGTATCATAGCAGGCTAGAGTAATCAATGAATGTTTACCTAGGATTGAGTGAAGACCCCACCCCCCCAAAGGAAGAAGGAGTTTGAATTAGTGTAAAGATTAGACAGAAGTCTGTAACAGGAAGGATTATATTGCAGAGATTAGAGCAAGTAAATGTCTTATCAAGTGCCTTGGAGTACATTGTTTCCATAGTGCAGTGTTGGGAGATAATGGGGAAAATTCATCCTAAGTAGGTCTTTGAAGCCTGTAAGGCCAGGTTCTCAGGAAGGTTCTTGGGGTGGACCTTTCAGAGGTGCCCTTCAACCAATCTCTTCAGTTTTTATAAGGAAGTCATTGTGTACCATTTTGTCTAAAATTTATTACATTCCAGGGGCGCCTGGGTGGCTCAGTCGGTTAAGCGGCCGACTTCGGCTCAGGCCATGATCTCGCGGTCCGTGAGTTCAAGCCCCACGTCGGGCTCTGGGCTAACCGCTCAGAGCCTGGAGCCTGTTTCAGATTCTGTGTCTTCCTCTCTCTGACCCTCCCCCGTTCATGCTCTGTCTCTCTCTGTCTCAAAAATAAACGTTAAAAAAATTAAAAAAAATTATTACATTCCAGCTATATAAGGGTGGATGAAAGACAAATTCATCTTGAGTTTTTACTCTTTGGGACTAGAATTTTTGAAAAAATGATAGTAGAATCAGAAATAATTTTATAAGACATGTCTCCCTATGCTTTTGCATGAAAATTCATATCTGTATGCATATCTATACATACCTACACCTTCACTTAATCGATATCTATATATCTATCTGTATCACCAAAAGACAACAGTGCTCTTGCTCCTTCCCAAAGCACAATTTCCACAAACAATGATAGAATTTTAGAGGTGGAAAAGTCATGTTAAGTTATGTAGTGAAAATCATATAGCTTAAAGGTTAGAGTTCTAATTTGTTAATCCTTTATGATGCATGCAATAGAGCTATTATTTTTGAAAGCTCATAGCAGAGAAAGAAAAGATCTTTTGATTATTAGTGACTTCATAGCTCAGAAATTGCAAGATTTTATATACTGGGGAACTTAATCGGTAATAAATTATTTTCAACTTTAGGGGCTCTTAGTTGACTCGGCTGGTTAAGTGTTGCACTCTTGATTTCAGATCAGGTCATGATTTCACGGTCAAGCCAAGCTTTGGGCTCTATGCTGACAGCATGGAGCCTACTTGGGATTCTCTCCTTGGGATTCTCTCTCTCCCTCTTTCTCTGCCTCTCCCCTATTCACGTGTATGCTCTCTCTCTCTCAAAATAAATAAGTAAACATTAAAAAATATATTCAACTTTAGTTTCTGATAATTTCATACAGAGGTATATCATCCAATTACCCTGTGTGTGCATGTATGCACCCACATGCATGTATGTCTCCTTGCTTTTTGTCTCTATGTTTTATGCACACACACACACACACACACACACACACCCCTATACATATATACATATACAAATATGTGTATCTCTAACATATTTGCATATGTGTATATGAGACTGTATGTCTAGAGTATAAAAAAGAGAAACAAATAAAAAGCAAGGATATTAATGGTTTATCAAAATGGGTCATCTGTATAAAATCTAAACCTATCTATATTTGATTTTTTTTAAATGCTTATTTACTTTTGAGAGAGAGAGAAAGAAAGAGACAGAGAGAGAGAGCTGGAGAGGGGCAGAGGAAGAGTGAGACACAGAATCCAAAGCACGTTCCAAGCTCTGAGCTGTCAGCACAAAGCCCAACACAGGACTCAAACTCACGAACCATGACCTGAGTGGAAATCAGACGCTTAACCGACTGAGCCACCCAGGCGCCCCATAAACCTATCTATATTTGAATTAATATTTTTCTTTCTTTCTTTTTTAATTTACTCTCCGCATCCTGTGTTTAGTTATTAAAGAGAAAAAAATGCCAAATTCCCATAAATCTAAACATGTGGAGAAAAGTTTATCTTCCAGACCAAGAAATGGGACTACGCTAGCACTTTTCTGTGGACTGGTTTGTTTGCAATAGCAGAACAAGATCCGCATGTCCTTTCAGCTCTGTTTGCTCTATACAAATATTTCTGGATTTCCTTAAGAGCTGTTGAACTGGCACAGATGCCTAAGTATTTTGAATCATTTTTGCTTTCTTCATCGAGACTCATGGTTTTAAATCCCAGGACTCGCTTGAATATGATGGATTTATTCTCCAGATCACTGTCTGGCACATTAAGAGGAGACGAGATGGCATTGACTTTTTGGGAAAAGGAAAGGGTTCACGGTTCCCTTGGGGCAACGAGAACCCAGGAACCCATGCACACCACAGCGACTAAATAATTAAGTTCAGGTTATTAAAAAAAAGGAGAAGATGGGGCACCTGGGTGGCTCAGGCGGTTAAGTGTTGGACTTCAGCTCAGGTCATGATCTCACGGGTCTGTGAGTTCGAACCCCTCATGGGGCTCTGTGCTGACAGCTCGGAGCCTGGAGCCTGCTTCGGATTCTGTGTCTCCCTCTCTCTCTGCCCCTCCCCCACTCACGCTCTGTCTCTCTCTATCAAAAAATAAATAAATGTTAAAACAATTTAAAAAAAGAAGAAAACTCGAGAAATAAAAATAAGCCCTTTGGTATTTTTGCAGAGAAAACATGATGAAATAGGTTGGTAGTATCATGGTAGAAATCATATCCACACAGTAGAACTTCTAAATTATTTTTCCTCTGCAAAAATGTACAGAAAAAAAGGGGAAAAGAACAACGTTCAAAATTATATTCATACTTTATTAAAATAATTAGGCACCATCCATTAGAATCCCTAGCCCCTGGGAAGCGATTTTATTTCAGAATAGGTTTTGCTGTTGATAATAAAAATAGTGTCAACAATATTTAAAGAATAATTGTGCCATGAGGCTCTTAGAGACTATTATGAATTTTTTAAAAGTCAAGTGATTTTTCTTCCTTCTATTAGATAACCGCAGTACCCCGAATGTCTATCAAATTCTAGAAAGGTTGGTGGCAAATTCCTTTAAGTGCTCCATCTGCCAATTATGTAAACGAAGTTTTCAGGATGATATGATTTCTCTGGGTATAGGTTATCATAGCTAAGGAAACAGCACATCTATGGTGTTGTCAACAGACCATCAATCTGGGCCCTGCCTGTTTGTAGAAGAATGAAGATAAAGGGCCCTAGGGCAGATGAGACACAGAAGATCGAATATTCTACTCCCTTTGCTCACGCAAGTCTCAGTTCTCTTAAGTGACAGGTGGGATTTCCACTTAGTCCACAGTAGGTTAAAAACCTGGAGGGCCGAATGAAGCGTTTTAAATTTGTATTTGGTTGGCATATGTGCTTTTCAGGTAGGGAGGCGGAGAGGCTGTGATCAAAACGGTTGGCACCAGTCATGAAGTCTCTGAGGGCTCTCGTTGCCCCTAGATGCTCCATGTGGGTTTTATTACACGTCATATTCTCAACAACAGATCAGTAGTCCTAACAAGGAGGTGGCTGTCATTGCCCTCCTTTTAAAATCGAGGAAACTGAGTCACAAGTTGTTTAAGTCATTAGTGAATGGTGTAAGAAATGTAAACCTAGTCCTGGCTAGTGCCACAAACAGTATTCTTTCCGGCATGCTGCACAGTCTCCTTGGAAGCATAAATACTAATCAAAAGTGAATACTTATACTGACAATCGGGCTAGACTTTTCATCTCGAAGCCAAGGTCTGTGTTAGCGTGGACTAGGTTGACCAAATGTAGCTATTTGGGAGTAAAGCGCATATAGATGAAAACAAATGCTAATGACAAAAATAAATGAGTTTTCCATGATTTAAGCATTTGTGTTTTGAAAGGAATATGTGAAAAAAAAATCATCATTTAACTTGGCCAGAATCAATGAGAAAGCCATTAACAGGGGTACTGAAATCACGATTCTTAACTCTGGGAGATCAGTGTGAAAACTTGTTTTTGTTGTGTGTGTGGTGTCATCAACAATAACATTAAATAACTGTTAACTTCCGACAGCATGACCTGTGATGCATCATTCTTTACACAGCGGTATTACTACGCATAACCAAATGTATCTGATATTTTAGGAGAACAGAGTAGTCAGGTGCAGAGAAAGATCTTAAATTATTTGAACACGTTTGTTTTTTTTTCTTATAATGTTAAATCCACACAGTCCTACTGTATATCTTAAATGATGACACAAATTGTTTAAGTTACTAAAACCTTGTGCTGAATTTTTGTTGACCATTTGACTTATACTAGCCTCACAATGGGACAGGAAGAGAAATATGCCCTTTCTTGGGAACGTCCTGCAGTGTTATGAAAACAAGAATATGGCAGAGGTTGTAAGTTAACTTTGAAAGTGCGCTGATAAACTCTGAATTATTTATTTGTGAAATTCAAAACATGTGTGGGTCAGTGCTTGTCAGACAAATTCGCTAAATCTTTAGTCCAGTATCACTGAGCACTGTACTCAGTGATTTGGAGAAATTAAAAGGTAAGATTTCTCTTACTGGAAATCAGTCACGAGCTGGCTTTGCATGTCTCTATTTTGGTCTGGCATACACATTTACTGGAAAGCCTAAAGCAACCTCTACAGAAATTTCGAATTAGGAAATGATGTGATATTATTTCCATTTCAATTATTGGTCTAAATGGCATGATAATAATAACTTGATGTGGTGAATATGTGTGTGTGTGTGTGTGCATAGGTGTGCGTGTGTGCTCGTACGTAGAGGTAAACATTATCTGGATGCAAGGATGTACACATTTCAGAATACCATGGCCTCCAGATTATAGCTACATAGGAGAGAAAACAAACAAAGAAACACGCCCTTTGAAAATTTGGACAAATTTGTAAGTAGATACAGTTTAAAATTTCCAAAAGAGGCTATTTTACTGGTATCAATTTTGATGTTGGAATTTATTTAAGGAGTTCTGCTCACATAGAATCGTAGAAACAGAGTTAACGTCAGAGAACTTTCTGCTGCTTCAGGGTCACCGGTTCATGTCATCACCATCTGGATTATAATAGTCAAGTGTGGGAAACCAACTTGGTGTAAACTGACATCTTCCCCACCAATACTTCCCTCAATAAAATAGATATATGTCTAGAAAGAGCCAGACTCATATATTTCTAAATTTCTAAAGAGTGATTACATCCTTTTGTTGTGTTTCCTGCAAAAGCTTGGGTTTATACTCATGAGCTTCTGCAGTTCCTTTGAACTCTTGGCCTTTTAGAAATAAACAGGCTTTGGGACACCTGGGTGGCTCGATCCGTTGGGCATCCGACTTCGGCTCAGGTCATGATCTCGCAGTTTGTGGGTTCGAGGCCCGCGTGGGGCTCTGTGCTGACAGCTCAGATCCTGGAGCCTGCTTCAGATTCTGTGTCTCCCTCTCTATCTGCCCCTCCCCAGCTCATACTCTCTCTCTCTCTCTCTCTCTCTCTCTCTCTTTCTTTTTCTCTCTCTCAAAAATAAATAAACATTAAAAAAAAAAAGAAATAAACAGGCCTGGACAAAAGTAATCAACAAGCCATCTCAGAGAGGAAAAACAGCAGGACAAAATGAGAAAATTCAAGGCCATTTCTTTACATGCTGGTACCCAACCATTCTCCTCCATGGTCTTTCATGCGTTTTGACTAAGGGAAGACTACTGATAAGTTCCAACAGAGTCACCACTTAAAGAATGTGTTCCAGAGAAAATCCAAGTTGCTTTGAACATCTCAGGAAGTCATCCCCAGTCATATTTCATATAACAAAACTTCATGAATTTGGTTGCATTTCTAAGTTTCTGCTCTTACCAGATAATACTGTGGGGTGTTTTAACGTGTCAAAATGTGTTTTGGGGGGTGGCAAAGTTAGTAAAATGAGGAATTCCAAAGAAGCCCTAGACTGGCGATTCAATTTTATGTTTGCCACAAAATCAAAGTCTGTTAGCTATGCTGAATTTCATAGCACCTTGCGCATTGTAATTCTGCTGCCCATGTGAGAGTACGAACAACCTACAAGGGTGCTGTGATCAAGCATATTATTAGCAAAGTGCAAACGGGAAAATGGTGAGACTAAGTAACCTGGCTGCCCCCCAGAGCTCACGAGTAAAGAATGAACTAAACCCAGCTTATCTGACACGGGGGCCTGTGCCCTTCTTGGGCAGCAGGTAGCCCTTCATAACACTGCAGTGCCAGGCAAGCGCAGGACTCAGAATTGATTCCTTCTGCTTTAGAAAAGATTAACTGAGGACATGTCTCATGGGAATGGGGTTGGCAAGGTCACATAGCTAACACATAAATACGGCAATCCGTGTTCCTTCAGCCATTCACCTTTTTAAATCTGAATTCAAGTTCAAATTTCGTATCGCTTAATCTTTAAGTTTTCAAATCTCAAAAGGCTCAGGTAGCCCATGCTAAACAATGTAGATAAATATCGTATCCCAAAGATTGTTTTGTAGAGCTTTGTTGTTTCATTTAGGGAGTAATTGTCTTTAAAGTCAGGAGCCCTTTATTAAATGTCCTTTACAGATCTCAACCCATTCCAGTTCCCACAATGGGTATACAGTAGGTATATAATAAGTGAAATAGGTATGTGTTTTTGGTAAATTTATGTAATTTTTACTGCTGCTTATAAAGGAATAGATTTAGGAAAAATAATTTCTTGTCTTGGCTGTGCTGCTAATATCTAGTGAGGCCTTGGGTCATATGAATTTTCAATGCCTCGGTTTTCTTTTCAGTGAAATGGAAATTCTATCATATTTCTTATCTTCATTCCCAGTATTAGCATTATCAGTTCATTTGATTCTCTCTCACTGGGTAATCTCCCATTTGATTCTTTTACTAAACAGGAGGGGGGAGAATCCAAATGCTCTCAGAATGTTCATCGTATGTTAGCACAGTTCTTAAGGCTATGTTCATTTCATTCTGGGTGCTGTGTGAATGTATGAAAGTGGACAGGTGAGAGGAACCCTTTGTGTTTCTGTTCCCACTTAGGTACATGAGAATATCTTTGATCTGTAGTGTAGAATAAAATAAAATAACGTAATTTGAAAATGGCTGGAATTGAGTCTTAAAGTTTCCTAATTGCTGAGGAACCTGAGTGGCTCAGTTGGTTAAGCCTCTGACTCTTGATTTCAACTCAGGTCGTGATCCCGCAGTTCATGAGTTCAAACCCTTGCATCAGGGTCCACACTAACAGTGTGTAGTCTGCTTGGGATTCTCCCTCCCTCCCTCTGCCCATCCCCTTACTCTGTATCTCTCTCTGTCCCTCTCTCTCTCTCTCTCTCTCAAAATAAACTTAAAAATTTACTCATTTCTTACTTCTTTTAAAAGACAGGATCAGTAAAGAAATTAAAGACTTTTACTCATATTTCTGCATCCATGTGTGTTAAATTCTTTCTGATTCTTCTTCTTGTGGCTATAATTATTTATATGGTTGCTCCTTGACTTCCCCATGGCTTGTTTTTGTTTCACCTATCTTTGATACATGTAAATATTATTTCTTAGCTAGTCAGTATTTTATATACATTAGTCTCCCTTCTGGATCATTAATCCGCATGAATTAAAGCTCACCTAACTATCTCTAAGATATCTTTCTTTAGTCAAATTTTTGGTGGCTACTGCTCTTGTCTGTAAATCCTTCACAAAGATTGCTTTCCAAGATTCTGTATCCATAGGAACAATAATTAAATTTTCTTCTTCTATTAGCAGAGTCTCACTACACATATCTTACGCGTTTGTGAAGCTTAGCTTTATTCTATCTTGACATTTATTTCTAATTTTGTAACAAAACACTTGGCAATTAATTTGATCTACTATGGTTTAGCACTGGTAAAAATTTCAGTTCAGAATTCAGTACCTCTCTGTGATGTTTCTTTTCCACTTGGAATAAGTACCTTTCTATACACTCTCAAAGATAATCTGCCAGTCCATTATCACGTGCAGTGTCTACGGACCTTCTCATCGTTTTCTGAAACACTAAGAGTGAAACCCAATAAAGTTGTTTTCTTAGTTAACACCTTTACTGCAATGCCAACACACAAAGGAAGGTTTTGTTCTTGGTCCTCTTTATTCCCGTACTGGCGCAGTCATTGACCTCTGCTGCATATCACTACCTCTGTAACTAGCCTTTCACTTCCTCTCCCGCCAAAAAATTAAGTACAAATTTTTAGTATTGTCTATGTCCTCAGAGTCAACTGAGCATTTTCATCCTCCAACTAAATGATAATTCGGATTTTTCATAACATGTGATTGAAGCAATAATGAAATTTGCACCATTTTTTTTTTGTGTTTAAAATGTCAACAGGTCCTATTTATGCACTTTATTTCCATTTTCATCAAAATATATGACATTGAACTATAGTTTAAATTATTTCCTTATTTTGCCTTTCCTTCCTTTATTTTTCTTTATGCCTTTCTACCTCTCATTCTGTCTCCCTCTCTCTCTCTCTCTTGTTCCTTCTTACTTTTTCTTTCTTTCTGTGAAAGGCTGTTTGTGTATGTGTGCATGTGCACATTTTCATCAAGGCAACATAAACAGGATTCTGTAATTAAATTAAAATAGATTCAAGCATAAAGTAATGAACAGATGCCCAGTACCCTGAGTCTTTTTATTTAAGTATATTATGTACTTCATATCATTTAATTTTTTTCCACTTCAGTTATTACTCTATTTCTTGAGTTCAAGTGCAGATCCTTCATGCAACTTTTGTAATAGGGTAGACGGGAATGAACTAAAGTAGGATTGGAATGTATTTTATGTAAAGGGATTAAACATTTTTCCAAGAGCCAAAAACTCATACAATCTCTCTTGAACTGTAGCTAGATATTTTTCCCTAAATAAAATCCCGTTTTAAAAACCTCTCAAGGAAATTCCAGAGTACCCACTTATCCTCTAGTCTTTCTGGAAGAGGATTAAAAATCTGAAGGAAGTAAATGAAATTTAACCTGCTCCATAAAAGAACATAGCTTGGATTTTATTCTCACAGCACAACAATGCAAAAAAGCAGGGTTAACATTTAGTCTCACAAACTTCCTTTTAGGAGCAAACTCAAAAATTTCTACTTTCACCAAAGCATTATTAAAGATGCTTCAACCTTCAGGAACTTCTCGTGTTTTTTTTTTTTTCTTTTTTGTAAATCACTTAGAGCTGGACATTGTCTGAGCCTAAAAGAGTACTTTAAACAGCAAAGCCAGACATTTCTTACTCGACTTCCTGAAAACTCAGACTTCATGAAGATTTGGCTTTCATTCCTTCTATCCTTGGTGAAGTTCCAAAATTTTTAGATTTATATCTCTCATTGAAGACAAAGTAGCAGCATATCAGATTTTTATTTTCTAGAGAATAACAGTTTCTAATTAGGGGCTTTGCAACTATAAACCACTTGGAAAAATATTTAGGCCAACTCCTACAACTCCTGGCATTGTTCCTTCAGTTGAGATCAGGCTTCCTTGCTGAAGGAGAATAAATACTATCTCTGTTCATGAGTGAAGGCCGTGTTCCAAGTCCTGGGACTTCCAACTCCCTCACTACAAAATGTGACCCCAGTCGTATTCTTCCCAGGAATGCTTTGCTATCTTGATCAAATGTTTTCATACGTGTCAGGGTCGTCAACAGGGACATATATCTCAACTCTGGCTCTCTACACCATCTATCTTATCTAGAAATGTGGAAGATCCTATTCTAGTTTATCCTCAACTGTGGTTTAATATGTTCTTTGAAAAAGCCAATGGTATTTATAGATGTAGAGAAAGGCTTTATAGTTTTAGAGATAATGATAATAATAGTTGACATTTATTGATCACTCGTCCTGTGCCAGCCGCGGTATTAAGCATGGTACAGCAACCTCTCTTTAGGTTGAATGCACCCAACAGCCCTGTAAATTAGATGCTATCTTTCTCATTTTCTAGAGGAGAACCCTTAGATTTATAGAGTTTAGGAAATTACCCCTAAGTTTCCCAAGAGGAGAAAGGTAGAATTAGAATTCAAATGCAAATTGGTTTGGTTACAGAGGCTTTGACCTTAAATATTACATCATATAATTGAATCACAAATGTACTTACTTTGCAATATGTGAGATCATATAGTTTGAGCATCAGCCTAAAAAATGATATAAGAAAGAGAGGAAAATATGAACTAATTTTGAAAAACACTGCCCTTCCTGACACTGAACCCATTTCAAAGGCCACAGTAGCTATTAAAGGAAAATAATAAATGGATTTAACTTGGGAGTATTTCAGGGAATTCCCCAGAAAATCATTGAATATTTTCCATATTAAAAAAATATAACACTACCACTTTTATGATAAGACAATAGTGGTAAGCAAAATATTTCAAATTATTTTAATACTATCTGACACAAATATGAAAGACTTACTGTCATCTCATTGTTTTCTGCCAATTCCATGAGGAAACAAGAGTAGGAAACTACCTCCACCCTTTATAAAAATATAAAAAGTTTCAAAGTACAAGGAAAATAATATATTTTAACCTATTTTTAAAGTTATTTTCAAAGAAACCATTTATATGAAACCAACATTACTTTGCTTAGAAGCATAAGGGGTCAAAAGAATAGTTTCTGAACTGCAGTTTTCCTGGGGAGGGGGTGGGGTTAGGGGTTTCCACATTACTCTCTTAAATATAACAGAATGCTCAAGAAATGGCAGCAGTGTTCTTAATCTTTTCCTCTTTGCAATTTCCATCTTATTTTGGAACTTTTCCATTCATTTCTGTGAAAACTTTAAGATCCATTAGAGAACATCTGATATTATACGCACTTAGTAGCTAGAAAGAGTGAAATTATCTCCATCCATCAACTCAGTATACAAAACAACAGCACCCATTAGAAGATAATGCAAAAACAACAAATCAAAGCAAATCCACTTCAGCGATGGAATCCAGGTGACAAGAAGAGTTTCCTTCATTTATACATCAGAGTTCCAACTGATTGACTTATGTCCGCCCTCAATTCCCTGTAAAGGCCACTGTTATCACCAATTGATAAAGCAGAGCTGAAATCATTACTTACTAAAGGAAAAGACCAACTTGAAGGAGCCTTAGAAGGGTGCCATAAGGCGGGGGAAGAAAGAGGGATGAGTATTTACAGGCTTTTAGAGTCTGTGGTCTAGTGGTTTAAAGGAAGTTTTCCAATATAGAGATCCGACTGGGATTGGCCAACATTTTTGAAATAAGAGTTTAGAACTAATGGACACAGCAAGGTGAATGTTGAAAGTGATCTCATAAATAAACATTTGCCCAGTTGAGCCATCTTTTGTCTTTGGAAAGTAACTATTTACCTGGATGAACACTACATTGTCCCGGAAAGGAGGTTAGTTGAGTAGTATATTATTCAGGTAAATTAATCTTCAGAAGTTCTTGAAGCAACCAGTGAAATTATTGTTCTGAGAAGGGTTTTCCAAAGTCTTATCTTTTTGGCAGAAGTTTCAGGAGCAAAGGGTAGAGTCATATTGTCATAAGTGGCCTATCTTAGTCAACCTGGCCAGCTATAACAAAAATACCATAGACTGAGTGGTATAAACAAGAGAAATTTTTTCTTATACTTCTGGAGCCTGGGAGTTCCAAGATCAAGGTGCTAGCTAATTTGGTTCCAGATGAGTTCTCTCCCTGATTTGTTGACAGACACCTTTTTGAATTACCTTCACACTGTGGAGAAAGAGAAGAGATAATGTCTCTCCTGTCTTTTTACTTATTTATTTATTTTATTTTTTGTTAATAAGAATATAAATCCCAGTCATGAAAGCTTCACCCACATGACCTAATTAAACTTCCAAAGGCCCAGGGGCGCCTGGGTGGCTCAGTCAGTTAAGCGTCCGACTTCAGCTCAGGTCATGATCTCGCAGTCCGTGAGTTCAAGCCCCGCGTCAGGCTCTGTGCTGACAGCTCAGAGCCTGGAGCCTGTTTCAGATTCTGTGTCTCCCTCTCTCTGACCCTCTCCCGTTCATGCTCTGTTTCTCTCTGTCTCAAAAATAAAGGTTAAAAAAAAAGTAAAAAATAAAAATAAAAAAAACTTCCAAAGGCCCAACTCCAAAAATGATCCCATTGGGAACTAGGGTTTCAACATATGAATTTGGGACACACAAATTTCAGTCCCTTAGCGTGGCCTTGTTTCTTAGCCTGATAGCTGAGTTATGGGACTGCAGTCTTGGTTCACAACTTAATATCTCATGATGACTCTAACTATTTTCACGTTTGAAACAGGTTTGTTTTTGTTGTTGTTGTTCTTTTTTTTTTAATGTTTAATTATTTTTGAGAGAAAGAGAGAGAGAGAGAATGGGGGATGGGCAGAGAAAGAGGGAGACACAGAATCTGAAGCAGGCTCCAGGGTCTGAGCTGTCAGCATAGAGCCTGACGCAGGGCTGGAACCCACAAACTGTGAGATCATGATCTGACCCAAAGTCGGCCGCTTAACCGGCTGAGCCACTAAGGCACCCCTGTTCTTTTATCATTTATTTATTTGTTTGTTTATTTATTTATTTATTTATTAGAGAGAGCGTGCACACACAAGAGCTGGTGAGAGGGGCAGAGGGAGAATCTTCAACAGGCTCCACGTTCAGCATGGAGCCCCATGCAAGGCTTGATCCCATGACCCTGGGATAATAACCTGAGCCGAAATTGAGAGCTGGATGCTTAACCGGCTGAGCCACCCAGGCACCTCACATTTGAAATGTTTTAAAGGTTATAGATAGACTCCCAAGAAAAAGTAGAGAATCTAAAACAAACAAAAAAGAAATAATCTCTGATAATAACAATAAAATATTAGTTGACTTCTGACTCTTCTTTTAAAGGCATTCTCCCAGTATATCAGTTGGTCTCTACAAAAAAAAAAAAAAAAAAAAAGGGACAAGTACTATTAGAATGAATCTTCATTTAAAAAAAATGAAAGATCTGACTCTCAGAAAATTTGAATAATGTAACCATGATCATGAGCTAGAAAGCTCCAGAACTACAACTATGACTATGATGCCTGGTGCCAGACCACACATCCATCCAGACACTAAAAATAGCATCAAACCCCAAAAATCAATGAGACATGACTTTGGGGAAAAAATAAAAACTAAAGACTCCTCGTATTGATACAATAACATCAAAGGATGTATTTAAATTAGCCTAAAAATATTAAACTCTATTATGATTCATTTGATGCAAATACACTCCCACAATTCCTCTGCCAATGAGTTTCAAATTTTAGCTATTAGTTATTCTTAAAATCTACACTTTAAAGACAGTTGATAAATTGCTAATCGTGTTAAAAAGGGATAATAAATTAAGGCCCTGTCAGCAATACCAAACAAAATCAATTTCACTACTCTGGCTGTTTGGCCGTCAAACATTTGGTTTCCTCAAGAATGCTTGGTTTGAAGGAAAGACCCTAGGGTCTGACTTTCTCATTTTTATAACTCAGCCACAGAGATGGTAGGAGTGAGGACATCTGGTGTTTGGAATAATCACAATTCCTTATCACGTACTCTTCATAAAAATAAAGTGGATATTAGCAATTAACTACCAGGATCAATCCAAAACAATATGAAATATTTATTGCTACCAAAGAGCCCTTCCAAAAAAATGCGGGGATTCCATCTGCATATAAAAATTCTAAAGGGGCACCTGGGGGGTTCAGTCGGTTAAGTGTCTGTCTTCGGCTCAGGTCATGATCTGACAGTCTGTGAGTTCGAGCCCTGCATCAGGCTCTGTGCTGATGACAGCTCACAGCCTGGATCCTTCTTTGGATTCTGTGTCTCCCTCTCTCTCTGCATCCCCCCCCCCCACCCCCAGCTTGTGTTCTGTGTCTCTTTCTCTCAAAAATAAATAACGTATTAAAGAATTCTGAAGTAGCTGAATTTCGTAAAATGAGAGTGAATAGAGATTTTATTACTCTAGGCAATTTATAAGTTTTTTTTATAATGTTTATTTTTGAGACAATGTGAGAGACAGAGTGCAAGCAGTGGAGGGGCAGAAAGAGGGAGACACAGAATCTGAAGCAGACTCCAGCCTTGAGTTGTCAGCCCAGAGCCCAATGCAGGGCTCGAACTCACGAATTGTGAGATCATGAACGGAGCCGAAGCCGAAGGCTTAACTGACTGAGCCACTCAGGTGCCCTGGTAATTTATATGTGTTAATTTCATAATTCAGTTGGCTACTAATAAATTACTTTTGAACACATCTAAAATACATTTTGGTGTTATTTTTCTCATACGATCTGAAAAATGGCACATTTTTCCTCAACTTTCCTCACATATGCTCTCAAATGAAAATTTTGAGATCCGTCATCTGATATCCAAGCACATAGCTCAGTGTTCAAGATCTTTGAGAAACAAGAATGATGAACCAAGGTTTCTCAGATATTTCGGGTGTTGGCTCTTTCAAATTTCCCTGATGATTTTTCATAGTAAAACTGTGCATTGTGTCTTACCATGACAGGGACCTAAGGAAGATTAATTTATAATTTATTAAAATCTGAACATGCTAAGATTGAAAACTTTACCACCTTCATACCATCAAAATGATTTAAAAAATTCTATGATAGGGGCGCCTGGGTGGCTCAGTCGGTTAAGCGGCCGACTTCGGCTCAGGTCATGATCTCACGGTCTGTGAGTTCGAGCCCCGCGTCGGGCTCTGTGCTGACAGCTCAGAGCCTGGAGCCTGTTTCAGATTCTGTGTCTCCCTCTCTCTGACCCTCCCCCGTTCATGCTCTGTCTCTCTCTGTCTCAAAAATAAATAAACATTAAAAAAAAATTAAAAAAAAAATTCTATGATAATATTTATTAACAAACTAGGTTATTCAGTTAAATTGAATATTTAAAGGTATAATTATATTAGCAAACCCCTAATAAGACAACTAACACTATTTTTAATAACTTTTAAATTTAAATTCCAGGGGCACCTGGGTGGCTCAGTCGGTTGGGTGTCCAACCTCAGCTCAGGTCATGATCTCATGGTTTGTGAGTTCAAGCCCCATGTCAGGCTCTGTGCTGACAGCTCAGAGCCTGGAGCCTGCTTTGGATTCTGTGTCTCCTTCTCTCTCTGCCCCTCCCCTGCTCATGCTCTGTCTCTGTCTCTTTCTCTCAAAAGTAAATAAACATTAAATAAATAAATAAATAAATAAATAAATAAATAAAAATTTAAATTCCAGTTAATTAACATACAGTGTTATATTAGTTACTCAACACTTAAACACAACACCTCGTGCTCATCAGAAGTGCTCCCTACAGAATGGGGAGAGATACTTGCAAATTACATATCTGATAAAAGGTTAGTATCCAAAATACATAAATAACTTATAAAACTTAACACACCTAAAATGAATCATCCAATTAAAAATGGGCAGAAGACACGAAGACATATGTTTCCAAGGAAGATATTCAGATGGCCAACAGACACCTGAAAAGATGTTCAACATCACTCATCACCCGGGAAGTACAAATCAAAACAATGAGATATCACTGCACACCCATCAGAATGATTAAATCAACAACTCAAGAAACAATATATGTTAGTGAGGATGTGGAGAAGGGGGAATACTCCTGCGCTGTTGGTGGGAATGCAAACTGGTACAGCCACTCTGGAAAACGGTATGGAGTTTCCTCAAAAAGTTAAAAATGGATTTAACAATTACCTACTAGGTATTTATTCAAAGAATACAAAAAAAAAATGAGTTCAAATGGATACATGAATCCCAATTTTTATAGTAGCATTATCTGCAATAGCCAAATTATGGAAAGAGACCAAGTGTCCATCGATAGATGAATGGACAAAGAAGATGTGGTATATATAATGGAATATTACTCAGCTGTCAAAAGGAATGAAATCTTGCCATTTGCAAGAACAGGTTGAGAGTATTATATTAAGCGTAATAAGTCAGGCAGAGAAAGACAAATATGATTTCACTTAAATGTGAAATTTAAGAAACAAAACAAATGATCATAGGGAAATGAAGAGAGGCAAACCAAGAAACAGACTTTTAACTATAAAGAACAAGACGATACTTACTAGAGAGGATTTTTTTTAAATTAGTTAAGGTCATCTAGACACTTCAGAACACTTTTTAAGAGGCATGGTCTGGAAATGACCAAGGATTACACAGAAAAAGAAAAAAGTAAAATAAAAGAGGAAAATTTCAGAAATAGGGGAGATTGAATATGAATAATTGATATCTATTAGGTAGGATGAAGGTATTGTGATGTCATGGAAAGTATTTTTTTTTCTCGTGAGGAATTTTAAAGAGAAAAGTAGAGAGATAAAAAGAAACGGAATAATAATGTCTATATTATTCTGTATAATGTATATTATTAACACAACCCTTGTCTCTCATAATAACTAAAATATACATGTTAAAACAAAGACAAAAGCAGAGAAAGCACACCTAATCAAGCCTAAATTATTCATGAAAAGCAGAAACATGGACCAACCCACATCAATCAGATTCAAATACATATTTTAGTCTCCCCCAAACTGTCTGTATCACCCTTAGTATGCCAACACAGCCAACCAACAAGGCTAATAATGATCTAAGAGCAGCGCAAAACACAAGATCAACCTGACTGATTGAGTTTTGACTCAAAAATTCAATCATGATATGTCATTATTATCCTCAGGTCAATAATCCAGAATTAACTTGTATTCTTTCTAAACTTTGTATAAATTGTAATTGGCTCAATGCTTTTGCTTGAAGGCAAAAGTATATATAGATGACCATTGCTAGACGTTATATTTAAAGAATATCTCTATTTCTATTATTAAATGAAAAGGTAAGTTTCAGCATCAAGCTGGTAACATACATGAGCTATGTGTAAAATTATACACTGTAAATAACTATGAATTCTGTTCTCACTGTAATAAAATATAAAAATTACTAAAATAAGCAACATTTTGAAACACTTGAAGTATTACTTGCCCTTTTCCGATCGTGCAGAGATAAGACACATTTAGAGTAGTTTTTAAAAAATCAACGTACATTTGTTTGTAGTCACTAAAAACACTGTAGTAGTTGAAAAGCACACAATATAGAGTATAATATAAAAGGTCTATTCAAACATATGCAGGTGCTGAAGAGAATGAGGGAGGGAATGCTATTTCTTGCTTTAAGGACATATTGAAACTAGGCCCCAAACACATCAGTGGCTGTTGTCAAACAGCGCTCATCAGCAAAAATTAGCAAACAAACAAACAAACAAACAAACAAAAAACATGTGCATAGTTTGCAATGAATGAATGTGTCCTAATGTAGTTTGTAGGAGATTAAGGTAATAATTTAAAGATATTAAGTGTTAATTTGAAGTTATTCAAGAGCTATTATCATTCCAGAGGGAAAAAGAAGTACTTGGTGAACTCCTTAAATGTTTCTTTTTCTCTCTCTCTCTCTTTCCAAACAGTACTCTTAATTTTCATGATGGCAGGGTAAATCAGGATAAATGAAACTCAATTCTGGGACTTTTCTTAAGCTATTGAAGGTGGTACCTTTCTTTTTTATGCTGACTGTGAATGAAGAAGGATACAGCTCTGAGTTCTATTGAGGCATAAGGAGGGGAGAGTGCTTGAACAAGGGGCCAGCTCTGAGGAGGCCAAGACAAAAACCAAACAAAGCAAGTAGGTATGGTTCAGACCATTTAAACCCTGTGTTAAGGCTTATCCCAAGCTAAGAGTACTTCTGGAATGATCATTTGCATGACATAATACCTGCTTTTTCTTTCTTTCTTTTTTTTTTTTCTTTAATTAGTTTCCTGTTTGAAACAACCAATACTATTCTGATAATACATAGTGATTCGTTATTTTAATTAAGCTCACAGAAACAATGAATCATGACATTTAAATGCTTAACATTGGTATTTGATTAATTTTCTTGTCTGTGGGTGTTGTGGACTGGATCTGTCCTCCCAAAATACATGTGCTGAAATCCCAACGCACAAGGAGATGATACTTGGAGGTGATGAGATTGTGACCGTAGAACTCTCATAAATGGAATTAATGTCTTTACAAAAGAGACCCCTTGAGGCGCCTGGGTGGCTCATTTGGTTGAGCTTCTGACTCCCGGTTTTGGCTCAGATCACGATCTCACAGTTTGCTTCCTGGGTTTGAGCCTTGCATCTGGCTGTGCTGGCAGCATGGAGCCTGCTTGGGATTCTGTCTCTCTGCCCCTCACCTGCTCATGCTGCCTCTGTGTCTCTGAAAAACAAATAAATAAAAACTTAAAAGAACAAAAAAAGAGATACCTCCGAGAAATCCTTTACCCATTCTGCCATATGGGGACACAGCAAAAAGAGAGGACAGTAATAACCCAAAAAGCAGGTTCTCACCTGGATATCAAATCTTTTGACACCTTGATTTTTTACTTCCCTGTCTCCAGAACTATGAGAAATAAATTTCTGTTGTTAAAGCCACCCAGTCTGTGCCATTTTTGTTATAGCAACTTGAACCAACCGAGAAAATGGGTTTAATTTTTATTTTTCTTATATTATTCTGAGTAACCGTAGCATTGTACAATTTTAGAGAGCGGCCAGGTCAGCCTCACAGAAAAGATGGACTTAGGGAAAAACAAAAGAAGTAAGAGTTGGTCTTGAGAATACCTGGGAAAGACTATAACAGGCCGAAGGAGCAGCAAATGAAATGGATTTCAGGTGATGCGTTGCCTTGACTGCTCAGAGATTGTTAGTAAAGAGCCCAGAGTTGCCACAGTGGAGGCAAGGTGAAAGAAAAATAGTAAGGAATGAGATGAGACAGGTAGCAGGAGGCCTGATGGCACAGCAATAATCAACATTCAGATAAAGTCCACTCCATAAGCAAAATTATTGAACATCGAAGGCATTCGCGGGCAAAGTACGATCATTCGACTGGATTCAATAATTGTAAATCAGACTCTGGGGAAAAGACAAGGGAACTGGACACAAGCAATGAAACTGATAGCAAGCATTCGATTTAGCTCAGAAATGTTATGGGGCATCAACTGCAATATGCAGGTGACTCAGCCAGGACAGAAGAAAGTCAGAGTTAGGCTGTCAAGTCATTATTTCAACGGTGGTTTCAATTCTTCAAAGCAAGGGAAGCATTTAGGCGTGTCACGATATGCCATAGCACAGGTCAGAAATAGTGAACTTCAACAAACATAAGTTGGAGAAAAGATGGTGACTGAGGTCTTCAAAAGTTTGTTAAGTATATTCTACCTACACCTGGCATGAAATGGCATGTGCTATTGAGACCAATGTCTTGACAGGGTATTAATGGTAGAATTTAGAGAAAAATACATAAATTAACCGTCATATTTTTCAGATCCTCGCCAGTATAGACATTACATGAAACAACTGTGTTTCCAGAGATCACTCAGTATCTTAATAGAATCAAAGGCAGAGGCATTGATTTGACAGGAAGGAAAATGAAAGGAGCACCTGTAGAACTTCAATACCTTTGAACTTGGCAATCTCTCCATTATTTATCTCTTTCTTGACACAATCTTTTCAGATGAGCCATTGTTAATGGAGGCACTGGGAAAAGAAAAAACTTCAAATGGGGATCAAGTATAAAATTTTCAAAACAGAGAGGTAGGAAAACTGATGTGATGCCTTATAAAGTAATCTCTATTCTTTGTCAGATAAAACCCACCAAATGAACATATCAACTGCAAGAAGCCGTGACTGTGTAGGAGTATTATACATGATGAAGGTAGGGAATGGATAAGAGACTTCATACATACCTAGTCTTAGCACGCTTTGGAAAGGTGCACATGAATATATAAAGAGTGAAGCAATTTGAATTGTGTCAATTAGTTAGTAACGTGAGATTTTTAAAATGACTAGCAGACACGAAATTATCTTCCAGAGGCAGACACAGCTATGACTTGATTTGACTAGTGAAATTAAGCAGAAGTGTTATGTCAAGTCTCTTTATGAACTTTTAGTGTGACTTTTAAGAAATAACAAGGGGGGCACCTGGGTGGCTCAGTCGGTTGGGCGTCCGACTTCAGCTTAGGTCACGATCTCACGGTCTGTGAGTTCGAGCCCCGCGTCGGGCTCTGGGCTGACGGCTCAGAGCCTGGAGCCTGCTTCCGATTCTGTGTCTCCCTCTCTCTCTGCCCCTCCCCCGTTCATGCTCTGTTTCTCTCTGTCTCAAAAATAAATAAACGTTAAAAGAAAAGAAAAGAAAAAGAAATAACAAGGTGTGCCATCTCTCTCTTCTCCCCTCCCCCCTTTCTCTTCCCTCCCCATGTTTTTACTTTCATAGTAACCACCACTGTTTTGGATGTTGCTTCTCCCTCAGCCACATCCCAAAATGATGTTCACATGGAGGAGAGCAGGAGCCAACCTGCAATAGAAAAGTAAAAGGAAGGAAAACTCTCTTTGGCCATTTTTGGCCACTGATACTT
Organism: Lynx canadensis; assembly: GCF_007474595.2. Classification (NCBI taxonomy): domain Eukaryota; kingdom Metazoa; phylum Chordata; class Mammalia; order Carnivora; family Felidae; genus Lynx; species Lynx canadensis. The sequence continues at coordinate 127,583,662 of NC_044308.2, forward strand.
TAGGATTGTCTGTTACTGCAGCATAACTGAGTCTTAACCTGACATAGAAAATACTATCCTCATCAGAAGTTGAATATCTCTTAGCATCAAAACAATTATTATGGTAAAAATATAATAGAAAGTAGATCTTGTAAAAATAAGAATAAGCAAACTTGTCTCCTAAGATGGCCATTCTTTGGCTTAATAAATACATCTTTCCACTTAGGCTAGTGTATATCACACCATGCACATACACACACACGTGCACACTCGCACACCCACACCCACACACTACAAGACAGAATAACAACAAAAACAGGAAGACAGGGGGAATAATTCTCCTGGTTATTTTTTTTTTATTAAAGTAGCAAAGTGAAAGAACATGAATAATGCCTGTTATCAAAGACAGAAATTAGAGTCAATGTCAGGAATATCAGAATTGTCACCCAATGTAGTCCAAATTTTACATGTATATAAAAAAAAAGTATAGAAAAAAGAATGGAAGAAGGAAAAAAAGAAAAAAAATAGCTCTTGAACAAATGTTCCTGTCTGCTTTTTGTTTTATGTACTAGCTCTCAAGTATGAAGGTTACTGTTTTCTTTCTCCAATATTTATAGAAAATTCATACAGTTCTAGCTGCAAAGCTGTAAAATTTTGAAAACAGAATATAAAACTTCCTGGGTCTCCGTATCACAAGCACACAGAGCTAACTTGTTAGAATGGCAAGTTTTGTGGTATTGAGAGTTAGAATATATCTGCATTGGTCTAATGAAAGATACATAAAATGGATGCATCATATAATTTTCCTAATACTATGAATAAGAGAAGGCACTGACACTCCCAGAGCAGACAAAACAAAACTTCAGTCCTAAAGTTTATAGGCATTCGTCCTGGCAGTTGTCCTTTGGAACTCATGAAACTGTATTTTAATGGATAACACAGAGGAAAATAGCTTTCCCTCATAAAACACTTTAAGAGTTTCATTAGAGAAAAAGATGTCAGAGCAAGACTGATTGTCAGCACCGCCTTCTCTTCTATCTATGTCCTTCTTTTCCAGGGAGTAAGAAGTTTACTGCTGTGGACTGTTTATTGTGTTTTACTTAACAATTCAATGATTCTAAATTCATCCTACTTTTCCAAATCCACCTTGGGAAATTTTCATCAAATTTCTTTGAAGGAGCTCACCCAGGAACAAACATACGTAGATATGAGAAATACAATACCTTCTCATCTTTCAAATTTTGCCAGGATGAGATAAGAATCCAATGACTTGATGAGCCCACTTCAAATAAAACTGTTGTCAACTTGATATTTGAAACTCCTTAAGATTCTAGACTTTCTTTTTTTCCATGAGTCATAATTTTTAGAACCAGTCTTGCAATCAGGGAAAATTGAAGACAAGTGTGGGCATTATGTTTATATGATATGAAGAATTACTGGTTTCTGTGATTGGAGGTAGAGTTTTCTTAAAAGATAAAAGCACTAGGATTGATAAATGCTCATTAAAAATATTTCTTCATTCTTTTATTAGCACTACATACAGAGAGGAAATTTCAGTCTGGTATTTCATGCTAAGGGATACAGCCTTGATACTTGAAACTATCTTAAGCATTGTCTCTGAGATTCTGGATTTTTTTTTTTTTAACAAAAACAGAATTTGTTATTTATTTATTCCTATTGAGGTATAGTTTACATATATTGCAGGCAGAATAACGTCCTCACAAAAATGTTCACATTCTAATCTCTGGAATTTGGGACTATGTCAACTTCAAGTCACAGCCGTGATTAAATTAAGGCTATTGAGTGGAGAGATTTTCCTGAATTATCCAGGTAGAGATAATATAACCACAAAGATTCTTATAAGAGAGAGAGGCAGGAGGATCAGATATAGGGAAAAGATAAAATGTTAGCAAAGGTCACAGAGATATAGCCATGAGCCAAGGGTGTGCATAGCCTCTAGAAACTGAAAAAGTCCAGGAACAGATTCTCCCCTAAAGCTTTCAGAAGGAATAGTCTTTGATTTTCTCTCCACAGGAAGCATTTCAAAAGTCAGACCTTCAGAACTTGAAATAATGAAATTGTACTGTTTTAAGCCCCTAAATGTATGATAATTTATTGCAACAGCAATAGGAAATGGATATATAGACAGTAATATGTACAAATCTTAAGCTCACAGTTTAACAAAGGTGTGTGTGTGTGTATGCACATTTCCAAGTAACTTCTACTCAGATGTAAGTACTATAGAATATTTCCAGTGTCCCAAATACAAAAGCACTGTTAATATGGATTAATAAATAAGGGAGTATCAAAGTATTACCAAATACCAAAACATTATTTGAATCACCAGGCAAAAATGTGAATACTTAATTTAATAACTTATTAAATTGAAATAGTTATTTAATTAAATTTTGACATTTTAATAATTAATGTAGAAACAACGAATGGAATAATAACTACATTAGATGTATTTGCAGAGTGCATTAGAGAAGGTCGACTTACACATATTTTGGAATGCAACAAAGAAACTTGGAAAACATGAGAATAAGTTGAATGCGAGAAAGTGAGACCATAACAGGACTTACACACTTGCATTTCTAAGTGAGTACACGTAGATATGGAGAGCTGCAGATGGAGAAACAAAGAATGAGAAAGAAGCAATATTTTAAAAGATAATGGCCGAACGGGTTCAAATCACACATTCACATATTCAGTAATTCAGCCAAACCTAAGCTATAGCGATAAAAGTGAATCCTCACCAGACTTATATTAGTGCATTGGCAGCACACCAAAGAAAAAGAGCAAGCCTTAAATAAAAGTAGAACCAAAGGATTATCTGCAAGAGAATGACAAGCTGACAACTTATTTTTATAAAAGCCAAAGTCTAAACCAGAGGAGCGGATGAGTATCTTTAAAACATGAGAGCCTGCTTCTGATTCTGTGTCTCCCTCCCCTCGGCTCCTCCCCTGCTCATACTCTGTCTCTGCCTCAAAAATAAAGATTAAAAATTTTTTTCAAAGTATCAGTAGCCATAATAAATGCAAATGGAGTAAAAATCTGTTTAAAAAATAGATGTCAAAGTGAATAAAATAACACAAATCCAGGAATATGCTATTGAAAAAGGAAACACCTAGGGGCACCCGGGGGGCTCAGTCTGTTAAGCATCCAAACTCTTGATTTAGGCTCAGCTCATGATCTCACGGTGGTCAGATGGGGTCCTGCGTCAGGCTCTCTCTCTCCCAAATAAAAAGAAATGAAAACAATAAAAAAAAAAAAAAAAAAAAAAAACCTAAATATATGAACCAAAAGGCTGAAACTAAAATGACAGAAATACATACATACACGTGTGTATACAGTGCACATATGCAAATGTGTACCGTGTGTATATACACACACGTATGCATGTGCCAATTAAACGTGTGCAGATAAGAATGAAAACATCGCGGGGGCGTGTGGGTGGCTCAGTCGGTCGAGTGGCGGACTTCCGCTCAGGCCATGATCTCGCGGCCCCGTGGGTTCGAGCCCTGCGTCCGGCTCTGCGCTGGCAGCTCGGAGCCTGGAGCCTGCTTCGGATTCTGTGTCTCCTTCTCTCTCTCTGCCCCTCCCCTGCTTGTGCTCCATCTCTCTCTGTCTCTCAAAAATAAATAAATGTTAAAAAAAAATTAAAAAAAAACAAAAAAGAATGAAGACACAGCTAAGTAGATATCTGGAAATAATGACTTCAAGACAAAAAAGCTTTACCAGCGATCAAGGGGTCACTTTTTATTTCTCCATGCTTTCCCCAAAGCACCAAAATATTTTAGATGTTAGTAAGAGAATTTACATCTTTTTCTACCAACCTCCCGTTAAAAATGGATACAGTGTGATAGATCTGAAGGACCACTCTCTAGAAATGATAAGTAAACTGTAAGTTTATTTTATAAATGATAACATATGTTAGTGTGCTTGCTTCATAACTCATCTGTTCATTTACTGAAAAATGTGCTATTTTGCATTTATGCAGATATTTATTTTAAGACAATGCCATCAAACAGAGCTAAGCTGGAGTCTACTTCAACATCTGCTAATTGAAGGATTCTGATCATGTCACTTAAGCATGCCACTCCTCAGTGTCCTTATCTCCAAAATGGGGGTAACCAAGGGGCCGCTGGGAGGTTCAGTCGGTTCAGCATCCAACTCTTGATTTTATTTTTTTTATTTTTATTTTTTTTTAATTTTTTTCAACGTTTTTATTTATTTTTGGGACAGAGAGACAGAGCATGAACGGGGGAGGGGCAGAGAGAGAGGGAGACACAGAGTCGGAAACAGGCTCCAGGCTCTGAGCCATCAGCCCAGAGCCCAACGCGGGGCTCGAACTCACGGACCGCGAGATCGTGACCTGGCTGAAGTCAGACGCTTAACCGACTGCGCCACCCAGGCGCCCCCAACTCTTGATTTTAGCTCAGGTCATGATCTCATGGTTTGTGAATTCAAGTCCCACAGGTTCTGTGCTGAGAGTGTGGAGCCTGCTTGAGATTCTCTCTTTCCTCTCTCTCTGCCCTTCCCCCACATGCTGTCACACACACACACTCTCTCTCTCTCTCAAAATAAATAAACTTTCAAAAAAATTAATAAAATAAAATAAACCCTATAAACATCTAGAAACTAGTTGATGATTATTTTCCTTTATTCACCCACTTAACATAGATTTGTTACAGTTTATGCTCTACCCTTAGGATACAAAAGTGATCAAAGAAAAGTTACAAAGTTCCTGTCCGCCAACAGCTTCCCGTTCTGGTTGGAGGGGCTAAACAATATAGTAAAGAAACAAATATCTAAAAATGATTCAAAAAAGAAACTTCCACATGCCAATGGATAGGCTTTCTCAGAAGACGCCTCTTACAAAACACAATTTTGTGCAGACATGTATGTCTGGCAAAAAATACTACCCACTCATATATCGATTCTTTTTAAAAGCAGGGACTAGATCCGTCCCTGGGCTGTTGTATTCCCAGTCTCTGGTCCAGTGCCTGTTCCTTTCTAAACAAACACCACATTTACTGAATGTGTGAATAAATGAAAACCATTATTTTTTTTTCCCCCTCAGCTGTATCTTTTCACTGAGTGTTTGCTCACATAAAAAAGATTTTATGGGAAGTAACAGAATTATGAAAGCTCACATAACAGAGTGGGGACAGAAGAGACACTTTATAATTCACCGAAATATGAGTGATGGCACCTCAAATTAACATACCATATACTTGGGGTGCCTGGATGGCTCAGTCAGTTAAGAGTCCAACTTTTGTTCAGGTCATGATCTCACAGTTTGTGAATCCGAGCCCCGCCTCAGGCTCTCTGCAGTCAGCACAGAGTCGGCTTCAGATTCGCTGACCCATCTCTCTCTGCCCCTCCCCTACTTGTGCACTTATTCTCTCTCTCTCACACAAAAATAAAAATAAACATTAAAAAATAAGAAAATAAGTACCATATACTTGAACACAGATTTAAAATATAAGAATTTAACAATGTGTGACTAATTTAGAATTCAACTTTGACACATATGGAAGGGTCTTGAGAATCCAAGACTCGGTATATACTAAGTGTATCAATTTGTCCTTTCTTTTATTCATTTATTTCCTAACTAGCTTAGTTATTATCCAGAAATTTTCACGGTACTCTGATACCACATCATATTATTACAGATGTACTAACACTTGCTTTAAATATGAGAATAATTACAATATGGTTGGCAGTGTTATAATTCTTCAGTAATAATGATGTTTTTAAAAAATGCTTATTGTAGAGCTACACAATGAAATTTCTCTTGTACTGATATAAAAGTTTTCGTAAGCTCAGTGGTTATCCCAAGATTAAGTGAACCTGGTTCAGCAGGGAGTGTGATGTTAGAATTAAAATATAGTGGCTAGAGGCACCTGGGTGGTTCGTTCCATTAAGCATCCAAAGCTTGATTTCAGCTCAGGTCATGATCCCAAGGTCTGGGATTGAGCCCCACATCGGGCTTCATGTGCAGCATGCAGGCTGCTTGAGATTCTCTCTCTGTCTCTCTCTCTCTTTCACTGCCTCTCTAAAATAAATAAATAAATAAATAAATAAATAAATAAATAAATAAATAAAGTGTCTATATTTTAGTGCCTTTGAAGTTGCTGAACTCTGTTTAGATGCCCTTTAAATGATGAAAACACAAGCATGCTTTCTCAAAAACACTTTTCCTTTCATATACACTATTCTCACTGTAGCAAATAAATTGTTACCTGTATTTTTCTGCATTATTTCCTAAAAGACCATCTAAATCACCAAAATAGTGTTTTGAAAGAACAATGTGATATCTTGAAAGCCTCATGAAACTTTTTATGTCTTATTTAAGCACTTTTGAACAATAAGAATATGAATGAAAACCACTAAAATCTTTGTGTTTTGGTTTGAATCTCTGAACTCATGAATTTCAAGTGACAGGAAATCGGCCCCGATAATACCATAGCTGGTTAATGCAACTCATTCACCCTTGTAAGCAAAACGTTTTTACTTGTTCCTAAAAATCCCTGCTGCCATGAGAAAATTCTCATCTTTGCCCACAACAAACAGCGCTGATGAATTTCTGTACCTGGCCTCGCATACCTATGTGCTCTATTGTCTTTCCATCCTAAGAAAAGGCATCTTACAAAGAGGCAGGTGCAGGAACCTGAGAAAGCAACGCTCAAAGCTGCGTACTGGCTGATAATCATGGTCATTTCCCATTAATTTGGCAGCTTGTACATTGTACAACAACTTAAATTAATGAGCAATATTTATTTCACTGTCAATCATATTGATCTGTCTATAAAGAAGTCAAACTTAATGTCCTTTTTGGCAATAATTAAGTTCATTTAAGAAAGAGAAGCATGGACATCTGGCTAATAAAACATTAAACAGGTGATGTTAGAAGAGTCTAATCGACAACAAAATCAGTTTATCATACATCAAATGAAAGTTTATTAAATAGGCATATCTCTTCTGATTATCTGGCATGTTAATGGTTTATTATATTTTTGAGATTGAAGATGAGTATTCTAAATGTGGGAAAGTATGGGCAGAAGTAAATATCAGAGAAAGAAATTTGAAATCACAAGTGATCACCGATGCCCTGTTTCTACTTGATTAATCATTTTCCCTCTATTAATTCACTCTGCCACTTTGCTTCCTTACAGTAAAATATGCTGAAAAAATCTCTTTGGTGGGAAAAACATCTTCCCCAGAAGATTTTCCCATTGAGCATAGAATAGAAGAGAATTGCTAAGTCATTATGGTGTTTTAGTTGCAGGGTAGTGTAATTCTGGGGTGTAAAATGTTATTCCCGGAGTTTCTTCATCTATGATTTTTTTTTTCTTTCTCAAAATCACAAAAGAGAGTGAACAAGAGTGAATGAATGAATCTGTATCTAGGCAAGGCACTCACATGTACGTACAAAAATTATTCTTGAAGAAATTATCTAAACGGTTGGTTGACAAAAGGAAAAATCATTCCTCACTTTTTCTTAACGATCTGGAGATTTCATACATATTAAGATTTGGAATAATCTAAGTACACTCATGAATTGTTTTTTATTTTTTATTTTTTTTAAATTTTTTGCTACAGGGCAAAAAAACCTGTTTCCATAATGCACTCTGCAACACAGACTGCCAGGGCATCAGCGGCCCCATGACCCACGAAGATAATGGTGGCAGTGAGGCTGATGAGGGGAGGGTTGACAGTGATGAGGGCAGTAATGAATTGTTGACTATTTTTTATCTAAGTGGAAATATTTAAATAAAGTCTTCACTGAACAGACTTGGAAAATGATCCTTTGAACAGTAAAAATCTGCTATGAGTGTATGAATTTTGGGCTAGAATCCTCATTTATAAATGCATGCACATTTTGTTGGTTTGTAATGGGTGAACCACAACATGTATTAAAATCAAGGAAAAGTTAAGAATTAAATTGTTGAAACTTTGAAAGTGTTTGATCTGGAAATTTAACCTTAGAAAATTTGGACCCGCAGGTTTCATGGGTGAAATGAAGCTGAATGCCAGCAGAATATTCCCCATAGATCACTGAATGCAAATATGGTCAATTAATATTTTTATCACACATTATAATTGCAAAGCAACCTCAAACACATCATTCCACTGATGCAATATCACAATGAAGTGGTTTTATTATTCCCAATTTAAAGATAAGAAACATTGAGGCTTCTTTTAATTTTAGTCACTAAATATTAGGGGGGACAATTTAAAGTTATTTGGTTTCAATTTTTTGTCTCTAGTGTGTTAGTAAATCTAGGTTCTATTCTACTTCCTTCTGCAGAAGCACTCACGATATAGAAACAAGAGTAAAGTTATATTTACAAGAATGTAGCCACACTGATTTTAATTATGGACTACCTCTTTTCCTTTCGACCCTCTGGATTCCAATCCCTTTATCAGAAAATTCAGGAATGAAATACTGCACAATAAAGATTTTAATTATATGAGGTGACGTAAGATTTGTGAAAACAAGTATTGCACATTTTAGAGTGACTTGTAATATTGAAAGATAGTTGTGGAATTCCTATAAAATGAATAGAAGCACATGGACCTTGAAACACATATGACCAGACCATCTGGACCAATCCTATCGTTTCTCAACGTTTATTTATTTTTGGGACAGAGAGAGACAGAGCATGAACGGGGGAGGGGCAGAGAGAGAGGGAGACACAGAGGGAAACAGGCTCCAGGCTCCGAGCCATCATCAGCCCAGAGCCCGACGCGGGGCTCGAACTCCCGGACCGCGAGATCGTGACCTGGCTGAAGTCGGACGCTTAACCGACTGTGCCACCCAGGCGCCCCAATCCTATCGTTTCTTACACTTCTTTTTATCCCTGTGGCTCTCAGGAGTTCAGGCCTCAGCGGTCTCCTGTTTTCATCTGGTTTTTCCTCCCTATGATGGCCCTTATGTTTTTCTGACCCAATCTGTAGTTCACTCTACTGTCAATAACTCTATACAATCAATGGGTGCTAGTCCATGACAATTACACCTTAGGAATTTCCAACCACTTACATGACTTTAATTGAAAGTTGGTTGTCTGCTTGAGCACAGTTACCTTGTGGACTTCAGAGGCAGGGGCTTATGCTGTTGTTGTTGCTGCCGCTAGTTTTACATAGGCTTTATTTTTTAGAGAAGCTTTAGATTCACAGAAAAATTGCATGGGAGGTATAGAGATTTACCATACATCCTCTTCCACTACTTATGTACAGTTTCCCCCACCAAATGGTACAAACGGTCACAGTTGACCAACATACATTGATCCATTGTGGCCACCCAAAGCCCATAGATTACAGTAGGGTCCACTCTTGGTGTTGTATGTTCTATGAGTTTGGACAAATATATAAATGACATGTATCTAACATTATAGAATCCTACACATACTTGTCTCGCGACCCTAAAAATCCTCTTGCCCCACTGAATCATTTCTCCCTCCCCACTTAAGTCTTAGAAACCACTGGTCTTTTCACTGCCTCTACAGTTCTACCTTTTTGTTTGTTTTAATTTTTTGTTCTGTCAGACTTGTCTTAATTCAGGGCCTGATAACTAGAGACATATTCTTTACTTACATATCATGGTTCTTTCAGGATACTTTCCCCCTTGCTTGTAGAGAAAGGTGAACAAAACCACAAGTGGTAGAGAGATGATGATTAGATAGATAGATAGATTGATAGATGATAGATAGATAGATGTCTTGAATCTTCCACCATGATCCCACCATGAGCTCTGTCATCTGCTCTGCCCTCCCTGTAGTCCTGGCCTTCCCGAAAGACTAGAGGTTTTGTTTCATCATTTTTTTTTTCAACGTTTATTTATTTTTGGGACAGAGAGAGACAGAGCATGAACGGGGGAGGGGCAGAGAGAGAGGGAGACACAGAATCTGAAACAGGCTCCAGGCTCTGAGCCATCAGCCCAGAGCCCGACGCGGGGCTCGAACTCACGGACCGCGAGATCGTGACCTGGCTGAAGTCGGACGCTTAACCGACTGCGCCACCCAGGCGCCCCTGTTTCATCATTTATTACTCCATACTTTCTCTTATCTTAATTCTCAGAAAGGTCAATATCCAGGGTCCTGCTCTCCAAAATTTACTCATATTTTTTTTCATCCCCTATATTCCAAAACTACACCAATCACCAAGATAACAACTTTAAGCCTCCTAGTCTCTTCACCTACGTCTCTTTTCCTTTTAATTCAACAACAGTAGTATCCTCTTTCCTATAATGCCTCTGCGTTATCCAGACTGGAGGTAGACAAACATTTTATTTAACAGGCCATGTAGGAAGTATTTCAGGCTCTGTAAGCATTAGTTTTTAATCACAGCTATTCAACTCTACCATTGTGGTATGAAGGGATATATTTATATTTATTGCACACATGTAATAAATGAGTGTGGTTGTGTGGCTTGAAATTTGTGTTCACAACATTTAGCCTGACACCCAGTCACCCCTAATGTATATTTCATCGAAATCAATGGCCTGCGTCTCCCATGTAGGTATTGAAAGTTAGTTGGGTTTAACTATGGATGGCCATCGGCAAAAATGACAAGAGCCAGGTCACAGGAGTTGAGGATGTTGGTTGAAAACAAAGAAAGTGGTTGTAGTAATGGACCATGGGATCTAAGGTACAGAAAAGCCAGTGAGTGAGTCAGTAAACCTGAGTGGGTTTTATAGTTAAAGAGACTTTATTTTCAGAACCCAAAATAGGGTTTTATAGTTTCTTAATTGGTTGAAAGCCTTTAAAAGAGGACTCAGACTTTCCCTGCTAGCCTTTGAGAAGCAAGCCGCCCTGAATTCCACAGCTGCAAAGGACTGAATGAATTCTGCCAGCAGCGACATGAGCTGGGAAGATCACCTGGAGTTTCCAATAAGATTGCACCCCAGCTAGCATCTTGATTACAGCCTTGGGAAACCCTGAGTGGAGGAACCAGCTAAACTGTACTGGGACTCCGGATCTGCTAGAACTATGAGATGATAAATGTATTTTTTTTATTCCAGTGTAATTACATACACTGTTCTATTGGTTTCAGGTGTACAATATAATAATGATTCAACATTTCTATACATTTCTCAGTTCTCATCAAGATAAATGTACTCTTTTCTTTTTTTTAATGTTTATTTATTTTTGAGAGAGAGAAAGAGACAGAGTGTGAGCAGTGTGAGCAGGGGGAGGGGCAGAGAGAAAGGGAGACACAGAATCTGAAGCAGGCTCCAGGTTCTGAGCCTTCAGCACAGAGCCTGATGCGGAGCTCGAACCCAGGGACCGTGAGATCATGACCTGAGCTGAAGTCAGAAGCTTAACTGAGCCACCCAGGGGCCCTGAGATAAATGTACTCTTTTTTTTTTATTATTTTTTTTAATGTTTATTTATTTTTGAGACAGAGAGAGCCAGAGCATGAACGGGGGAGGGTCAGAGAGAGAGGGAGACAACAGAATCGGAAGCAGGCTCCAGGCTCTGAGCCATCGGCCCAGAGCCCGACGCGGGGCTCGAACTCACGGACCGCGAGATCGTGACCTGGGCTGAAGTCGGACGCTTAACCGACTGAGCCACCCAGGCGCCCCGAGATAAATGTACTTTTAATTCCCTTTATCTATTTCCCTCACCCACCTCCCCTCTGACAACCACCAGTTTGTTTTCTGTATTAAAGAGTCTTTTGTTGTTATTTGTCTTTTTTTTTCTTTGTTTTGCTTCTTATATTCCACATGTGAGTGACATATGACATTTGTCTTTCTCTGATTATTTCACTTCACATTATATCTAACTGCATATTGTTTTAAGTACGTACCTATGTATAATATACTATACGGCAGAAAAACTAATATAACTGCCAATGCTTCTCTAATTAGCTTTATTAACAGAAATACGATATGAATAGTCTTTTCTGTCCTCATACCTATACATTCCCTTCTCACCCTCGCTTTGCTGTCACCTCACAGTTCAAGGAGAAAAAAGGAAGTTAACAGAGATAAACTATCACCACCTTTTATCACAAAGTTGATAATTCCACCTGTATTTGAAGACATCTCCTTCCCTCTTAAAATGTCAGAAATGTCCATCTGATGAAAGCCCAACGTCTCTACTGCTGTTCTATTCTTGGGCTCTATTCATATATAATGATGTGTGTTCCTATATACATATTAATACACATAATATGTTATCTAATATATACTAGATACATTATATGATATATTGTGAAAATTAGTAAAAAGAACACAAAAAAAACTAATTTAAAATGGAACCAGGAAGCCATGAAGAGGAAGCCATTGTTCTCATACACAAATCACTTGTGGTAGGAACCATAACCAGCAGAAAGAAAGAATAAATTATTTTAACAAGAGGGGATGTTTTTCACATAGGAATTTTATCTCTTGTTTTTAAGAAAAAGAAAGAAGATCCCTGCCTTCTCCAGCAACAATGCTTTAACCCATGCTTGCAGCCAGTGAGAACCTATCACAATCTCAAACTCTTGTTCTTCTCCAATGAACTTTTGTTCTAACAGTTTTCCCCAGTTTCCTTCCAAAACCCAACAAAAGTTGACTTCACCTTTGTCTCTTCAGACTTGTCTATGGTTTGCCATAATTTGTCTCAAATTGCAATTCTTGTGCTATTCCTGAATAATCTCATTTTGTTAGTAAAATTGTTGGCTATGTTGTTTTTAAGGTTGACATTATATTTCTTCAAGGGAATGTCTATATCCACTATGTTCACATCCTCCTAGTATCTCTCTAACATACATTGGACACCCTTTACTGAACCTACTCTAGACCAGTTCATCAAGGACTCCACTCTTGCTAAACTCAATGGAAAGACTTTTGACTTCATATTGTCATCTTCACTTCATATCTTAGAAACACTTGGTGGTAAAGTGTGTCCTTCCTCCTTTACCCTCCCATTACCGGTTCTTGAAAGTCTCTTTTTGGGGGTTTTCATGACATCAAATATTCCTAAGTTTAGTCAATTTTATTAACTTATCTTCTTTTGCTAACTTTTTCCTCTGTATCCAACTACCAACTTTGGGAGGGTCTTTGGGCTCAGGTCTAGGTTCTCTCATCCTGTCCTTCCTACACTTTGCTCTAGATGATCTCATTAATTCTCATGACTTTGCTCACCACAGCACAAGTCCCTAAGTATTCTCAGTCCTGATGTTACAGCCTAGATTCACATTCATATTTCTCAAGCTATTTGACATCTATACATGTCGGGTCCCTGGATATCTCAAAATCATCATGTCAAAATTAAAGCATTTAATGTGTCTCTTACATACACACACCCTCAACACTAGAAACAACAGTAAGAACAATTATCTGATCCTTTCCCGTTCTCTCACCTCAGATCAAATAACACCTTTCAGATTACTAAAGACGAAAAATAAAACAAAATTAATCAAATTTAAAAAAGAAAAGGTATTTGTACTTAAATAAAGGTGATTGTATTGAAAAAAGTTTTTCCATATTTAAATAAATAAGTTATTTAGAATGTTTCTCTTTCTCCCAGCTCCTTTCTAGTCACCTCAAAAAAGATCTCATACCCATCCAATTCCATTCATTACTGCATCTACCCTGTGATAGCACTGTAATGTCTAGCCTAGACTGAGCTTCCTATTTCCACATGTCTATTTGATATCATATTGCTGGAATACATTATTTATGAAGACAAAGGCTGACCTATAACAACTATCTAGATTCTAATATTGTCATGCTTTCCACGAAATATATGCTCGTGAGATTATAAAACTCAATCTTTGTTTCCGAAAATAGTCACTGTGACAAAAAATCCGCTCAGCAGTCATATGAAATAAAAACTTAAATCCATAAAAGAATTCATTCGCCTTGTTCATTTACACAAATTACTTATCCAATCCTCATTAATGAGCATTTAATCTGACAAAAATTTCATTTTTCTCATATTAAGGATTAAGAAACAAGCTCAAGTTTATAAATTGCTTACCTAAACATACCGAGGCCTTCTGTTTCTAAGATCTTTGAATTACTCATTAAAACTAAAGTAGAATTTAAGAACAATGTCCAGTAGAATAAATGCAGTTGAAACAAAACACTTATATTAGTAACATGTATCTATCCAATTATTGAAGTTTCTTCAGAGATATAGAGAAAAATGCAAATTATAATATTAAGAAATCAACTCAGTTTTTCCAACTAAAAACTGAAATATGGTCAGGGGTGGATCTAAGTAAAATTTATAAAGCAAATAGCTCTTGGGGCATCCAAGTGGCTTAGCTGGCTAAGCATCTGACTCTTGGTTTCGGCTCAGGTCATGATCTCACAGTTCATGAGTTTGAGTCCTACAACCATTGTATTCTGTGCTGACGGTGTGGATCCTACTTGGGATTCTCTCTCTCTCTCTCTCTCCTCCTGTCTCCTTCTCTCCCGGCCCCTCCCCCCCACTCACACACACTCTCTCTCAGAATAAATTAAAAAAAAAAACTTAAAAAAACATTCTTTCACAACTCTATCAACTTTCTGTAACTTGACATCCCTTACACATATATTCATTATGTTTTTCCATTATGTAACTTATGAATTGCATATTTCTTTTTACATAATCTCTTTGTTCTCATCTACCCTAGCCTGGGATCATTGAAAACCTCTACCCCAGTACATATTTGAATGTGTGTGTGTGTGTGTGTGTGTGTGTGTGTATGTGTGTGTGAGAGAGGTGGGGTAGAATTTGTGTTTAATTTACTCCAAATTCAACAGCTAGATTTTTCAACTAGGCTTCTTTACCAGGGGAATATTTTTATTATACCAGTTTAAGGCATTTAAAATGATAGATAGCTCTATATATAATAAATAGAAACTTGTCATTTACAATTATTCTTGTGAATAGAGTTTTAAATAAGTTCTATATGACCTTTCTAAATGTGTGGAATATTGGTAACAGGTGCAATCATTTCTACCTAGGCCCAGCCATTGATTTTTCAAGTATTCTGTGATGCTAATGTGATATGTTCCTTGTTCTCTCAAGTTATTCTAAGAATCACTTGAAACAGTGATGAGCAAAATCAGTCTTCTATCAAGCACTCTGTCTGGGAATTTAAAGGAAGATAGAGAAGGTAAAGGGTTCATGATTTTATAATAAAAGAAACTACACTCTCCGTTAGAACTCAGGAGAAATTCATTCCTGAAAGCAAATGATAATGAGATCTTGTGCTGAAAATCTGTAAGTTAAAAAGGCAATTAGCTTGTCTATCTTATTCACCTACAGGGGCAAAAACAATTCAGTTCTCACTGTTAAAATGGATTGCAGTCATATTGGATTTGAAAACCTGACTTTTTAAATATTTATGAATATCTAAACCCTGCATCAGAGTAGAAAGAGGGCACACATAATTTAGAAAACTTTCATTCAGCTGAATGACTCCATTGTAGAATTTTTATTTCATTTGAAACATTGGTTGAAATACAATATTTACTATCTCTGTTACAAACAAGTAACAAAAAAACATAAAATGAAAAATTTATAGTATGTCATTATTTTTAAATGAAACATCAGAGTGATTCCTTAAGATTTGTTCTTTTATTGGAAAATTCCAAATTAGAAATGTTTTGTAAAATGCATTCTTTTTTTGATGTTTATTTATTTTTGAGAGAGAGCGAGAGAGAGCACAAACCAGAGAGGTACGAGAGGGAGACACAGAATCCGAAGCAGGCTCTAGGCTCTGAGCTGTCAGCACAGAGCCAGACGCAGGCTTGAATCCACAGGCCATGAGATCATGACCTGAGCTGATGTTGGATGCTTAACAGACTGAGCCACTCGGGTGCCCCTGCAGTATGCATTTTTAAAGCTGTCTTGACTGGAACATAGGTGCCAATGTTTTCAAACAGATCACAGAGAATTTTTTGCTATGTGAAGTCACAGGAAACCACTGGAGAAATATAATTTTTTAGAGTCAATGAAAGTATTCATATTTGAATACATATGTTTGTCAGTTATAAGACCTTATATGCTAGTATGTATACTTTATAAATCATTTTAACATAGGAATGCTGATACAAATCTGTTATTTGTAGGCAAGTAGTGCAAGACAGCTATATATGTCTTCCTAACACCCAATCTCATATTTTTATTGCATGAAATAATCATTATGTTTTTGAAATGATATTTGGATATTTTGCCAAAATAATGTGGATAGTTCAAATAGGTTTCTAGACCAGAAGTCAACAAGCATTTTTTGCAAAGAGCCAGATAGTAAATATTTTTGGCATTGCAAGGCCATGTGATCTCAGTTGCAATGTTTCAATTATGCCACTATAGTGAAAAAAGCATGGACAATACACCAACAAATGACCAATCGTGTTCCAATAAAACTTTATTTACAAAAACAGGTAGCGGGTTAGTCATGCATCGAATACCACTAGTTATCTTTAAAATGCAAAATGCTTCCAACTTGTGAAACAAGAAAATTGTATAACTGTCCCTCAACCCAAAAGGTCTCCCTGATCTGCATATGGGAAGAAATGGAAGAGAAATTGACCAATGATAAAACACATGTCTAGAAAGGAGTTGCTAGAAGGTGGAGGAGGGGCAGTAAAGTAGCCTCCAGCCTGAGAAGTTAGCGGAGACCCGAACACAAAGCAAACCACTTGATATCATTTACACAGAGTTTTATTTAGGATAACTTACGGATAGGGTACATGGGGCAGATGACCCAGGCCCTATGCAACTATAATACACAAAGTCCGCACCTTGATCCACAGCTTTTACAGAGCCAGGAGCATTGTGGTAAGGTCAAAGGGTAGTTATTTCAAGTGAAACCTTCTGTGTGCCACTATACGGAAGTATAGAATAAGCCTTCCGGCATTTTGATCCGGGGGTATGTTAATATCTACAGGGCCTGGAACAGTGATCCCCGGAAGGTCACTGCGCAGGGAATGAATACGATGAAGGGCCGAATATGGAGTCAGTGTTGTCAGCACGTCTACAGGAGTTAAGAATCAGAATGACTGGGGCGCCTGGGTGGCTCAGTCGGTTAAACGTCCGACTTCAGCTCAGGTCATGATCTCGCGGTCCTTGAGTTTGAGCCCCGCGTTGGGCTCTGTGCTGACAGCTCAGAGCCTGGAGCCTGTTTCAGATTCTGTGTCTCCCTCTCTCTGACCCTCCCCTGTTCATGCTCTGTCTCTCTCTGTCTCAAAAATAAATAAACATTAAAAAAAAAAAAAAGAATCAGAATGACTAGTTATTCCATCCAAAGCTTACATACTCCATTCCATCCTCAAAGACAATCATCTCACTTCGACTCGAATACCTCAAGTGATAGAGAACCCAGGACCTAGAGTGGCATGTGAGTACTATGTTCAATTTTGGAACAGTTCTAAATATCAAACACATCATTTCCGTTGTGTTTTGAGGTAACTTGCAGTAATTGACTAGTTATTTAGTATGAACTTGTCTGTGATATTACACTTGCTTCAGAGATGCATTGGCTGGTTTTAATTATTCAGCATCTTTAAAATTTTTTTTTCAACGTTTATTTATTTTTGGGACAGAGAGAGACAGAGCATGAACGGGGGAGGGGCAGAGAGAGAGGATTCTGTGTCCTTCTCTCTCTACCCCTCCCCTGCTCATGCTCTGTGTGTCTCTCTTTCTCTCAATAATAAAAAAAATGTTAAAGAAAAAAAATTTTTAAAAATTAAGAGCGTACATTTATCAGATAAAAGTTTTTAGGCATTTTTTTTTTTTGAAATTAGGATATGCATGAGGTAAAAAAATAACTATGTATAGAGCATTTATTCTGTGTCAGACCCTGTGCTACGCATTAGGGGTAGAAAGGTGTCCTAGGATCTCACTGTGTAAGCTAAATCTTTCGACCTATCGCTAAGTTTTACAATCATTCATGAAAACTGCTTGTGCTTAACTGTGACCCTCTGGGAACATCCTTGCCCAAGGCTATTTCACACCGATGGCTTGCTCACGTCTTCATCACCTTGTTTCTCAGGTCACATTCTCTGTCACTCAAAATAATCTTCCACCTATTATAAATTTTACCTTTTTGGGGAATTGGATTAATTACCTGTGATAAGCTTTTGATTCTTGGTCCACATTGCTTGTGATCCTTTTTAAGTAAATTTAACAGAACCAATATGTTCTAGAATCCCCCCTTCCACTTTATCAGTAAAATCAAACAGAATTTAGAAATATGGTGGGTTTTTTTTTGCCAAAATTGACAGCTTTGGTTATACCTGATCATTTTATGGTGGTTGCTTTTATGCATTTTCGTTTCTTCTTAGGATTTTATCGATAGTTTTTCAACACAGGCAGCTTTAATTTGCCACTCGGATTGTCTAATTTTTACGAATTTCATGCTGTTTATCCTGATGTCAAATTGAGGCCTAAGAATATCTGAAAGCCTGCACTTTCAGGTTATCACACAGGGCTAATCGGCCACCACAACAGCATGAATGAAAGAATTTCTCAATTTAGGGTCTAGGAGGATATGTATTGTCTAGTCTTTCCTAAGTTTGAAAAGAAACACACCCGGCCTGTGTTATCTTCAGAAATGAGAAGGAAAAACACGGTGGGGAGTTGGAGGCATTAATATTTGGCAAAGATAAGCTGCCATTTCAGGAATTCTACCTCTTTCGTTTTAAAGCCCAGCCAACATTCAGTCAACACTATCACATATTCACTTCCACAAATTTGGAAGATAGAGCGTAACTTCTAAACCTGATTTTTTTTTCACTATCAGAGGGGGAAAAAAAAACTATTTTTAGTTATTTAATTTGAAATTATCACTTCAGGCATTGTGGCTTTCTCTGCTTTGTAGAGGTTATTGTAAATGTGACACTCATTACTGAGACAGTATAATGAAACCTTAAGGACAAAAAGGCTGTATTTTATTTTGCTTGAACGCATGTATTTGTTTGGTTTCTCCTGTCTCAACTTTTAGTCCCTACTTTCATGAAACGCACCCCTCCCCCCACCTGACAATCAGTGAAAAGACAACATATTTAAGGAAGAATAACACCTATCGCTTTTCTTTTTACACACTGAGTTTTGGGAGTGAAAATGCATACAGGGAAATGAATATATTTTCATATGAAATTTGAATTTGAAAGAAAAGTCTTTTGCTTCCTTCTTTTTTTTTTTTTGCTTGCTTCTTTCATATGCAATCTGTTCCTTTATAATGTTTTACTCAACCCAAACTGAATATGCTGTATGAAGGCAGAAATCCCTTTCAATGAAATAGCAAACTTTCTCTATTTGAGTCTAAAATGCTCTCCAAGAGCCATAGCAGTCGCCATTTATGGCTTTGACTCTTACAAACCACAAGATAAAGGCTGTGTGTGTGTGCACCATGAATTCAGAGGGGAAAAAAAAAAAAAAAAACACCCGAGATCTTTCTCAGTATGAACTGTAGGAGCCTTTCCTGAGTAGAAGGAACACATTTTCAGCCCATTTGCACCACTCAGAGACGTCCTTTTTTTCCTTCTTTGAAAGGAATCTCTAGCTGTGCCTCATTATAGTGTGCAGTGGAGAAGGAGAGAGGAAGTGAGTAAGAGGGAGGGCTGGAGAGAGACGGTGTTGTGGAATCAAAAGGAAGGTGCTGCGCTGCAAGTAGAAAGTAAATTGCCCCTTCCACTTTAGGACCAAACCCTTTGACAGCCTGTAGTAATTTTCAGCCTTTATTGCCACTATACACACCAGCAGCGTTATGAGTTTTTGTGTACAGAAACAGATACGCACGCACATGCACGCGCCCCACGTGCGTCCACTAACCACCGGCTTGTATCCACCCCGATCAGCCAGCGTGTCCATCCATCCGTGTTCACGTACTTCTACGGAAGGATTTATTTTCTGTCTTCATAAAAGGCTCTCTCCTCATTACGACAGAGTTTGTACATCCTGGAAAATGTAAGCAATCATACTTGTTGACCCTTTCGCTCCCACTTACTTTATTTTTTCTTTTTAATTTTTTTTTCAACGTTTATTTATTTTGGGGACAGAGAGAGACAGAGCATGAACAGGGGAGGGGCAGAGAGAGAGGGAGACACAGAATCGGAAACAGGCTCCAGGCTCCGAGCCATCAGCCCAGAGCCTGACGCGGGGCTCGAACTCCCGGACCGCGAGATCGTGACCTGGCTGAAGTCGGACGCTTAACCGACTGCGCCACCCAGGCGCCCCACTTTATTTTTTCTTAAACTCTTCCTTGCAAGTTGTTAATGAGAATAGCTGTTACATATAATAATATGTAATATGTAATATAATAGCTGTTACATGTAAGGCGGTTATCTGAAAAAAAAAAGCAATTGGTGGTTCTCAGTGGTAAACTTCAAAGCCAAATGCATAATTTAAAATAAAATGTGTTGGGACGCCTGGGTGGCTCAGTGGGTTAAGTGGCTCACTTCAGCTCCCGTCATGATCCCATGGTTTGTGGGTTCCAGCCCCGCATCGGGCTCTGTGCGGACAGCTCAGAGCCTGGACCTACCTCAGATTCTGTGTTTCCTTCTCTCTCTGTCCCTCCCCAAATTGTGCTCTGTCTCTCTCTGTCTCAAAAAAATAAACATTAAAAAATAATTAAAAATTAAAATGTGTTATTTATTAGCAAATTAAATAGCTCTGCTTCAATACTTAAGAGACTTATTTTCCTTTTACAAAAAACTAAAGGGGAGCCTGGGTGACTCAGTCCATTAAGTGTCAGACTCTTGGTTTCAACTCAGGTCATGATCTCAGGGTTCATGACTTCCAGCCCCACACCAGGCTCTGTGCTGACAAATTCTCTCTCTCTTTCTCTCTCTCTCTCTCTTTCACTGTGCTCGAGATTCTGTCTCTCCCTCTTGCTCTGCCCGCCCTGCTCACTCACTCTCTTTCTCAAAATAAATAAATAAATAAATAAATAAATAAATAAAGGTTAAAGACAAAAACCTAAAAACTTAAGTTCTGATTACTCAAAATTTTTAAGTTTTAGACAAGCATTACAATTTCGCTATTTAAAATGAATAGGATTAGAATTATATTTTTATTATGGAAGCTCTCAAATCCCTGACTATTGATTATGCAATTCTTAAAACAGGTTTTCAGCCAAAGTGCTTAAAAATTGACAAAAACAATGAGACTATCCCTGTCTTGTATTTTTTGATATTACCAAATAAATTGGTGCTTCAAAATGCTCTGGAATGGTGAAGAGTGAGCTACATCTGGAGATTTGTGTCTGCTGGTGGGCTAGATTGTTTGATTCCTTCTAGTCTTACTTATAGACTGACGGGCATGAAAGGAAAGTGTGAAAACCCATAGTTTGAAATGCCCTCCCCTGTGTTATGCATAGGGAACAAGAAGCTCTTCATTCTATCTGTTGAAACAAACCTGACATAATGAACTTCAGGGAAAAAAACCCACCTCAATTAATAAAAAAAAATACTGGTAATAAAGTGAAAGTCAAGAATTATGTCAGCTGACCACAAGGAAATGTATCTGAGTGGGAAAGAGTTCTGCTCTTGGAGACCTATCACATGGAATGCTCAGACCTCTTGGAGATGGTCTAAGGCTCAAATTAAACATTTATAATCATAATAATGATATGATATTGGCATTATACCAAAAAAATAGTAAAAGTCTCCATAAAAAGAAAAGTGGCTATTCCAACAAAATAAAACAAAACAAGGTGTCTTTCTTTGCTTTGTAGACTCTCAATAAATAACAGCAAAGGAGTGCTGTTGAGTGCCGAACCACTGTAGGAAAAAGTACAAAACAAATCCCTGTTTTCGAAATCAAGCTTCAGTATCTCTAACTGAGGAACACTCTGATAAAAGTGTTCAAAAGTCTAGGAAAATGTTAACAACCATTTGGTGTATGGAGAAAGATTGTGAATGCTACCCCTCCCCCTTGTTTTCTGGCCATCCAGTTTGATGGATCTCTGTTCATTCGTTTTTGTTCATTCTTCATTTAAAAACATGCACTAAAGACTTCCCACGTGCTTCAGGTTCTCTGGAAAGCAAGATACCATATTGTCCTGCCTTTTGGTTTGTAAAGATGGCTGACAAGAGAATAGTTGCAATACACAGCTTTTATATCATTTAAAAGAGGTGTATCGAGAGAGGAATATGGTTTATTCTGCTTGAAGATATCAATTAGTTATTAGAGACAAAACAGCATGAAATCTGAACCTGGTGGACTAAATTAGGCTTTGATAAGGAGGTAGGTCACAAAGGGACACCGGAGGAAGAGATGAAGACAAGGGCATGTGATAGAACGTGGTGAGTAACAAGAGCCACAAATAAACTGATGCAAGCAGAGCGAAAAGTTTACGAGTACACACTCAGAATTAGACACTTTTAAAATTCACTTAAGAGTTGAATGACTAAAGAAATTTACTTAATATCTCTAATTCTCAGTTGGCTCATTTCAAAATTGGGGATGATCATGGAAACTTTCTCATTATGAGATGGTTTAATTTATGCCCTTGACACAGTGTTTGACCTTGGATGGTCAAAATATTAGTACTTCTCTCCTCTTTCACCTTGAATTTTTCTTAACCTCCTTCTTCTGAGGGTATGAGTAGATATTAAACTTAAAACATTAAAAGGGGGAAATGTCATAAGGCATGTTGTTTTCTATGCAAAGGAGTTTCAAGAAAAATCTAGAGCCTTAATCCTTTTAACTTTGCTCAAAAATAACATTTTTTTCTATGTTGCTAGAAAATTTCAAGGATGACTTATATATACAAATAGAGTTTCTATATATTTACTAATAGAGATATATAGTTTCTGTATAAACATCTAGTTTATATACATTTAGAAATAGAAAAAATCAATTAGCCAAAGGAAAGATCAAGCTAATGGCTTCTATACCATTATTATAAAACCAAGTCATGGATTAAATGTATAAGAATCAATAATGACATACAAATAATTTAACATTTTGGTTGATTCTGAAAACATGGAAAAAGAGTTCTTGAGCAATGTTTTATTTTGAATTATCCTTCTAAAATCAATATCATCAAAATTAATAAGACTATAAAGGAATGAGAAATTAAATGCTATAAAGCTATTTCCAATAGAGGTAATGCATAGTTATTTGTCCTGTTACCTTTTGCAGGCCACATTTTAAGGTCAAACTGATGGTACTAAGAGATGTGTGTTTTCAACCTCTTCCTCTGAAGTTTTCTTTTAATTGAATGCAGTAAATCTACTTGTCTTGGAAAGATTGATTGGTTAGCAGGGATGGTCGGGTTGAGTTCTTCTCAGACTTATGGGAATTATAAACAATGATTATTCCATGCATCTTTGATAACATAACTGGAAAGGAAACTAACTATTCCCATCTAGTTCCTCATGGGCAGAAGTCTATATATAATGTTGTCATCAAAGTATGACCAACAAATGATATCAGGTGCCAGGTTGGTCTTGTCCAGGAGTTCAGAGGTTGAAGTGAAATAGTCACATTGACTCTAACTCACCATTCAGAGAATGAAGTGGATGCTTTTCATGTATTGATTGGTTTACAACTTCTGGATTCTACTCGGTATGGCAGGTAAAAAAAAAAAAAAAAAAAAAAAAAGAAGAAGAAGTAACATTCACAATAGCCATTGTAAATTTGTAAGTATAAAGTTTTCTTTTTTTGCTCTCACGTTTGATTATATTTCAACTTTCAGATCATTTGGTTAGCTGCACTAGAAGTAAAATACACTAGTAATGTGACCAATTCATTTGGAAAAATAATCTCTGGACATAACTTTCATTCATTTTTCTTATAAGTCCAATAGCCTTTATTCACAAATATCATTAAATAGTTCAAAGCGTTTACTCCCATCCCCTCAATATGTTCTGTGCAGCAATTTATAAGAAGCTTGAACTACTTCCCTGGTACAAACGTGTATTTATTTAACATAATTATAAAATTTGTGGAAACAAAAATGATATTGAAGTGATATCTGATTTTTTTTTACCATGGATGCTTAAAAACATTTTATAAGTATTACTTAATTTTTTCAAAGTCTCTATTATCAATTACTTCCTTTTATATTCCCAAGAATATCTCAGATATTAATCTGAGGATTATTATTATTATTGATAATCTGAGGATTATTAAAAATTTAGAACCATGTTATGTGTAAAATCCGTGCAAATCATTGTGATTTTCTTTTATATAACATGATTTTACATATATTATTATTTTTAATCTCAGAGTAGAATTGTTTGAAATATGTATTATATTTATATCCATTTTTATTATGAATGCGGACATAGCAGTTAATTAATAAAATGTGTCATTTTGAAAATTTTTCATTGCTTTGAGTATTTTCATTGTTCACATAAAACCAAAAATTATCAAGGTTATTTTTCATATTAAGTATAGTAATAAATCATGAACAAAAAAGAACTGTCCTTGGTAAGATACATGTGACAAGGCATTAGTATTGAGAAGATAATACATAATGGACCCAGTAAACTGTTCTACACCCACGCTTGAAACACACAATTGGAACAAATGGTAAAAGACAGACAATCCAACAAATTGCTAAATAAAGCCTTCTTCTTATGGGTGTGAGCTATGATTACCTACTTGTGACTAATAGTTTGTGGAAGATGAGAGAAGGCTGAGATCAGAGCTACTGATGTATTTAGTAACTGTGGTCCCCATTTGCCCTAGTAAGGTGTGGGGTAATAAGCATGCATCTGGGTTGTCTCCACCTAAATAATAGAAAAATATAATGTAGCCTGTGGCAGTTTGAAAGAGTTGTTTAGTAGGAAAATCCGGGATGGAAGCAGTAAGATGAGAACATGTATACAAACATGTGTGAATGTGTATGCAGTCGGGGAAGGTAGAGTTGGGGAGGAGTGCTCAGAGTGAGAGGAAATAGAAATTTGGCTCAAGAGATTCTTTTAGTTGGCTGAATCAGTGTTGCCGTTTGAGGCAGCTTTAACTTAAAACCTTGCTCAAACTTTTCAGAGTTTTAAGATGCCAATACACCAGTCCCTAATTCTTGAACTGCTCCCAGGCCAAAGGGACACTTAGATACCAGAAGAAGTGTTCTTGATGGTCAGTAATGCATCCACATAAAAAAAAAAAGGGATGCTGTAACTCATGCCTTTAGATGGCAAATGTAGTCTGGGAAACTTAGAATGAAAGGCACTTTTTAGATATCAGCTTTGTTTGAAAATGTCAGTGAAAAAGGGTTGGTTGCTCTTGATTTTTCTCCAGAGCTAAGATGAAAAGAGCAGCCTTCTGGCATTTTGAAAGAATGGAGAACCCACCAAAAAATACAGGTGACATATAGGATCACTGCAAAGAGAGTTTTCCTAGCGGAACAGAAATAAAATCATTATCAGAAATAGGAATTGGAAGGGACCATGAGCCGGTAAGATGAGAAATTTAATTTAGAGCTGCAGAAACGCCACACTGTTCACTGTATTTCAGAGTCAAGATTTAGACTCTCAGAGTCCAAATTGATTAATATATTAAGTAGTAAGAGTGGAGGGAATAACTCCCCACTTTTTAAGTGTAGGTTGCACATAATGACTCCCTTTCATACAGCATACAGAAGGGGGGAAGATATTAACTCTGCAGTGGAGAAAGCTGACAAACACTACCTTATCCAGATGACTAAGGTCAATATAAACAGTCATAAATCATGTTGATAGTATGTACTCTTGATAGGATGTGATGAAAAGGGCACGCTATAACTCTGGTCTTCCTCCCAATAACCCATGACCCCAGGATTATCATGAGAAAAACATCAGACCAATTGCAAAAGAGGATATCCCACAAAACATCTGACCACTACTCCTCACAACTTAAAAAAACCTGAGAAACAAGGGAAGTCAAAGAAATTTCCATGGGCATGAGGATCATAAGGAACACTAAATGTAATGTGGTATCCTGGCTATGATCCAAGAACAGAAAAACGATACTGAATAAAAACAAGGGAATCTGAATAAGGTATGGACTTGAGTTAATAATGAAGTATCAATATTGGTTGGCTCATTGTAAGGAGTGTATCATATTAGTGTAAGATGTTAATAGTGAAAACAGGGTTCAAAGTATATGGAAATTCTCTTAACTATTTCACAATTCTTTCTGTCCTTCTAAAATTATGCCAAAAATTAGTTGTTTCGAAAAGTGAAAAGAATGAATAACTGAGTTGAGATGGCTGAAAACCAAATTACTTATCAGGAATGACAGTTAAGTGACTGTCACAAGACCTGGCACAGGATACCAAAGACATGAGCATTATTATTTGAAAACAAACCCAGGAGACCCTGGATCTGTTTCTAAGAGGGCATGGGAGGATTTCAAAGAAGACAGACTGTAGCGGGAACAACAACAATCAAAATAGGGTACTATTGTATTAAATATAATAATACCCAATATAATAGGCAACTACAACACCAAATGGTTCCTAACTTCACATATCTGGGTGAAATTGATAATTTTTAAGAATAAAGAGAATACTTTACAGATTTCCAGAAAACAACAACAACAAAGCAATTTAAGGGAATCGGCCAAGACACCCTCACACTTCCCTTCAGCTTAGACAGATTTCTTCCTGACTATAGCCCTTGACCTCCCTTTTTCTAGAGCATTTACTCTAGAAAACTTACAATTGTAAATTATGTCTCTGCTCTTTTAAGATGTGAATCATCTACTACCCACAAATATCTTCTAAATGACCTGGTAGCCATCCCTTTAAAATGTATTCATCAGGGCACTTGGGTTGCTCACCAGGTTAAGCAGTGGTCTCTTGGTTTTAGCTTGGGTCATGATCTCACGCGTTGTGAGTTTAAGCCCCACATCAGGCTCCACACTGACAGTGCAGAGTCTGCTTGGGATTCTCTCTCTCTCCCTCTCTGTGCCCCTCCCCTGCTTGTTCTCTCTCTCTCTCTCTCTCTCTCTCTCTCTCTCAAAAATAAATAAATAA
Organism: Lynx canadensis; assembly: GCF_007474595.2. Lineage (NCBI taxonomy): Eukaryota > Metazoa > Chordata > Mammalia > Carnivora > Felidae > Lynx > Lynx canadensis. The sequence continues at coordinate 127,610,548 of NC_044308.2, forward strand.
ACCTAAAAATAAAGTAAATAAAATGTCAGTCTCTCTTCCATTTTGCAAATGTCCCAAATAGAATCTCACTTACCTATTAATTGGTCTGGTTCAATTCTTCATTTACAGAATGTGTAAGTAAGATTTCAGGAAGACGAAGATGAAATGTTGAAGGCAAAGGATTTTGCCTGACTGAGATCCAGCTATAATAACATATTTGACCATGAGAATCAAATAAGAACATCCTCCACCACAAGGACTTTAAAAAAAAATCACATACGCCACACACTCATGAAGAAATCTTAAGATATTTAGTAAAAACAAAAAAACAAAAAACAAAAAAAAAACAAAAAACTTTATTCAAGAACATCTATAACTGTAAAGGATAAGGTGACAAAAGAATTAGAAAAACAATAGTTTATACTAAATTATTATTGATGATGAATGTAAAATATACTATAGTAGTTCAGTAAAAGCATAAAATAAAATCAATGTAATTTAAAAGTATTAATAACAATCTGGAAAAAAGCTCATTTTAACTGGAGTTGAAAGGTGATATAGAGTGGGACAGAGACAAAAAAATTAAATTGTGCATCCACATGAAGGTGACTTTTTGACAGTTAGGAAGTTTTTCTTAAAATTATAAGGCTGCCTTATAATTTATTTATGGATACTCCCTATAATCCAGTAGATTATAGATAGATACATGGTAGGTAATACATGGGTAACATAAAATTCTCACATTCCCAATCTAACAGAAGAAACACAAAGGAAGAAAGAAGATGGAAGAGTGTTCTAAGAATCAGAATATGAATGCAAGTGAGACACAATGAGAATGATGATGGAGAATGAGTGGTAAGCAGTAAAACAGATCAGTACGAAAAGTGTAAAGCTCGAAAAGTAGATTGTCATTGGACACGAACAATCAAATCAGAAGAGGGAATATAAATGTGACCAAGCATATCAGAACATCTTTGTTGTCACTAACAAGGAGAAAAAGGCAAATTAAAACAATTTCAACATTTGGAAAAGATAAAGTTAAATAAATAAAATGTACGTTTCTCTACTTGTTAATCAGATAAGTGGCAATATGGCACTTCCATCAATTTCATTAGGATTGTAAACTGTTATGAAGTCTCTGCAAGACAGGGACTCCTGGTTGGCTCAGTCGGTTAAGCATCAGTCTTCGGCTCAGGTCATGATCTCGTGGACCATGGGTTCAAGCCCTGCATTGGGCTCTGCGCTGACAGCTCAGAGCCTGAAGCCTGCTTCGGATTCTGTGTCTCCCTCTCTCTCTATGCCCCTTCCCCACTGTACTCTCTCTCTCTCTATCAAAAATAAATAAACATTAAAAAAAATTAAAGTCTGTGCAAGACAGCTTGGTAGAGTCTATCAAAATTTAAAACTTGTCTATTCTTGGGGCTCCTGGGTGGCTCAGTTGGTTAAGCATCCAAATCTTGATTTCTGCTCAGCTCAGGATCTCATGGTTTGTGAGATTGAGCCCTGAGTCTGGCTCTGTGCTGACAGCATGGAGCCTGCTTGGGATTCTGTCTCTCCCTCTCTGTGCCCCTCCCCCAATCAATTGCATTCTCTCTCTTTTTTTCAAAGCAATAAACATTTATTTTCTTTATTTTTTAAATGTTTATTGATTTTTGAGAGATGGGGGTGGGTGAGGAGGAAGAGAGAGAGGGAGACACAGAATCCAAAGCAGGCTCCAGGCTCTGAGCTATCAGCTCAGACTTCCTCACAGGGCTTGAACTCATGAACCCTGAGATCATGATCTGAGCTGAAGTTACATGCTTAACAATTGAGCCACCCAGGCACCCTAATAAATCAACATTTAAAAAAGAACTTGTCTATTCTTCACTACAGCAACTACCTTTCTAGGGATCTAGTCTACAGAAATATCACACATGTGCACAAAGATATATAATATGAAGTTTGTTATGGTATAACAAATGGAAATGATCCCAAAGTTTATTAATAGATGCATTATTTTATTTTCTTTGTTCATTTGTAAAGTGGGTCATAGTACATCTGTTATAAATAATGAAGTGAATCTTTAGTTTGCTTCATGAGGGAATACCCATAAGATTGTGTTTTATTTATTTATTTATTTTTTAATGTTTATTTATTTTTGAGACAGAGAGAAACAGCATGAATGGGGGAGGGTCAGAGAGAGAGGGAGACACAGAATTCGAAGCAGGCTCCAGGCTCTGAGCTGTCCGTACAGAGCCTGACACAGGGCTCCAACTCACGGACCGTGAGATCATGACCTGAGCTGAAGTTGGACACTTAACCAACGGAGCCACCCAGGTTCCCCATGAGATTGTGTTTTAAAGCAGAGAACAAACTGAGCGTTGATAGAGGAGGTGGGTGGGGCATAGGCTAAATGGGTGATGCAAGGAGGGCACCTGTTATGATGAGCACTTGATATTATATGTAGGTGGCGAATCACTAAAGTCTACTCCTGAAACCAATATTACCCCATATGTTAACTAACTAGAATTTAAATAAAAATTTGAAAAAGAAAAAAAAATAAAAGCAGATTCTAGAACCATTTTTATGAATAATTGTGTGCATGTATCTTATTTATTTATATTTCTAAACAGAGAGAGAGAGAGAGAAGAGCATGAAAGCAAGAACTGGGGAAAGGGGCAGAGTAAAAAAAGAGAGAGAGAATCTCAAGTAGGCTCAACACTCGGCATGGAGCCCGATTCGGGGCTCAATCTCACAAACCGTGAGATCATGATCTGAGTGGAAATCAGGAGTCAGACACTCAACTGACAGCCACCCAAGTGCTCTAAGAACCATTTTTATATTTGATTCTTATTTGGACAAAAAATCATATTTGAATGTATACACACATACAAGCACACACATACATACACAAAAGGAGGAAAACAATTAAGTGTAAACACCAAATGGTGGATATTAGTTAACCCTGATGGACTTACATTTGGGGAAGCATTAAGGGGCAGGGTTAAGATTACTATTGGACTACAAGTCCTTCCACATCATTGAAATTATTTTACCACAATGATACTTTTATGACTAAAGGATGAAAAAAATCTGCACAATAGTATACCCCTAATGAGTTCATTTGTGTGTAGTTGATGCTTGAACAGCATAGGTTTGAACTGCGTCCTCGTGCATTTTTTTTTTCAGTAAGCACTGTACTATAAATGTATTTTCTCTTCTTTAAGATTTTATTAACATCATTTTCTTTTCTCTAGCTTCTTTTTGTCATTAAACAAAGTTTAACCTAGTAAACTTGAAGAGCTAAGTAGCCCTACTAAGTGATTCATGAATCTGGCAGCAGCCCACCTAGCAAGTAGAGGGGAGTTCTGAGGACTACACAAAATGAGGGTTTTTGTTTGTTTGTTTGTTTGTTTTTTATAGGAAAGAGGGTGGGTCAAGGAAGTTATTATCAAAAAGAAGAAGATGAAGAAGAAGAAGAAGAAGAAGAAGAAGAAGAAGAAGAAGAAGAAGGAGAAGAAAAAGGATTCGTTGAGGCAAGGTCACTTTCTCTTGGGGGGACAGGTAAAGGGGTCTTATTAGACTGTTTACCTCCTTTGAGGTATGAATAGGGCTTATGTGGCAGACTCACTGGAGCTGATCAGAGAATTCCTGACGGGTCCCTTAAGAGCACATTTTTGTGGGAGGTTGAAGATGCAATTAGATTAGGTATTAAGCCTTGGTTTGCGGACTTAGCCTAAGTGGCGCCATTTTGGGCCTATGGTTTTCCTTTTAACACTTTATTATTAGAATATAGTATATAATACATATAACATACAAAATATGTATTAAAGAATTGACTGTGTTATAGGGAAGACTTTCAGCCAACAGTGAGCTACTAATAAGTCTGGGGGAGTTAAAATTATACATGAATTTTTGGCTGCACATAGGGTTATCTGTGGCTACAACATAAATGCACATGTGCTCTCTCAACATATGAAGGGCAAATTGATGTAAGGGCATATTGATGACAATAATTTTAAAGCTGTGTTATGTGTAAGTAACCTCTTATTAGTTGGCCTAGAAATTAAAATGTCACATACAACATGTGAAGTTTTTGTTAAGTTTCCAAACTAAAGATAATTTTTTTAGAACATTCAACACTTAATAATTCATGACTATCTCTATGATTCCAAGAATTTAAAATTTTATTTCTTCCTACAAGGTTCATATAATTCTTGAAAACATATTATTTTCTAATAATTTAGCTTTTTTTAATATTAAACTTGAGTTTTTATCAGGGGGTATCTTCATGGATAGTTTTTAGATTTATTTTCTTATTGCCTTTTACTTGAAAGGAAGAAAACTCACTGGATGCCTCTTCAAACAGATAATTTATTATTTTGGACAAAGTCATTCTTCAGATTATCATCTCTGACCTCATGCACACACATATAAATACACACATGCGCGTACACACACGATGCTTGTCCTTTGTTTCAGTTTTATTTCATCACTCGCCAAAATTTGTAATGACTGATGTTTAAAAAACATAAGAAAATTTCTCTTTTTTCCCCCTCACAATTCCTTTGTTGAACCTTACATCTTCATGGAATTTGAAAATATGGGTCAAAATGTAAACACCATTTCATTGTGCCCTTGCTCGTAGCAAAACTCTCACCATTGGTGTCTGGAGCCTCACAATGGGAAGCAACCCATGTATAGTGTCCTTCTTGTTGAGAAAAAAGAAGAAATTTCTTGTCTCAAAAAGAAGACTCTATTCACCATTGAATATTTTGTTTTCTTTATTTAAAAGCCTTAAGGTCTAATGTGTCCTCTTCCTCCTAGGACTGTGAAAATATAGTTCTATCTGTTAACTCCCTCTGAAATAAGCCAACTGCAAGATTATATGCAGTCAGCCATTAACCACAGCTCAAGGAATTCGAAGGCACAAACTATGCAGGCAAGAAAATGGCAGGTGTGCAGTGTAGATAAAAATTCAATCCCAGGGGCTTCTCTCTCTAGTTCCTGGAGAGCCAGGTTGGTGTTTTTTTCCTATTTTTAGATAATCTGTACATTCAGCATATATATGATTGCTGCTAAATATTCAAAATATCGTGTAACATTGTGAGAAAATTTAAGTATAAACAATAAAAGTGAAACTTTTTTTTCTTAACGGGGAGAATTATTAATGATTTGGCATGAGGAATCATAAACTTCTTCCTATTCACAGATAGATGGACAAATTGGCACTTACAGATACAGATTGACCATACTTAGTGCTCAGGACCCTGGCACTTAGCTGACCCAGGCACTTAGCCTGGTTAAGGCTGAGGAGTGAAGGTGAAAATGTCATATTTAGAAAATAATCACCCATCTAAAGGTGGAAACAACAGCTCTTACCCCATCCTGCATCCAGATTGCAGCTTATTTATTTGAGAATCTAAAAAAGAAAGAAAGAAAGAAAGAAAGAAAGAAAGAAAGAAAGAAAGAAAGAGGTACCCGAGTGACTCAGTTGGTTAAGCATCTGACTTCATGATCTCACAGTTTCATGAGTTTGAGCCCTGCGTTGGTCCCTGTGCTGACAGCTCAGAGCCTGGAGCCTACTTCGGATTCTGTGTCTCCCTCTCTCTCTCTGCCCCTCCCCCACTCACACTCTGTCTCTCTCTCTCGAAAAATAAACATTAAAAAATTTTTTTAAAGAAAAGAAAAGAAAAAAATTCATTTATAGGTATTGTTTTTTGTGTGGTTGCCAATGAAAAATATTGCTCATTGCGTAGCATTCCATGAGTCATCTAGTAAATACTTTGCCTATGCCCACTGAGTCTCCAATGCATTTATACTAATTTATTCTAAACTATGAACATTAAATATCACAACTTTTGAGGAAATCTTTCATTATAAAGAAGATTAGCTCACAGAGAAAGGGGATGTATAAGCAACAATTTATAGAAGAAAATATACAGACATTCAACACAATTATAATTAATATTTTCAGAGACTAGCAAATATATTGCATCCGTTTAACAACTTTAGAGAATATTATGTAAATGGGCCAGAGAAAAAGAAATAGGGTGTGAATTTTCTTGTAGTAAAAATAAATTAAAATTCTATGGAAGTATTGGAAGGTAATTTAGAAACTCCAAGCAGGTAGAGGGAAAAACAAAAGGGTGGGAGGAAACTGTGAAGACAACGAATGGGCAGTAGTCAACATACCTAATCAGTATGATGATTTTTTTAAAGGTAATAAGGAAAATGAAAGGAAAGAAACATCAAAACAAAACACATAAACATTTTCTGGGCCAGAAGACATCGTTTCCAGATCATAAACATCCTCATGGTGTCCAGTGCAATGAGTAAAACACGTCTGCAAACAGCAATGTAAATCATTGATGAATCTCAGGAAATCAGATATGGTAGCTAGTCTCCAAATATGGTTCTCCAATGAACCACGTCTACCAGTATTCACACCAGGAGTGGGCATCTCATCCTTCAATCAAGGCTGCTCCTGTATTAAATGGAATGTGGCAAAAATGATGTTAAGAGATTTACAAGGCTAGGTCCCAAGAAACCATCTAGTCTCTCTCTAGGATACTTCTTCCGAAATCAGTTGCTATAGAATAAAGTGTTCATAGCACTTGCAGAGGCTACATGTAGACACTCCAGTAGATGGTCCCAATGATTCTACAACTGACAACCAGCATCAACTGCAATCCATGAAAATGGGCTATCTTGAATCCCCTGCCCAATAAAATCATCAGGTGGCCTTATCCCCAACCACCATTTCACTGCAACCTCGTGAGGGACCCCAGGCAAGTTCAGTCAACCCAAGAACCATGAAGGATAACAATAAATCTTGTTTCAAGCAGTGAAGTTTGGCATGTACTTTGGCTTCCTGTGTCACTTCCAATGTGTGTGTGTGTGTGTGGGGGGGGGCTTCCCACATAAGCCCAAGCAATTCTCAGATACCATCAGGGTGTCATAATTCAAATCAGTTCTGATGCTATTTACCTGGAGATCGCATCAGATTCCATAGGATGAACACTCAGTTCTACGACACTGCCCCTCACCAACGTGAGACACAAGTCACAGGTTCAGATTGTTACCCATGCTTCTGAACAATCTATATATTAGAGGTTCCTACAGCCTCCTCTCAGGTTTGATCAGTTTGGTAAGCTGCTCACAGAATTCAAAGTAACATTTTACTTACTAGATCCCCAGTTTATTATAATAGGACATAATTCAGGAATAGTCAGACAGAAGAGATGACTAGAATAGGTATGGGGGAAAGACCAGGAGATTCCATGCCCACTCCAGGTGCCATTCTTCGCAAATCTCTGTGTGTTTCACCAACCCAGATGTTCTCTAACCCAGTGCTTTTAGAGTTTTGTGGCGACTTCATTACATAGATATACTTGATTGAATCATTGGCCATTGGCAACAGAATCAATCTCCTGTCCCTTTCCCCTCCCTGGAGGTCAGGCTCTGAGACTAACTGTTCCTATTCTCTAATCTCTAATGTGGTTCCTATCCTCTAATGTGGTTGGTTTCTCTGGCAACTAACTCTCCATTCTTAGGTGACCAAGGGGACATTCCAAAAGTCACTTCCTTAACATAACAAAAGACCCCTTTGCTAAAATCATAACTTAGGAAATTCCAAGAAGCTCTGTGCCAGAAATGGAGATGAAGACCAAACATATATTTATTATTGTAAAGCACAATAACACAGGATGGTTGCAGCAAAGTATGCCAAGAATGCTAGAGTTCACTAAATATTTTGAGAGGAAAAAAAAAGTACAGAAAGAAGAAAGCAAAGAAGCAAACACAGACACTTAGAAAAGTATTGGGACTGTTGGAACCAGAATAGCAGATTTATCAAAGGCAACTCTAGAACCAAAATGAAAGTGGAGTAACAACTTCAAATTTCTGAAGGAAAATTATTTTTATCTTAGAATTTCACACTGCCTAAACTATTAACAAATGGGAAGGTTAACAACAACAACAACAAAATATATAAAATCTGCTTGAGACATACAAAGCCTTAAAATGTTTGCCTCTCAAAAATGGCTGTTATCAACGAAAGAAGTAAATGAAGGATTCAGGAAAAGTGGAAAACAACCAGGATACCGTATAAAAGTAGTCCTAACACGCAAACACTAGATAGGCCTGGAGGCCAAATCATAAGTCAAATCAGGAAATGAAGGGCATCAAGGCCAAGATCTATAGAAAAGGACAAAGTACTAGTGGATAAACTGACACTTTAAGCTTTGGGACAAGAGTACTAATAGGTTTATTATGGACTTATGGGACACTGGTAAGTTCATAAAAGGAAGTATTTATATACTATTAGGTTATAGATATGGATTACTGATTGAATGAGTCTTGGTGATATAAGTGTCGATGCAAGACATAAAAAGAGATATTGGATGTGGGGATGCCTGTGGGGAATACAGGAAGGTGGTGAAGAAGACACAGGTTCCAGTTTTGTTACAAAACATTTAATATAAATTGACTTTTTAAACTATGTGCAAGTTTTATTAAAGACCTTAGTAAAAAGCCCAGAAGAGAAATTTTCAAAAGTACGCATCTTTACAGTCTTAGGCTATAAATGCAAATGAATACATAAATCTACAAACTACTATAGCAGAGAAAGGAGCGAATGAGAGAGCTCTTCTCCAAATACCACAAGAACAAAAGATAGAATCCATATTTTAAATTTCTGCCCATTTGATGGGTGAAAAAATAGCAACAAAATGTGGGCTTAGTTTGTATTTGTCCCATCATTACTGAACCAGGACATCTATTCCAATGTTTACTGGCATGTTTTCTCCAGGAAATGTCATGTCTATTTCCTTCTCCCACTTTCTGTTGAGTTGCTTGTCTTTGGGGGCATGTGTGAGTTCAGTTGTAGATTTTGCTGCCGTTCTGGACAGTTCCCCAGGATTGCCTGACTGTCCACACTTGTCTTCCTCAACAGGTACATAAAAATCCCACTCTCAACCAAATGTTATGTTTTTTTCTAATTTCTTAAACTAAACCTTCATTATTTCTCATTATTCTTATTTCTTCTCCTCCAGCTACCTGGAAGGCCAATACTTGATTTCTGGTCTTGCAGAGGGGCTCAGACACAGCTACACTGCACAGTGTCCATTGGAATAATCCGTACAGGAGAAATTCACACATAGGAAAATGCGAATGATGAGTTTGCGGGTTGGAGTTTCCTGTCACTCCCCACCATCTCGATCCATTCTCTCTTACTTTTCTTGATAGACACAGGGGAAGGGCAGTAAGTCCAGTCTTTAAGAAGACATTCAACAGACGGATGAACTATTAGCCTCCCATTCTTTATAGCCAACAACATTTTAGCAAGCAATTTGCTTACAGAGCCACATTTGTTTGCTTTTAAATAAAATTATATGTGTTTAGATATACACCATGGTGTTTTGGTATATGTATACACATTGTGAAATGATTATTACAGATAAGTTAATTTATATCCATCAACTCACGTTGTTACCTTTTTGTGTGTGTGGTAAGAACACCTAAGCCCTACTCGCAAACAAATTCTATACTATGCAGTATTATTAACATAATGTATATTGAGTCTCTAGAACTTAGTCATACTACATAACTGAGACTCCATACCCTTTGACCAACATCTCCTACATTTGTTTTTGCAATATGAGTACAACTTTCCCCTCCTTTTCTCTGTGCAGAGGAAAGGAAAAACATTTCTCAACACAACATTGTGCTCTCTATAGAGGCAAGTGTTGGATAAATCTCTACTTCCTTCCTTTCCTGTAACTCCTATATGAGACTTACCTCTCATATGGACTCAGGTAGGAGCATACAGATTGGTCCTGGAGTGGGACAGTTGTGGTGCTTGGTTGATAGTAAGTCATAGGTATGCAAATGTACTCCCAGGTGTTAAATTCATTTTTAAAATGTGTATTTAGTTCTGTTTGTCACCACCATTTGTCCCTGTCTTGGGACTGCAAGGCAAGAGGACAGGTTCCACTTGATATCCTGTTTAATAAATATTTTAAGTGTGCAAACTGAAGATTTAAAACAGGTAAAAACCTTTTATCCATGGACAACACCTGAATTCAGTATTCTTCCAAAACAGACACTAAAATATAGGAGTCATTTCAGAAAGTCCAAATGTGCAAGGCCAAAATATACCAATAGAATTTTCATTAATGTGGGATCTATTGCTGTGGACTCAGACCCACTAAAGATTCTAGAGAGCATACACCTCAGCATTGCCTCCCTGAGGAACAGGGATGGGGTAGCTGACATGTTGGACTTCACAACGTTCCCAGTCTTCATTAGATCAGCATTGACCTTAGGAACACTAAATGCCGTCTTCTACAGGGCTGCCTCTCCTGTGTGTTTAGTAAGCTTCGCAAACATAAGAAGATGTGTCTGTGCAGAGAGATGAAAAGGCACAGGTAGTTTAAAAATAATAAGAGCTCTTCGATTTCTACAAACTCCCCCACCCCACCTGCCAGTGAACTTGGAGATGGACTAAGAGATGCTGGACAGAGTCTCAAGATCAGCTGTGGTAAAGCAGTAGTCATGCGGCTAAAGTTTTCTGATTCTAAATTCAGTTGTCTATGTGCTTCTAATTATCCATATTTCAATTACAGGAGAGAGATTGGTGGTTTCCATGGAAACCTCAGAGAGACAAAAAATACAGAAGAATTTCAGTTTTCCAAGCCTTTTATTTTTATTTTTTGTTTATCTTATCAGCTATTTAAGTTTGACTAGTATACATCTGTCCTAAGAGGAAGGAAATAAATTACTTCTTGTGCTAAAATGATCTTGCATCTGTGGACAAAATGAGAAATTTAATAGGCTATCTTATGTTTCTCTGCAATTAATCCAAACTGATAAACATTATTGTTAACTTATCATAATAGATGATAAAAAAAGTTAAATTACAACGAATTCACAGGTTTAGGCTACATCTAGCCAAGAAAAATCTTGGAGAAATCTTGGCCGTTGAAAAAATATCTTTGACACTGCTTTATACGTGAAGGTGTCTATTTATTGCCATTAGAGGACATTCTGTAGGTAGCTTTCAAACTCATTTGATAATTGAATGGACATATTCCATAGATAGTATATCTCATTATAACTGTAGAAAAGTGTTTAGACCTAAGGCTAAAAGAATATTTAACCAAGTTTTGTGTCACGTATTTTTGCTAAAAGAATAGTTCTGGTCCCTCATAAGAACCAAAAAAAAAAAAAAAAAAGGAAAAAAATTTTAAAAAACATGGAAAAGCTGGGAGCAGGCACAGATGAGGAAGGAGATAATGGTGACAGTGCTGGAAAAAAGTGGAGCACCTCTTGCCTTGGGTATCTGAAGCATCCCAAGACAATTTAGCATAATTGAAGGGTTTGTGATAAAGATGTCTAGGAGAGAAGAGCCTGAGGGAAGAACAATGACAAGGAACAATAAGAAATCCCCTTGTGTGGAGTTCTCTCTGTCTGCAAAATGGAGACAGCTCTTTTTATGAAGACTCCCTTAGACTGGACTGTTGTGAGGTTCTGACTCTTTGTAGGCAGTCTACAAAATTAATATAATTTGCATGCATATTTTTATATTAATTATAATTATCAAGATGTATTTGAGTTCTTAAGAGGCTATTGGGAATCTCTATTCCTCAGCATCTCATAAATTCTAAGATGTGCTTAATTAAGACTAAGTGATATGGGAGATGCTAACAGTGAATAGGATCCTTGGGGTATTTGAAATATGGGTAGGACATTCTTAGACTGGGGCGTGGGGATGAGTTCATGACCCCAAATTAAAGACATGGAAGAAATTGGGTTTGACAGTTGATAAAGGGAGTAAGTTTGGCATAGATATTGGGAATAAGTAAGTTCTATACATATACAATCTGTAGTTATATTTGTAAATTGTAATATGGGTGGGAGCTTACTCTACTCAAACCCAGGAAGGCAATAAGTAAAACAGACAAAAAGAAACTCCCGACTCAGAAAGCAAATAAGGAAAAAAATTAAATTGTGTGTCAAAACAAAAGGCAATTTAAAAGAAAAACAGACACTGTTTTGTCATTTAAGTAAAGAAATCATGAGCTGATAATGGACACTCCTAGATGCATTAAGCTGGGATATTCTTTAATTTTTTAATTAATTTATTCACTCATTAGACAGTAACTGAACAAAAGCCATGTGAAAATCCTGTGTCAATCAGATCTAAAAGCTGAGAAGTCTCCAAACATCTTCAAATGTTGTATAATTGTATTCAATATGGGTTTTATTTCTTCATTTGCTGACATGTATATGATTTATATTATGATAAATCTTCATGTTCTTAAAATAAAATTATTTTGCCCACTCAAATATATTGGCCTGAGAGAGTTTTATATAAATACCTGATTCCTAACAAAAACCTCATGAAGGATGAGAAGAGAGATAATCTACTCCTGCTGTGCAAAAGTCATTTTCACGTACATTATCTATTTTATTAATAGTTCAATATTAGTTGAATAGTTCAATATTTATAATTGGTTGAATCGACTTGAACTATATTGAAGGATCACTATGTCTCAAGCTTTGTGCTAGGCTAGCTGGGTACTATAATTTACTTTAAGAGTAATTTATGGTATTTGCCCTCACAGAACTTCAAGCGTGAGAGATAGAAATACACATATGCAATGGATTTTGACCCCCTAAAATATGCTGCGCATAACGATAGAGGTATGCACCGAATACAATGACATCAAAACACATTTGAGGTGGGTCGAGGTGATATTATTATCTGACTCCAGGCGAAACTCAAGATATCGAACAACTTATGCAGAGGTAACTGATGATAAATGACTACATGGCAAAGGCAGTACAGGAGACAACGGTTTGAGTGCAAGTCAAGAGTTCTTCATGGGACCGGGAAAATCGCCTTCCATGAAGGATTTGTTAGTGAGATTGGGTGGGGCAGAGGCAAGAACAGAAAACCCAGGTAACTTGAATAGAACTATTGCCGCCTCCACTTCTTTGAGTGTAACATTTTTCTCCTTCCATAATGTTATTTTTGTCTCTCCGTGCAGGAGCTGTGGTAGAGGAAGCCTTCGATCCAACATTCACTGCTTGATCTGGTGTGTGCCCTTGTGCACTGGCAATAATGAATCCTGATGCTTGTACTACCGAGAGAGAAAAAAAAATGTTTTGGGAGTACAGCTGCCATCTACATAAAAGAGAAAACAAACAAACAAACAAACATAGTGTCTTAGCAAATGTTGCCCTACATTTGTAAATGTAAATGTAAATGTAAAAATGTAACTTTTTTACATTTGTTATTTGACGCATATTTGGTTTTCTTTTCTTTTTGTGTTTATCTGTTCTTCTATCCCCTAAGGCTCTTTGTTGAAAGACTTCACCGAAGAAATTGGTAACTCTGCTAAATAAATGGTGATGAAAGTATGATGTTTCCCCAGGAATAAAAATAAGTCCAATTTCACTTTGGTTTAATAATTTTATTATTAAATTAAATTCACTTACTGAATTTAAAGCAGATTCAAAGCAAAGAATCCCTTAATTCTCCTGAAGCATCTAATAATCAAAAATCCAATAAGAAACACAATGATGACCTTTCTCTCTGGGACTCATGTCTGGATTAGCATCGACGGCCACAGAATGGATGCAGGTTTCAAATCGCCATTAATTTCAAAGTAAACTCTGTGCACCACAGAGAATAAAAGGAAAACTATGCAGTATGTGGATAATTCCACCTAGGACAATTTCCCGGGTCTGACACTGAATTTGGGAACACTTGAACTTGAAATCATAAATCATAGATCTTAGCAACTGGAAAGTTCCGAAGCTCTGCTCAGATTCTTCTTCTTCTTCTTCTTTTTTTTTTTTTTTTTTTTTTTTAATCATCTACAGCACTAAGATAAATGCTAGAGAATTATGTCCTCTCCGGGAAAAGGGAAACAAAATAATTTCAAATAAAATATGAAGACACCTTTGCCTACGATCTTTCTGAAACTTCCTTCCTGCTTCTGTAGAACATGATTAAGAGCTTTAGTCGGTGTTATGATGGATTAGCTTAATTCAGGCGGGTCTTGTTGCCCCAACAGGCCACCCTTGAGTGGTTACGTAAACCCAGATTTAAATCAATAGAAGCTTGAATTGTTTGTACTAGAGATATTTGTTCTTGGAATTGGGTACTTATTTGCCTAGGAGATTTCTAAAGTATCATATCTTAGTGGGAGGTAAATATGGTTTATTGTCCTGTCAGTGACTGGAAACCTGCGCTAAAACACAAGCATCTTGAGTCTGCTATTTGTCGAGTGTTTGGGGAAATGTTAATTGGATAGAAACTGGTACTTTCCTAACTCAGGGGCCAAAGAGGGCCTCAGAAATTATAGATGCCTCTATTTCAATGGAGACCTGACGTACAATGTGAAAATAAAAAATATGTTAAGAGCTATTGAGTCAGGTACAATCAGACCTTTAAAGAAGTATAAACCCATTCCCTGGCAGTGGCACCAAGACCTTACCATCTTTGTAAGGAGGCAACACAAGAAATAGAGCAAGAAATAACAGAGAAAAAACATAAATATCATGTTGTACAGTGCGTGTGACGAGTGCAGCAAAACGTGAGAGAAAGAGGAGTTATTAAAATTCAGGTACACATGAAAAACATTAAGACAGCTGTGAGGACTCAAGAGGGACTTTAAGGGATAAATCAAATTTTGATTGGCACAAGAGAATGAGAAGGTCAGCAGTGTTTCAAGAGGATGTGAGAGCAATGGCGAAGGAGTAGAAGGGGCCATATACATGAAGGAATAGTTAATTCAGAGAAGTGAACGGTGAACTTGGGCAGCTGGGTTTTCTGTTTTGTAGGATCTTGAAAGACAGACTTAGCATTAAATCTACAATCCTTGGTAGTGAAGAATTATTTTATATTCTTGAGTAAGCAGGGAACATTGAAAAAAACATATGTGCGCATGTAAGTGACATATATGCAATGTGTGAATGTGCCCTATACATACATATACTATATATATGGTGTATATAGCTGCAAAATATACATATATATAGTATACATATACTTATAGTGCATTTCTAACATATAAGAGGGAAGAAAGGAAGAACGGGAGGGAGGGAGGGAGGCAGGGAAGAAGGAAGGAAGGAAGGAAGGAAGGAAGGAAGGAAGGAAGGAAGGAAAGATAAAGGAAAGAAAAAGGGTGAACAAAGGAAAACTTGGAGCAGCCAACAAGTAGGTTTAGAAGGAAAGGAGACTGAAGGCACACAGATTAATTAAAAAGCTCTTAAATTTATTCAGCAAAGGGGCCGATGAGAACTCACACTAAGATGGTAGCAGTGTGGACACCTCCACAGACTGACTCTTTAGGCCATTTGCTTAAATAAATATAATGTGTGAGGGAAATAAATGAGAGAAAAGATAACACAGTTTTAATTCTGTGCTTATTATATATATGTGTGTGTGTGTGTGTGTGTGTGTGTGTGTGTTTACATATGTGTTTATATGTATATATATTTACTGGATGCATGAATACATATATGTGTGTGTATGTGTATATATATACATATATATATTTCAATTGGATGCATGAATAATAATGTTATGCACTATTGACAAAAAGCTGATTTGCAGAGAAATGCGATGGTTTTCTTGTCATCTAGTGGCAGTCTGGCATGCATTTAGAGCCCATAACAATGTGGTCATCACGTTTATTCCCTGAGGAGTGCCTAGAACCAAAGATAAATACCATTTTTCAGTAGTTAGCAAAAAATGATCTTTGTGGTTAAAAAACCTACAGCATTCTTCTTTAACCTTTCCTTTTGAAGTAATTTTACACTAACATTAGGGTACAAAAGTGGTACAGAGCTCCCTTTACTCCATGACTGTAATGTCACTTAGAGATCATTTCCATTTTGCACTAGAAGAAAGGATTAGCAATGGTAAATAGAGGGGCACCTGGGTGGCTCAGTCGGTTGAGCTTCTGACTTCAGCTCAGGTCATGATCTCACGGTTTGTGGGTTCGAGCCCTGCTCTGTGCTGACAACTTGCTCAGAGCCTGGAGCCTGCTTCCCATTCTGTGTCTCCTTCTCTCTCTCTGCCCCTCCTCTGCTCATGCTCTGTCTCTCTCTGTCTCTCAAAAAATAAATACATGTCAAAAAAAATTAAACAAAAAAGAAATGGTAAATAGAACATTACAGAAGGAGAACTGGAATGGCCATGTTCGAGCTACACTCTAGTTTCAAGACCACTCAAGGTCAAAATAATTATTTTCCTCCTTTTCCTTATTTATTGCCCTTGGTTCACATGTAGGGGTTGTGTGTGTGTGTGTGTGTGTGTGTGTGCGTGTGTGTGTGTGTGTGTAAATGTTTATCCTTCTGTTTTTTTAATAAAAATTGGAATACACAGAACACACTGTATACACTCTCATGAATATTTTGGATGAAATTTTCTATCTTCCCCTCCACTTTCCTAATTAAAGAGGTTGAAAAACCAATGTCTATATTTTGCACAATCCCTCGTACTGAGGTTTTAGTATGCAAATTAGGTTTCATGAATTCGATGCATGCCAATGAAATTCGAAGACAGACGTGAGTTTGAAAGCCCTCTTCTGGCTGTTATTACTGCAAAGGCAGTAAGCAGAAACAGTACCTTGAGCTCCTGTTTTCCAATCTGAGGGTTATGAATTTTACCTCATTTTAATTCTTTTACCTTCCTATTGTAGATGATGTTCACGATCTTTTCTTATTTGACCTGCCACTTGATTTTCTGATCTGTGAATTGTCTACTCATACCTTTTCCCCATGCTGCTTGTTTTCTTGTTCATATATTTTAGTAACTCTTTATATGTCCTGGATATAAATGTGCTCATGTATATTTCAAGCACTTAATGCCAAACATTATTTTTCAATTTTAAGTTATTACTTATTATTGCATTTCTGTATCCTAAATTTTTCTTCCCTGCAGCCATATTATGAAGACACTATTCTGTCTTTAGCTCTAACACATTGCAAGTTCTAGTTTCTACAGTTATGTCACTAGTACAATTAAATGTATTTTGTGTATTGTGTGAGATAATCAGATATTATTCTTTTTTGATATGGAGTCAATCTCCTCGACATCATTTATTTTCAAAATCCACTCTTCTTTAGTAATTCATGTTATCAGTTGTTAAATATCCTGAACGTTCTCTGTATTTCTTCTTCCATTTCTCAGTCCTGTTCGACTAGTATATTTGTGCATTTTTAAGCAGCATGTACGTTTTTATATCAGTGTATATGTGTAGTAAGTCTTGACGGTTGGAAGGAAAAGCCTCATCCTCTTATTGCAATTTCTTTAATTACTTTTTTTCCCTCTTTTCCTCATCATTATTTTGTCATCCAAATTTTAAGATCAACTTTTCAAAAATTTTTATGAAAATATGTGTTTTCACTAAGATTACATTGAGTTTCTTAATTTATTTGAGTTGAAACAACGTATTTCCATACCTCGTAAAATATTCATCTGGGTCTTCTTTCACACCTTTCAATACAAATACAAAAAGATCTTAAGTTTTTCACATTTTTTCTTAAATGACTTATTTTTATTCTTTTAATCGGTTGTTATTAAATTATCAGTGTTCTTGTGGGGAAGGTGGAGGATGTGGAATAGTATCTGAGAGGAGAATTGAGAGAAAGACGGAATATGTTTTCTCATCCAATAAATCCTTGTGTTTGTACTATTTGTTTCCTTAGATCGATTATAAATATGTTTTTCTCTTTTCAATCTATAGTTCCTTTCTCTCTCTCTCTCTCACTTCCTCTCTGTCTCTCTCTCCTTGTCCTCTGTCTCTGTCTCTTTTTTGCATGGGCTAGGACATCCAATGAAAATGACAAAGAAATGGAAAAGAAATGAAAAGACAAGTATTCTTACCTTCTTCTACCATAGTGGAAATAATTCCAACTTTGTCGTCATTAAAATGATATGTAACTTTTATATAATATGCTAAGTAAACAAAACCCTTTTACTAGCTGGTTCTAAATGGTTATGATAAATGTGAATTAAACGTTAATCATTAATTATTTATAGCCATACATTTTCATCTTTTGTAATAATAATATAAATAATTGGGTTAAATAGACTTCCTCAGTTTTAATCATCTTTATATATCACCTTCTTGGGATAATTCTAATTTATCATAATGTATAATTATTTGCAAATATTGCTGGTTACCAATTATAAATATGATTTTTGATAACTATATTCTTAAATGAGACTTGGCTTTAAATTTCTGTTTTCATACTGTGCTTTTCCAGTTTTGGCATCAATATTCACCACATTGAATTTGCGACTTCCAATTTCTCTACTTAACAATCTGTATAACCTTGGGGTGATCATTCCTTAGAGATTTGATTTACCAAAAAAAAAATATGGAAGGTTTTTCCTATGGAACAGACGTGAAGTAGAATTGATAAATAATAATGACTTATTTTAATATTTAATTTGTATTTTGTATTTTCTAAAGGAAGAACGAAATTAAATGGCTGTTCATGAATTTACCTTTTTTTTCTTTTTAGTGAAATATTTTAATACTCTGCTATATTTGTTTCTCTTATGGTTATTCCTATTTATATGTAAGGGCTCCTTGCCTCTGTGTCCTGGGTTTTCCTCTATTTTCAGTGTTTTGGTGGTAGTTGTAGTTGTTGTAGTGACAGCAGTATTGTTGTCCATGGAATTTCTGGCCAAAATTATTTTTAATATTTTATATATCTAAGTTCATCCTATTTTCCTTTGGTTTCTATTGAAGATAGCTGTACATCTATATAGATATAGTTATATAGATATACATCCATATATTTTAATTTAAAACTTGTAGGGTCTCCTTTTTTAAGTGATTACATCTTTGATCTATCATTTATTTTTATATGAGCACTTAAGGTAAAATCCAATAATATTTTTTCCCAAATAACCATATATTTTGTGAAAGGGATGGCCATTTACTCTTACACCGTTTAATGTAATGCTCTTTTTCCTACTATAGCTGTAAAGTTGGGTTAATTATGCTGAGTAGCCAACAAATGCAAATCACTGCGACCTAAAACAAGGTTTGATGTCTCACTGACACTATCATTGTCCTTTTTCTATTCCGGGATTCATTTAGGAATACCGCATAGTATGCATTCATGACATCTCCTTATTATGCCCTCCTCCAATAGTTCTCAGTTGTTTCTTGTTTTTCTTGATCTTAACAGTTTTGGAGAGCACTGGTCAGGCATTTTGCAGAATATCCCTCACCTTGAGTCTATCGGACAGATTCTCATAATTAGACTAGGGTTTGAGTTTTGGGGAAGAATAGCACAGAGATAAAGTTCCCTTCTCATTCCATCACATCAGGGGTCCATGATATCAATATGACATGTTTCTTCACTGTAAAGTTATTATTTTTTTTCTCTCCATTCTTTGGAAACAATTCAATAAACCGGCCCACATTCAAGAGCAACAGAATTAAGCTCACTTCTCTGAGGGGAGATTAGATATACTGTGTGGAATTCTTTTGTAAGGATAATTTATTCTTTCTCTCTCATGTATTTGTTTAATCATATATATATATATATATATATATCTCACTGTGGGGTCATGGATGTTTACTTTATAATATTCTATTTTAATTTTATTTTTGTGTTATTCTTTTAGGTTTTTATCTATGTTATAGCAATTCTTTTACTAAACACTGAAACAGTAAAACAAACAAACAAATATATTGGGCATATTCATTTCTGAAAAGTTCGAAAAAACTCATCTGGGCAACCATTTCAAGAACTGGGTAGGTAGCACTTTGATCATCTTCTCCTTTTTTTCTAGCTTCTCTTATGTCTATTAATGTGTTTGACATTTGAGAGTCAACGAGGCATATTGCATTGATACACCAAAATGGGTATTATATGCCCTGTATATCCAAAATGATCCAAAAATGAGACATTTCGTCTGAATCTGAAGACATTTGAATGTCTGATCAAACTTCTGGCTGTGCTCTTAAATGTGTATTTACTGAATTTACATTTTATAAGTTTAATTTTGCCTTTCTTTTATGTCTCTTTTTTAGAGTCCTCAAATAATGCATAAAATTATGGGTTTTGTGTCATTTATTACAGATTTTTATGTTTGGGTTATAGTTTCTTAATGTAGCAAGAAATGTAAACTCAAACTGTACCTATTATGGACGCATTCACATGCTTTTATCCAGAAAATGATAATGCCATACCGTCTGTATTCAGGGATACTAATTGCCAGACAAACTTGTATATGCCTCATTGCAGGGAGGTTATCTCTTGCTCAAGAGTTTTGTGACTTACCACGTTTGTGTTGACAGGCTTTTCCTAAGATAATATCATATCACAGTGTTTTAGTAGTACCTGTCAGACAGAATTATCCTTCCTTGACAGTAATTTGTCTTTCAGAATTTCGAGTGTCTCCTGCTTTTAAATCCTTTTCATCTGTCACCAGGTCCATATTGGTCCTTTAATTAGATTTTTCTTAAGTTTGAGCAATATTTTAGCTTAATTCTCAGAGAGACATTGAAATTAACCCCCTCATTTTCTTCCCATCCTTTCCTATTAGTTTCCTTGAAGCTGACTAGAAGTTCTTGGATTATTTTATTCATCATCAGAGTAGCTATATATAGATTTGTAGAAAGCTTGGACATCCTTGCATTTCTCATTATACTGATTTTATTAGTAGGCAGGCTTCCCTTCCGTGGTCTTCCTAGAAAAAAAAAATAGTCAAAAGCTTGCATTTATCAACATCAGAAAGCAAAAAAAAATGTATAAATTGTCATGAAGACTTAGCATATCATTCAGGCACAAAAACTATAAGTTCCAAGAGAAAGAGGCAGAGACTTATGTATGTGCTATAACTTGGAGACTTTGCCAGAGAAGACATGATAAAATATGACGCACGGGCTTGTTCCATCCAAGGAGTCCTCATTCTGCCTGTTTTAGTGCAGAACCATGTACTAGACAAAAACTATACATGTTTTTTTTTGTTTGTTTTTTTGTTTTTTATTCTCCTGTGGTTACTTTCTTCTCCTGTGTAGACTTGGAAGTGTAGCTACTTTTCAACTGGTAGAGGGTTCACAAAACCTTTCTCATGGAAACTTGTCCTGTTCCATTAAAGAGAAACATAATCAAGTAGCTGGAATCAGTTTTAATCACTTTATGTAAGATAAAGGAAAGATACAGGATAGTCAAAAGAAACGGGATTTATTAAAGCTTAGCAAGGATGCGAGAAGTGACACACACATTGACGGGCTAATGTTAGGAGAAAGGAGAATGCACGCACTCCCCAATCGGCTTATTTTTGCTGATGGTAAAGATAGTTTTAAATTTAAGAAGGCCAAAATAAGAGAGAGCAGTGTGAATTGGATAAAGGTCTATTTCATTCTGACCCTGTCTACAGTGGTAATGGTTTATATGTGCCAAGGAAGCCATTTAGAGGAATGCACTCTGCTGATTCTGGAGTAATAAAACTAAACCTACTTAAAAAGTCTGAGTCACATCATAGAAAACATTACAACGTTTAAACAGAGTAACTGTGTGACCTTTGACAAGTCACTTCCTATCTTTGGTCCACAATCTGTAAGATCCCTTCCAATTCAAAATCTTCAGACTCTAAGACAATGCTAGTTGATAGGTGGTTCCAGAACGAGCAGCACCAACATAAGTTGCAAATTCTTAGAACCCATTTCACACTTACTGAATCAGAATCTCTGGGTGGGGTGGAGGGATTGGTTTTAACAAGTTCTCCTGGTAATTCTTATGAAAACTGAAGTTGAAAAGCACCGCTCTGAGACATTCGATGACAGTTGGAAATAAGTAAAACATGCAAACACATAGGCTACAGGGAACAACAGGAAGTTCTGAGAGAAGATGGGGTTTCTCTCTGGGTAGAGAAGCAACCAGTGGACAAAGCTGAGAATACGTTTCTTGTTGTGGTAAAACACGTCTTGGCCAAATCTAAACAGAAGTGAATGGTGATGGTTGTCCGTTAGGAGGAATTCTTTTTCTTTGTCTTGTCACAACAGTGGTGTCACTAGAGTGCAGTCTCACTCTGATTCCAGAACCAACTAAGGTGGAAAGTCTTGCTAATAAAAAAAAACTTGGCAAAGAGTACACGCTTACATGCTCACAGTGTGCTTTGCCCTCTGTGGCACTCTGGAGGCTGGTCCTTCTGCCATGAACTTGCTGCAGCTTTCGGGTCTCCAAATGCACAGAAGTCCATTTTTCTTTTTCTTTTTTTAAAATTTTTTTTCAACGTTTATTTATTTTTGGGACAGAGAGAGACAGAGCATGAACGGGGGAGGGGCAGAGAGAGAGGGAGACACAGAATCGGAAACAGGCTCCAGGCTCTGAGCCATCAGCCCAGAGCCGACGCGGGGCTCGAACTCATGGACCGCGAGATCGTGACCTGGCTGAAGTCGGACGCTTAACCGACTGCGCCACCCAGGCGCCCTGCAGAAGTCCATTTTTCTTTATGACACCCAAGATCACACTACAGACTATAACACTGCCAGTCTTCCAGCCCTGACACTGCCCCTGCAAAGAAAAGACCCTGTAGTAATAACAGTAATTACCTTCCTATCACGCATAGAAAACTCATGATTCAAACAAGACTTTCCCTGGGCACTTATATCAGCTTTACCGTACCTGTGGCCATATTTTTGAAAGAAAAAAAAATAACAATAGAGAGAAAAGAGAATCAACCAGGAAAACATACCAGGAGCAAAATAAAAAGCTGATATCCCCCATAATGCAAAAGAATGGCACTATCCAGGACAGGGGATCTGATGACCAGCAAATACATTCAGAACAGCTGGACCCAAGTTAAAGGACCACAATCGTCATGTTACTCTACACTATTTAGCATGTTCTTATGGAAATGGTTTACCCAATCAGAAGTTCAAGAGTTTAATCCTAGCAGGGAAAAAAAAAAAAAGTAATGACATCTGAAATATTTAAGGTAGCTAGAGAAACCAACCATTACTGCCACAGGAAGTCCACAATAAATCTTTATTGAATATAGCAATAAATGAATAGATGAACGAATGAACAAATGACAACTTGTGTAAGTAAGCTTTTTCAAATACAAAAGGTAAGACAGAAAATGGGATTTTATTCCGGTTATTCAAGTACAACAACTCCTATTATTTTCCCCATTGATTGTATGGAAAAAGAAGAGGAACTCTGAGAAGTACACATGTACAAAGACATTAAATGTCCAAATGAGAAGATGGCATATCATTGTTATAAAGAGCTCAGGCTTTGGTGGCACATTGCTTGAGTTCAAATCTTGACTTTCCCATTTGTTAAACAGATGTTTTAACTTCAATAAGTCTATAAAGGGTGGAAAATGTCCTCATCCCATGGACATGATTTGTAGATCAAATAAGCTGATAGATAAACATAATTTGATATAATACTTTGTGTATTAATTATTTACCCATTATTATTCACATGGTCATTATTAAACGCTACATGTTGCTAAGTAATTTTAGAATGAATGCACTTGTCTGAGAGATGACAAATACTGCTTGTTTCTCTGTTACCTAATGTTTCACTGGTTGACCAGAAAAAAAGGAGTGGGGGGGATGTTGAAGGGAAGGAAACAGCTTGGCCAGACACTGTTGCCCACATGACAATGAGCACCAAATATTTAAGGAGTTAATATTCCAGCAATGCCGAAAACCATGACTTTCAACAGAAATGAAGTTTTCTCCCGTGGCTACAATTTTTTTCCTCTACACACACACACACACACACACACACACACACACACACGTATGCACACACACACAAATGGAAATTATTATATCTTAGGTAAGAAAAAGCTAAGAAGATGAAAGTCATGATCAGAGAATATAAAGTGTTCAGATTAAAGAGAAAATGCATATCACAAAGGGATAGCAAGATGATTCCTACAGTGAACTGCAGATCATATGAAAGATATGGCTTCTGGACTGAGCAGTCATAACAGGGAAAGGAGGAAAGAAGGGAGGGTGGGAAAGAGAGAGGAAGGAAGGAAGGAAGGAAGGAAGGAAGGAAGGAAGGAAGGTGGAAAATAAAAATTCTAGCTTAAAAAGTAAATAGTGCCATCAGTTTCCAGAGTACGTAAGAGAGAAGCAATTCCTCCTTAACTATATTAATGACAAAAATATGGTACATAGAAGGAAATTTTAATTAATATGTAAGCAAGGGCTTTTTTTCTTTTTTTTCTCTTTTCTAAAAAAGTAATCAGGGCTCTGATACAAAGATGTGACATTCAAGAACAGCAGAGTGGGAGACAAAGAGTAGGAGACAGAAAAGGATATCAGAGATTGAACAGAGGAAAACAAGAGATTCAAACCAGCAAGTTTAAAAAATATATGTATTATTTCATAAGAAATAAATTTGGAATTATTGTCAGAATAGTTTGACATGCTTGGGTTTTATGTAAAACTGTGGTTATGATATTATGTAACAATCACAAAATAACTCTGTGGTAGTCATTCCTTGATGTGGATTCCTTTATTTATTTATTTATTTATTTATTTATTTGATTGTTTGTTTAATTAATTTTTTTTTACCATTTTTTAGTTATGGGAGCCATTCTGTGTCAAAAACTAAAACAAAACAAAACAAAACCCTTCCAACCAATTTCAGAGGTGTACATCTGATAGTATAGTTCTTCCCGACTATTAGAGACAAGAGCCAGCTGGCTACAGAAGGTAGAATATACTTGAAACGATCCTCAGATAATACTCGTTTAGGCTTATCACGTACTTATTACATATTGTGCTCTTCATGGAGACTTTCAGCTGTTGACCACAATTACCTATGCCCTTTTCTTTGTAGACTTCCGGTCCTGTGGCATAGAGATGGTCATAATATCAGGAATTGGGCTTCCTGATGCTGGGAACTACATCCTAACTACTAGCTCAGGGTATACTCCAGAAATTGGTAGTAGTCGAGACAACACCTAATACTTTCTGAAGTGGGCTTTGTGCCAAACTTTATGCTTCCTGGGAATTCAATTCTAGCAAATACCCTATGTTTATGGATTTTTATTATCCCTTATTACTGCTAAGGAAACTGAGGCAAATACAGATTAATGCTGGAAGGGCAAGAGCTGACTCTCTAAAACCCACACTTGGCATACGTTGCTTCAAGGAACACCACAGTTTGGTTCAGTGTATAAGCTACTTTCCTAATTTTTTAAAAAGTTTTACTTAATGACTTTTGCAACATGGACACTTATTCATATTAAAAAAATAATTGTAGAACATCTATGTTGAATATCAACTACAGATTTTTCCCCTAAACATAAGCTGGATTATTTACAGTGGATTAAAAAACAAAAATCCAGATTGGACTCAATAAATGAAACAAAGCAAACAAAACAGCTCAGAATGTAAATCTATCATCTCTAATTCTGGCAAACAAATCAAAGAAAACAAAGCATCACTCAGAATACCTTACTATGAACTTTTGCCCTTGACTCATTAAAAGTATTTTTTAGCACTAAAAATGTGTCTACTTTATCTCAAAATGGGTATACTTTCCAGTTCCAGAAGAATTCACTCTCAAATATTAAGGCCAAATGAAAAGCATTACCCATAAAGTGTTAGAAGCCCTTGCAAAGTTTTTATCAAAAACATAAAATATGGTTTAAGTTAGAGTTGACAGATTAAGAAATAAAAATATGGGATGTGTGGTCAAATTTAAATTTCAGATAAATAACAAATTTTGTTTAGTTTAAGTATGTGTTCTGCAATATTTGTGGGATCTACACTAAAAAAAATTCTCTGTTGCCTATCTAAAATCTAAATTAGACCCAACATCCTATATTTTATTTGGCAGCCATAGTTTGAATTTTTTTGAATGAAATAATTTGTAAAATGTTTGAATATAGATATGTCAGATGTGAGTCTTCTCAAGTGATAAATTGATCTCTGATGAAAATAAAAATACAATGTGTATACATTTTTACGGTGGACTCACCTGTTTCATATTGCAGCTTAATTGGCTGTTCAAATGTTTCCTGATGAGCCCTTTTTCATGTTTTTTTAATAATTTTACCCTTTTTTTCTTGTGGATTATCATATTTAATGGGGTGACACTGGAACATTTTTATTTCATGTTTACAAAAGGGAAGTACTGTGATGAATAATTAAATCTAGGATGAGTAATTTTTAGAATTGCCTTGACGAAGCACTGTTGTACTGTTTTACTTTACTTTTTAAAGGGTATATGTACAAACATTAGCCTTTCTTACTCAAATCCTATTAAGATGAAATAAACCAAAGGCAAGTCACAAGTCTCCATCTTGTCCCTCACAGCAAACTCTGTTTAGAAAACACCAGATCTATTCTTGGCAAGATTATTTAAGGGTATGGAGGGAATCAACCCAAAAAGACGTAATTGAAATATCAATATCTGGAACAAAAAGTAACTGAGTATGTTTCCAGAGCCATTGTTAAACTTACTTTATACCCTGTATACCTAACAATAAAATGTTCTAATGTATTTTTCTGACAAGTTAAATTGAAAATAATAGTAATTCAGTAGCTAGATGCAACACTTAAAACACATTTGTATTTGTTTCAACATTCAAAATCTCTAGCTTTTTATCATGCTGATAACCATTGCTAATATTTACCAAGTTCACTTTTTATGCCAGCTTTTCTGTGCTAATTGCTTTATAAGAGTTATCTCCTTTAACCCACTAACACTATGAAACATGCAGTAATATTACCCTCATTTTATTGATTAAGATACTTACCTAATCATATAGATAATAAGTGGCAGTGTAGCTACAAGATAATGCAGAAATCATATAGAAAATAAGTGACAGAACTTCTACAAGATACTGTCCCAGGTGAAGAAAACATTCTGACCCTGTATAAAATGGGACGAGAGTGACAGAAATCTACAGAAGGACCCTGAATTAAGATGACATATATCTCTCCATTTGATTGATTAGCCCCAATCCCAATAAGTACGTAAAAATATATATAAATTTTTAAATCACGGTCCAAAAAATCTCTCTATGGAAATAAAATAGGTTGTAGAAGCTAAAAAACATCCAATCAGATCTTCCGTGCTATTTGTCTTACAACGTTTTTTTTTTTGTTTTTTAACGTTTTTTTGTTTTTTGTTTTTTTTATTTTTTTTATTTTTGGGACAGAGAGAGACAGAGCATGAACGGGGGAGGGGCAGAGAGAGAGGGAGACACAGAATCAGAAACAGGCTCCAGGCTCTGAGCCATCAGCCCAGAGCCTGACGCGGGGCTCGAACTCACAGACCGCGAGATCGTGACCTGGCTGAAGTCGGACGCTTAACCGACTGCGCCACCCAGGCGCCCCGATTTGTCTTAAAGAACTAATGTGGACTCCCTCTGTAATGATTCTCAATCTTGGCTGTCTTTGGGAACTCCTGGGAAGCTTTAAAAAGTACTGATGCCTGGATTCCCTGCCAGATTCCCTGATTGAGTCTACCCGGGCTATGGCCTGGGTGCCAGGATATTGTAAACTCCCTAATTGGTGGGAAAACAAAGACAAAAAAAAAAATCCACTGTCACTATGTGCAGCATTTAAGTTGGCTCAACCTTAAAGCAGCCATTTAGAGTGGTCTTTGCTGGTGTCTGAACAACATTCAAATTGAACCTACTGCTTTTCTAGCTAGTATATATGAACTACTCCTAAAAATACATTACTTTGAACAGACATCTATCCCAGCTTCTCACTGGGATACAGACCTGGAAAAGTAGGTTTTATCTATTCTCGGAAGAGGGTCAAAAAGAAAGAGGGAAGTTATAACATACATGGAGATACAAAAAAAAACTTGCTTAAAAGTACAATAATAATAACAATAACAATAATAAATTGGGAAGACATATCCCCAAAGACCAACACTTCAGAAGCTTCCCTTGTTTCCCAGTGTCTGAGGATAATACTGCAGTCATTCTTGCCCCAGTCCCCCGTTCCCAGCTCCAAATTCTCCTAGCAATTGGCATTCGTCTGGGAAAAGCAAACATACCCATGCATAAAGCCTTTAGCCCTTGAGGTTCCCAGAAAATAAATTAGTCCACATGGTAGATTAGAAATGTAAAAAGAAAAGTAGGGGTTGCTGGCAGGATAGCAACTTGATGACTTAAGAATGTGTAAGTGGCTGTTGGCAACAGGGATTGGCTGTGAACTTTGAGCCCCTCTGGGTTTGTTGGCTGTGGGAGTCCTAATTATGAGCATAATAGATAAACTCATCATGGTCATAACAAGCTACTTAATCTAGTTCTGCTAATAACAGCCAATTAAGTTTGCATTCTGAAATGATTTCTAGAATTGAAGGTAGGTGGACTTTTAATTATGTATTGTTTGAAAACATTAAAGATTTTGAATCAAGGGCTTAAATCATTATCTTTGGTATGTGTAATAGTTCTGATCATACCAAAATTGTCTCCCATGCCTAAAGTAGCAAATCAATGACAAGTGGAGTCAAATTGTTACATCATTTGGATATAGGAGATTAGTATTATGTGTTTATACTATTTCTTCCTCTAGACGTTCCATTATTTCTGGTTAATTTTCATCAAGATACCAAGTGGTCTTTTATGTCTATTTTTATTTCCCAGCACTGATTCTAACTACCTAACATTTGTTTGAATTTGGATTTAATAAATGCCTTCTTCTCAACCCCTACAGCTAAGCGTTTGAACTAGTGGGTGGGTAATGAAGATATATAAAGATAAAGAGGAGAGAGGAACACTGGAATTACATATATTAGGTCTGCAGTGTCTAAAGATGTTTGCAATGCTTTGATTTTGCTGTAGCTGCTGGTGGAAATAGAAGATGAATAAATATAAACTTAAATCACGGTCTAAGATATAGGCAAAGGAGCCTCAATTTGGCCGCATGTCTCTTTCTGTAAACACAATTTGCAGCTAACGGAAGTAAAAGAACGATTGCTTTCTAAATTCACATTTTGGAATCTCTCTATGTACTTATTTGTGTTTATCTGTTGGATTGTTGGCTTTGTTCTGTTTTATTAGGTCCTATTTTGAGATGCTTATGGAGAAGAGGAAAGTACGTTTCTCTGTCGATGTATAATAGGAGAGTTTTGGGGAATGCCTGGGTGGCTCAGTTGGATGAGTATCCGACTACTGATTTTAGCTCAGATTATGATCTCACAGTTTGTGAGTTCAAGCCCCATGTCAGGCTCTGCACTGACAGCAAGGAGCCTGCTTGGGATTCTTTCTCTCTCCCTCTCTCTCTCTCTGCTTCTCTTTCTTTCTCTCTCTCCTTCTCAAAAATAAATAAATAAACATTTTTTAAAAAAAATAGAAGAGTTTTTGTTGGACACGTGGATTTAGGCATGAATCAGAGTGCCAGCCTATAGTACTGATTCTTGAACGATGGCATGGTCAGAATCTCCTGAAGGGCCTGTGAAAACAAGGATTACTGGGGAGTACCCAAGAATTTATGTTTCTAACAGGTTTCCAGGTGATGCTGATATTGCTGGGCCAGGGACCACCATGTGGACCATAGATCTATTAGCACTAGTAAAACAGTAATATTGAGGAGTATAATATAGAAAGACCGGGCCAGTTTAGTCAGAATGTAAAGTCTCAATTGATTCACTCTACAAACATGAATCCAGATGAAAAACAAAGTGTATTTATGGTTCCTTCATTAGCACATCAGATTTTGTAATTTCCCCAGAAACCAGTTTAACACCAGAGAATGTATTCTTTGCTAGAACCCAGTTTCCATCTTTCTGTCTAAATGTCACTGACATTGATGGGATCTATATACTTTATCCTCCCGCTTTTCATTGACTATTATTATTACTGGTATTATATCTCTACCATCATGAGGAACAACCAAGGCAACATGTTTTTATTAGGTTCTAGACGGTAACTTAGTGTTGGTGTTCAAGTACCTGTTCCTAAATGCCTAAATCTCAGGGTCACTGGATCAAGTAAGACTCATCCTCAAATCCAAATCCAAAGATGCTATTGAAAACCCCAGTGTTGGGTACAACAAGCTTTTATTGCAGTTCTTAAAACCACATTTAGAAAGAAATCCCAATTTCCTGAATAAAGTCTTTGTGGAACTAGAGGTACAAATAATCCCAAAGGGCAAGGCTTAATGGGAATCTAGAGCAGGAATGTGGAGTCATAAATCGTTATACTCCTGACAGCAACAGAATCATGGAGCAAGTTAGAACTGACCCATGAACCACCCAAATGAAACAACAACACAAACTTTCATCTGGGCAGATGGATACCAGGGTTTCTATGGCTTTTTTAACCTTAATCAACCAATCAAATCTGTTTCAGATACTTATGCACTCCTCACACATACAGACATCAATTTCCTGGCCAATCCATTCCTTACTTTACCTTTAGATAATTTCTTTGGCAATTATTTCCTGCCTATGTCACCCATATGTTATTGGAAGGAGGTCTCTGTAGATATTGGTCCTTCTGAAGATACTCAGTGCAAATGATGGATCACAGAGATTACATAAGGTTAGACCAGGAAGAGTCTGTGGAGATGAGCTAATCTAATTTTGTCATTTTACAGATGAATACATTTAGGTGGAGATGAGAGAAAGTCACATGGCCAGTTGGCAACATATGATATAAGAGTGCTGAATTGTGGGGCGCCTGGGTGGCGCAGTCGGTTAAGCGTCCGACTTCAGCCAGGTCACGATCTCGCGGTCCGGGAGTTCGAGCCCCGCGTCGGGCTCTGGGCTGATGGCTCAGAGCCTGGAGCCTGTTTCCGATTCTGTGTCTGCCTCTCTCTCTGCCCCTCCCCCGTTCATGCTCTGTCTCTCTCTGTCCCAAAAATAAATAAACGTTGAAAAAAAAAATTTAAAAAAAAAAAAAAAAGAGTGCTGAATTGTGACTCTCTGCATGGTATACTTTTTCTTACTCAATACACCTTCTTAAGGAATTCAGTTACTCTAGAAGATACCTGTCAAGACTAGCCTGATTTCAAGGTCTGGAAATTGAAATTGATCTACTTGTTTTGTATATTGCATTGTGTATTATGGTTCTATTTTGCAAAGGAACAGGACCAATAGGATATATAGATATGGATATATAGATATTGATGTCTATATGGAGAGGTTTGTTTTAAGAAACTGGCTGACATGATTGTAGGGGCTGGCAAGTCTGAAATTCGTAGGGCAGACCTGAAGGTTGGAAGCTGAGATGAGAGTTGATATTGCAGCCTTGACTCTGAAATCTATAGAGCAAGCCAGCAGCGTGGAAACTCAGGCAGGGTGCGCCTTTTGCAGTCTTGAAACAGAATTGCTTCTTCATCTGGAAACCTTAATTTTTGCCCCTAAGATCTTCAACTGACTGGATGAGATCCACCCACATTATAGAGGGTATTCTGCCTTACTGTAAGTTCCCTGATTGTAAATCTAATCACATCTACAATTACTTTCACAGCAGCATCTAGACCACTGTTTGACCAAAAACCTGGGTATGATAGCCTCGCCGAGTGTGTGCATAATATTAACCATCACATATTGGTTTACCTGTGATTCCTAAATATGGGTTTCATTCAATAGTCTGCATGACTTGAGAGGTCTACACTAGTCGCCCCCTATCCATGGATGATACATCCAAGAACCCCAGTGGATGCCTAAAAGCACAGATAGTGCCAAACCCCATAGGTCCTGTTCCCACACATACATACCTATGATAAAGTTTAATTTATAAATGGATGGAGTAAGAGACTAACAACAGTAATTAATAATAAAATAGAGTAATTATAGCCATATACTATAGTAAAAGTTATGTGAATGTAATTTCTCTCTATCTCTCAAAATCTTAGGGTACTCTACTTACCCTTCTTGCGAAGATGTGAGTGAAAATGCCTGCACGATGAGATGAAGTGAGGCACATGATGGTACACATTGTGACACAGTGTTAGCCTACTCTTGTCCTTTTGACGTATTGTCAGAAGGAGGATCATCTGCTTCCAGATGGCTGTTGAAGAAAGTGAAATCATGGGTAAGTAGGGGCTACCATAATTAGAAAGCACCAAGTTGAAAATTGCCTCCGTTAAGCAATGTTCCCCAGTCTAGCCTTAGCTGAGGTTGTGCTCTCATCACTGTATTCCTCTATCAGTTTGCACCAATCTTTGCATGAAGACTAGGGCTTGGATAATTACCACTCGAAAGAACCATTCCTTTAAGGGGTCTTGATAGGGACAGAATGGGATTAGCTAAATGGCTCAGTATGTAAAAATGCCTTATAAACTATACAATTTTACTCACCATTCATTTTTAGGAGTTCTTCAAGGGTTGGGATATTATCTAAGCTGTTTCTTTTTCTCTCAGAAAGGCAACTGAAAGTTGATTCTTCAGATTTAAGGAGACATTGACATTGGTCAGCTGAGACCACAACCAAAGAAGCCTGAATTGCTGGGCTTTTTTCTATGTAAATTATGAAGAATATTACCTCTGTCTATGCTTATGTTAAAGTAAGCTTTCAAAGTAAAGCTGTCCAAAAGTATTTTTTGGTGTTTTCAAGACTCACACACTTAGAGATCATTGTCACAGGTAGAATTCTTGACTTTCCTTGAAACTCCTCTTCCCATTGCTCCCTGATATCCTCATGGTCCCTCCACCCCTGCTCCTTCCTTCAGAATAATTTGCTACCATGAATTCTGTGGGAATAGCAAAAGTGAGTGCAATCCAGAAATTATGGAGTAGTTCCATCTATTCAATGGGAGCCTATTAAAAATTTAAAGAACATTGTCTCAAGTCAACTTTCTAATAATGATTGGCTTACTCCGGTTCCTTTCTTATAAAAGAAACTCAAAAGCTCTCTTCTAATTTCAGAAAGCATATGTTTGCTACTGTTCTTTGGTTTAAAAATGGGAGTAGATACAACCATAAAAAATCACAGTATATTTCACCGTATTGACATCAGGGGAAAAAGTACATATTAAGAAATACATGTTAGGTCGGGAAATTATACTCATAATTTATTCTAAGTTTAACAAATTCAATACCGGATTTTAACTTCCCAAAATTTTAATTTTTTAATTATCCTGGGTTTAGAGTTGTGTTTATTTTCCTTTTTTGCTTTGTTTTTAAAGGCTAAAACTTGAAATGTTGAAATCTCACCCCTATGTCTTGGGGTATACAATCACATTGCTTAAAAAATGCCTACTTTTGGGGGCACCTGAGGGGGCTCAGTCAGTTGAGTGTCCAACTCTTAATTTCAGCTCAGGTCGTGGTCTCACAATCTTAGAATTGAGCCCCAAGTCAGGCTCTACGCTAAGTATGGAGCCTACTTGTTCTCTCTCTCTCCCATTCTCTCTCTCTCTCTCTCTCTCTCTCTTTCTCTCAAATAAATAAATAAACCTCTTTTTTAAATGCTACTTGTTTGTGAAAGACTGCACTAAGTGTCATGACCTTGACAAAGACATCTATGATTCTACTTGATACTAAGTCTTTTTTCCACCCAGTTCCTGACAGCATTCTGTTTGCTGGGCTGCTGTATCACACTGGGAAACCATAAGGCATGTTAGGCAACTTCTGCATGTCAGGCACTTGCTCAACATTTAATCTTCAGAAAAGTCCTAAGAAGTTGAGATAAAGGGCCTCATTTTACAGATTAAGGACTGAGTGTTAAATTATGTAAAGAACTCAAGGCCCGGCAGTTTGTAATATGCAAACACAGGATTTAAACTGCTTACTAGCTAGCTGTTTGTATTTACTCATCCACTTAGAGCTCTGTCAGAACTAAATAAACTGTTCTATTTATCTGTTTATTCTCAACTCCAAGTACAATCCATCGCACTTAATAACTAATTAATCTTGAGCGACTGAATGAATGGATGAATGAATGAATGAACAAATGAATGTGTTTTTTTCCCTAAATTCAGGTCTTTAACAGTAAATTTAGAGATTTACAAAGTAAAACCTCAAAAAGATAAGAACATCTATATCCACTTCCCCTATGAATCCTATTTCAAGGATTCCTCTAGAGGTGAGCAGTTTTTTACCTTTGACACCAGGTTAACACATAATTATCTTCTTATTGTGAAAAGTGGAAAGGTTATCATGACATTTGATGGGAAAAGTCAACTGAAATAATATGTTCTATGAAATAAAACCGTTGGAGAAGAACTCCAGCACTGTTCCTTTATTTTTCTGCTAAGTATACATGTGTTTAGCCACATATAATTAACATTTATAAAGCCCATAAAAGCTTACCTGAAACTTTTGGCAGGTAATTAGTAAAATGAATTGATTAATGTGCATCTTAATCATTGATACTGGAGTGGTTCTGTGCGTGTGTGTGTGTGTGTGTATGCACGAATGCCTGTTTTGCACCCCTGTACAGAAAAACTGTTACAAGTTTAATGTCATGTCCTGTCCAGCTTCTTGAAAAAAAAAGACATAAAAACTTCTATGATTTTGATTCATTGCATAAATATCTTTTCAAACATAATAAATTTAGGACATAAAATCCAAAGTGATATGTGCAATTAGAATTCCAAGTTAATAGTGAACATAAAATGATTGTATCTGAGAATATGTATCAGATTATGCTACCCAAATTTAAGTGATATGTCACTTATCTTTTTTTTAACTTTTTTTTTTTTTTTTGAGACAGAGAGAGACAGAGCATGAATGGGGGAGGGCCAGAGAGAGAGGGAGACACAGAATCTGAAACAGGCTCCAGGCTCTGAGCTGTCAGCACTGAGCCCGACATGGGGCTCAAACTCACGGACCGCGAGATCATGACCTGAGCTGAAGTCGGACGCTTAACCGACTGAGCCACCCAGGCGCCCTGATATGTCACTTATCTTGTGTCATTTCTAACGGGCAGCATTAACAGTATGTTTAAGAATCTATTATACTTATATTCTATGAACTAATGAAGGAAGTTAAGATTTTCTTGAATGTGGTTTAAGAAATAAATTCTTTAAAAGTCCCTAAACTTAGCTTTAGGTCTTTACAGATATTTTCTAGAACTTAAAGACATTTGAAGACTCTTTCCTTATAGTTGAGTGTAAAGTATTTTATGGGAAGCTAAGTTTTTACTGAGCAGACTTTTAGAAAGCAGACATCATGACTTTCATAAAAAATATTTTAAAAACCTGGGCCAGAGATGTTATTAAGTGATTAATTAATGAGAGAAACACTAGGATAGTATTGCTGCTTCGAGGGGAACCCAAAGAACACAATTAGCTAGGCAGTCAGAATTTGTGACAATGAATTTATGACTATATCCACAATTAGTCAATATCTATAGAACAATAATCAACTACATTCTATCAGGAGGAAATCTTGCATTTCTAGGGACTAGAATTATTTGCATTATGATTAGGTTTCTACAACTTGCAGAGTTGCAAATAGCTCAAGGACAACGAAAGATAAAATATGCTATATGGAAAGCTTGACCAGATAGAACATTCCTTGATGGTTTTGCCCATTTCAAAATTTTTTACAGTATGTCCTGATACTTGAATAACACATCTTGGAAAAGTTTTTTTTTTTTTTTTAAGTTTATTTATTTACTTTGAGAGAGAGAGAGAGACAGGGAGAGAGGGAGAGAGAGAATCCCAGACTCTGCTCTGTCAGCACAGAACCCACAGCAGCTCAAACTCACAAACCATGAGATCATGACCTGAGCTGAAATCAAGAGTCCAACGCCCAACCGAATGAGCCACCCAGGTGCCCCAGAAAATTGTTTTGGTAAACTATTAGTTGACTTTCTGTGGGACATGGGATGTCAGAGGCTATCAAGGCTCTAGAGAAGGCAGTGAGGCCACTTTGTAGGAGATAAGGGAAGGGCCATATCTATCTTCTGAAACAGAGCGCATGAGGTAGAACGTGAATGGAGAGTTTCACAATACTCAGTGTGCACCCTCACCAACTTTTCTGCAATCTGAGTTTCAATAGAACAAATAAAATGACAATGCCTGTGTGATTGGATTTGTAGTAAAAACTGGTGAATGAAGAGCTCACAGTTGTGGTAATGTAGGGAAGGATCAGCATGTGAGAGCTCAGAGATAGAGGAACAAGGGGAACTTTAAAGGAAATACAGAAATCTGAAGAAGACAGAAGGCTTACCAAGAGCACTGTGGAATCAGATCCGTGAGGTAATCCTATTGCTATCCAAAGGATCAGAGAGGTGCCAGTTTACATTTGGATTAGACATAAAATGTTGTGAGAAGTATCTATCACAAAAGCTTTTTGAGTAATAAAAGCATATATACTGTTTATGGTTTGAAAGGGGTTACGTGGAAAGTAGTTCCTGTACTTTCTGTATGTGGTCTGTTTGATACGCATCAGGCCCTCAGTGAATGCTGATGTTCTCTCTGACATCTACGTTTTCTACCTTGATGCTTTCGCTGTAACGACTTCATGGCCCTTAGAGTGCCTTGCCTTCTCTTTTCTGCTTAGCTAGTGTCTTTCAGCCAAATTCTGGAAGCACCATGGAAGCTATCTTGGTGGACTTTAATCTTCCATTTGTCCGAAGATTTACACTTAGAACAGTACTGCTAACAATACCATTGTGTTTTTCCCAGTTGAACCATAAGCTCCTAGAAGGCACTGAAACACATGTAATATTATTTTTGTCCTTCAGTATTATTTGTTCATTCAGGGAGTATGAGTCTTTATTAATGGACTCTAAAGGAAATGTCAGTCATGGCCAAACATTATGAGTTTTCTTTAATCATCCCAAGGTATTTATATGAAATATGATACAATAAAGGGTTTACTTTCATGAATTTGCAACAGAATCAGGTTATTTAACATTTATTAAGATTATTTGTTATGTGACATTTGCATACAAGGCATTGTTATACTCATTATGTCACTTGATTCTGCTTATTTTCCTGGAAGTACAATTTCACAATGTGAGGAGATGCAAAGTTAACAATTATTGAGGGGTCATGCAATTATTGAGTGCTTTTGTCAGAAGTAGTAATCAACACCTCTGATTTCTATTAACTCCCAGCTATGTTTTGATGAAGCTTAAATAATTCAGTGGAGATCTCAGGGCATGGTGGAGTGTGCATCTAGCAATCAGCCACCGTAATAGACACTTTCTTAGTTTCTTATTTACCTTTTTATTCAATATGGCTCTTACTTTTCCCTTTACCACAAGATAATGTGGCTGAAAACAAAAGCAGGTCTCTAATGATCAACTCTATATTTGACCTTAAACAAATAAATTAGCTTGTGTGGTGTTCTCTGGGTAGTCTCAGCATCCATAGCTGGATCATGATGCTAGTGATGAAACATACCTCAGGAGTTTGTTCGTAATCGACAGATGCTGTAGAAACCCAATGCATTATTTTTATTTTCCCATTTTCACTTTCCTTTCTCCTTTGTTGCTGTTTAGAGTTGGGTCTTCCAGTGCCACTGACGTGAGCTACTTAACTCTCAGCTGACACTTACGACTTTAATAGTTTAGATGATGATCTAAATTAGCCTTTAGGCTGTCTCAGCCCCTAGAAAGTGTTGAGTGTCTCCTCTAACTGTTGCATTTCACAGGATGTATTCTTTGAGTTGACTTCTTCCATTGATTGTCATGATAACCTTCTCATTCTTCACAATGGGGAGATAATTGCGTGTTAACCTCATGTCTGAGGTAAAAAGCTACCAACTTTTTGACCTAAGCCTTGGTGTAGGACATAGAGGGGCCTGAAAATTAATGTTCTTATCAGTTCGAGGTTTAACACTTTGTCCATCTTTAAGAAGTTCCTTTGAAAGGGCAGAAGGATTCAAAATGCCGAAAAAAGGTAACTCCAAATGCAAATATGTGAATTTTGATTTTTAAAACAGAAACTGGTTTATTTATACAGAAGTATTTTGCCTAGAATGAGGAGATACTTTGATAGGTCTATCAAATCCTGGAAGCCACTATTCTAAAATTGAAAACAAATCAGGCAGTAGACCTGTAGTATATGATGTAAGTCCAATCTGATTTTGATTGCTAGCCCTGCCAACTGTAAGCCTTGTTGTAATTTTGGAAAAATCAACTTAGCTTTGGCCTCAGTTTCCTCACTTGTAAAAAAGCAAGTAACACTGTTTACTGTTAAATTTCAGCTCTAATTCCCAGGCTGCAAAAGAACAGATTTTCCACACCCTCGACTGTGAACATTTTGACATCTGAAGTAATAGCCATAAAATTTGAATTATCACTGTGTTATTTTACCCTCACTTGGGGTGAGTGCTCCTTTTTTTTTCAAATATCCTTGGGGTCCCCAGCTACCCTCTGCTTAAGAAATTTTCTTTTCATCCTAATACTCCTTTTTTTTCTCCTTGAAGCGCTATTCTATCACCAAATTTATATTTAATTTTTTTTAGCTAATGCTTTTCTCTGTTATTATCTAAAGCATTTTAAAATTAAACATCAAACTCTTGCTCTCTATAAGCATGTTCGTGTATATGTGTGTTCGACTATAAGAAATGTCCTTCTGCTTTATATTTTTGACACCCAATTATACAAATTTACTCAAACTCTTTCTTCTGAACTGTTAAAACACTGGTAGATTCATTATGAAGTATGGTGAGTGTATTAGTTTTCTATTGATGCATGATAAATTACCAAAAATCTAGTAGCATAAAACAACACATATATATTGTCTTACCATCTCTGTGAGTCAGAAATCCAGGCATAGTTTGGCTGGGTTCCTTGCAAGGCTGCAATCAAGGTGTCTGCCAAGACTGGATTCTCATCTAAGGCTTTCCTAGATCATGTGGGAATAATCTGCTTTCAAATTCATGTGATTGTTGGCAGAACTCAATTTTTTATAGGCTGCTGGATTGAGGGCCTAAATTTCTTTCTGGCTGTGGGCCAGAAGCCACCCTCAGCCCCTTGCCACCTGGTCCTATCTATAAGGTAGCTCATAATGTGACAGGTTGCTTCTTGAAAGGCGGAAATGGAGAGCATCTTTTAGCAAGACGGATGTTAGTATTATGTAACATAATCATGTATACCTAACCTCATACATCCAGTCACTTTTACCATATTTTTTTTTAACTTTTATTTATTCTTGAGACAGAGAGAGACAGAGCATGAACGGGGGAGGGTCAGAGAGAGGGAGACACAGAATCTGAAACAGGCCCCAGGCTCTGAGCTGTCAGCACAGAGCCCGACTCCGGGCTCAAAGTCACGGACCGCGAGATCATGACCTGAGCCGAAGTCGGCCGCCTAACCGACTGAGCCACCCAGGCGCCCCATACCATATTCTACTGGTAAGAAGCAAGTCACAGATCTTGCCCACACTCAAGGGGAAGGGATTATACAAGAATACCAGGAAGCCAAAGTCCCTCCACCACAGCGAATAAAGGTAGGATATCTGAAGAGTTAAAGAATACTCACCATATTTCTTTTTTATTGATGAGGGAAACCCAGATTATTGATAACCTTGTAAATCACAGGAAAGATCATGAACTATGTTAAAAAGACAATGACATTCCATTGAAGGTTCTGAATACCAAGGTGTCAACATGGCTCTGCATTTTTGGAGGATTGCTGATTACTATCTGAAGAAAGCAGTTGGAGGGGACAAGACTGGTAGAAAAACCAGTTATGCTGCCCATCAATCCATGTAAAAGGCAGAATCACATCAGATTAGGGCGTGGCCACATAACTGAAAAATGGTGTGCTCGGACGTGAGATGTTGTTCTGAAAGTAGAATTGACAGAGCTTAGTAAAGTAAAAAGAACTTTGCAAATGACCTACCTGGAATGGAAGTTGATGATGCTCATCTTCTAAGATTGAAATCTTTAAAAGGGGTATCAGTTCATGCACAATGGGGCCTGACATGACTCCATAGAAGGTAACTGAAAGTTGGGACTGCAAAGTGAAAAGAGAAAAAGGTTGAACAAGTTCCCAAAGTGCCATCGATATTAAGATAAAGTGAAAGGAACAAAATGAAAGTCGGGAAAGAGGGTTGGAATTGGCAGAGAGAGGAAGACATCTAAACAACATGAAAGCAATTGACGATAGTGTTTTGAAGAGCAAATGCCAAAATTGTTTACTATGACTGAGATCTAAACACGATAAGTAATGCAGAATCCATTGTTTCATCAATAAAGGCATTTTAGGTACACTTCATTAATGCAGATGTTTCTTACGTTACAACTCATTGGGTCCAAGGGCCTTCTGAAGTTATTTATAGGTTCAAAAAACTAATATTGCAAATTAGTTCCTTCAAGTGCTGTCTATTTTCTTCTACTTATAGTGAAATTACTCTGTAGGACAATTCCATCCAGCACTGAATCCTGAAGAAATACAATCTGCATTGGCACCTTGAAAAGTTGTAAACGCTGCACAGCATTTTAGGAAACAGAACAGTTGAAACACAAGTTATTTGTTCCTCTGGAGATTTATCGGGGATCGAAACTGCCATTTGTTCTGTAGTGACAGGTACAAGTCTAGCATTTCTCTTTGAATTCTCTTGCAAGCTTTTATTTAAGCAATTGCGATTGCAGCATAAGGCATTTCTGGAGATTAATGACTGCCTGGGAGGGGTTACTCTGTGGTCCATTAACACCAGCCAGTCATTAATTTACATGAAAGGTCCTTCATGAAAGTTATCATTACTAATATGAGCTGAAAATAAAAGAAACATACAGTAGGTATATCGATTTCACCCTCTCCCCAAGGATGATGCAAAGTCATTTTATTTGTATGAGGATCTTCAAGAAAAATGAATTTCCTGCATACAAGCCAATCACTGGGCTTAGTGCTATTCTCAGCAATCTAGTTTTGCCTATACTGAAACAACTAAAAAGGAAATAGGACAGCAGAAGTCCCCAGACCTAATCCAAGCATGTCCAGTCCTATCAAAATGCGTAAACGTTAACTACAATTTTTGTTAAGCAGAGTAGGTTTAAAAAAAAAACACATTGCCCTAGTTTATAATGAGATATACACCTTAAATATACTCAGTTCCAAATTAACCTTTGAATGCTAAAAATAACTTTTTGTCTCAAATGTTTTAAGTGTTTTTTAAACTGTTTTCCATAATACTTATCATTAGGAATCATCATGAGAAAGTGCTTCAAAAAAGAAGGATATAATCAAGCTTTATCCTTTAAATATATCTTGAATATTTTTTGGACTTCTAAGTACTTCAAGATTTATGGGATAAAATTCATAGACAAAAAAAAAAGTTATATGATTTCTTGTGCCCGTCGGGGTGGGGGGTGGAAGGGAGGATAAATAAGGCTGTTAAATCTTATTTTTTCTAAACATAACATGATACATTTATTGCAACAATATTCAGGCTTCACTTTTCATCTTGTAAAATACTTCCAACTTTCAACCTTCCCTTACAAGAATTAACATTATGCTAAATATGTTAGATGCCAGATCACTACATGCTTCTATCTTTTATTAAACATGTAGAAAAATTTGATTATGAGATCTAATGATGTTAATAAAATACCTATGTACATATACACATATAATGTACTCACGTACCCGTACCTATCAGCACACATGTAGACATGTACATATATATATATATACATGTGTTTGCAAATATGCATATATACCTATATTCACACATGTATATGCATACATATGTGTGCACATATATGCGTTGTGTGAATATACATACATGCACATGTATATGTATATTTGCATATACATACATATGTGCACATATTTGTGCAATCACGTGTGCAATTAATCCCCAAATGCCCAACATACATAAGCTATACATTCACTGAAGTCATATTAAGCTTTGCCCCACAGTCTTCATTTTATAAACAACTTATACTTAAAGTCATATTTGCAGTGATTTATTACAAATCAGATCATCAAAAATAAGCATACATTTAGTAATTTTTTTAGACAACACAAAGTTAATTTTAATTCTTTTATAACTTGAATTTGATTCTTTAAATAATCTATCTTATACAGTATGTTCTGTGTATTTAAAAATGTTTCTTAATATGTTCATTTCAAATAAATCTGAAATAAGTTGCTCTGTAATAGAATGTGAATCTGATTCATCTGATCAGCTTAACAATAAAGGTTTCCTTAGACATAGCGTTAATGCAACAATTATTCTCATACATGAAATAACCTAAACCTGGAACTTCAAAGTATTGACAGAAATGTATTTGAAACATGTGATAAGATAAAAGTATTTTGTCAAAACCTATCATGAGATAAAAGTATATTGAAATAACTGCTTAGGGTTTTAAACCCTTTCTGACTATATGAGTAAATGAGGTGCCCCAGAGTTAAAAAAAAAAAAAAAAAGGCACAGATGTAGCTAAGTAGTCATTTGACAAGATCTTGTTTAGCATTTTTATTAGGATTCGCAGAATCTTGGGAAAGAAATGGCATTACTAGCTTGGTAACAGATGATTTTGCAAATAACGCGGCTTTAAATTTTCTTTCAAAACTATTAAAGAAGAATCTCATCAATTGTCTCTTGATAGATCAAAATAAAGAGTTCTGATGATAAATCACACTCATTTTAGCTTATAACTTGGAAAAATTCAAAAAGTTGATTGGCATGCTGTAACAAAACACATTCAGTTTTGATCTATTATTTTATGTCAATAACTTTTCTTAGTATTTATAGCTCTACAAATAAAAAAAAATCTCATTCTAAAAATAAATAATAGGTAACAACGGGATATGTTAATCTATAAAACAGAAAACAAAGATATAGTAAACAAAATTAAAGAGGAAATAAAAACTGCACGTTATCCGAAAAGAGTAACAAAATCGATAAACTTCCAAAAAGGTTGATCACAGAAATGCAATAAATATGATCATAGACAAAAAATTGGAAATGATGACAAATTGACCCTAGATGTTTATATTCAGCCAAAATTTTATATAAATGTGATGTTATAATAAAACCCTTATGCATCGAATTATAGATGAGGCAAAGATTTAAAAAGAGACATAATTAAAGATAGCAAAGATTAAAATATAATAGGTATTCTATATAGAAGATTATCTCAACAATTTTGAAAACTTATATGAAAGAATCAAAACTATAGAAAGATATAATTGACCAAAAGTGACTAAAAAATAGGATGGGTCAACAGTAACTATACATAGAAAATTGAAGCCGTAATTAAAAATCTCCCCACAGACAGAAAACCCATCCAGATGTTTCACAGGAGAGTGATAATAAGGTTCAAAAGCTAAAAAGATATACAGTGCTCATGTATGGGAAGAATTAATAGAATCAATTTAGTAAAGAACACACTGACTAGAAACA
The DNA here is from genome assembly GCF_007474595.2 of Lynx canadensis. Classification (NCBI taxonomy): domain Eukaryota; kingdom Metazoa; phylum Chordata; class Mammalia; order Carnivora; family Felidae; genus Lynx; species Lynx canadensis. Next base: position 127,653,762 of record NC_044308.2, read on the forward strand.
TCGAATGTCTTCACAATTATCTCAAATTTCAATGTAATTTTAATAATAATCTCAAATTCATAGAATTTTTCAAAATTAATGTAAAATTTACATGAAAGTCTCAAGGGGTAAGTATAGCCCAATTACATCTGGAGGGGATTATAAAAAAGAATAAAAAGAAGTATTCATCCTATCTTTAGTGCTATTTATTATAAGCAATTACAGACACAGGGATAGACAAAGCAGTGAATATAATAATAGGATTAAGAGCCCAGAAACAAACTTGCACATTTATGGAACATTGATTTATGTGGGAAGAGACAATGTCAGATCAGTGGGGAAAAAAAGGAAATCTAGTCTACAATTGGAGCTAACAAGATATCCGTATGAAAATCCAAACAAAAATGATTCCTATCTTAACACATATACACACATCAACTGCAAATATATTACCAGTGAAATGTCAAAAGCAAAATGTTTTAACATTTAGGAAAATAAAGATAAATATCTTTCTAGCTTTGGGGTAAGGAAAACGATCTTAACACAAAAGCACTAATACACAAGAGAAGAGATAAACTTGACTATATTAAAGCATAAACCTCATGTCCATCAAAAAGCACTTAAAATAACTAAAAATATATGCTATAAACTGATAGAAAATATTTACATAGCATACACAACTGACAAAAGATTAATATAGAGAATAAATATCCAGCAACTATTGCAGAAAAGTTAACACAACAGAGAAAAAAAAAATGGGCAAAAGTATACATTTCACAGAGGAGAAAACACAAGTGGCCAATAGCAGTATGATGATTTGTTTGATCTTGAGAGTAATGAGAAAAATGAAAATCAAGATCACAGTAAGCTATTATTTTATAATCGCTCAACTGACATTAGCAAATATTAAATGTGACAATATGAGGGTTGGAGAAAATGTAAATCAACAGACTCTCTTCAGACAGCAAGGAGAAGCATAAATCAGTCCACCTGGTTTTGGAAAAGTATTTGACATGTAAAGTTGTATAATCACATGCTTTACAAACTAGCATCAAACTGAGAGAAACTTATGCAAAGTGCTTATCAAGATACTCATTCAAGAAAGTTAAAAAAATAGTACAAAATATGAACATAGCACACAAGCCATTGGTAATATAATGAATATACAAACTGTGATATATCAAAGTGATGGTTTTCAACCTCTAGTGATTTTGTACCCCAGGGGACATTTGGTAACATATGGAGACATTTTTTGGTTTTCATTAAGGGGGGTGGGGTGGATTCTACTAGCATCTAGTGAGCAAAGGCTAGGGATACTTATAAACATCCTACCATCCTACAGAACAGCCTCCCCCCATGGCAAAGAAGTATCCAGTCCAAAATATCAACTGTTCTGCCAACGTTGAGAAACCCTGCGTTAAAGCAATGAAATCTACAGACAAGACAATAAGCAAACAACAATGAACTATACCTACATACCATGATATGGATGAATCATGACAATGTAATGTGGAATGGTGCAATTATACACCCAAAGATTATTTATAATACATTAATCAAAACAGCAAGCAAAACTGAACCATTCATGAGTATATCTGAGTAATATATTCATGTAAAAACTATATTAAACAAAAGAAGAATTATGAACATAATAAAAAAATGTATCCATGGGGAAAGGTAGGGTGATAGGATGGAAACAGAGGTCGATCTAAGCAATTTGCAAATGTTGAAGTTCTCATATATCAGTGTGGACTCACAGGTGTTTATGAGAGAGAGAGAAAGCCACTCCAGGCCTGTTATGAGAGTATGTTACGAGCAAGGATCATGACTCATCCTAATTTTAATTGTATTTTATTAATATACTCCCACTTTCACAATAAATTCATATATTTATTCACTCTCCACTTAACATCCAAACACAGAACACACTGACATCAAAAGCACTTTGTTAGCTGGGAAACAAAATAAACGTTAGTGAGATGTTAGATCCTTCAAGCCTCAAATTGCTTTTCTAACATTTGTCTGCTCTTTAGTTCGTGTATTGTATGTTAGATTATTTCTGGAAACATACTACCTGGTAAGTTGACTAGGTAGTATATACAGATATGTCTATCATATCGTGTTTTTATTTATTTAGTCAGTCAGTTCGTTAGGTGGGAGTTGTAACTTTCCTTACATGTAGAATTGGAAACCGAAAGTCTGGAAGTTAATTTACTTTTCCTCCCTAAAGATGTTCATTTGATCCAGCACCAATTGGTGGAAAGACCATAATCCCTCCACCTGGTTTCTTTTGCTCATTTGTCAAAAACTAATTGTCTCAGTTGGTTAAGTGTCCAACTCTTGATTTTGGTTCAGGTCCTGGTACCATGGTTTGTAAAGTTTGAGCCTGCATTAGGCTCTGTGAGCCTGCTTGAGATTCTCTCTCTCCTCTCACACACACTCTCTTTCCCTCTCTCTCAATAACATAAATAAACTTAAAAAAAATTGAACATACAGGTGTGGGCTCATGGTTTTCTTTTAATAATACTAATAATCAGTTAAAAGCTACTAAAATTGTGCTGACGTATTGGTTTTACACCAAACTAAACTTACACTGGGTCAGGTAAGTTAGTTTACTGGAACTTATAAGGCAAGATTTCTGCCTAAAGGGTAACCATGCAATTCATTAAATATATATATACACCAGTCTTGGGTGAACAAAACTCAGCTCAAATTAAATGGGTTGTTTTCATTATTGTCCACAACTGCGGACAGTTGTCCATTGGTAACACCTTTGGGATGATTCAGAATTGAGTTTATTTGCTGAATGGCACCCAAAGTGTTCTTGTATATTTATTCTTTTCAAATAATGAAATATGATAAAACACTCAAGATGAATCTAGAAGTGTGGCATGTGACGCCTGACTTTACTCCATTCCAGATTTCATTTTATTTGGTGGGAGAGGGGGGTAGAAAGAGGTAGAAACAGTACTAAATAAAAAACTACACAGACCAGAAATGCCAAGTGAATCTGTGTATGTTTCAGATGCAGAAACAACCCAATAATGATACAAGCATGTCACAAATGAGACGGGAAGGTTTTTTTTTTTTTGCAGTAGAATAAGAGGTCCTTAATATTGTGGTACTTTCAGAGGCAACCTCTTTGTGCTCCCTTTTATTAAAAGATAGAAAGAGAGGGTTACATACATTACAGTAGTTAATTACAATTCTGACAGGGCCAGGATCAGAAAACGGTGGCACTTACCTTTTCCATTTATGAATCAACAGCTAAAATATTCCAGGGATTATGGCCTTGAGACACCAACCCTGATATTTTCTCTATGTTACATATCTATACAATAAACTTGTTCTTCCTTAATATTTGCATGATTTTTTTTTGCTTTCTATTACAAGAATGAACATGCTTTTTAATCAAAGTGTATATGAAAATCCTTCAAAACATACTTTAATAGGTAATAAAAATTACTCCCTGCTAAGCAATTTTTCACAGCAACTTGGAGAAACAACAATTTTGGATGATCATGCACATGGGGTCATGTCTTAATAAAATTTATTGATTCTTGAAATAGGATTCTGCCACCTAATACATTTATTCTATTCTTAGGTTACCTCTCCCTGTTAAACATTGGAAAGACAACATATAACTGAGGTTTCAGCACTGAACTCAACTTTGATTCTGATGGAAAAATCAGTGCAAAACTGAGATGAGAAGGCTTTAAGGTGAGCTGTGCCCTGATACACGTACACATAGGAACTTTTGCATTTGTGAATTTTTGTGGGCATGTTGACAAAGGCAGCCTCTTTAATATGGGTTATGGGGAGGAAGACCTCAGCTCTAATTGGGAACTTTCTGGCATTCCATCAAAGGCAAGGTTGTCTACGGACATATCGTCATACATGGAGATGCTCATTCAGGGGCTGGAAAAATCACATATTTGCTGGAATTGTTGTTAAGGGAAATCAAGTAATTAAAGATAAATTCTAAGACCCTTTTAACTTCCTACTGCAATTTATTTTCCCTTCTCAGGAGAAACAGAAGGGATCAAGACACTCTTGTCTGCTACCCTTAAACAAAGCACATTGCCTCTGTGCACATACTTAGATAAGAAGTGTGTCTATGAAGGAAGTATCTGCAAAGTTTCTATGAATTGGCCTCCTTAGGTTAGAACTCAAACTTGAATTCTGTGGTGGTTCTTGCTGTTGCTGTTAATCAACGGGGAGTAATGTCCCTGGTTTGCTGAGGAAGGTAAGAGAGCTTTGACTGGACGAGACTCTGGTTTTACAAGTTGTCTCTACAGAACGTCATTTGTAATTGGGAGGTCTCCACACAACACCAAAATGACAGTCTCCATGGGGTTTTGGTCTAGGCTTCTGGCAAAATTTTCAATGTCTACCTCTTCAGATCCCAATCATCTTTCAATTTCACAACTACACAAACGTAAAGGAATTTGTCCTGGGCAGAGGTCTGCAGACCTTAACATCCTGGTGATGAGCTCATTCCAAGTGTGGGCTGTACTGACTCACAAATAAGATGCTTCTTCCTCCAAGAAAGAAAGTGGGTCATTAACTCTATATAAAGACAAAAGTACAAACCCTCTTCATAAGAAAAATATCTGGCCACCTTGGGTTTCTCAGACTGTGGGAGTCTTTAGATTCTTTGGTTTCTAAACTTTCTACACTGTTTAGGATGCTTTTATAAACTGCATTAGTTTCCTATTGCTGCTGTAACAAATTATCCCAAACGTAGTGGCTTACGATAGCACACATCTATTCTCTTACAGTGCTGGAGGTCAGAGGTCTAAAATGGCCCACCAGGGCTGCATCCCTTTTAGAGGATGCAGGGGAGAATCCCTTCCCTCACATTTTCTACCTTGTAGAGGATGACTCTTTTCCTTGGTTCCTGGCACCCCTTCTCCACCTTCAAAGCCCAGCAACCTTTCTTTTCTCTGACCTCTGCCCTTCTCTAAGACTCTGACCATCTGTTCCTTCTTGGGATTACATTGGGTCCTCCTACATAATCCAGGATCATCTCCACCTCTCAAGACCTTTAACTTAATCACATCTGCAAAATCCCCTTTACCATGTAAAGTAACATATTCAACGGTTACCAAGATTAGGGTACGGTCATCTTTGGCAAGGAGGTAGAGGTGGGAAGGGGGAATTATTCAGCCTATCAGGTAACTATATTAACAAGTTTTCTTTTCAATACTGAGCTGTAGTCAATGTAAACTAAGAGGTGCTAACAACATTATTTGATTACACTTGGGTAACATGTCAAGGTGTAAAACATATGCCCAATGAAACTGAAGTTCTTGTGAGAAAATAAAATATTAGTGACTCTAAATATAGTACTGCCAGTACTTTCCAGAACTTGGAAAACCCTTTAGGGGAATATAAATAATCCGTTGGGGGAGGGAACACAGCATGGAGGAAAAGAATTCTAAGAAGGAACTCTAGTTAAGTCACCGAGGGCATAGAACTGCACAGAGACTTGGAAAACAAAAATTTCATGGCGAGGACACCATATCACAACTGCCTTGAGGTGCTGTGCAGCTACTTATCTGTAAAAGTGCAATGAGAGAGGGAGAAAATGTGCTAGAAAAAAAAAAAAGTAAAGTTTAAATAAAATTCAGCAAGGAGGAAAATTGTGCATGTCAATATGTGCCCCTTAAGCATTTTATGCAAACTTTCCTTGTGCTTCCTAGTTGTACGGTCTTCTTTGGAAAGTATTTCTACTAATGTATTCAATTAAACCATGACAAACACATAAATGGGAGTAGTAGAGCCCCACATAAGGGAATTTGTGCATAATACTTATATTACACTTTCAATTTTGTCCCTGAAACAATATTACAAGGTAGGTCCATTTACTATGAGTCCATTTACTATTAGGTGGATACAGATGCAGCAGACATAAGCAACAAAAGGAACATTTTTGTAACATCGTATGTATGTGTTCGTGTGTACAATGTTTTCCCTTAGTAGTTCCCAATATTTCATGAAATCAGCTAGTCTGATTCTACGACATAAAAGCAATATTAACTACTTAATATTCTCTAGTTGCAAGAAAATTGTAGGATGTTTTAGATCTTGAGAATAATCTGGAATCAGGGAGTGAGTTTATTGGTTGTGTCTGTTGCAGAGCAAATTACCATCAACTTAGAAGTTTATGACAATACGCACTTTTCATCTCACTGTTTCCGTGAGTCAGGAGCCCAGGCACAGGTTAAATGTGTCGCCTGCTTAGGATGTCACAGGCAGCAGTCAAGGTGACAGTCAGGGCTGGGTTTTCAGTAAGGTTCAGCTCGATAAGGTTCTGCTTCTAACCTCTTTCAGGTTGTTTGCAGAATTTATTTTCTCTTAGTGGTGTAGTGGCAGGATTCATAACGTTTTTTTCCTCAAAGCCTATGGGGGAGAGAAAGAGAAAAAGACTAGAGCAATCTGCTAGCAAGACAGAGTCTAGATCATCAATGGAATGATACCCCATCACTTTTGGCATGTTCTATTAGTTGGAAGTAAGTCACCAGCTCCACCCAGCAACAAGGAGATGTTACACAGGACACCAGGAGTGGAATCATGGGGCCATGTTGGTCTAACATTCACAGAGAGGAAAACAAGACATAAAGGAAAACAGAAAACCCCAGCACCATGGCTCATGCTTCTGACTGAAGACTTGGAATAATTTCTGCAGTTTGAAAAAGACATTGTTAGCAATGCAAATGGTGGTTGTATATTTTAGCCAAGTCTGTGCTAGAATCATACTTTCTGGGACTCTGTCCTGATGTGTTGGGGAAAGTAAGCATTCACTGGGAGGGAAGGATTTCAGGAAGACAAGAACAGTCAGGTCTTTTTCAAAATGATGACCCAAAGGTAGATTCTGAAGATCTAACTTTGATAAATTAATGTGCTTATTAAAGGCTTTGATTTTCTCTAACATATTTTTGTATCATCTTAAGAGGAGTACCTTAAGAAAGAATACACTACTAGTATTCTAGTACTAGTAAGCTACTAGTATTCTTTTATAATGGTGAATTTGATGAACAGTTTCCAGTAGACAGAACCAGAAAGACAGCATTAGGCATGAGCAAGAGCACAGGAGAGAAAAACAGAAGTTTCCAGGTGCCATGATTTTGTTATTTTCCTTGTCTTCATATAGTAGATGATGTTGTGTGAGGAGAGTTCCTTCTCGTTATCTCTAAACAAAATTCTAGGCCATATAAGGATAAGCTAGCATTCAATATATTCACTTATTTTTGCAACAAATGAGTCTAATAGTGGGGAGTTAACGTAATGTGGAAAATTAACAGAAACTCTGATTTAAGAAGAAGGAGGGAAGTTTGATCTCTCCTAGAATCTCTAACAGGGGCTATGAAAAAAAAAAAAAGGCAAGGTACTTTGTCTAAGACCAACCTGGGGATCCCAGAAAGACTTCAAATGGTGAGGACATACAGAATGGTCCAGCTAATCATTCAATGGAAGTCCAACAAAATGAGCAAATGCTAAGTTTACCCCTGTACTGTCTATTCTCGTGGACTGGACAATACCCCAACATTCTGTCCTAAGTACTCAACAGGTTGTTTTTTTGTTTGTTTGTTTATGTTTCATGGCGGTGAATTGAGTAGGCTCCGAGGGGCGTAATGAAGCTAAACTTCTCAGTAGATCAAGCAACACAAACCTGTATGTAGAGGCAGGCTCTGAAATCAACGAGATTCTAAGACTAGAGCTCCACTGTATCGCTCTGCTCACCAGCTTCTTAAATACTTTCAGGCAAGGTCAGAGAAGCGTGTAAAATATTTTTCACTAGTCACCATAACGTGAACACCATTTCAACAATAAAAGATTCATTCTCCCATTCTTACACTGATGATCATACCCTCCGGTATTAGTTTATGTAGCAATGGTGGAGCTTCTGGTACAGCCACCTCTGGAGTTTTGTCTCCAGATGGTGTAATAGTCATAAAGGTAGCAGGTGTGTGTGTATGTGTGTGTGTGTGTGTGTGTGTGTGTGTGTGTGGTTTTGCATTTGGTATCAGAAGAATTAAAAAGCCTAGATTGCACAATTGTACAGAAAACATTTATTGTTTTATACAAAGGTATATATTCTCAATAGAAAGGGAAGTCAAAGTGATAATTAGTTTCCATCCCTGTAAATGGTTATTTCCACAATGTCATTCAGCAGAAACAAAGACACTTGAAGATATTGAAACATTTATCGCAACAAATATAAGGTATATTCATAACAGTTTTCCCAAGGGCTAATTGGCTTTTTCAGCACAAGAAAATAAAACAAACTTAGAATAAATACTATGTACAATATACATTTAAAGATTATAGGAAATTGCACTTTAAAAGCATTGGTTTTTGGTTTAACCAACTCACAATACAGTTGTATTAACATAAACTTTAAAGTTTCTGAATAAAGTGTTATTCTGCTTTGAAGCAGTTGGCCCCGCAACTCACGTTCCCTGACCTTGGCTGATGATTGTTTCCTATGCTAAATTGAGAAATCTGATTTCCCCATTTGATTCATAAGCTAAAGTCATCGAAAGGTAGTCATTTTTCAACTTTTAAAAATTTACTACCAGCATTTCACTGTTTGTGAATTTGTTTACCTTAACTTGTGCCTATAAAGGTGCCTTAGGAAAACCTCAAAGGCAGAAAAGAGGAATTATTTTATTTCCTGTTTTACTTTTCTTATTCCACTCCATACATGCTGCCATTATCATTACTGACAGAGTTCTGCTTGGAATTCAGCCATGTAGGGAGCAATAAATCTGTGATTTGAACAGATTCTTTGAAAGCAAACATGAAGAATTTTTGTAAATTTCCTGGGATAGGAATAAAGTGAATATCATCTTAAAATACTTGGGAAATGACCAAGTTATATTACTAAAGGGGAATGAGAGAACAAGAATGAGCCTTGGGTAAGCAGAGAACATCATAAATCATGTAAGATAGCTCTGTGCTTTTATCCTTGGATCCATATGTTCTTCTCAAAGAAAAACAATGTATAACAATTTAGCATCATTTTACTCAGCTCAAAGAGGGCCTGAGAATTCCCTTTTAATGGTGAAGTGACACCGTTTATAAACAATATACATCTATTTTGGTTTTCTTTTCTAAGTTTTGTTCAATTGTATTTTAAAAAAATTACTTTAATCTTACTTAAGAAATATCCTAGGGGCACCTGGGTGGCCTAGTCGGTTGCGTGTCCGACTTTGGCTTGGGTCATGATCTCAGGGTTCGTGGGTTCGAGCCCTTCATCTGGCTCTGTGCTGATGGCCCAGAGCCTGGAGCCTGCTTCGGATTCTGCGTCTCCCTCTCTCTCTGCCCCTTCCCCTCTTGCACTGTGTATCTCTCTGTGTCAAAAGTAAGTAAACCTTAAAAAAATTAAAAAAAGAGAAATATTCTGATCTTGTGGATCAGGAGGAAGGGATACTAAAATGCTTTATGATTAGAAATTATTTTACTTTTTTAAAAACATCCTCCTTCAATAAACTACAAGGACCTTGTAGACCAAGAAACTAAAATTTGCATTTTTCTGTGTTTCCCTTACTTTGTTCTTTTTTGATTTTATAAAATATATTATTGATTATCATTAGCAAAAGTGGTCATTAAAATTGACATATATATACATACATATACAGGCATGAGTATATATTACATACAAATATGCATTTTTAAAATATTAATAACACTTCTTTCAATAACATCCGTCACATGTTTATCAGTGCAAACCATCAGATCCAATAGGTGGTTATTCCAGGCCATCCCTGATGTTCCTGTTTTTCCTCCTTTTGGACACTGGGCACAATTAGGCTTTTCTGTTCTCTTCAAATGTCCATGTGCCTTGTTTTGGTCAGTGAAATGAGAATAGAAGTAAAAATGTGTATTATTTAATAACAGAAACTGTTGAGCAAGTATGATCCTTCACGTGCCTTTACCCTTTTACTCCTACCACAGCAACCAATGGCAGTTCAACCAGTGACACGGTGCAGGCTTTACTAGTAAATCTTTGGATAAGACATGAATCAGAGTCCCTTGCCAACTTGAGATGAACGCTTGTTAAGATGGAGAATTTTTAACCTTTTTTTTTTTTTAGCATTCATTTATTTTTGAGACAGAAAGACACAGAGCATGAATGGGGGAGGGTCAGAGAGAGAGGGAGACACAGAATCTGAAGCAGGCTCCAGGCTCTGAACTGTCAGCACAGAGCCCGACGCGGGTCTCGAACTCACGGACCGCGAGATCATGACCTGAGCCGAAGTCGGCCACTTAACGACTGAGCCACCCAGGCGCCCCTAACCTTTTCTTTCTTGATAGTTTTCAACATTTTTACTTTAAGCTTCTGAAATTTTGACTTTGTTACTGTGGCACACCCTAAACCATGCAGTGACCAATGATCAATACATTAAATTTTTTTTAAAAAAACCTAACTTGATTCAAAATATGTTAATTTAATTCTATGCAATTCTACAAATATTAGTTGATGGTCCACTCTGAGCCTTGTGTTCCTCCCCCTTAAGGGCAACAGGCTAGTCTCTTTTTCATTTTCTCATGTCTATCATTTTAACATTAATATAGTTTCACACTCAGATAGTTGAGCTAGTTGGGAAATCACCCAAATCATGGCATTTAGAAGAAACGCACCAAATTTGGGGGTGAACATGAGGTAAACATGATGTTTTCTTCATATTCCCAGACAAACTTACTGGGTTACTCAACCCAGGGAGATTTTCCAGCATTTCAAACCTTTTTCTATCACCTATTTCCAGTATATTTTCTTCTTTTGAACACTGAGAAAGATTCATTCAAACTGCTAAGCCATACACACAAGGGGAGTTTAGAAATGTGGGCTCCAGAAAGCTCCCATATTGCCATCAACTGATCTCACATTTGTTCTGTAGGGTTGTCTGTTTGTAAAATAATAGAGGCTTTAGAATTCTCCCCTGGTTTACTGTTGTTATTATTTCCCTTAACTGTTACCTTTTTAATGTGTCTCCTTTTTTATTTTGTCATTTTGACTCTTTAAATATTTTGCCTTTAATATGCATTTAATTTATTAACATTTCCTTAAAACCCTTATAATTCACTATGCCTGCCCCCTGTATTCTGTTTATAATTATAATGAAATACAAAGGGCTCCCTAATTTTATATAACCTTTCAGGTTTACAATGATACACGATTATAGCATATACTGATTTTATTTTATTTTACTTTGTTTTATTTTATTTTTAGTTTATTTACGTATTTTGAGAGAGAGAGAGCAGGAGCGGGGAAGGCGCAGAGAAAGAGGGAGAAAGAGATAATCCCAAGCAGACTCCTCACACTGTGCTGAGCTGGACACAGGGTTTGATCCCACCACCGCAAAATCATGACCTGAACCGAAAATTGAGTCAGACGCTTAATCGACTGAGTCAGCCAGGCGCCCCATATACTGATTTTAAAAGGAAATAACCATGGGGTGTCAGGCTGGCTCAATCAGCAGAGCATGCTACTCTTGATCTCAGGGTTGTGAGTTTGAGCCCCATGTTAGGCTTAGAGATTACTTAAATAAAATTTAAAAAATTCAAATTAAAAAAAATTAAAAAGAGGAATAAACTCTGATGACAACATGAAGCTTACTGTAATTAGACAAAACATGAAGGGGATAAAAAGAACACACCCAAGAACTTTGAATGTCCAGAAATTGGTTCAATTTCACTAAATTTCTGGAATTTTGGATTTTTTCCTTTAACTAATCAAATGTGAGTTGATAACTTTGTCTCTTATGTCACCAGTCATGTGATGTAAGGCTTCTACAATGGTGAGGCCAAGTTAAAAGGCTAAAAGAGCTGGCAAGTTGACAGAATTAAACTTCCAAAGAATAAAGAAAGGAAACCTACTGTAACAAAGGCAAGTATATCAAGCTAGGAGATGTGGCACTTAATCCCAGGGATCAAAGAACTGCTTAGGAATGTGGTGATGAAATGCTGGTGTTCAAAGACGTTTGAACTTGTACCAGATATGCAAACAGAGACAAATGCTTCTGGTATCTACATGTACATACAATAGCCAAATTCGAACTTAGAATGTATGTTCCTGAAAATAGGTCCAGGTTGCTCTGAGAAAGAATAACCATGGGGTGAGAATAAGGTTATTTGTAATTTTCCTAAACAATAATCACACGAGACTGATGATTTAACTCAAATTTGCAGGACCAGATATTTGATGTTTCAGGTTCCTTGAATTTTTCTCTGCTGTTAACATTGAAACATGAGGGGAAAAAAAGATGAATTCCATTTTGTAAAAAGTTTTCTGCAGTTATTCCCTCATAAACTGATACAAATTGTCTTCTATTCATTCAGTGCTCACCCCCACTAACAATAATCATGTGATTTGAAGCAGTGGCTCGTACCAAGGAGGTCAAAACATTTTATATGTATGAGTCAATTCATCACAGGGCCTTACAAATAGCCATTAAAAATGAAGTGCCCTACGGAAGTTAAAAACAACATCGCTCAGCCAATACTTTTTGATGTGTGTATGTGTATGTGAATTATTTATATAAGAAACTTTTGGTCTCCAGTTCTGATCTTTAGGTTATCGACTTTAAAATGAATATATGATTTCTCCTATACACCATCAGTTTAAAATAAGACCAATTCACAACATATCTCTCATTTATCCTGTCCATTTCCTAAAGCAGAATGAATTCCATTATTCTTTCATACCTCTCTCTTAGACCAATCCTTGTCCTTCACTAAACTTTCCACCAAATTCCTCAATGTAGTGGCCTTACTGGCAAATGCCTGCAGGACTTTGCCATACTAGATGGGAACCCTTACAATCTCGGCCTATCATACATTATCAGATTTATTAACTCAAGATGCATAACTGCACTACCCAAACTACCAAGTCTCAATTTTACATAGCTATGTAGTGCTAGCAGAGTAGAGGCAAGGTATCTGGACGTCTAAATGTAGCATCTTATCTTATCAACAATACACGGCCACATTTGTGTCCTGTGGAATGCTGAATGGTAAGTACATTGTATTTTATTTTCTGTGGTTAAAAGCAGTAGTTTAAAATCACAAATAAAAGGTTTTTTTTAATCACAAATAAAAGTGATTTCGAATTCAAAATTATTATCAGCCTTTTTTTTAATATATGAAATTTATTGTCAAATTGGTTTCCATGCAACACCCAGTGCTCATCCCAAAAGATGCCCTCTTCAATGCCCACCATCTACCCTTCCCTCCCACCCCCCTATCAACCCTCAGTTTGTTCTCAGTTTTTAAGAGTCTCTTATGCTTTGATGAGCCTTTTTTAAAAAAGAGATAAAAACCTCATTCCAGTTAGAAAACTAGTAAGCAAGATAATTATGTTTAATGTCATAGTTAAGAAAAAAATCTGATTAAAAATATATCAGTGTTGAGGGCACCTGGGTGGCTTAGCCAATTAAGCATCCCACTCTTGGTTTCAGCTCAGGTAAAGACCTCATGGTTATGAGATCCAACCCCACGTTGGGCTCCAGGCTGAGAATGGAGCCTGCTTGGTATTCTCTCTCTCTCTGCCCCTTGCCCACTCACATGCTGTCTCTAAATAAATAAATAAACTTAAAGCAAAATGTGTGTGTGTGTGTGTGTGTGTGTGTGTTTAGGTGAGTATAAAGGGAAAAAATATATTTGTTTCATGAACTAACTTAACTAAGGCTTTGAGAACTGACCAGTCTACCGTGAAAGCAGAATTGGGTGTCTAGGAGTTAGAAGCAGCACAATTCCATTTGGAAAGTTCAGGCTAACTAAATTTCCCAATCCCATGGTCACCTAGACCTCTCTGAAATAGCTCATTTAAATAAAAGGTTAATGAATGTTAAGATCTATACAACTCATTTGAGATGCAATATCATTTATTTTTCTTTCAGACACTGCTGATCTAATGGCATGAAATTTAAATTTAGTTAAAATAAATGGTAATGGAATTACATATTTCTAATTAAAGCGATGCACCTAGTAAACCTACATATGCCCCAAATGTTTTCTTGCAATTGAACTACACTTCCATTAATTAATTTTCATTAATATGAGGTTAGAGAAATGCTATATTTTATTTGCCCTTTCAACACAAACAGAGACCCATGGTTTACTTCTTTTAAACTGGCATCCTAAGTAATTACATGTTGATTAATCATATATTTGAATCTTTGCAAATGGCTTTTAATAATAGCTTACCAAAATTTTTAATAACTTTAGTCTTTGAAAGCTCTATAAAAATACTTATTTGTTTTCCTTTTTAACAAATAGATTAACTCACAGAAAATGTAGCAAACAAAAGTTACAAGAACTTGTTCTAGTCCTATGTCTGAAATCGGTTTCATGGTGTCGACATCATCAAGTGCATTGAATCTCTCCTTAAATCTCCATTTTCTCATTTGTAAAGTGGAAGAGTCAGAATGTGTGGTAGAGGCTGTTTTGCTGGTCACCATATCCATTTATAATTTCTACGGGGAACAGCTGGGCCGTATTCTCCAGTCTCCCTTATATTAGGCATGATGACATTACTTTATGGCCAAAGACATGTTGGTAGAAATTATGTCAGCCAATTCCCGACAATGCTCATAATTGTTTTTTATGAACAACATTCTATCCATTTACCCCTTCCGTGGAAAGATTGGAAATGAATTAAAAATGTCAGAACCGGGGCGCCTGGGTGGCTCAGTCGGTTAAGCGTCCGACTTCAGCCCGGGTCACGATCTCGCAGTCCGTGAGTTCGAGCCCCGCGTTGGGCTCTGGGCTGATGGCTCAGAGCCTGGAGCCTGTTTCCAATTCTGTGTCTCCCTCTCTCTCTGCCCCTCCCCCGTTCATGCTCTGTCTCTCTCTGTCTCAAAAATAAATAAACGTTAAAAAAAAATTAAAAAAAAAATGTCAGAACCTAAGACTGAAAAAGCCAGGATTTCTTAGATCAGAAACATGCATTTTGACCCTAACGTGAATGAGATAAATTACTACTATATATGCTACTTTTTTGGTTTTATTTATTACAGTAGTTACTATTACGCCAACTAATACAGATTGTGTCAACACGTAGGTCCAAAAATGCTATCATTTTGTCATTCTATGCTACAGTTAAAGATCCAGAGGTTAATGTCCATAGTAGGGAAGAAAAAAATAATTTTCTTTTCACTTAAATTTCAGAATGTCAGAAATAACTGTGTATTCTGTATAAAGTGTCTCACCTTCATTAAGTTCATTTATGTCACAATGAAATAAAGCTGTATTGGATGTTATAATTTGAAGTCCACACATTTTTCATGTCTGTATCCTCAGCCCCTCTCAGGTGATGAGGAAGATAATTTATTTTCAGAAAGAATCTAGACTAAGAGTCCTATTACTTGCCAATTGTTGTGTAACAGATTACTTGTGCCAGCAGTAGCTTGAAACAACACAGGCTTATTATCTCATAGTTTCTGTGAGTCCAGAAGTTACGCATGGCTTAGCTGGTCTTCTATCACAGCCTCTCAGAAGCCAACAATCAAAGTGTCTGCTGAGACTGGGGTCTCTTCCAAAGGCTCAATTATACAAGGATCCACTTCCAAGGTAACTCATGTGGCTATTGGCATTTCCTCAGTTTCTCCAGGGTTGTCAGAAGCAGGGCTTTAGATCTTTTCTGGCTGACGTCTAGAGTCTGCCCCCCAGTCCTTGGCACATAGACTCTCCCATGTGGCAGCTTGCTTTATCAAACCTGCAGCTGGGAGAGAGAGACACACAGAGTCTGTCAGCAAGACAGAAGTCACCATCCCTTGTAACCTAATTACAGAAGTGACATTCCCTCAGTATTGCCATATTGTATTGATTAGTCACAAATTATTCAGCGGGAGAAAATTACACAAAGCTGTAAATATCAAGAGGCAAGATCATTGCAATGGAGCTATCTTGGAGGATACCTGCCAGGGATCATTTTTAAAGTCATTTATGATTACCCTTCACAAGTAACACAATCAGATGTCACTGCTAGACTCTGGTAAGGGTTTCTTTCTTGTTAGCTTTTCCTATCACCATTAGCCAGATTCTGGAGAAAAGATAGGGAGAAGAACAAGGAAGAAAAAGAAGATGAAGAGAAAGTGTAGGAAGAGAAAAGAGAATTTGGAAAAAAAACACATTGACTTCTATGTACTTCACTTTTTGTCATGCAGTTGTGTCTATCTGACTCAGCAATGGATGGGTACTACTGTGGATGACAAAGCAATATAAACTCCTGAGAGAGGGTGCTGGAACAGAGCTGTCTTAGTAGACTGACAGATTTGTAATGTGAATGCATAATAAGAGTCAGAAATACAAATAGCTGTGAAGAGAACAAAAAGTGGCACTTTTAGAGAAATCAAGAAGCATATGACTGAGCTTATTTAGGGGGACGGTAACAATGCATTAGGTCATGCAAGTTTGGTAGATGATCTTGTCAAGTGATGGCATGATTTTTTTTATTGCTCTAATAAATCTGACTTGATACAACCTATTTTAATGATGAGACCTGACTCGTATGAAATAATAATGCTTAAAATTGATACAGAATTTTATAAACTGCTTTAATATGTATAATCTTATTTTGTTCTCATAAACCAATCCTCCTACCAAGATATACAGATTTGTCAAATGATCCCACTCTTGAAAATTCTTCCTTTGTCCCCTATACCTGGGAGGAAAAAGTCCAGAGTCCTTTGCCTACCTTACAAAACCATTCGTGGCTGCGTTACCACTCTCTTGTTTCTTGCTGCACACCTTATTCCTCTGTTCTAGCCATTGCAACTACTTATTTCTTGCACATGCCATTTTACAGGCATCCGTGTATGCTCTAAATTATAGTTTGTCAACCTCAGCACTACTGGCGTTTTGGGCCAGATAATTTTTGTTGTGGATTTGCTGTGCATTGGAGGACTGAAAACAGCATTCCTGGCTTCGACCCACAAGATGTCATCAACAACCCCACATAGTGTGACTGTGTCTCCAGATGTTACCAAATACCCTTTGAGGAGCAAAATCATCCCCCACCCCGCCCTTAACAAACACTGTTCTATTCATTCTATTTTCTTGGCCTGGAAAACCCTAATCTGATTTCTACAATTGACTGAATCCAACATGTTCATTAGAAGTTGCCTCCACTGGGTGTAGTTACTGTGGAAAATAGTATGGAGTGCCCTCAGAAAATTTAAAATGGAAATACTATAAAATCCGGAAATCCCTACTTTGGGGTATATATCCAAGGAAAATGAAAAGATATCCAATTATTCACAATAGCTAAAGTAATTTAAGTACCCATCAACAGATGAATGGATAAAGAAAATATGGTATATATTCACAAAGGAATATTATTCAGCCATGAGAAAGAGGCAAGTCCTGTCATTTGTGACAACATGGATAGAACTTGAGGGTGTTATACTAAGTGAAATAAGCCAGACAAAGTTTGCATAGTATCACTTATATGAGAAAGAAAATGAAGGAAGAAAGGAATGAAGGATGGAAGGCAGGCAGGCAGGCAGGCAGGCAGGAAGGAAGGAAGGAAGGAAAGAAGGAAGAATAGGAGGAAGGAAGGGAAGAAGGAAAGAAGGAAAAAACAAAGAGGTTAATCTCATAGAAGAAGAGACTAGAAAAGTGGTTTCCGGGGGCAGGGGTTATTGGGGGGAGGAATAGAGAAGGTTTAGTAAAAGGGTACAAACTTTTAGCTAGAACATCAATAGGCCTGAAGATCTAATGTAAAACATGGTGACTGCAGGTGATGACAATGTATTGTGTAATAAATTAAAAAAAAAAAAACAAAAAAACAAGGGAAAAAGCTACCTCCCTTGGAAAACTTCTCTTTATTCCCGCTAGGCTGAATAAGATGTCTTCCTTGGTTTTTACCTCTCTCTGAGTCCCAAGCCCGCTGCTCAGAAGGATTACTTCTATCTCATTTACATATGCATTAGATATATGAACATGTCACTCCATCTGTCTCTACTTTTCCTTTTTTACCTATAAAATAAGGGTGATAATATAAATAATTCAGTGTCTGACACAAATTCAACATTCAATATATGTCAATATTATTACTGTTATGACTTTATTGCTTTTTTTAGGTGAGAGGATGGTGAATTATAGTTCAATAGATGCTATAATATGAATTTATAAATTCAAAGTTAATACCATATTATAGAGACAAATCTAAATAATAACTGAATTATTCACCATTTCATATTTCTACAGCAACATGTTCACCAAAGAGAAAATCTTTGCTTAATTAAAGGATGACATATATGATTTTGGATATAGATAGATTCCATGATCTTCACTGCTGCTAAACTCAGCCCACAGAGATAAAACACCCTACTAGAACATGAAATTTCTTTCTCTATTCATCAACCAGTATTGTGAGAAGGGTTCAATATGAACTTCTTGAGAGCAAAATATTTATATAAGGCAGCAAAAAGAAAATAAGTGTCAAAAAAAACATTAAAAATATCCAGAAATCTGCACCCTGTGTTAACATACTAAGGAAATTAGTAAAAATACATGCATAGAATAGCAAAACTGTGTAAACGTTCACATAGACAAACTCCTGGAAAAATATGGAGAATTCATAAAATATGTGTTGCTTTAAATAAAATTTAAAGACACAGAATAACTTGCCTTTATTGAGAACTCAATAGAGAGTGACCCTTAAGAACAAGCATCCTGCGATTTACCTTGAAATACACACACACACACACACACACACACACACACACACACACAAAGACAGATTGGTGGATAGAAAAGGGGAGGAGAGAATAGGGGAGAATAGAACAGGGGTGGATAGATGGTGTAATTGGGAGAATAATGTGAAGGTGTGAATGTTACATTACATGGGAAAGGGTTTTTGCAGATGTCATTAATTTAAGGATCTTAAAATAGGAAGATGACCTTGGGTTTTCCTGGGTCCAATATTATTAGAAGGTTCCTTAAAAGGTGGAACAATTAAGCAGAAGAGTCAGAGAGGGAGATGTAATAAGAGAAACAGGGATGGGATTCAGAACAAGGCTTGAGTATCCCTTGCTTCTGAACTTGAAGGTAGAGAAAGGGAGCCATGAGCCAAATGCAGGTGGCCACTAGTAGCTGCAAAAGACAAGAAGAGAATGGGTTTTCCCTGGAGACTCCAGAAAGTCATCTGGTGAGAACACAGCCTGCCAACACCTTCATTCTTAGCTTTATGAAACATGTTTTAGCTTTCTGACCTCCAGGTTTATAAGATAATAAATTTGAATTGTCTTAAGCCACTGAATTTGTAGTAATTTATTACAGCACTAGTAGGAAACTAGTAGGTATGTGCAATAAAGAAAATATAGGCAAGTGTTAAATATACAACACAGATCATGGGTGTAGGGTCTGTACAGTATACTTCCAATTTAGCTGTGTATTTGAAAGTTTTTATGCAAGTGTCTGGAAAAGTGAATAAACATGGGATTATAGCACAAACATAAAGAAAAAGTGATAGTGCATTGTGAAAAACCACTCTAAAAACTGGATCGATCAACAATAATTGATAAAACTTTGTTTTACTAATGAATTTCTATGTAGATTACTCGTTTTATTATAGAGATCAACTTTTCCTTCTCAATTTAATGTCCCTAAATTGATAAAGAAAAGGCCACATTCACATTTTAGATTGTTAGCACTCAATAAGTACTAGCAGAATCAATGTACATGAATATATACACTTCACCTGGAGTTAAATTATATGTTTGGTCTGTCTGAGTTGAGGTGAACTCATCTGTAAAGTTAGAAAAGTTACCACCAGAAACATGAGGTAGGTATGATTCTCTCTGCTACCAAACACTAATTTGAAATTACGAAATGCTCCTTATGTATCACTTCCAATGGAAGTGGTCCAATGCATGACTTATCATTCTTGGAAATGGAATGGAGTAGACATCTTGTTATCTTAGGGATTAGGGACACACACCAAAATAGATTAGTTTAATTCATTGTTTTTATTTTAATATGCATGCCAATTAGTGCAGTAGACTTCTTTGTATTCTTGAAATAAAAAACTGCATAAAATTTTTACCATGATTTCTATATATATACAAAAAGAAATGTTGACATACCTCTGCAGGAGACACTTATAGTGTCCTGCCTATGTTCCCTTGGCATAGTGATCTGACTGCCAACTTCCCAAATCTATGCTATTTTCTGCCTAAGGTTTCCTTTGGCCACCAGAGCCAGCTCTGCTCAGGGCAGTGTTGACTGGAAAAGGCTGGGAATTAGAACTCCCAGGATAAGTCATTACCCAGTGACACAGAAGGAGTTTGTGGAAAATAGTCTAGCTCCCTATCTCTCAGGAGGAATACCAGGAGCACAGTTGACTCTGAGTCCCCACTGGGATTAAGTTCCAGTTTTCTACAGTGGTAATGTACCTGCTAACACTTCCTTCATTGGTTTCATACCTTCCTGTGACCCATTTCCCCAACCCTCTACTGGTGATTCCTTTGAATTATCTCTCGAATAAACTCTACAATTTCCTCTTTGGGAGAATTCAAATTTAAAAGGTTCCCACCCGGGGCGCCTGGGTGGCTCTGTCGGTTAAGCGTCCGACTTCAGCTCAGGTCATGATCTCGCGGTCCATGAGTTCAAGCCCCGCGTCGGGCTCTGTGCTGACAGCTCGGAGCCTGGAGCCTGCTTCGGATTCTGTGTCTCCCTCTCTCTCTGGCCCTCCCCCGTTCATGCTCTGTCTCTCTCTGTCTCAAAAATAAATAAACATTAAAAAAAAAAAGGTTCCCACCCTCAGAAAAGGAATAAAAAAAATAGGGCATATTTTAAAAATAAAATTCTGGAAGACTTCATGTACAGTGATAAACTCTGGTTGAAAGTTCATCTAATTGTCTAAAGTATTTTACTCTTGTCAAAACTATTATACGATACTTGGGTCTTCATCCAAGGAAACTGAGTTTTAAAGCCATCATTCTCTTAGTGCTTAAATATCTGTTATCAGCAACCCAAACCTTTTCAACATCCATCTTGAATTGGCCACTTAACCATATGGCTTGAGCTAACAGAATCCAGTAGAAGAGTTGACTCGGATGGCCTGTGTGCCTGACCTTAGTGATTTCAGATAATGGTGCTAGAAAAATTCAGACACACAGGGGCAGTGAGTTTTCCACCTGTGCATTTTTGTCCTGGCACACGTGACAAGAGCAAGTGAGACAGTTGTGTGATCCCCCTGATACTGATTCCACAAAGTATTGTGCGATGCCACACAACTGGGAATGTAATGATGTTTCTGTGTTTCAACTGTATGGCCTGTTTCCTATAGCTGGCCCACGCAGAATCAGAATAATTGAATTTCATCGCTCTCTTCAACTTCTGCCTATAGAAAAAGAAGAAAAAGGACGAAAGAAAAGTCACACTTTCAAATATACTTACCAAAGAGATTTCAATAGTAGAAATTAAATCTGAGAAAATATTGAAGTTTATCAATGGTGAAAATGAACCCAGAGGCATCTGCTCTTCCCAGGATCAGTTACTAGGTTAATGAGGCTGCCCAATGAATGAAGAATGTCCGTATGCTTTATCGGGGGTTAAAGGGGACCCCGATGCTGTGCTCCATCAGGAAAATACTGTAGTGGATAGACACAGAAGTCACACATCTAATTCTTAATATCCCAAGAGTAGCCACCATGACTATAGGACGTCACTCATTTACCCATCGTATTTCCTCAGCCTGATCTTTGACTTACTTTTTAGTTTTGAATTCATGACAGTTGTGACAATAACTAGAGTCGTAGTAAACATTTATAATTTTAGTCTTGCCAGGTATTCCCCCTTCATCTGGTAAGAAGAACCCAGCTTTCCTTTGGGAGACTTTCCTATATGTCCTTTGTGTGCAGACCCAATAGATTTGGCAACCAAAAAGAAAAAATCCAACTACCTCCCTCCCCTCCCCAAGTTTGTGACTCAAACAAGACAGATGAAATTCTGCTGGAATAACATGGGAAAATGGAGACTGGAACTGAGATGAGGAAAATCCAGGAATAAAAGTAAAAACAGGAGGTGCTAGGGGTGCCTGGGTGGCTCAGTTGCTTGAATGCCTGACTCTTGGTTTCCACTAAGGTCATGATCTCATGGTTTATGGGATCCAGCCCCATGTCAGACTCAATGTTGACAAAGTGGAGTATGCTTGGAATTCTCTCTCTCCCTGTCTGCCCCTCCCCTGCTCATTCTCTCTCTCTCAAAATAAATAAATAAACATTTCAAAAGAAACAGGAGATGCTAGTCATCCTGGAAGAGCCTGGATCCTATAATGACTTGATGTCCCTCACCAGTATCCACTAAATAGGGGTCAGACCATGCTGGCCCCGGTTTCTATCCATTCTGAACCCAGTTTACTTTAATTTCCCCAGTTCACCCACACATTCAACAGGTCATAGGGCAATTTCTATTGCTTGAAAACACTTACTCTTAATCATCTATTTTTCCAATACATCTCTTGATGTTTCCTTTTATTTAGTCACTTACTTCGTTTTAAACTCATTTCTTGTTTTATTTTTAGTGTTATTTTTAGGTGAGACTCTCTTCATTTCTTCTTGTATTTCAGAAACAAAGCTTCAAAGTCAATATGTATTTACTCTGCCAGGCATTGTGATCAGCCATTTCCATACATTGTTTCCTTTGGTTTTCACAAAACCTTTAAGGCTGTATCGCTTGGCTTTAAAACCTTTTTTCTTACTTTATATGTGTTCATTTTTTTTTAAGGAAAGAGAACAGGAAAACTGTGTCATGTTAACTAAAGAATGAGTTAGAGGCACATAAGGTACAAATCATATTGATGATACATAAATATGCATCCATGTGTGTATTTGTCTACTTCGGTGCTTTTGATGTTCTATACGTTGCAGACACCGCATAAAAAGCGTATTGGCACACATCACTTACATTGATATTATTTCACCTTACTCTCCAGATCAATAAACTTAGACTCAAAAATGCATATCATTTTTCTAAGCCCGTAACTGTCATAGAAACAGGAAGTGGCAAAAAGAGGATTTGAACCCAGGTCTGTGTGACTACAAAACCGACCACAGTTCAGTGGTTGCGGGTGTTTGTGGAAAGGCCTTCTGTAAAAGACTACATTCTCTAGATATTTATTATCTTTGGATTTGATCGTGAGACTTATACTACATTCTTTTGACTTTAGAACTAGTTAAACTTCAGGAAAACAGGAAAGAAGAAACTGTTTATAAATTCTCCATGACCTTTAAAGCAGAAACATCTGTTGGGTTACGCCGATCTTGAGTGAACACAGACAGGCTTTCAGGTGGATGGACTGTAGATTTCATGGGCATTGTCATCTGACTCTTTGAAATTAAACGAACTTGGAGAAAGCTGTGGGGAATAATTTATTGTATTTTTCATAAAAATAAATGCTATAATGTAATAATATAAAGTGACAGTCCTTGATTACATTCTCTGGTGAACCTGGTTCCTGAATTTCTGTTAATAGTGATAAATAATCCCAAGGGTAGTCAGTCCGGGTCCTCACCTTTGAACGATTTCCAAAAGCTGAGTAATATATGGATTCATCTGGGGAGAATCCACTCATAAACCTCTAGTGTTGACTCAAAATATTTTAATATACTGTTCTATAAACAAATGCAGACGTGGATGTAGTTTTAAATTCCTCGTGCTTATAGTTCCCATATAACCAAAAAGCAAAGACACGTATAAACACTAACTACAAGCTGACCTACAAGGCCAATGCATTTCAAATTAACGACATTAATTCAAGGGAGGATCCTATTCTGCAGAATTTAAATTGCTGTCCATATGAGTATGGTACTAACGGCGGTAGTTAGACGGACTCTTGAATTTGTTTCGTATTTACTACACAGCACTGGGGATAATGCAATCTTCCCATCACTTTTTCCTATTCAAATTCTTGGGGATTAATTCAAATATGCTATGAAGTCATATTTTCAATGACTTTCCAGGATCGTATCAGTAGTTTAACAAGTCTGCTTTTTAAATTATTTTGTTATTATCATTTTTAGTGCCCTGTGACTTGACAGAACGATTTGGCAACCAAGAATATTTTAAATAACAAGGAGATTCAGTGTCTTAGCCTGGGCTTTCCCAAAGCCAACTCTGAGACAAAGGTGAATCTATGAATGGTTTATTCAGAAATGTCATTTTAGGGAGCCAGATAGAATAAAGAGTAAAAACTCATCCAAAAAATATGTTATTGAAGTGGCTACCTCAAGAGAATACTATTTACTTGGTCCAAAGGAGCTCTAAGAAGGCTTCTGGAGTGTTTCAAACCAGCCAGCACAGGGGTAAAAAGGGAAGTTATTTATGTGTTGGTCCACCTTCCAACACGTAAGCACTTTGCATGTATGATTGCCAAACCATCCACGGGGCGCACGTACTCAGTGTCAGAGGATCTCTGGGCAGAAAGTCAGAAGACCTACTGTGCCTTGCCATGCCTCTGTCAAACAACACTTGTGGCAAGCTGCTCAAAGCAGAGACTGTCCACGACAGTCAGTGTCAGACTGTCCGTGACAACAATAGCTGGAACGAGATAAGAGGCTAAGTCTTGAAGCCATGCCCAAGAGGGTTTCCCATTGACTCACATTAACATCTTAGCTAATTTCTATATCTTTATACAATTAAAAAAATCAGTAGACCTTTAAAACATTAGAAAAATACATGGACACCCTATCGAGCAACATTCTCAGCAAATTTCATTCACGGATGTTTTAGACAATCATTCTCAGAGTTTAACTGCAGTCCCAGAGATAGCTAGACATCTATTGCTTTATAGATGTTTTGTCAACGTAGGCTCTCAAAAAAGGGATAGAATTTTTTTTTCTTTTTTCTGTGTAGCTGATTCTTTTAATTCAATGCAATATATTTTATCAAATCCCTCTTTTGTGTATTCTGCTGCACTCTGGGAATTCAAACATGATCAGACCACAAACACTAGAGGGTCCCATGGTCTTTTGGGAAGGCAGGGACCTAATTCCCAAATCTGGTAGAATTCTATAGTTGACACGTGTTCAAGTGTTTTCGACATATGAAGAGCATATTTCAGATGCATAATTGTCATTCAAAAAATAGATGGCTTAATTTCAAATGTGCGGCAACAACTAAAACAACTCAAGGGTGTTACTGGAGGGAAAAATAATAGGATTTTGTATGGCCAGTCTGGGTTGGAATTTCTATTTGTGGCCCCCGAGGTAATGAGACAGTGGAATTTTTCCCTCAACCTACTGGTATAGTAAGCCTAGTATTGAGATTGAAAACTGCTCCTGCACTCAATTCAATTAAATTAGATGAAGAGAAATGGCATTATGAGATTTTAAATTCATTCTTAACCCATATCTTCCCTGTAAAATAAGCTGAACTTGCAAAAAAAAAAGAAAGAAAAAACTCGTTTTGTTTTTTGCCTTGAACGTTTTTTCTGATGTGTGTATTCAGACAAATGTGTGCCATTCTTTTTCATATTACAAATTTATTCCATAAAAATGAATCAATAATGTTGCTTCTATACCAAAAAAAGGGGCATTTTCTATCGTACTCATATTTGTTTTGCCAAAATACAAATAAACATGCACACATGCATACAAATGTGCATATGTGCATATGCATATGAAGTGTGTGTAGGGACCATATTTCCAAGCAGTAATAGATATTAAGAGCAAAATGCTCTTTTGGGTATAATAATCTTTTACATATAATTTCAGAAAAAAATTCAATGGAACTGTCCTGCCTCCTGGCAACATTAAAGACTAAATCAAAAGCCTAATGAAGAATAAAAATATTGAATAAATTAATTTTGTTTGTGTTTTCTTTAATATGGATCTGACAGCCAACTGCTTTCAGATATAGTCATTTGTTCTCACTATATCACTTTGTACAAATAACATACAAATTGCTATCACTCCGTGCATTTTTTGAAATTTTTTAATGTTTATTTTATTTTCTTGGGAGAGAGAGACAGAGCAGGAGCAGGGGAGGGGCAGAGAGAGAGAGAGAGAGACAGATTCCAAAGCAGGCTCCAGGCTCCGAGCTGTCAGCACAGAGCCCAATGCAGGGCTTGAACCCACAAACTGTGAGATCACGACCTGAGCCAAAGTCAGACGCCCAACCTACTGAGCCACCCAGGTGCCCCACTCCATGCATTTCTAATGAATTTTTATGCATATAAAAATAATCTTGATCAAAACAAACTTCTATGACATATGTTTTAATCATGGAAGTATGACACACATTAAAATTGAACAATTTTATGATTTCTAAGCTGGAAATGCTCGCCTACTGAAACACAGCTTCGATCACATATGCCAGTGCTGGACATCTCTGTTTCAAGAATCTAAAGGTATAATGAATCTTCATACTATTTTCTGGGTAATGTGATTTGTGTCTATATTTGTTTCTTTCTACAGTTGCTTAAGCTAAAACAAACAAACAAACAAACAAAGCAATTAGCCCTTAATGTTTCCTGCCTTAGTCCTCTCTGTCAGACAAAATGCAGTAGACTAGGTTATTTAAACAGAAATATTTTCTGAGTTCTAAAGTCCAAGCTCAAGATGTCAGCTAATTTGATTCCTAGTGAGGTCTCTCTTCCTGGCTACCTTCTCATTGTATCTTCGCATGGCAAAAAGAATGAGCCTTGGTATCTCTTCCTTTTTTTAGGGGCACCACCCCTATCAGAATAGGGTCTCAACCATATGAACTCATTCAATCTGTCACCTGCTCACAGGCCTTGTCTGCAGCGATAATCACCTTGGGGGTTAGGGCTTCGACATATGAATTCGACAGGGGCAGGGACATAATTCAGTCCAAAGAACTTTCTTAAATTCAAAAAGTATTTTGCAATAACTCTATAATCCTTACATTCTGTTTGAGCCAGTCCATAGCCACAATGGTCTCTTTCCTACTCTCTAGAGACCCCTATTTGAGTAACAACTCACAATGTCGAGGATGAAGATTTTGGTAACCATTACAAAGATGCTCTTCGGGAGCCACTATTTATTTGGCACCTACAATATGCCAGGTACTCTGCATCCAATGCTCCGTTCAAGCCTCGGCACCACTCCATGACATTTATGTTATCCTGTACATTTTCCGATTGGAGAACCCGAGGCTTAAAGAGGTTAATTATCTTTTGTGTAGTCTAAATCATGATATAATAAATAACTCCTCTGTTAGTGCTCTCGCCTCAACATTTCCGCCAACTCTGACATGTTTAAAACAACAAGAGCTCTGGGAACAATGTTTAGAAGTCTCTTCTGGGGAAGATTGATCTACTCCATTGTTAAAATTTTCAACTTCAAACTAATTTGATAAATCAGATCTTAGTCTGTTTTAAAGATGGGGAAGTGTATTATAAAATATAATGATATTTAATGGGAGAAATATTTAGAAATCCCTGTTCTGTCTCTTTTTAATGGTTTACTATGTATAAAAAAAAGTTCATGGGGGGATTAGATTTAGCTGGATCTGCAATGTCTAATGTTTGAAAACTCTGACCTTGAATGTTCTCCCAAGAGACTTTGGTTCTCCCGGGTATATGCTTCAGACGGTTCTCCCTGCGATATGATGAAGCTGAATCATTTTCAACATCAACATGTACCTTGAGATAAACTCCTTCCCTTTGTTTTGAGGCAGTAAAACATGGCTTGTGGATGATTATTTCCTTGGTGAGATTTTTTTTTCTTTTCACTGGAGTTTTCCCAATGCTTCATCTTTCAGGGAAAGGAAACTTGACAGCTAATTTTCCATCCCTATATTGCGTACTTCCACCCCCAAATAGAATGGTTGACAGTTCACATTATACAGCAATAGGATACTGAAACATGGAACCCACCCCTCAGTAGAGAGATCAAGCAAAAACTTTCCAGTGTAGGTGGGATTAATCACAAATGATAATTCGAGGTTTGAAATGAGTCATCACGACATTTCAACCCATTTGGGTATAAAATGAGATTAAAATGAGAATGTAATCACTTCAGTGCCAAAAATGGAAAGTAGACGCTAAGTACTCATTTGTTAAAAGTAACTCGTTTTCTGATTTTCCAAAACGTAAGGGCTTCTATGTCCTCCCAAATGTAATATTGTGATAGGCTATGAAATTCTGGTCTTGAGTTAAAATAAGATTTTCTAAAAAGTTGGATGCATGAAATTATGTACTTTCTGATGCAAGAGTTAGATTTCGTTTCCCGTAATGAAGTGACCTTGCCTTTTGGCTTTGGTCTACGTACCCAGGACAAAATAACAAACAAACAAACAAAAAACAAGAAACCTGTTTTTCAACAGCTGTATTAGTCTGCTTCAGCTGTCATAACAAAATATCATCGACTAGGTGGCTTACACAACAGAAATTTATTTTCTCACAGCTATGGAGACGGGAAGTCCAAGATCAAGAGGCTAGCACAGTTGGGGGCTGGTGAAGTTTCTCTCCTTGGTCTGTGGATGGCTGCCTTCTTGCTGTGTATTCACATGACCTCTTTAAAGAACACTGAGGGGCAAGGTCTTCAATGTGTCTCCTTATAAGGACACTAATTCTCTTGTATTAGAGCCCCCCCACCACCACACACACACAATTATGATCTCATTTAACTTTAACTACTACTTGAGAAGCCTTATCTGTAAATATAGCCACACTAGGAGTTATGGCTTTGACACACAAATTTTGGAGTCAAATTTTGAATACAAGCATTCAGTCCATGACAACAGCTAAGGATAGAATGCACATCTAGTTTATTTAGGAACCATCCACTTCACATGTTCTTCCCCGATTTGGTGTTCTATACTAGATACGTGTACTCAGGTCCACACACGCAGTCAATTCATGTCCCTAAAGGCCGTGAGCACAGTTATAAATAATTTCATGGCGTGTCTACAGCCACATGGTGATTTATAGACAAAACTACCTCTGTAATCTTAGCCTCTGTGTGGACACTTAGAGATCCTAAACAGCTGTCTCTGTTTCTGTAACCCTGTGGAGGTGTGGACAGCTACATTTGTCCTTTTAAGAAGGAAAGAAAATCATCATTTTTTTTTTCTCAAAAGTGTTTACAGAACAGATGCTTCTAATGAAGAGGTTTGTGTTTACACTTGGTCTGATGGCAGGCAAATATTTGGTTTGTTCAGGAAACCAAAGAATGGCTCACACCCTGTAGTGTGGGAAGGCATCGAGAATAATGATAGGGGGGCATCTTTCTAAGTAAGTATAGCTGGGTTCTGATCCTGGCTTCTAATTAATCAGGAAACTTCCTGATTAATTGGTTTTCCAGATCCTTCTTTGGCTTTCCTGCTCCTTCTCTTGTCGCTGGAGGAGCTATTCTCTACACAGTAGCTGGAGTGATGCTTTAAAATGTAACCCTGGCCACACCACTTACCTGCTCAGACGCCTCCTGTGTCTTCTTATCCCTCTAGGACCAAAGTCCTTATGAGAGTCCTGGGATCCTGCTAGGACCTGGCTATTGCCTGCCTCAACCACATCCTTAAGATTCTGACCCTTATTAACTACATAGTACTCACTCTCGCCACCCTGCTATCTCCTGAATGCATTTCTTCACCTCAGTCTTTTCTGTTTGTCTCTGGGATGTAAACTGCTATTTTCCCAGTTCCCACAATAGTGCTCAGTGCCTACAGATATTCAGCTGACTTTGGATAAATGATAAAATAACACTGTTGTTAACTCAAACTATCAAACTTAAGATGCTACCCTAATGTGAGTTATTGTCATTTTAAGTATCCCCTCATTTAAAAGCTTCATAACTAGCATAACCTCCAGCTGAAAAAATATATTTAATTATGTTTTTAAATTTGCCTATTCTTAGAAGACTCTCCAAGTAGAATATGCATAGGAAAATTTATGGGGCATATCTACACCTTTACATACTGTATTTGTTTATATAAAATTAGATACTATTTCAAGAAAGATTGGATTTTGTTTAAATGAGGTTCTATATTTACTCCAAAGAGTCTGCTGAGAACCAGCAGCTGCCACGTAATAAATGGTCAGTCCAGGTAGGAATTCACCGTGGCCATGTCGTTTCACTTGTTGCTCCCAGAGGAATGGATCAGGATTAGGAAGCAGGACATTTGCGCCCCATTTTATAGAAGCCATGCACAAAACACTTAGCATTGACCTTCAGCTTGACTGCCATGAGGATTCAGCTAACTGAATCTGTGTGCAGCCTAAGCCTTCCATCCCCCTGTGTAAGCGTCCGGTCACCTAACCCCTAGGTATTTATAGTTGTACTCCCAGAGCATCTCTGATTCCATCTGATTTCTTCTCCATCTCACTTATGCCAGGCTAGTTTTTGATGGAAGTGTTACCTTTCTTTTCTAAGATCCCTTGTTCCTCTTCTGGATCCCTTGTCTGCCCTTTTCCAACCTGCTCTGTATCCTAGGAGGCTGGTCTGTGTGGACTTCACCAATGGATTCCCCTGCCCCCTGCTTTCCTCTTGAATTCAGGTCACACAGAACAGCACCAAGGGAAGATCAGAGGAAGAGAATGAGATAAGAGCTTGTTATGTCCTTCCCTCACCTGCTCCCTGCGGGTCACTATTCCTGGTTCTTTCCTTCACCAGAGGATAAAGTTATAGTCAGACCAACTCCTCCACACAGCTTTCTTCATTTCCAATAACCCCTCAACTACTTAACCCCTCTGACCCTGGAAACAGAAACATTCTGTTACTAGCTGTGGTATCATACTGTCTCTGGCTGTTTCCCTTATAACAGACATTAACTTATCCTCTTACTTAGTTTTAGCGTATGAATTGTGCTCGACTAGAATTATGATTATATATTTACTCATAACCCAAAGGAAAACGATAATCAGCTATATGTCTACCCCAGAAATGCGTATGAATTTTGGAAGCAGCCTGATGGTGTCATAAAGTGATATAGCGTAAAGATTAATTGTGTACCCTCGAATCTTTGTTGTGTCTTTCACTGGCCATTAAAATTAAGTTAATCGTTTTCTTCTATGACTTCAGTTTCTCATCTGTACAATCTGGAGAGGAATAATATTTAGCTTGCAGAATTATTCTGGAAGAAGATCTATATAAAATATTTATCAAAATGTCTGGAAAATACTAATTGTATAATAATGGTAAAACATAGTTTTTATATTTTCCTGACTGTGATGGTTAATTTTATGTGCCAACTTGACTGGCCACAGGGTGCCCACACATTTGGCCAAATGCTATTCTGGGTGTGTCTACAAGGGTATTTCTGGATAAAGATTTCATTTTGCTAATGTTTATTTTTGAGAGACAGACAGAGACAGAGAGACAGGATGAGAGTGGGGGAGGGGCAGAGAGAGAGGGAAGCACAGAATCTGAAAAGAATCAGGCTGCAGGCTCTGAGCAAGCTGTCAGCACAGAGCCTGATGCGGGGCTCGAACCCACGAACTGCAGGATCATAACAAAGCCTTGGTGGATGCTTAACCGACTGAGGCACCCAAATGCTCCAAGCATGTATCTGGATAAGATTAACATTTCAATCAGTCTGTTGAGTAAAGTAGACTGACCTCCTTAATGTGGGTAGGCCTCACGCAATCAATTGAAAACCTGAATAAAACAAGAAGTCTTGAGTAAGAAGGAATACCTCAGGCCTGATTGTTGAGCTACACATTGGTCTTTTTCTGCCTTTTAACTCTACTAAAAAGTCAGCTCTTTTTCAGTCTCCAGCTTGCTGGCTTTCAGACTGGACTTTACATCATTGGCTCTCCTGGTTCTCAGGCCTTCAGACTTGGACTGGAAATATACCATTGGCTCCCAGGCCTTTGCACTACACATCAGCTCTCCTGGTTCCCCAACATGCCAACTGCAAACCTTGGGCCTTCTTAGCCTCTATCATCATGTGAGACAATTATCTATTATAAATCTCTTAATACACACACACACACACACACACACACACACACACAGATGTGTTTTGTTTATTTGCCAAATGCTGACTCATACACTGATTTAACTTTATATCAGAATCACCCAAAAAACTAAAATATCATCTTGAAATTTACCCCCAAATTTTAATTATTTAAGTGAAGAGTCCAGGGAGCTGCATCATTAAAAAGATCTCCATATGCAGCACCTGGGTGGCTCAGTCAGTTGAGCATCTGATTCTTGATTTCAGTCATGATCTCCTGGTTCATGGAAATGAGCCCCGTGTAGGGCTCTGTGCTGACAGCCTGGAGCCTACTTGGGATTCTCCTCCCCCCCCCCCCACCATTCCCTTCCTCGCACTCCTCCTCTCTGAAAATAAATTAATAAACTTAAAAAAATTAAAAAAGGATCTTCATATCATTTGAAGCAACGGATAAGCACTGATCTGTGAACTCCCACTTGGGAGACACGCAGTAGACACACAATTCCAGCTGTCAGTCACACAAGCTGAAGTTCCACTCGGCACTCAAGAGGTGTGATCTCATGACAGTTAAATTTTGTACGTTGGCATCCTCATCTAGAAATAACATCAATTATGCTAAAAGTTTTTATATATTGTCTTGTTTAGTTCATGACATATGTACCGTCCATACTGAGGGGGAAAGTATTTTTTACGTTTATTGATTTGTTTTGAGAGAAAGCAGGGGAAGGGCAGAGAGAGGGGGCTAGAGAATCTGAAGCAAGCTCCATGTTGTCAGCACAGAGCCCAATGCAGTGCTCAAACCCACCGACTGTGAGATCACAACCAGAGCTGAAACCAAGATTCAGAAGCTTAACCAACTGAGCCACCCAGGCTCTGGAAAAGAGTATTTGTTGATTCATAGTAGAACATCATGTAACCTAACAAACCATTGTTGCTTTTTCACTAATAATATTATTGTCATTATTATTGAATAAAAGATGTTTTCCTTCTACACGTTAATTCCTTTGATATTGATCGAGTGCTCATTATATGCCTGGCACTATTATTCTTGTGCTGGGGACACAACGATGACGAAGACAGACACGGTGCCCTGCCCTCATATAACTAAAGTACTCATAGGGGAGAAGAAAACAGACTTAAAGAATAAATTCATCTTCTCATTTAATGGTAAAGCGTGATAAGTTCTGAAGGAAAAAAAAATGAACAAAGTGAAAGGATAGCAGTAAGAGGAAAATAGGAATTCAGCAGAGACCCAGTCGAAGCAGGGAATGAACTACAGAGCCTGGAGGGGTGAAAGTCTAGGTTCCCCGCTGGATTTTGCTGGTGGGGGCTGGGGTGGAGGCTGGGGTGGGGGTTGGGGCTGCAACTTTTTTTTTCCTGTGGTTTTTGACTGGAGTAGAGAAGTTTTTGTCTAAAACCTCCTGCCTTGCTAGGCTGCCCCTGTCCTAGTCTTTTGGCTAGAAAGAGTAGACGTTGCCACAAAAGAAATGACATGCTGGAGAATTTTCTGTCCACACCTGCCATGCTTTGGGATGTTGGCTCTTTCAGACCAAGTCGGGAGATATGGAGGCCAAAAGAAAACCTTAACTCGCAAAATTGTTATCTGTCACTCTGCATGTTGTCCAGTTATGTTTCTAACTGAGAAGCGTTTTTGTCTTTCTGAATGATAGGAGTTTAGGTGGCGTTCGACAAGGTGTTTAAGTTGTTCAAAAGACTGTGCTGATTGGAAGCTCTGTCTTCTAGGACTGACCACAGAGGCTCTTTCCCTGTTATCACCCATGATGGGCCCCCTTGTCATTTTTTTTTCAGCTGCTCATCCCACATTTCTGATGACCCATACAATTTTCATCTTAGGTTAATTTGAAAGTCATGATTCTAAATTACCAAGCCATCTTATAGTTGGAGTACATGATTAAGCTGTCTATGGCCAGACTATCTCTTGTGTTTCATTTCACAGTGTAGGGGCTGAAAGTCAAGTGTTTCCAAATCCTCATGAAGTATGTCATTATGAATTTGCAAGTCATGGGCTGTACTGTTTCTCCAATAGACTTATTTGAGGCATGTATTAATGTTAGAATGTGAAACTAGACAGTGTCCGAGAGCCCATAGTTTATGGGGACACTGTCAAATCTGCAACTTTGGGACTGAGATCCTCCAATTAGCTGCTTCCCTGTCACCGTAATGATAGAAACACACATCATTTAGAAAACCACAGTCCTTATCAATCTACATCTCAACATCCACAACGTTCCTTCCTATTTTCTGGAGTCTGTTAAATGCACTTTTTTTTTTTTCACACTCACCACATTCGCAACTTCAGAGGGTGATTATGTCTAGCTGCTTTGCTTAACACTGTGGGCCAAATTCTTAATAAGAAAATCTGTCACGTCTTGATAAATCATCTTCTTCTACCACACTGGGTTTCATAGAGCAGCTGGACGACACTTTCACAGCTGCTACTTCCCATTGCTGAATTCACTGTTGAATGAAATGATTCCTATGGGTAGTATCCTTTGGGTATCTTTCGGGAGGAAAATACCTTCATTATCCTTACCATTAAAGCAATTCCATGTGGAAACTGAGTGAAATTCACAGAAAACACAGCTGGCTCGAGAGCATCAGTAATACTATTTTTATTAGCAGATATTTTTTTTCTGATTATGCACATATTGCAGTGAATTGTTTCCAAATTTGGCAAACCTCACAAAAATCTGTTTCGTCGTAAACCTATCTGTTTTGAAGGAAGTGAAAGATGTTGTTGCCTTCCGTGTTAAACCTTATTTCTTTTTCTTTTTCTCTATCCAGGTCAAGTTGATCCAGGCTGATAGAGTGAATACGGTAAAGGGAAAGCATTGACTGGGGCCTGGAGTGGCTCGTTTTCATCCCCGGAGTCTCCCTGGGTTCCCGGTCTGTTTCTGAGTTGTTTGATTACTGATGAAACCCTTTACAAATGCAAAGTTTCCCTTGGGTACTGATGCCATTGAGTCAAATCCAGTAATAGAATTTTTAAGTGTGGTTTTCTATGAGTTTTTACTTTAATTGGTAACAGCCAAATAGGTTGTTTTGAAAAATGAAAATCTCATACAATTTTAAAGCTATTGCATTTCTACGGCCATGCTGATATGTTTGCATAGCATTGCTTGGAGCATGTCCATTTTGTCATGCGTTGGAGAGTAATTACACTAACGAGGTACACGGCTACTCCATTCAGGTGTAGGGTATTGAACTGTCTGTGCCGAGAGGCTGTTTTTGGACAGCCACTCTCTTTCCTTTTTAGTTATCAACACTTTGATTAGATGACAACTTCGTGTTATTATTATTTTACACCAACATAGTAAATAACATACACTTATTTCTGATCAAGTATACTGATGAACAGAGAAGGGTGTTGTAAAGATAGAATCATGACTTAACCACTGATTCAAATCAAATGCCATCATTCTGTTGCTCAAAGGCCTTCACTTAACTTACTTGAAGAAAAGAACCAATTATCAAAGTTCTGAAACCCTGTAACCTAAAAAAAAAATCTACAACCCCAATAATTGTTCTCGGAAAATAGAAAGTTCGTATGTAGACTTTGTAGGCATATAGCTGCATCCAAAGCGATGGGCCAGGTACACTCTGCATAGCCATTAGCAAGTTACTTGACTTGGGGATGTTCATGAGATTTCATTAAGCTGAAGTGTATATGTGCCTAGCACAGTTTGTAGCAAAAACTGTGTATTCAAAATGGTTATTTTTCACTGTCTTCCTCACAATTTAGGACCAAAATAAGCAGAAATAACCCTAACAAATGTTCTCTGAAAGCTGTCAAGTGTATCAGTCACTAGAGGTATGAGAAACATTTGCAAACAGCATCATCCATGAAAAACAGACAGCTTCTCTCTTTGCTCTGGGTCATTGTAATACAGACAATGCCTTTTCAATATTAATATGTGGGGCAGAAGGTCCTGTGGCCTTGTGGGTAATACAGACAGGCAGGAATCACAGCAGCAATTGCCAAAATGTCAACTTGTTTCAGAAGTGCTAGATTAACCATACTTCAGGGAAATTTCATCATTTTGACCCAAAGCTACGTAGAAAAGTTTTAGGGAGGAGGACGGGTAAGGGAGGTGGATGTTTGTTTGTTTTTAGATAGAAAGAACTGAGTTAATATTCTAAATTCAGGACTAAAGGAATGACATTTTATATGTGTGCATATGTAGTTCCTTGGTGGTCTCCACTCTTGGGCAAAAAAAACGTATTTTTGTAAGCCAAGATAATCTGAAACAGATTATAGGGAAATCCATCAGAAAAATAAATACAGAGTGTCTAGTATGACGTGGGGATGTCCATTAATGTAGCTGTACTGCAAATATGGTGAAAGAATTGTTTGTTTTTTTGTAATTTTGCACAGTTGTGTTTTTGTCTAGCTTGATCAATGCTAGTCTTGTATCACAGATCTCTCTTTCTTTGCCTTCCTTGTGAGTCACTGACCATATGGCTCCAGCTCCCAGTCTAGCTGCTGAGGAGGAAGAAAAAAAAATAGTCTTGATAAACATGCAGACCATTTTGAGTATGAGGTTGACATAGCTGATCCCTCCAGCACAGTCTCAAGAGAACGAGCACATTGAATCTCTTTCATCAAAGGCCAAGTGGACCCTGTCCTTATCTGTGTACTGAATTCATCTGCAGGGTCCTTCAAAACCAAATTCAAATAGGCTACTATTTTATTTACATTGCATATATAAGTGCAGCTATGAGTTTTTTTGTTGGAAGAAGACATTTGTGTGTCCAGGGTCTCTGTGCCTTTATGCTTAGCTCTGTCCAATAACTTTCCTGGACCTTAAACATTTTTGTAAATATTTGTGTAACTCCTCTTTTTCTGATGATTTTGCAAGGCAAATTGCAAATATTGCATTACTTATTCTCTCTATCAGGAATGTTGACTTACTTTATACCAATATCATCCTATCCCAGTGGTTCTATTTTGTATCTAAATGTTGGAATGAGCATTAAAAATTAAAAGGTGATTATAAGTAATGGGTAGCATATAGCATTGGTACTGTGGAAACTACTGTTTCCAGAAACATGAGGTTTCTTCTCAAGCCTTTACTGTTGTTTGTAATTTAGTAAATTTAAGAATGTATTATAATTTGGGGCACCTGGGTGGCTCAGGCAGTTAAGCGTCTGACTTCAGCTCAGGTCATGATCTCATGGTTCGTGGGTTCAAGCCCAGGGTCGGGCTCTGCACTGACAGCTCAGAACCTGGAGCCTGTTTCGGATTCTGTCTCCCTCTCTCTCTCTCTCTCTCTGCCCCTCCCCCGCTCATGCTCTGTCTCTGTCTCAAAAATAAATAAAACATTAAAACATTTTTAAAAGAATATATTATAATTATTTTATGAGTATAAATATAAAAATTGGCCAAATGGGAGGTCAATCTTTGTTCAGGAAAACTAGTTTTTGAACTGTCTGATGAGAAAATTTTTCTTTAAATGATGCTTTTCTATCTTTTCCTGAACTTCCCTGAACTTTGAAATGACTAAGAAAGAACAGTCACATTTTAAAGACAAAAGAAGTTTTGCAGCTGCTCTGTGAATTCAAATTTTCCTCTCTCTATTTTTTTGCTATCAGATAAGACCTTCTTCTATAGTGAAATTTCCTTAGTGCAGTTGATTTGTTCAGTTTCTCTGGGTAAATTTCCCCACGCAAAGGTAACATATTGATTATCTTTGTATAATAAAATCTATCAAGATTTTCAGTTGGCTCTTTGCTTTGTGTCACATTCAGGGAGTCCCACACTCCTAGGTTATAAAATAAGGCACTCATGTTTTCTTCCAGCATTTGTTTTTGGTTTGGTTTAATTTTAAGTACCCAGTACAATTGGAATTTATTCCGATATATTGGATGAAATTTGAATCCAGCTGCATGATTTTCCAAGCCAATCACATTGCTACAATACCGTTTATTTTTTAAATCCCTTAACCCTCCTACCTTGAGATTCCATCTTTAGTATATATTAAGCTGTCATATATCCTTGACTCTATTTCAGGACTTTCTGTTTTGTACTGCATGGAAGGTAAAATGTCCCTTCCCCCCCAATAGTCTCTGGCTGAGACTGAGAGGGCCGATTGATGGGAAAAAAACATACAAATTTTATTTACATGTACGTGGGAGCCCTCACAAGAAAACATTAAGACCCAGGTGCACCGGGTGGCTCAGCTGGTTAAGCATCCGACTTTGGCTCAGGTCATGCTCTTATGGTTCTTTAGCTCGAGCCCAGCCTTGGGCTCTGTGCTCACAGCTCAGAGCCTAGACCCCGCTTCAGATTCTGTGTCTCCCTCTCTCTCTGCCCCTCCCCCACTTTCATTCTGTCCATCTCTGTCTCTCTCTCTCTCTCTCTCTCTCTCTCTCTCTCAAAAATAAATAAACATTAAAAAAAAGAAAAAAAAGAAAAATGAAGACCCAGAAAAGTGACTAGGCCTAAGTGATTATTTACTAGCTTGAACGAAGAGGAGAAATTATGGAAAAGTAATTAAACTATAGGGAGGAGACTAGCAGAAACTAAGAGTTATTTTAGCAAGTTTTGTTTGCAATGACATTCTCAGCCTGGACTGGCCATCTCTGGTGCTGAGAATGGTTGGTTCTTCTTCCTGGTAAGAGAGTCACCTTTCACATGAGAATTTTCTCTCCTTTGGAGTATCTGCAATGTTTCATGTGCCTCTGAGTCCACATAATCAATAAGACAAAGTGGCATATTTTGGGATGCATATGCTAAATTCCTTCAATATCATTCATCTGTTTGTGCCCCAGGAAAACTCCAGTGAGCCTGGCAGTCCCGGGAATCTCACTGCTACCCTCAAAAAACTTGTAGTCAACATAAGTATATAAATAAATCATATATGGGAACTTTCATGAACACTAGAATTATATAAAGACATAATCTGTGTAATATTCTACGTCCTTGGAATTACATACATGACTATACAAGTCATAAAGCAGAAATATGAATATTTATGCCTCAATGCTCAAGAATATCCTATTTGGTTTACGTTATAACCAATAAAATACTGTCTACAAGTTTGTTGGCTTATATTGAATAGTCTTCCAAAATTTGGTCATTGGGGAAATATACATGATTTGTATACATCCTATTATACCCGTATGTACCTAATTAATAAATTTATCTTATAATGTCTTTCTTTTAGATCATACATTTTTATTTTATTTATTTACTTTTTTAAAGCTTATTTATCTATTTTGACAGAAAGAGAGAGTGAATGGGGGATGGGCAGAAAGAGGGAGAGAGAGAATCCCAATAAGCTCAGCATTGTCAGGGCAGAGCCTGATGTGGGGCTTGAACTCACAAACCAGGAGATCATAACCTAAGTTGAAGTTGGACACTTAACTGACTGAGGCACCCAGGCACCCCAATATAATATATTTTTAAATTGCTATTATCCATATATTTACAGAAGACTGCATGTGTGCACTAAAATGTGTGGAATAATTTCTAAAATCCCAATCTAATTTTTTGCATGAATGGCTTCCAGAATCTGTGTTATTGCCCCCATATTTCCGTTTCATTTGGTAAAATGTATATGTGCATGTGAATATGCATACATATATATCCATATATGTGCAGCATATGCATACATATATATCCATATATGTGCATTTATATATAACATATACAATATCTAAAATGTACATGTATATGACGTAGTTTTTCATTATAATAATTCCAAAATGACTATCGAGAGGATCCGTAGGAGTCACCATTCCAGCTCTTATTTCTATGTCTGTCCTGACTTCCCTTCCTTGACTCAGTTGCAGGTTACAGGAGTTAAGGGATTTCAGGTCTCCCTCCTTAACCCCTCACAAATGCACCCATACACACACAGGGTACCCTCTGCATCAGGCCCTGAGCTGTTAAAAATAAAACCTATTATACTTTGGGAATACTTCATGTTTTGGACGGAGTCTGCCCTCTGAGATCTAATGCTCTGTGAGTTTCTTGTCACATCTTTCTATGTAGAACTTTACCGTGGCACCAGGGTTAATTTCTTGTGAGCCAGCTGGCAGAAACTGGCATGGTGATATATGTTTAGTTTGTAATGTTTTTGTACTGTATTTAGGCTTTTACCCCTTGATTTAAAAGTCTGAATGGGTTTGGGTGGGGCATAATCTATCCCCTTATCTTCTGCAAGATTTCTTCACATCATTAGTGAAATGTTCTGTCCTAAGTCATCTGCATGTTTTTCAACTTCTGCTAAAGCTTCCTGTCCAAATTCCTGGTTTTCACGTTTTTCCCTTACAAGAATGTGGCCAGCCAGGACATCTGTCTTCACGCACTAAATGCCCAAACGTACGTAAGTGGCACTTTCCTTTTAAGCTGGATTCTGCTGTAGCATGTCTTGCATTGACTCAGAATTATAATTCTGAGCATAACTGGGCCAAGATCTTTAAAAGCCTTTCTGCCACGGTTCCACCATTCTGTGAACAAATGCCCTCAATTTTGCCTTCAGCAGCTCCCGAGGTCTTGTTGACGTAAACACCAGCTTGTATGCCCTTGGTCATTAGCACTGTTTGCTTGGGGCCATGGTCTTCTCTGCTGTACTTGCTAAGCCTCAGCGATCTTGGATTGGCCATATTACCCAGACAAGCAACTACTAGCACTCGTTACTTTTAGACCAGCATGTTGGAACAGACCTAATTGGGTTTATGTGAGAATCATGTAAATCGAGAACCAATTTCTCCTTATTTTGCTGATAAATTGGGTAGATTATTTAAATTAATTCTGCCTTAGTTTCCTCGTCTGTTAACAAGGCTAATACCCCTATTTTAAGATTTTTTTTCTCTTTCCACTGAGAGGTAAATGATATTGAGAATATACAATGATATGAAAAGAACAACCATTTATATTGTATATTGTACTCGTTGTTTTGCATACATTATCTATAGTCTTTACAACAGTGAAAGCCATTTTTCACCACAATTTTTTTTTTTTGCAGATGAAACTCCAAAAATGTAACTGACTAGGCCACCATGGGTATGGAATTCCAGAGTTAGTATTTAAACTAAAATACTTGGTCCCATCACCCATGAATTCTGCATCATTCCATTTTGTCTTCATAAATCCTTACCTGGTACATATAACATGTTTAATGAATCTGATTTTTATTACTTTTTTAAAAATAATATAGATAGTATAGTCAAAGAAGAAATACAATAAAATCAAGTAAAGCCAAGAATCTTAACATATTCATAATTACTTTTCACAAATATTCAACATAATGTTTCCATGTAGTTGGTGTTCAACAAGTATTTGCTGTCTTGCTAGTAAATTACTACGTTCAACTTTGATTGGAAAATGATAGCTATAATGTCACTGTGTGATTTTTATGTGCATAAATCTAGAAGAATGTTTGAGCAAAAAAAAATCTTAGATAATATAAAGTCATTATATCTTAGATTCATTTAATCTGTGGATTGCCTTAAAATTATTATAAGAGATAATTAGCCATAGAACCAAAATTGAATTCAGGATCAACAATGTCAATAAGTTGAAATCCAAAATAAGTGTAAAATTCATATAAAATTCGTGTCAGTCATGGTTTGAGTTATTGCTTTTTATTAACTTTTACTTTTCTTCAAATAAATCTAATAGTTCACTTGATTGGATGTTAGGGGTATTGTGTAGGGTGCAGAGAGTGAGTGGGAGCTAATGTTCATGTTCATTTAATAACATCCCCATTCATTTGGGAAGAAAATGGCCTCACACATGATTCTGCTTCTATGATAAATGGCTATCACAATAATGGCTGCCAATGAGCCAGAATTCCACCACAGCCGATGTCTGTGTCCACACTGGGTTGCAGAGCCACTGAGTGTTGGGAGCAGTCAGAAAATGACTTCAGGGACAGGCCAGTTCTATTACAGAAGTTATTTCTTTACCAAATGCTATTCATTAACAACAGGCTGAAGATGATGACTGCTGCTATCATAGAGGGGAATATGCATCCAAATAATGACACATAGATAGCATCCCTCATATTCATGCAATTGTGACTCTTTGTTCAGTTACTATAGAGGTAAAATCTCTTGAAGATATG
Organism: Lynx canadensis; assembly: GCF_007474595.2. NCBI lineage: Eukaryota > Metazoa > Chordata > Mammalia > Carnivora > Felidae > Lynx > Lynx canadensis. The sequence goes on from NC_044308.2 coordinate 127,695,710, forward strand.
AGACACATTTAAATATTTTTGAAAATGGCACCAATTCTCAAAGAAATAAAGCCCCTAGTGTGTTTTTGTACAATTTTGACAGTCAAAACATGATGGTGGCATTACATAAAGCCGATATATCTATCTGTTTCTATTTCTTTAAGAAATGCATATGGTATTATTTATGTGCACACTTTGTAAAGATATTTGCATTGCGTAGAAAAGCAACAACAATTGTGTCCTTTGTTTGATTAGCCTGATTAAATAGAAGAATCTTTCAGCAAGTCAGTTAGATAGAATGTGTTGATTAATAGAATTTTAATGAGTATAAGCTTTGTGAAAAAATAACACTCAGAAGAGGAAAAAGGCAGATAAAATAGTTTTCATTTATATAGCCTTCTTTGACCATAAAAGAAATCTTGTGGTCCGTAAATCCATCTACAAATATTTAGACAGTACCAATGATGCTCAAGGCAGTGTTCTAGTTGCTGCAAGGAATACAAATAATTGTATTCTGTGTTACTTTACATGATGTGGTCACTGAACTTAGCAGAATATAATATAGTTTGTACAGTTAGGTAGTAGGTGATATTGGGGAAGGGGCGACTGACATTTTGAACAGTTTCTGCATGCTAAGCACTGTAGGAACTATATTTCTTCCTCACTCTAAATCTTGCCAATAGACATCATCTGTGGATTTTGAGATGCAGCAACTCAGACATAGCAAATGTAAATTCTTTGTCTACGTCTGCATAACTAGTCATTGATGGAAACAGTACTTAATTTCAGATCGTTCTTAACTTAAAGCCCATACTCTTTTTTTTTTTTTTTTTCAACGTTTATTTATTTTTGGGACAGAGAGAGACAGAGCATGAACGGGGGAGGGGCAGAGAGAGAGGGAGACACAGCATTGGAAACAGGCTCCAGGCTCTGAGCCATCAGCCCAGAGCCCGACGCGGGGCTCGAACTCACGGACCGCGAGATCGTGACCTGGCTGAAGTCGGACGCTTAACCGACTGCGCCACCCAGGCGCCCCATTAAAGCCCATACTCTTAACGGTGGTAGACAATTGTACACCATGGTAGCCTTTACTATTCTGTGGTTGGAAAACACAAGGGACGGAAGTGATAGAAGAGGAAATGTGAGTGGACCGTGATATTTTATGTTAAGAAAGAGGAAAAACTAAGAACGTGTATTTTCATGGCTAAAATGGAGTCCCGGTGAATTATAATATTCACCAAAGTATTCACTGGTCTCAATTCTTTGCCTCTCTCCTTAGAGGAAATTCCAGTTCTAATCTCTGAGGTAGGTCTGCTTAATATTTCATATCTACACTTGGAAACATCAGCTTCTGTTTTGTAAAATCTTAGAGTTAATAGGGCCCCCAACCAAGTGTATATATTGAAGGTACAGTGTTTGTACCAAGATCACACGGCTATTTGCGGCAAGTTTATAAAAACAACCTGTTTTTTTCTTGTTTCAGAGAAATGATACTGTCCTGAATAAAATTTCCTATGAACTGAAGACCTAACTAACTTTGTAACACCTACGTAATAATTTTCTGAATGAACTTAATGAGTTAAACTATTAACTCTTAGATTCTACAAACTGCATAAAGATAATACAAAGACTCTAAAAAGCAACTATTATTATAAATATAGACTTCAAGTTAGGATAGTACTCACCAAGTTAAATGAATTAGAAAAGAGATAAAAGGAATATAATTACCCATAATCCCTCCCCTTTTCTTCATACAATTGCTTTCATCATTATGCTATAAAATTTAATAATGTGTTTTAATTTTTATAGAACTAGAACAGACCAATATTCTGTCATATTTATGAACCATAAGGTGCTTAGCCTACACTATAATTTTTCCAGTTTTTTTCTATTATAAGTAATGCTGTTAGAAATATATCCATGCATAAATCTCTCACTCCATCATAGCCTCAAATATTTGATCATTTTGTAAAGATGTTTCAGGAAAGTGTTTACCTAAGTAATTTTTCCATGGATTTATAAAGATCTGGAAAATTATTAGGGATGCCTATCATACCATCACTAGGAAATAAGAAATCCTTTGTGTTAGAAGCACTGTTGTTCTAATAAAGAGTATCTGGATAATTAGAAGTGATATCAAGAGGCCTTTGGTTTGTTTTAATTCTTTCTCTATAAAATTTTACTAGTGTAGCAAGTCCATTTTCCAATTTCATGCTTTTCATTCCTTATTAAATAAATTCAACTTCTATAATTTGTGACTTTCATCTAAAGACCTGGCATTACTTCATATTTTTTGCTTGTATTGTTATGTGTTGGTATAAGGCTGAATGCATAATTCATGTAAGCACAGGACCAAGACCAAATATGGCCTAAGTACTCACTAAGAGAGGCACCTATTTGAACTGGGTGTGAGGCTGGCTGATAGGAGCAATTCTCAGTTTATGAAACTGAGTGGTTTATGAAACCAGCAGACAGGTCTGAGTTCTATCATCCCCCCCCCCACACTCTCTCTCACACACACACACACACACACACACGCACACACGCACGTCTGACTTCATCTCAGGTCATGATCTTGCCGTCTGTGAATTCCAGCCCCACATCAGACTCTGTGCTGACAGCTCAGAGCCTGGATCCTGCTTCAGATAATGTGTCTCCCTTTCTGTCTCTGCCTCTTCCCCATTCGTGCTCTCTCTCTCTCTCTCAAAAATGAATAAACATTAAAAAAAGAAAAGAAAAGAAAAGAAAAGAAAAGAAAAGAAAAGAAAAGAAAAGAATGGAGAAATAATGGAAGAAAATAAATCAGGCAATGAGATGGAGAAAGAGAGAAGGACATTGTTTGAGATGTTGCGGTTAAAAAATCCCTTACAGGGGGTGCCTGGGTGGCTCAAGTCGGTTAAGTGTTGGACTTAGGCTCGGGACATGATCTCACAATTCCTGAATTCGAGCCCCGGGGGGCTCTGTGTTTACAGCTCAGAACCCAGAGCCTGTCTTCAGATTCTGTGTCTCCTTCTCTCTCAGCCTCTCCCTTGCTCTCACTGTCTCTCTTTCTCTCAAAAATAAATAAAAACATTTAAAAAATTATAAAAAAAAATAAAAAAAGAAATCCCTTACAAAGCTGGGGACATTTAAGATACATTTAAGTTCCAGTGAAAGAAATAAGCCAACCATCTGACGAACCTCTAATATAGCATGAACAGCAGGCTCAATGTCCCAAATTTGGAAATATCTTGGGACATTTGAAGGACAGAGAGAAAGCCAGTGAGATGGATAGGATGTGTGGTAGAATATGATCCCAGAGAGTAAAGCGGGTACCAGATCACTTTCAAAACGTGTAAGCTATTTACATTTGATTCTAAATTAGGGGCCACTGAATGATAGTGAACAGGGGAGTTGCATGTCCTGATACATGTTTTAACAATATCATGTACTGTTGTTTGGAGAATCAAATGTAGGAATCAAGACAGAAAGAAAGCAGAACATACAGGAAGCTCTTTACTAGGGTCTAGGGAAGAGGTACGCACGTCTTGACCTGGGGTGGGAGTAGTGGAGACAGTACAGTTAATCAGGGTCGGGTTCTTCTTTGGACACAACCCTTTCTGGCTGTGGTGTGCTGATAACCTGACTCTGTAATCAAGCAAACAGACCTTGATGTGTGATGGTACCGATTTTTGTGCTGGAAATGTTACTACTATGGACGTATTCAAGCTATCATGGTATCTCTGGAGACGTAGCTGGGAAGAGATATGGGGAAGCAGCTCTCGTGAGCCATGATGAGCTGGATTCAGCACACCCCTGTTTGTGTGCCTTCTGTATTTTCCTCAGCTCTCACCTTCTCTCTTGGTTAGTATCCCATTCGTATTCCATCGCTGTCCTACCTCAGCTGGGATGGACTGTCACTGCATGATACAAGAGATCTGTGGTTTGATCAGTATCTTACAAAGTATCTGTGGTTTGAGTAGGAGTCAAGTGATAATTCCCACACAAACAAAACCTGATAAATGGCAAATGTGAGGCAAGGCAAATGGAGCAAAATAAAACTCCCCTTCTTTCTCCCTTTCATGATCTGAAGCTAGATATGGTTTCACTGCTACAATTATTCTGCTGGTGGCCGGTATTGTAACACGCCATTATGTATGGTTTCACCTATTTTCTGGCATCATTTACATTTTCTATTATTTTGCACCTTCTCATCCTTGGACTAGCATGTCACACACAGAGTGTCAGGACTACAATGCTTCCTTGAAGCTCTTATTTCTAGAGGATGTAGACTGAGGCATGTTTGTGTGGAAATAGGCATGAGCCCATGGGAGACTGACATGACTACGCTTGCTAATTGAATGGATGTGTGGGGCGATAGAGAAAGAGAGAGGAGTGCCCAACTTGTTTTAAATAAAATTTTTATTTAGAACAGTTTATACTTACAGAACAGTTGTGAAGATTGTACAGAAAGTTCTCATACAGTCCTCATCTAGTTTCCATTTTCATTACCATCTAACATGGGGCGTATGTCACAATGAATGAACCAATCTTGGAACATTGTTATGTAACTAAAGTCCAGGTTTTATTCAGATCTCCTTAGTTTTTATTGAATGTCTTTTTCGTCTTCCAGGATATGATCCAGATACCTCACTGCCTTTCATTGTCTTGTTCCCTTCAGCAGCATCATGGCTGTGACAATTACTCAGACTTTGTTTGTGATGTCCTTGAGAGTTCCGCCCAATTATTTTGTCAAACATTCCTCATTGAGATTTGTATGATGCTTGCTATGATTAGATCAGGATTATGTGTTTTGGCAAGGACGATCACAGAATTAAAATCCATTTTCATCTTATATCAAGAGTCCATACTATCAACATGACTTATGTTGACCTTAATTACTTGGCTGAAGTAATATTTCTCAGGTTTTTGTGCAGTTAATTTTTTCTATCCCCACCTCCTTTTTCCCCATCATACTCTGGAAGGAAGTCACTATTTGAAATTCAGACTTAAGGAGTGGAGAATTATCATGCTACCCCTGGGGGTAGAGTACCTACTAAAATGTTTGGAATTCTACTGGACAGGAGATTTGTCTCTAATTGACCATTTATTTAACTATCTAGTCACTTACTTGTATCATTAGGAACTCATGGATTTTTTTTTTTTATACTGTGGGTTATAATCTGATACTGTTGTGTCTATTTCCTTGTTCAGATCACTCCAGCTTTGTAATTGAGAGCTCTTTTAACTGGCTCCTATCCCATATTATGTTTTTTTGTTTGAGAACTTCCTTACTTTCAGGCACTGCAAGATGCCAAGCTCATCTTGGGTTTCCTGTCCTTGTCCTTAAAAATATCAGCCTTCTTTTGACGAATAGTATTACAAATCAAGATCTGGGAGCTTGACTTGCTAATTACTGCTGGAGTGTCTTTGCTTCAATGTTCTCTCAGCTGAGAAAGCAAGGAAAGACACATGTACATTAACATATATATGTGTGTGTGTGTGTGTGTCTAAAGTTAAAAATATTTTTAATGTTTATTTATTTTGAGAGAGACTGAACACAAGTGGAGGAGGGGATAAAACAGCAAAATCATGCTCTCATGAGAGAGAGAGAGACACAGAATCTGAAGCAGGTTTAGCACAGAGCCCAATGCGGGGCTTGAATGCAAGAACCGTGAGATCATGACCTGAGCCAAAGTCAGATGTCAACCACCTGAGCCACCTAGGCATCCCTTAAGTTAAATTTCAGTATAAGTGTAAATTCAATATGGAGTCCTTACTGATATTTCCAAATCAATCCATCAACACATGAAATATTTCAGCCTTCTCCCCTTGCTTGCCTATAACTCCCACTCCAGCAGTGAGACATTGGTTTCTACCATCGGCAGATGGTACCTAACTAACTTACATCCATTTACTAAATTGTTCAGTTCCAGTATATATGTACATGTTTATATCAGTGTCTGAACTGTTAACCCATACCCCCATTGGGGAAAATTATCAACTAGAGTATAGCCCTCGTGTACGGTTTCTTTAGCCTTTAGTCTTACAGACACATTTCATTTCCTACACTAAGGTCAACACCTTTCTTCCCTACCTTCTTTGGTGAGGTTGTTGTATACATTTGAAATAAATATAGATTCTATTGTAACATTTCACAATTCATCCTGGTGTTCCTGATTTCTTAATTTTTTTAAATTTTGCACACATTTTCAACTTTGTAACAACGCTTCGTACTTTAAAGTTCGATGGGTTTTAAAATATACCCACCATTATAATATTACACAGAATAGTTTTATCATCACAAATATCTGCTCTGTGTTCCTTTCAAATATCTTTCCATCTCTACAAATGCCTGGCAGTCACTGATATTTTTACCCTCTCTATCGTTTTGGCTTTTCCAGAAGGCCATATAATTAAAACCAGATAGTATGCAACCTTTCAGAATAGTTTATTTCAATCAGCAATATGAATTTAAGTTTTATGAATGGATTTTATTGGTTTACTTGCTCATTTCTTTTTAGCAGTGAATAGTATTACAATTTATGGATGTACAACAATTTGTGCATACATTCACCTATTGAAAGACATATTGGTTGCTTCCAGTTTTTGATGATTATGAATGAAGCTGCTATAAACATACACATACAGGTTATCATGTACACATAAGTGTTCAAATATATTGGGTAAATATCAAGTAGACTAACTACTGTACTGTATGGTAAAAATATGTCTAGCTTTGTGAGAAACTGTCAAACTGTCTTCCAAAGTAGCAATTTACATTCCTACCAGCAATGAATGAAAGAACCTGTTGTTCCAAATCCGTGCCAGCTTTGGGTAGATATTGTCAGATTTGGGGATTTTTAGCCTTTTAACAGGAGTGTAGTACTATCTCATTTTAATCTGCAATTTGTTAATAAAAACTTATTGGTACATCTTTAATTATGATTATGTGCCATGCATATATCTTCTTTGTTGAGGGATCTGTCAGATACTTCGCCCATGTTTTAATTGGTTGTTTTGTTTATTGTTGATATTTAAGACTTCTTTGCATATTTTGAAAACAAGTCTTGTATTAGATATTTTGCAAATGTTTTCTCCTAATCTGTGGCTTGCATTTCCATTTTTTAAAATTGTAATAAATTCTAACTTATCAATTTTGCTTTCATGGATCATGATTTTGCTGTTTTATCTAAAAACTCATCACCACATACAAGGTCACATAGATTTTCTTACATGTTCTCATACTAGAAGTTTTAAAATTTTGTGCTTTATACTCAACTCTATGATCAGCTTTGAGGTTTTTGTTTTTTTTTTAATTTTTGTTTTGTTTCTATTGTAAGGTCTGTGCCTAGTTCCTCACTGGCCCCCACAAATCTGAACATCAAATTGCTTCAGAATCACTTGCTGAAAGACCATCATTTCTCCATTGGATATTTTTGCTTCTTTACCCAAGATTAGTAGACTACATTTATATGGGTCTGTTTCTGGGCTCTCTATCCTGATACATTGATCTATGTGTCTATTATTTTGCCACTAGAAAACCACCTGGATTATGTCACTCTAAAGTAAGTCTGAACGTCAGGCAGTGAGTGACCTCCAATTTTCTTCTTCAGTTTGGGTTGGCCATTCTTAGTCTTTTCCTTTCTCATATAAATTTGTAGAATCGATTGGTCAATACCTAGAAAATAGCTTTCTGGAATTTCAACTGAACAGATATTAAACCTACAGAACAAATAGGGCAGAATTAACATCTTAAAATATTGAGTCTTCCAATTTATGAACACAGAACATTAGCAATATTTAGATCTTTTATGCCTTTCATTAGACTTTTGTAGTTTTCTACATATAGATTCTATTCATATTTTGTTAGATATATATCTAAACGTTTATTTTCAGGTACTATTATAAATGGTAGCCCCCCAATTGCAATGGGTCACTAATGGTATATAAGAAAGCAATTTGCTATTGTATGTTAATCTTTTATATTACAACATTGTTATACTCATTTAATAGGTAAAGGAGGTTTTCGGTGATTCTTTGGGATTTTCTACATAAACCATTGTGCTGTTATGCATAAAAACCATTTTATTTCTTCTTTTCTAACCAACATATTCCTTATTTTCTTTTATTGTCTCACTGTACTATCTATAACTTCTGGTATAATACTGAAAGGAAATAAGAATGCTTTGTTCCCAGTGTTAGGGAGAGACTCTCTTACCACTAAGCATAATATAATCGGATGGATTTAGTATTGTTTCATCAAGTTGAGGAAGTTCCCTTATATGTATAGGTTTCTGAAATTTTTAAAAAATATTATTGTTGATGGGTATCGGATTTTGTGTAATTTTTTTCTGCATTAATTAATATAATCATAAGTTTTTTCTTCTTTAGTCTGTTGATGTGGTGAGTTACAGTGTTTGATTTTTGAATGTTGAACCAAACTGGCATCCTTGGAATATCTCATTTGTTTATAGAGTATAACATTTTTTATACATTGTCAAATTCAAGTTTCAAAAAAAAAATTTTAATGTTTATTCATTTTTCAGAGACAGAGAGAGACAGAGCACATGGAGAGGTGGGGCAGAGAGAGAGGGAGACACAGAATCTGAAATAGGCTCTGGGCTCTTAGCTGTCAGGACAGAACCTGATGTGGGGCTTGAACTCGTGAACCATGAGATCATGACCTGAGCCGAAATCTGAGGCTTAACCAACTGAGCCACCCAGGCGCCCCTTTAAATTCAATTTTCTAATATTTTGTAAAGGAATTTTGGATCTAGGTTTATAAGAAATATTGATTTGTGATTTTGCTTTCTTGTAATGTCTTTGGTTTTGGTATTAAGGTAATCTTGCTCTCATAGAATGAGTTAGGGAGTATTAGCTCCTGTTCCATTTGCTACAATTTCCCAGTAAAAACATCTGGGACTGGTGCTTTCTTTGGGGACTATTAACTGATACAATTCCCTTAATAGATACAAAGCTATTTCAACTATTTCTTTCTTTCTGTATGAATTTTGGTAATTTTTGTCTTTCTAGGAATTGGTACATCTTTTTCTCTTTTTTTTAAATTTTTTAAACGTTTATTTATTATTAAGAGACAGTGTGTGAGCAGGGGAAGAGCAGAGAGAGAGGGAGACACAGAATCCGAAGCAGGCTCCAGCCTCTGGGCTGTCAGCACAGAGCCCGACACGGGGCTCGAACTCACAAACCGCGAGATCATGACTTGAGCCGAAGCCCGACGCTTAACCACTGAGCCACGCAGGTACCCCAGGAGCTGGTACATGGTATATATTATCTAAGTCATTGTATTTATGGGCATAGAGTTGTTCATAATCTTTTATTATCCTTTTATGTTTAGGAACCAGAAGTGATGGATGGTCTTCTTTAATTTCTGATACTGTTAGTATTATCTTTTCTCTTTTTCTCTTGGTTAGCTTGGCTAGAGGCTTACACATTTTATCGATTTTTTCAGAGGACCCGTTGATTTTCAAAGAAGCAACCTTAAAGCTGATACTTGTTCTTATTCTGAAGTTTACTTTGTCTGAAATTAATACTAGCCATTCCAGTATTCTTTTGATTGGGGTCACCATGTTATATCTTCCTGCATTCCTTACTTCCATCCCAACAGTTTTAAATTTAAAGCAGACTTCTTGTTAACAACATATAATTGTATTTTTAGTCCACTCTGACAATTTCTGTGTTTGAATTGGTATATTTAGATATTCATATTTAAGCAATTATGGATATATTTGGATTAAGATTTGCTATTTTTAACATTTTCTATTCATTGCATTTGTTTTAATTTTAATTTTTTTCTTTTTTTCTGATGTTAATTATGCATTTTATCTCAGTTTCTTAACATATCTATTATATGATTTTTAAAAATTGTTGGTTAGCTTCAAAGTTTGCAATATACATTTTTAAATAATTTAAATTCCTCTTCATATAACACTATACTGTTCCAAGTGTAGTACAATTGACTTCAGAGTAGTTCCCATTCTTCCCTTCCCTGGCCCTTATGACATTTCTGTCATTCATTTCTCTTATCAACTGGCTATAATATCCAACATATGGTTACTAGCATTACTTTAAATAATGATTCTGTTTAGTTAAATTGACAATAAGAACATAAATATTTTGTTTTGTCATCATGTTTTTCTTTTTTAACACTATTCTTTGTTTACTGTAGATCTGAGTTTTTAACCTAAGTAATTTTCTTTCTCCCTGGATCACTTCTATTTAACATATTGCAGTGCAAATATGCTGGCTATGAAGTCCTATTAGTTTGTAATTTTCTGAAAAAGCTGTTATTTCTCCTTCATTTTTGAACTGTAAGTTCACTGAGTATATCATTCTAGATTATTGGGTGTTTTTTCTGTTCGCTAATTTAAATATTTTACTGTGTTCTCTTCTTGCTTGAATAATTTCTGATGAAAAGTCCATGTTAATTTTTTAACTCAGTTCCTCTGTAAGTAAGGTACACTTTTTTCTCTCTATATTCTTTAAAACTTTCTCTTTGTCTTTGGTTTTCTGCCATCTGTAGATGATACGTCCATGTGCCATTTTGGGTGGGTAACTCAATGGGTGGTGCCTGACATTCCTTGATCTATAATTTGGTATGTGTTATTAATTTCAGAAATTTCACAGATACCATTTTCTCAAACATTTTTTTGACTTTTTTTTCCAACTTCCTCTTCTGACATTTCAATAATGTATATGTTCCACCTTTGGAAATTGTCCAGCACACTCACAAGTCTTTGATGGTCTATTTTTTTTTTCTTTTTCGTCCCATTTTTTTTTGCCTCTGTGTGTATCATTTTGGTATGTTTTTGTTGATCCTTCTTCAAGCTTATTCATTCTTCCCTTGGCCACATTGAATCTACCATTTTGTTAGCCAAAGATATTCTTCATTTCTGTTATAGTATTTAACATATTAATCATAGTTATTTTACATTCCTTGTCTCATAATTCTGACATTTTCATATCTGAGTCAGATTCTGGTACTTGTTTTGCCTCTTCAGACTGTTTTTTACTTGCCTTTGGCATGCCTGGTTATTTAGTTTTTCAAAGTTTGTCATGCTTATCAAGTAATAAGAACTTGGAGAAGTAAGCTTTTACTGAGAGGATTTATGTTAATCTGACTAGGAGTTGGGTTGTGTTTGGTATTTGCTCTAGCTAGAAGTGCCAGAGATTTCAAATTCTTCTAAATATCTCTATTTTCTCTCCCCTGTTGACTTTGGGCTTCTCTAAATCCTCCTATTCAGAGGGTCACCTGGGTGGCTCAGTTGTTAAGCATCCGAATTCGACTCAGGTCATGATCTCGTAGTCTGTGAGTTTAAGCCCCGCATTGGGCTCTGTGCTGACAGGCCAGAGCCTGGAACCTGCTTCTGTGTCTCCCTCTCTCTCTCTCTCTGCCCCTTCCCCATTTTCACTCTGTCTCTGTCTCTCTCTCTTTCTCAAAAGTAAATAAACATTAAAAAAAAATGCCCCTCCTCAGAATCGTGCAGGCTTTTCAGCTGAAAACCACTCTTACATTAGAGCTCTTTAGATGTGGTGGTAAGGTATGAAGAAGGGGAAACATCTTTAATTTTATGATAATTCTCAGTCTTTTAGTAGACATGAGTCTCTGGGCTGAGGCCTTGCAAGTTTTCTTAGGTCCCCTTACCCCCTTTTATGAGACAGGATGGCTAGAGGGACTGACTAGATGAGTTCACACCCAGAGAGAAAAAAATAGCAACAAAAAGATGAATACACAGGTAAACAAAAATGTCCTTGACTTCAAGGATCTTCCATAATGGATTAGTATATTTACACATATCCAGCGTATTTGTTCACGCCAGAGTGACTTTGCGTTTGATGATGAGAAACAGTTATCAAATGGATGACTTTAATGACATCTGCTTTAAGAGGATAATGTTATCTTTTGGGTTGGTTAAGAAGCAGTTGTCCCTTCCGTATGCTTTTTTATCCAAGTATACATCTTTAAAACTTCAGCATAAATCACAGCCATGTGATAGAAGGAGGTTGGATCCTGAATTGTTACGCACAATATCCACTCACCGAGGAGAATCACCTCATGGAACTGCTGCATGAAGAAAAATTACACTTAAGACACTGAAACTTGGGGCTGTTTAAATTTAAATTCAATTCAATTTAAAGCAATATCATAAACTTAAACTACCAGTCAAGTGGAAAACTTACACTTTCCACAAGCTACAAAGTTATAAACCGGACTTTAAAAAATAAATCAAAGTACTTTAAAAAATAAATCAAAGGAGAATAAAATAAATCTAATGTTGGCCATTTAGAAAGTTTATTCTGTGTCTGGGAAGAGGAAAACTACCTGAAAATGCATAAAAATGTGTCTTTCCTCCTCCTCTCATTACTGCCTCGTCAGTTCATTCAAAAATGTTTATGAGGTTCCAACAAGATTCCAAGATAAGCAGTCTGAAATTTCAAAATTTGTGTTAACCAGAACACTGCATAACTATTCCTCTAACGAGCAAATGCTGAATTTAAAATCTCACTAGTGCCATCAATTACCCTCTATAAATACTCGTCTTGATCTGTGCAATCAGAGGCTGCATTTCTGATAAAATAAATCAACAGGGTTATAAAAGGCTGACAAAAATTATTCTCTTTGTTTATATAATTATGGATGATGTTAGTTATTTTATCAGTAAAAAAGTAATGCATGCTCTGCATAGATTTGGAAGATATAAAGATGTAATAAAAATATCACCTTACAAAATTTAGCTTACTTAGTTCAATGTAATAATCATCACCAAAAGATTGTGGGGAAGGTTAAAATGCATAGATTTCAAGGAATGTATGGGTGGCTCTGTGAGTTGAGCATCTGACTCTTGATTTCCACTCAGGTCATGATCTAATGGTTCATGGGTTCAAGCCCTGCATGGGGCTCCATGCTGACAGCATGGAGTCTTCTTGGGATTCTCTCTCCCCCTCTCTCTCTGCCCTCCACTGCTGCATGCTCTCTCTTTCTCTCTTAAAATAAATTTATAAAAATTATCGACTTCTTGCTGCTGTATCATAACTGCCAATGGAACTTTTAATCTGGTTACTAGGAAGAAGTCTAATGAGATTATCTCAACACATTTCTCACTTTGCCTTGGATCTTGGACTTAGCTTCATGTACTATCAGAAATGGTGATGATATTTCTTGGAAGATGGTGGTCTTGCCCAAGGGAAGGGAGGCCTTCTAGAAGGCACTCTGCATTCCCTTATACCAAAGAGCTCAGGTTGTTTAACATTGAGAAGAGGACCATCCTTAGCGCTATGTACAACCTAAAATCATTTTCAAAATATTCTCCTGGACCCATGCTATAAAAGTTTCTTTTGCTCGTAAATTCTTCAGATTGCAGGTTCAAGTTTTGTGGAGTGAGATCATAAATTCAATATTATGCACATTGATCTCTAGGTGCCTTTGAGACCTTGAAGTGTCTAGTCGTCCATGGTATATATGTCTGAAACTCAGAGAAAGGATGTGAACTAGAGATAAAATTTTGTGAGTCTTCTGAGTATAGAAGAGTTTGTGAATGGAGAGTATACAGTAAAAGGAGAATAAGCTTTGGGACTATTCCTGAAAGAGTTGCGTATTTTACTTTATTATTATTATTATTATGAGAGAGAGAAAGAAATCACATGCATGCACAAACAAGTGAGGGAGGGGCAGGAACAGAAGGAGAGAGAGAATCTCAAGGAGGCTGTATGCTTACCCAATATTCCAGTATGGAGCTCGATCACAGAATCGTGAGACCCTGACCTGAGCGGAAACCGAGAGTGGCTTACGCACCTGAGCCACCCGAGAGCCCCAAATGTCACTATTTTAAAAAGCGGTAGAGGAGATGGAGCCTACACAGCACATGGGGAAAGGAAGCCAGAGGGGAAGATGAACATTTAGAAGGGGAGTACAAGGTCCTGATAGTGAAGGGAAGAGAAACTTTCAGAAATGCAGGAGTGGGTGAATTGTTGTAGTTGCTAAGAGCTCTGGTAAAATAAATACTGGAAAAATGCATTTCATATAGACGTCTCTCAATAAGTAAGCAAATTCTCATTATCCTTGGATCCTGTACTTGTGAATTCACCTAGTGTCTATGGCTTATTTGCAACCCCCCCCCCCAATCAATATCTACAGTATTTTCACTGTCATTTGTGGGTATGTGCAAAACTGTGGATATGCTGCAAAAAAATTATTAGCCTAGCACCCGTGTTTCTAGCTGAGGCTGAACAAGGCAATATTCTGCCTTCTTTGTTTCAGTTCTCATATCATAAAGTTGTCCTTTAGAAAGTTCTATCTAGTGCCACATTCTCATTTTTTGCTTTGTTGGTAGTAGTGGGGATGATTCTATTGTTTAAAATACCCTCCAAGCACAGTGCCAAAGGATTGTCTGATGTTACTTACCAAACTTGAGAAAGCTGGGAGGTGCCTTACGAAGAAAATACATGTGTTTTAGACAAATTTCTTTCACCATTTTAGTGCTGTTTGTTGTGAATTCAATGTTAAAAAATCAACAATAATACTGAATAAGGTGTCTTTAAACCAAAACTACATTAAAACAGGTTATGTACTGATCCATTGATGAAAACCTTGTAACCAGAGGCTTACAGGAACCTAATCCTGTATTTCTCCTAGGAATAGATGCCTCAGTTTCACCAGCTCATGTTTCATGGTGACATTGTAGAATGCAGCTGCCAAGAATAATGAGAAGCACATATATATACTAAATGAATTAATATAATTTTTAACAATTTTCAGTACCTATTTGTATGGTCGGGACAGAGAATTCACCATGACTATAAGAAGGCTAGTGTTGGGGCGCCTGGGTGGCTCAGTCAGTTGAACGTCTGACTTTGGCTCAAGTCATGATCTCACGGTCTGTGAGTTCGAATCCTGCATCCGGTTCTGTGCTGACAGCTCAGAGCCTGGAGCCTGCTTCGGATTCTGTGTCTCCGTCTGACCTTCCCCTGTTCATGCTCTGTCTCTCTCTGTCTCAAAAACAAATAAACATTATTTTTTTTAAAAGAAGCCTAGTGTAACTTTGATGTTATATTAAAATATTCTTTTTTATATTAAAATATTCTTAAAATTTACTGAAATCTCCTTATTTTAGTACAAGCTTGGATTTGTTAATAGCAATTTTAATTTCAATTGAGAATTGGAAAGCATTTACCTTTCAATATTTTGTTTTTATTTGGATTAACAAAGAATGCCAACCAGGTCATTACAATTGTCTGATACTTTCTATATTCCATTGTATAGGTTTTAGTCTAAATAAAATTATTTGGTTTAGCCTATCATAGAATAGACTTTTTCCAATTCTGGATAAAGAGTATCAAATTCACCATTTGTTATTTATCTTTATCTCTTTGTCCTCTGATTGTTTTCTTATGAATAAAATGCAAGGGCACCTGGGTAGCTCAGCCAGTTAAGTGTCCCACTCTTGATTTTGACTCAGGTCATGATCTCATGGCCGTGACATAGAGCCCCGCATTGGGCTCCGTGCTGGGTGTGGAGCCTGCTTGGGATTCTTTCTCTCTCTCTCTCTCTGCCCCTCCCCAGCTCTTTCTCTCTCAAAAATAAATAAATAAAATAATAAGATGCAAAAAAAAAATTGTACTATTGGATCCCTAAAGCTATTTTTAGCTATATTGTTCTGTAAAATCAATTTGGAAGCTTGTTTGAGGGACATATAGTTTAGTTCTAAAGGTTAATCTTATATAATTTTATTTATTTATTTATTTATTTATTTATTTATATTTATTGATTATTTTTTTGTTCTCAAGTTAGCTAACATACAGTATAGTCTTGGTTTCAGGAGTAGATTCCCATGATTCATCACTTAACATACAAAATCCAATCCTCATCCCGACAAGTACCCTCCTTAATGCCCATCATCCATTTTCCCCACTCCCCCCACACCACCCCCATCAAGCCTCAGGTTGTTCTCTGTATTTAAGGGTCTCTTATGGTTTGCCTTCCTCTCTGTTTTTATCTTAATTTTCCTTCTCTTCCTTATAGTCATCTGTTAAGTTTGTCAAATTCCACACATGATATGATATCTCTCTCTGACTGACTGATTTTGCTTAGCATAATACCCTCGGTTCCATCCACATTGTTGCAAAAGGCAAGATTTCATTGTTTTTCATCACTGAGTAGTATTCCACTGAGTACTATACTGAGTAATATATATATATATATCATATATATTCATATATATATGATATGATATTATATATCACATCTTCTTTATCCACTCATCAGTTGATGAAAATTTGGGCCCTTTCCATAATTTGACTACTGTTGAAAGTGCTGCTATAAACATTGGGGGTGCATGTACCCCTTTGAATCATCACTCCTGTATCCTTTGGATAAATTCCTAGTAGTACAACTGCTGGGTTGTAGGGTAGTTCTATTTTTAACTTTTTATTAGGAACCTCTACACTATTTTCCAGAGTAGCTGCACCAGTTTGCATCCCCACCGACAGTGCAAAAAGTCGTTCATTAGTCAGTCTCTCTCATATTTACATTTGTCAAATTTAGATTTAGGGCTTAAGCAACTATGGTATTAACCTGTGGGAAATAATGGTAGAGTGCATGGTTTTGTTTTCAAACTGCCTTTTCCTAAATAAATGAATAAATAAATAAAAACTTATGAGAATGCTTAATATTCAAATAGATTCTAATGGAGTTGCCTGGGTTCCACAGTGGCTGCGGTGCTCCAGGCACAACTCAGTGTGATCATTTTATCCATTCTCTGTGTTGACACTTAAACTTTCAGCTCAATACCCTTAGGATCTGGAGGCCATAGCTTGAAACACATGGGGACACTTACATTGAAAATCATGCTGGAGTCAGAAGATATGGTTTTTAGCCTAAGTTTTGCTACTTATTGTTTTGTGACATAGGTGAGTCATTTTTGTCACTGAGTTCAGTATTCTTAATTCTGAAATAAGAATCCCAGTATCTAAAAGCATAGTATCTGTGAAAAAACTTTTAGATACTGTAGAAACTGGAAGTATCCTTTTTTTCTTTTGTTAATGTTTATTTACTTTTGACAGAGAGAGAGAGAGACAGAGCATGAGAGGGGGAAGGGCAGAGAAAGAGGGAGACGCAGAATCTGAAGCAGACTCCAGGCTTTGAGCTGTCAGCACAGAGCATAGCATGGAACTGGAACTCAAGGACCACAAGATCATGACTTGAACCGAAGTCGGATGCTCAACCAACTGAGCCACCCAGGTGCCCCAAAACTGGAAGTATTCTTGAAACATTGCTAGCTATATGAATTTAGGCATAATCTAGAATATTTTTTCCCAAAAGTATCAGTCTTATAAAAATATGACCTAACTGCATACTTCAGGAGAGAGAAGTGTCTGTCTTCCTGAATACTTAAGTCATTCTAATAGCCAATTTTTTCAAAGAATATTTGGATTCAATTTATCCTTGAGTTGTTAATCAGGCTTGAAGACAGTGCTCTTTGGAAGAAATGTTTTGTAGTAAGAAAGGCAATAAAACTCTGATAAAAAACCAAGGCTGTTTTCTAGGGAATTTTAGCAATGATCATTGATTAATATCTCAGTTGTAAGTATTAGAAACCATCAGGTGAATACCCCTAGTCAAGCTGGGCATCGAGGGACCAGAGCCAAAAATGAGGTTGTTTTATAATCCATGGCCAAAAGATCAGTCTCAGGCCACCAACACTTAATGGACTTTTTGTCCTTTTACTTGTTATTGTTTTCTCCTCCAAATGTAGTATAAAGAAACATTTTGTACCTTTCCATTTCTTTTAATATCCCCAATGAAGAGTTATTTCTGCCATGATGCCATTCTGCCCTGTGAATTTTCTTATTTGGCCATCTACTCTGATCACCTATTACATCTCCATAAAAGAAGCAAAATAACTACTTCTCTCTAGAGGTAGCATCTTTATAGTGTGTCTTAGTTTGACATCCTGTGTATCAATCTTCTCTTCCTATCCTTTCAATTCACACTTAAATTCGTATAATTTGCTTCAGTTTTTAGAAACGACTCATGATCAACAACTAACGGAAAAAATAGGGCACGCATTTTTCACTGTATTTCATAAATGAAAGCTCATCCGGTGTATTCTAATATATGCCTTGCCTATTCTTAGGATAAATTTCCCGTTTATTTACTACAGAGAGATAGCAGATAAGTGTTAAATGTATATTATTTTAAATTTTCAAATGGCAAAGGGTAATTTTTCCCCTATTAAATCACTGTGTTTGTATCCACTTCCTGCAAGCATAAGCTCAGGAAGTGATAAAGTTGATACAGTTGTTGATGGATTTTTCAGCCATTCGTGCCAAGTTGTTTCCTGGTGCCAAACACAATGGAGCAGGAAATATGGCACGTGACCAGAAAACTCTTATTGTTTTAAATAAGTTTTCTCTCTCACTGTGGCTCTAAGCAGAATTTCCCAGAATATTTAAATATTTCTTCACTATGATGGATGAGCCTACAAATGTTCAGATAGTTATCTTCATGCATAGTTTTCTTGTTAGCTTAACACTTAGAAGCTCCAAATTATGAAATAGTCCAAGAAATTCATGATAACTCTCCTCAGAACAGATTACATACGACATATTTTTGGAAGAGAGGATTTGATCAAATAGAAAAGCAAAAATGTCTCAATATGATGAAGTTTTGGGGTGATGATGGGGTGGTCTGGAGCTGATGGCCGAGAAAGAATCCTTGAAGACATCTTTGGTGCAAAAAGGTGATTTTATTAAAGAATGGGGACAGGACCCATGGGCCGGAAGAGCTGCACTGGGGTTGTGAGAGGAAACTTATTACATACCCTCGGGTTGGGAGGCGGTCAGGGATAAAGTAAGTCTCTAGGGAATTTTGGAAGCAAGGTATCCAGGACCTAGAGGGGCTAGTTGTTGCTAAGGAAATGCCATTTATTGCTTTTTAGTAAAACCTCTGTCATGAGACCGTTCAGATGTATATCAGGAGGCCACAAGCTTGGAGCATGATTGTCAGCATATATCTTGGGGCAGTTGAGATAAAGGAAGTAGACTTACAGAATCCTCAGGGTTGGGATAATGTTAAGCTAAGGTTCTCTTTTGCCCCCGGCAAAGTGTCATCATTCAGGTGGTGGAGCTCATGGAGGGAGGTCACTCTGTGGGTTTCAGGGACTTGTCAATGGACTGTAGGAAGTAAGAGAATTTAAGTTTTCATTTGCCTTAGTTTCCCACATCACCGTGGCAAGCACTTAAACCCCTTTCCTTTGTTCTTGGGTAGCCAGGAGTGTCCAAGGAACATCACAGATGTCCCACCGGGAGGTGGGGAGGTTCTCCTAGCCTATACTTTGCCCTCAGCTTGTCCCGTGCTCCCTCATCAAATAAAATTCTCATGACTTTGATTTCATTTAAAGTAATTATGAATCCACTTATTAATGTTTTATTGCAATGTCCCATATTATATGCAATGTTATATTCAACAATTAATGTCTAATGTGATAAACCACAAATTTTCACTATAAAGTCTTATAGATCTAATATATCTCCTGGGTTTTGCTTCTAAGAAATACTTTGCAGGATGCTCGGGTATCTGTTCTTTTTATAGGACCAATTGGTGCCAAACATTGAATTTTCTTCCCATCTTCATCCCCAAATGTTTATTAATTTATAAAAAGTGTTTTCTTCCTGTCCAAAGATCTCAAACACTTGTGACTTTTTGGCTATTCTTTTGTAGTTAGCATAAATTTGGCTTGAATAATCATTTGTATATATTTTTTTTTCCTCAGAGTGGAATTAAAGTTTATAAGAACACTGCAATCAAGTAAGTCAGCAGCCAAATGCAGACTTTAAAAAGATTATTCATGTTGCATAAGGGTCTTTTCAAGTGCAAAGACCACATCATAATTTAATGTGCGAGCTGTTTAAATGAGCATTCTAAAACTCAAGCCTGTGGAATTACATTACTTTACACTATTCCCAACTGCAAGGACATAAATAGATCATAAGCTAAGACTTAGGAAGCCCTTATTTTCTCCTGAAAGAAACATCCTACCTGGATTATTTCTTTAAGCAAACATGGTCACTAAACAACTGTCTTGTAAATGTTTTGGTCTACTAACGGTCAGATCTTGGGTGTAGGCAGCTTTAAGAAAATAACCAAACAAATAAGCAAACAGACATTTTATGGGCAGGCCATAGGTCTGTTGGTAAAGATGAAATGTGTTCAGATTCACAAAGTTCAGTAGCATGTGAATATTGTTATGTTTTAAGAAACGTTATGAAAACAAATAAGTAAGCAAGGAAACAAAATGAAAGCCTTCTTTAAAAATGAAAATTTGGTAGAAAAGATAGGGGTACCTGGGTGGCTCAGTTGGTTACGCGTCTAACTTCAGTCTAGGTCATGATCTCTGGGTCTGTGGGTTTGAGCCCCACGTCAGGCTCTGTGCTGACAGCTCAGAGCCTGGAGCCTGCTTCAGATTCTGTGTCTCCCTCTCTCTTTGCACCAACCCCCCCCCCCTTTCTCTCTTTCAAAACTAAATATACATTAAAAATTTTTTTAAAGAAAGAATATTTGGGAAAAAGATGATATACCACAATGGTGAATGCATCGCATAATTGAACTGATTTACCATAAAATTTTAACTTTCTATTCATCTCCTTTCATCTCTAAATTCACTATGAAATATTAGGAAGATCAGAAAAGAGACACAAAAAATTAGGGGTGGAAGAAAAGAGAGGGAGGGAAACAGAGAGAGAGAGGTGCATTTATATCCTTTTCTGTGTTTTCCTGAATGTGGTGAACACAGCAGACACAAAGGAACAAGGCAGCTCAATTCTTACTAAAGAGAAAGTTGTCACTGCCTTAAACAAAGCAGATATCACCCATTACTGTAGAATGACGCACCAACAAAGGGATCAGACTGTGGAGGTTGCATCTGTTTGCCCCATATTTTAACTTTATTTTGGTGTGCTGACATTCGGAGTGGCTCTGATTGGTCTGGAATTAGCCCTCTTATCATGTGAAACATCTGTACTGTATTGTTCCAAGGGATTAGCTGCCCACTAGGGATTTTGTGAAGTCAGGACAATAGAGGTCATTAAAGGTGCAAACATTTATTTTCCGGTCTCTGGTTCAGCAGGGGAAAGCTATGTAGCTGATGAATTTTTTTTTTTTTTTCCTTTTTAATCCAAAGCTCAGCATTCTTGCAAATATAATGAAACAAGAGTGATCCAAGCTGGAGTTGTTAGACTGGAATTGATGACTTTAGGAATCCAGAATTATTTGCTGGCCAAAAAGAGGAAAGAAGAAAACATGAGATTCTATGTCAAAGTTTTGAGTTGAAAGCAAAAGAGTATGTCTTTCAAGAGTGGTGCCTGGTGATTCTGAGTGGGATACCCGGAACGATTTTGCATGATATGGCAAATGAAACATTAAAAAAATAACAAAAATAATAAAAAAATAAAATATGAGTTTTCTCCTACAGTTTTGTGGCTTGCAATCAATGTTTTCTTTTTCTCCCTTTCATCTGGTACCCCTGATTCCATCAACTGTCCTCCCTCCAAGTCTTCCGACAGTGTAGTTATAACTTAAAACATGGTGGTAGTTAAGATAAAATCTGAGACACAACAGAGTGTGGAAAAATGAGTTTCCTAGTGTTATGGGTTGAAATCTGTCTGTCCCCCAAACATGTTGAGTTCTAACCTTCACTACCTCAGAATGTGACCTTATTTTGAATAGAGTCTTTACAGATGTAATTAATTAAGATGAGATCATACTGGGAGGAAGGGGGGCTGCTGATCCACTGACTGGTGTCCTTATAAGAAGACAACTATGTGAAGGCAGAGGCACACAGGACGACAAAAACACATTGAGGTGACTCAGCTGCAAGCCAAGAGAAGACAAAGATTGCCCGCAAAGCTCTGGAAGCTAGGAAGAGGCAAGATGTCAGAAGGAGCATGGCCCCGCTGACACCTTGATTTTGGATGTTAGCCTCTAGAACTATAAGATGACGCATTTCAGTAGTTTTAAGCCACCCAGTCCGTGGTACTTGGTTATGGCAGTCCTAAAAAGCCAATATTCCTACTATCATATGTTTAATAAATGGGGGCCAGGGGCGCCTGGGTGGCGCAGTCGGTTAAGCGTCCGACTTCAGCCAGGTCACGATCTCGCGGTCCGGGAGTTCGAGCCCCGCGTCGGGCTCTGGGCTGATGGCTCGGAGCCTGGAGCCTGTTTCCGATTCTGTGTCTCCCTCTCTCTCTGCTCCTCCCCCGTTCATGCTCTGTCTCTCTCTGTCCCCAAAATAAATAAACGTTGAAAAAAAAAAAAATTAAAAATAAATAAATAAATAAATAAATGGGGGCCAGATTTACACTTAGGTTTCTCTGACTGAAGAAATGATCTGCCTATACATCCTTTTCTCTTCTAAGCTGCATTAGGGGCAATGTGCAGATAGGGTAGGTGGGCACAGGGAGTGGTGTTGGCATATCGAATTTCTCAAACAAATGTGTCATCACCCTACTCTCTGGGCACATTGAAGGGCTAAGGACCCTCTGCTAGTACGCTCTGAGCAGCATTCTAACACTTACCATATGACCTATGAAAAGCTGACTTACCTCTGAGTTGTATAAGGTACATTGTTTAAATGCCAATTAGATTTATTAGACCAATAGTTTTCAAATTGTGGGTTGTGGGAGCTCCTGGGTGGCTCAGTCAGTTAAGCATCTGATCTTGGCTCAGGGCATAATCTCACCATTCATAGATACAAGCTCTGCATCGGGCTCTGTGCTAATAGCTCAGAGTCTGGAGCCTGCTTCAGATTCTGCATCTCCTTATCTCTCTGCCCCTCCCCTTCTGGCAAGCCCAGAGCTTGCTTCAGATTCTGTGTCTCCCTCTCTCTCTCTTAAAAATAAACATTAAAAAAATTAAAAATTTGTGGGTTGTGTACCATGAGTAAGTGATAAAATCAATTTAATGGCTAACCCTCCACTTTTGCAAAAATGAAACCAAATGGGATGAAATGGAATAGAAATTAAGAAGTACACTTGTACATTCTCCAAGTATTTCTTTGGAAACATTCATATGGCTATGACTGTGTGAAAGGGAGGTGTGTATATGTACATTCTAAGTTGCGATATAAAATACATTTCTTTTTTTATTTTTTAAATGTTTATGTATTTCTAAGAGAGAGAGAGACAGAGCGCAAGTCAGGGAGGAGCAGAGAGAGGGAGACACAGAATCCGAAGCAAGCTCTGGGCTCTGAGTTGTCCCCACAGATCCCAATGATAGTCTCCAACCAATGAACCATGATATCATGACCTAAGCTGAAGCTGACTGCTTAACCAACTGAGCCTCCAGGTGCCCCTAAAATGCATTTCTTATTATGGGTAACTTAGAAAAATATTTGAAAGCCATAAGATTATATGCTGTCCAATAAGTGACAACTACCTAATTATATTAAGAAATGTAGAATATATTGGGTTAAATAAATTTAATATGTCTTATTTTAATGGAAGCATTGGTAATGATCCCATAATACCTAAGTTATTTATTTTTACAAATAATGGAAATTCACAGATTTCTGGTGAGAAAAAAAAAGGTTCATAATTACTAAATAGGTTTTTTTTTCTCCAATCACAGACTTGCCAAAATATTTTAAATAATATGAAATTTTATATTTGTTTTTAAATGAATTTCCTTACTTTTCCAGTCCTCTTGCCCTAGGAACAATAGGGCAAGGAAACGCATTATGATAAATATTTTCAAAGCTCCATTACACAACATCAACAAACAGAGCAAAAAACAAAACATCTGTGAAAACTAACACACATAAACAATATAAGAACTTTCAAAGTAAAATATCCAGAAGGAACAACTAAATGTGTTATTGTTTAATGGAACATTCTTTTGTTCTAATGTGAAGGAATCACTTTATTTTTGGTCCTCAAAGGTTATCTAGCCACTTCCTACTAAGACAAATGAGAAGTTTAGCTGGCCAGAGTTCTGAAATGTTTTCCAATGATATCCAAGGAAGAGGAAGGCCTGGACTTGGTGTTCTAATTCCCAGACTTGTTCTTTTGAAACCATATAGTTGTGATACAATAGAGTCAAAATCAATAATTTTTGAAAGATGCAAATTATGAAAAATGACAAGAAAAGAAACAGAATATTTGAGAAGAGTTGTAACGGGTGATACAATTGAATTTAGTCATTAAAATTCTTCCAGCAAAGAACAGGCTAATTCGAGATGGTTTTATTGGATACTTCTATCAAATGTTAAAAGAAGAAATAATATTAGTCTTCCCAAGATCTTTGTGAAAGTGGAGAAGGAGGAAAGGTTTTATAACTCATTCGATGAGACCAGTATTAGTCTGATAATACCAAAGCTAGACCAAAACATCATAAGAAAAGTAAACTATAGGTCAATCACCCTTATGAACATAGATGCAAAACCCTTACACTAAATTTAGTGAGCAGAATCTTAAATCATAGAAAAAGTATTACATATGACCAAATGTACCAGGAATGGGAGATCGGTTTAAAATTACAAAATTCCTTAATGTAATACACCATATTAGCAAAATAAATAAAAATCACTCAATAATTTCAACAAATATGTAAGAATAATTTGAAAAATCTCACACTCATTTCTGATTAAAAAAATAAACTCTCAATTAACTAGGAATTGAAGAAAACTTTCTCACCTTGATAATGGCACATTAGACTTACTGTTGAAAGACTGAGTGTTCTTTCCCTAAGATCAGGAACAAAGCAAAAATGTCTACTCATGACACTTCTAGTCACTATTGTACTGAAGTTTCTTTCTAGACAGTGAAATCTTGCAAGCAAAAAAAATAAAAAAAAAAATCAGTTTGGAAAAAAGAACATAAAATTGGCATTATTTTCAGATGATATGATCCTGAATGTTAAAATGGTAAGGAATCTAAGAAATGCTTGCAAGAACTGACCAGTGAATTTAGCAATGCCAAAATATATAAGATCAACATACAAAAAAAGTCAACAGTTTCCATATAATAACAATAAACAATCTTTTTTTTTTTTTTAATTTTTTTTTTCAACGTTTATTTATTTTTGGGACAGAGAGAGAGACAGAGCATGAACGGGCGAGGGGCAGAGAGAGAGGGAGACACAGAATCGGAAACAGGCTCCAGGCTCTGAGCCATCAGCCCAGAGCCTGACGCAGGGCTCGAACTCCCGGACCGCGAGATCGTGACCTGGCTGAAGTCGGACACTTAACCGACTGCGCCACCCAGGCGCCCCAAACAATCTTTAAATAAATGTTTAAAATTTTAATTGTAATAACATCAAAAAAATAAAATACTTAAGAATAAAATTAATAAAAATTACAAGACTGTACACTACATATTATAAAGATTACTGGGGCGCCTGGGTGGCCCAGTCGGTTAAGCGTCCGACTTCAGCTCAGGTCATGATCTCGCAGTCCGTGAGTTCAAGCCCCGCGTTGGGCTCTGTGCTGACCGCTCAGAGCCTGGAGCCTGTTTCGGATTCTGTGTCTCCCTCTCTCTCTGACCCTCCCCGATTCATGCTCTGTCTCTCTCTGTCTCAAAAATAAATAAACGTTAAAAAAAATTTAAAAAAATTACTGAGAGTAATTAAAGATCTAAATAAATATTCCATATTTATGAATTGAAAGACTAAATTATTATGGTGACTGTTCTTCCCAAATTTTTCTATAGGCTGAATTGAATCTCTATTAAAATACCAGCAACTTTTTAATAGAAATTTACAAGCTGATTCTTTCAGTTCACATGGAGATAAGAAGAAACCTGAAGAGGCAAAACAATTTTAAAAAGAATAATAAAGTGAAGCACTTATACTCCCTGAGTTCAAACCTTACTGTAAAGCTTTTGCAATCAAGACAATGAGGTTACTGCTATGGAAATAAACATACAGATCAATGGAACAGAATTACTGTCCAGAAATAAACTCTTATATTGATGGGCAACACATTTTCAACAAAGATGTCAAAGGAATTCAATGGGAAAATTTTCAACAAATGATACGGGAGCAGAAGAAATCATTTATATGAAAGAATTCATTTAGCTCCTAACCTCATTCCATACATAAAAAAAAATGACCAGAGACCAAAATTTATAAGCTAAAACTAAACAATTTCTAGAAAAAATGTAGGAAACATAGGAGAAATCTTTATTACTTTGGTTTAAGTATGGCATCAAAGTCAGGAGCTATATACTACATATTATACATACATGTACGTATTATAATACATAATATATATATGTATAATTGGGCTTCACCAAATGAAAAATGTGTGTGCTTCAAAAGATATTATTACAAAATTAAAGGACAGAAGTGAAGATGGAGTGATGAATAGAGCACAGAGGATATTTAGGGTGGTGAAAATACTGTGTTTGACACTATCATGATGGAGACCTGCTGTTACTCATTTGTCCTAACCCATAGAGTATACAACACCAAGTATGAATGCTAAGGTACATTATGAACTTTGGATGTTGATGATGTGTTAATATAAGTCCATCAATTGTAGCAACCCTTCTGGTTGGGGGTTGTTGATAATGGAAGAGGCCATGCATGTGTGGGGGCAGGGACTATCTGAGACATCTCTGTGTCTTCCTCTTAATTCTGACGTAAACCTAAAACAATTATATGAGAAAGGGAAAACAAAAGAAAACCAAAGCAACAGACTGGAAGAAAACTCTTGCCAATTATATATCTGAGAAAACACTCATATCCAGAGCATATAAATTTTTTTAAAGTTTATTTATTTCTGAGACAGAGAGAGACAGAGCATGAGTGGGGGAGGGGCAGAGAGAGAGGGAGACACAGAATCAGAAGCAGGCTCCAGGCTCTGAGCTGTTAGCATAGAGCCCGATGCGGGGCTTGAACTCACAAACTGTGAGATCACGACCTGAGCCGAAGTTGGTCACTCAACCGATTGAGCCACCCAGGTGCCCCTCATATCCAGACCATATAAAGAACTCATACAATTCATAGTAAAAACATAAACAACCAATTAAAACTTGGCAAAGATGTTGTGTGGTTTCCTAGGGCGACTATAACAAACTACCCCAAACTAGGTGGCTTTAAAACGTTAGAAATTTATTGTGTCGCTATTTTAGAGGTTATAAGTCTAAAATCAAGCGGGATCATGCTCTTTCTGAAGCTCTGGGTGGAATCCTTTCTTGCCACTTCCTAGTTCTGAGGTTTGTCAGACATTCTTGGCATTCCTGGGCTTGTAGCTACATCAATCTAATATCTGCTTCTGTCATCACATAGTGTTTTTTTTGTTTTGTTTTGTTTTTTTCATCCTATCCCTATGTCTTTCCTTTTCTTAGAAAGGTGCTGGTCGGGGCGCCTGGGTGGCGCAGTCGGTTAAGCGGCCGACTTCAGCTCAGGTCACGATCTCGCGGTCCGTGAGTTCGAGCCCCGCGTCAGGCTCTGGGCTGATGGCTCAGAGCCTGGAGCCTGTTTCCGATTCTGTGTCTCCCTCTCTCTCTGCCCCTCCCCCCTTCATGCTCTGTCTCTCTCTGTCTCAAAAATAAATAAACATTAAAAAAAAAAAATTTAAAAAAAAAGAAAGGTGCTGGTCATGTTTGATTAAGGTCCTACCCTACTCCAGTACAATTCCATCTTAACATGATTGTATCAGCAAAATTCTTATTTCCAAATAAGGTCCCATTCACAGGTACCAGGGGTTAGGACTTCAAAGTAACTTTTGGGAAAATGCAATTAAACTCATAATGGATGTAAACAGACATTTCACTAAAAATATATACAAATTGTCAATAAGCACATGAAAAGATGTTCAACATCAATAGTCATTAGGGTAATTCAGATTAAAACTATAGTAAGATATCACTTCATACATATTTGATTGGCTATAATAAAACTGATAGGCCCTAATAAATATTGGCCAGAACATGGAGAAATTAGAAACTAGATTCATTACTCTAGGAAATATAAAATGGTGGAAGTTTGGCACTGTAAGGAAAAATTAAACATAATTTTGCTGTGCAATTCAATAATTCCTCTTCTAGATATTGACAAAAGAAAAATCAAAACATGTCCACTCAAAGGTTTATATGTAGATATTTATAGTAGCATCATATGAAAAAGCCAAGAGCCTTAAACAATTTAAATGACCATCAATTGGTGAAAAGATAAGCAGCATGTGGTTTGTACACATAACAGAATATTATTTAGCAATACAGTGGAACTTGCTACAACATGGATGCATCTTAATAACAGTTAAGGTAAGTGAAGGGAGTTAGGTAGTTAGATTCAAAATACTACATATCATGTGATTTGATTTACATGGAATTTCCAGAAGAGATAAATGATAGGGACAATCAGTGGTTGCCTGGGTTTGGGTGTGGGAGTGGGCACTGATTACCTAGTGGATGGTAGGGGTGATGGGAATGTTTTAAAACTGGATGTTAGTGATGGTTTCACATCTGTATACATTTCTTTTTTTGTTTTGTTTTGTTTTGTTTTGCATTTTTTGCATTTATAACATGTGATCAATGTGTAAGTTATACTTCAATAAAACTATAAAAATTTTAACAGCAAGGACGGTGGTTAGGCAGTACAAATGCAGTCAGCTTGGGTAATATATTGATGATTATTGAAGCCAGGTAATAATTAATGGGGATTCATTATAGTGTTCCTTTTACTTTAGTGCAAATTTAACTTTATTCATAATAATCTTCTAATTAAAAATCAATGAGATAAGCTTCCATCTCAAGAAACTAGAAAAAGAGGAGGTTAAAAATAAGTAAACATAAAGAAGAAAATAATAAACATAAAACCATAAATCAATAAAATTGAAACTAGAGATTAAACAGAGAGCAATCAACAAAGCCCAAAGTGGGTCCTTTGAAAAGGTCAATAAAATTGATAAACACTTAGAGCACTGAAGAAAAAGGAAAAAAAAATTATTTGTAGTGGATATTACTACAAATCTCATAGACATTAATAAGATAATAAGAAGATATTATGAACACATTATATGAACCTCAGGCAAAATGAACAGATTCCTTGAAAAATACATGTTATAAAACTGACACAAAGGGAAACCAGAAATCTGAATAATGGCATTACCATATGAGAAAACTGAATCCGTAATTAGAAACCATCTCAGGAGGAAACTTTACTTAATTGGCTTCACTTGTGAATTCTGCCAAACATCTGAGGAAGAGATACTCTCGTGGTTATACCAAGTCTTTTGGTAGAGAATGAGAACTGTGCACGCACACATAGACACACATATTTCAGTTGTAAAATCATCATAAACCTACTGTAGAAAACTAGACTATAAAGTGTAAGATGAAAATAAAAACCATTTACCTTTTCAATTCCTATACATTGCCTGTGTTAACATGGTTGATTTTGTTTTCTTTTCTTTTACTTTATTTTAATTATTCATTTTAAAATTCCTCTTCTATCGTTTATCTACATAGCAAGCAAAACAACATGGCGTACTATAACACAGCACAAGTCGGCATCATTCTGCTAATAATTGATAGTATTGTCTGGGATGAAATCCTAGAAATTGCATATATATATATATAATTTATCATTATTTTAATGATTGAAATATAGTTTACATACAATATGTAATTAGCTTTAGGTGTACAACTAGTGATTCAACAATTCTATATACTACTCAATGCTCACCAAGGTAAGTATAGTCACCATCTGTCACCATCCGATGTTATTACAATATTATCCACTGTATTTCCTATGCTGCACTTTCCATCCCCATGACTTATTTTATAACTGAATGTCTGTATTCCTTAATCTCCTTGACCTATTTCACCCATCACCCATGTCTCTCTCCTCTAGAAACAAGTATTTTGTTCTCTGTATTTGTGGGTCTGCTTCCGAGGTTTTGTTTGCTTGTTTTGTTTTTTAGATTCCACATATAAGTAGAATCATATGGTATTTGTCTTTCTCTGTCTGACTTATTTCACTTAGCATAATATCCTCTAGGTCCATCCATATGTGGTCGCAAATAGCAAAATTTCATTCTTTTTTATGTTTGTGTATACGCACCAACACCTACCCCAACACACACACCACATCCACCCCCCACCCCCATCTCCTTCATCCACCCATTTATCCATGCACACTTGGGATGCTCCCTTATCTTGGCTATTGTAAATAATGCTACAATAAACATAATGCTGCATATACTCTTTTGAATGAATGTTTTCATTTTCTTTGGGAAAATACCCAGTAATGGAATGACTGGATCCTATAGAAGTTCTATTTTTTAGCCTTTTGAGGAATCTCCATCCTGTTTTCTACTGCAGCTACACTGATTTAATCATCATGTTTATTTTTAATTTTTGCAATTTTCCTTTATGCATGATAGTCATAAGCTACAATCATAAGCCCCATACACTATTTTTCTTGTAACATCATTTGATAATAATCTTCTTTTCATGATAATAGAAAATGGAATACTCTCATAATATTCTATGCTATAGATATAATAGTCATAATATATGTCACTTACACGGCACTATTAATAGGATGATATATACAGTTTTTAAGGCTAGAACTATATCATTGCATTTGAGTCTCAAGAAGCACCTTGCAAGTGTACATTTTATAGGTATGGAAAATGAGGCTAAGATATTACGTAATGTGCCCAAGGTTATACAGTCAGGAACTGACGAAGTCACTCTCTTAACCACTATTGTTTAAGTCTTCCATGCCAAATTGTAATTTACTCATTCTTTCTCCCCTAGTGTAGACATTTAATTTTGATTATCTCTTAGTGTAAGACTTCTAGAATTTGGACTGAGTGACTTTCCTAGTAAATAATTTTTCTTCTAAGTTTTAGGCATTGCCCCTGCAGAAAAAAATGATTTTGAGGAATTTAGTGAGTATATTTATATCTCTCCATGGCATTATTTTTCTCCACTATCTGTGCTTTGTTCTCCGTTCTTTTAGTAGCCAAGCACCCCTGGAATTATATAGTACATAGAGAATAAGGAAACCACCTCTGCTGTATGTCAGTTCAGTTCATTCAAAAGAGAGAATGGCAGTTAGAAACCACTTTTTGTTTCACTTCTTCTGATCTTATTTCAAATTGAATCACCTAACATATTCTTTATACCTTATGTATTTATTATAAAAATAGCACAATACCTGGCATGATAATTGTTAAATACACATCCATTTAATTTTGAAATTTTTTCTAGACCTCTCTGTGCATAATTTATATTGTTTTTATTTCTCCCATTTGGACATAGCATATATATTAGAATATATATATATATATATATATATGTATGTGGTATATATGTTAGAATACATATTGGAAGTCATATTATTATAGTCAAACATTAATCTAAGTGAGTTCTTCCTCCTTTTGGTAATCTAAAAAATAATAATTATCACTTATTGATAGTCTGCTGCATGTCAAATATTTTACCAAATAGTTTTTGTGTTATATGGACATTATTTCATTTAATCCTTTTGATAATTGCCCGTGGTCAGTACTACGTATGAGGAAACCGAGGTATCCTTAAGGAGCTTGATAGTGAAGGTAAATTTTCCAAGTTGCCGATCTGATGCATTCAGAATTCTAGAAGTATGCTGTCTGACATTCAACATCTATATCCTGAACCACAAGGCAATACTGTCTCCATGATAGAGATTATCTGTTGGCAGTACAGATAAACTATTTGCTAGATTAACATGCAGACATACTTAATTAGGTATAATAGAGCAGTATTCTTAGCCCTGGCTGCACTTTTGAATCATCGGGGAAGCCTTTAAAATACTGAAGCCTGGGCCCCAACTCACCTAAATGAAAGCAGAGTATTAAGATGCTGGGTCCAAACGTCAGCATTTTTTTAAAGTATTTCAGTGATGGAAAGTAAGTGAGGGTTGCAAACTACTGTAATAAAACATAGTGCATGTGCAAGCACTTCCTTGAAGTTTGAAGACCAATGAGACATTTTTTTTTCAACTTCCAATAATAAGATATCAAAGTTTCCATTTTATAAACAAGCCATTTACTGGTATGACATCATTTATTTAATTAAGATCTGTGATTAAGTGTATTTGCAAACTCTGGCTAAGTGTACTTCTCTGAAAACACCCTCTTGAAGTTTCTACGTTTCTTCATGAATGATAGACAAGCAATGCCATTATTAGGGAAGGGATTAGCAGCAGGGTTGATTATAATCATTATCAGATGATATCAACTTACACACTTTGCAAAGCAGTTATTGGTAATGAATTAATTACACAAAATACACAATTAAATTAAACCAAAATGTTATGAAACTCTTAGATACAAATTTCAGAAATAAGTGGAGGTAAAGCAGCTATACAAATGAAACTGAACTAACCCAATGTCATTCATTATTGAGAATGTCAGTGTGTGAAAAATAAAAATTTAGCCAGTAAATGAAACTGAAAAATAAAATAGAGGAAAAATATAATGCTGCAAGATATAAATAGTGAAAGATAGCAAAGCGATTTTTTTTAAGTGGGGGAAGATGATATGATAGCAATTGGCCAGTGTGCTCCAGAGGGAAAAGAATTGGTACAGAAGGGCATTGAATATTGGACCAGCCCCCTCAATGTTTTATGGGTTACTCATCTACAGAAGCCCATATTTGTTGTAAGTTATTCATTCTTAGAGGATAAAAGGAACTGAATGGCTAGAGTTTCAAACAGAAAAATACTAAGAGAATGGAGTAAAATAGAGCAGGGGCAAATATATGTAGATAAGATATGTAGATAAGAAACAATTGGGAAAGTACAAGATTATTAGGAGGTTGAAATTATGAAAGTGTGAAGTTTGCTAAGGAATGATAGCATAAAATTAAGAAGGAAAGAGTAGGCTGGAAAAGTTCCTGACATGAGAATGGTTACATTATGGGACAGTCGCCCATGTGAACAGTTTGCGAGGACTGGAAAAGCACTCTAGGAGAGATCCGCAATAGACTAGGACAGGGGACTTGGTGGGATTTAATTCTGAATACATAACTTTAGAACGAGTTTATTTTTATCAAATTTAGGAAAATGCACTCTATATAATTACAGTTATTCTTAGTAAAATTGCTGCTATCTTCACGCATTTACCCTTTTGGTTAGTAGATTCCATACAGGCTCTGCAGAAATATCTCAGTAAGGGCTGCTCTAAAATTTCTATATTGTAAGGCTTTTCACTTTTGAATAATTAGATGCCATGGAGTAGGACTAAGCTAATTTTCTAGAAGCTGCTTTTGGATAGCAAGCTTCAGATAGACTGTAGGTTAATTTGAAGTGTGTTGGCACTACAGGTTGTTTAATAATGCTGTACTCAGTTTGCCTGAAGGAAAACATTACCATGAAAGACACGTTTATTTGATCTTTAATTAAAAAGTAATTGACTTCAATGAAGTCACCTTCCTAATGGTGACTAGGGTGGGTTTGACTCAAGTACCATTCAAAAGTGTTGGTGTTGGGGCGCCTGGGTGGCGCAGTCGGTTGAGCGTCCGACTTCAGCCAGGTCACGATCTTGCGGTCCTTGAGTTCGAGCCCCGCGTCAGGCTCTGGGCTGATGGCCCAGAGCCTGGAGCCTGTTTCCGATTCTGTGTCTCCCTCTCTCTCTGCCCCTCCCCCGTTCATGCTCTGTCTCTCTCTGTCCCACAAATAAATAAACGTTGAAAAAAAAAATTAAAAAAAAAAAAAAGTGTTGGTGTCCATATCTCTTTCCCAGAATGAGAGCAAAGATTAACTTTTCAAGAAAAGAAAGTATCACTGGGTTTTGCATGAGCAGTTTTCCTAGGAAAATCAGTAGTTAAAGGTTATTTAATCCATTTCAAAACATCAAGTCTGGAGAGTGGATCAGGGCCACAAATGGATGATGGGGCTAGAATCCAAATCTCAAAGGAGGTTGAAACGAAGTGGACAGAATGAGTCTAAAACAAGAAGTAATTTTTTTTTAACATTTATTTTTGACAGACAGAGCAAGACAGAGCATGAGTGCGGGAGGGGCAGAGAGAGGTGGGTACACAGAATCCAAAGCAGGCTCCAGGCTCTGAGCTGTCAGCACAGAGCCTGACACGGGGATCGAACCCACGAACTGTAAGATCATGACCTAGCCGAAGTCGGATGCTCAACCGACTGAGCCACCCAGGCGCCCCTAAAATAAGAAGTATTTTAGAAAACAGTCAAGAATAATTCAGGCTGGCCTTGGAGATCATCTGAAACCCTCTCTTGCCATTTCATCGAATGAGATTTGAAAACCAAATTAAACAGACACTGTATTCAGGGAGATGGTTACCTGTTTGGGAAGGAAGGAGAGAGGGACAGAAAGAAACGCCTATTTAGATGCAATGACATTGGAGATGTTCTATTTCTTAAAAGGGATGATGAGTTCATTTTATTATTATGCTTCATCACTTACATATACATGGCATGCATTCTATATGTATCAAATATTTAATAAATAAATTTTTAAAAGTTAAACAATATTAATTCAACACATGGAAAATATTGTACAATTTGTATGATGTCAACAAAACTCACAGCATGCTGTAACATGTTGAATATTTTTACTAAATGTGGGACTGCTGCTGTGTGCCTTGTAAGTTCTTTTCTCATTTGTTTTTCTTGCAGGAGTTGGGAATGAGGGGGAAAAAAGTAAAGGAGAAGCAACGTCTTTAATGATAGTGTGAATTTTCAAATCTATGAGCAAGAAATTGTGAGACACTGAAGAGGTTTATTCAAAAAATATAAAAGTTTCAAGTTATCTGTTACAGCCCTCTGTGCACAGTTTTCTGGCAAATCATGTTCCTGTTATTCATTTGTTACATATTCAGTACCTGTCACAATCCCATTGCACATAATCATTCAAATAAAACTTTGCTCTAATACTAGATTATGCGTTTCTCAGGTTCAAACAAACATCTGTTCCTGCTGAAAAGGAGGACAAGGAGAAATCAGCATTTGGAAGGCCCATCTCCTGCCCGACTGTGTGTAAGCAAATTTAACGTATAACCCTTCCTTAGCTTTCTGCAGTTTCCACACCATATTTCTAAATCCTTTGTGGAAAACACACATATTCAACTCCCAATACAATCATGCACACCCTTACAGGTGACACAGATGATAAAGAAGAGAATGGCACATCTTTTCTAGTTGGTGAGCAGTGTAGGTACTATAATAAGACTTTGTATATGTCTGGGAAGCAGGAATTTGAAAAAAATGCTAGAGAACTAAACCGAGTAAATGAAGAATGAACACAGGAATAATATGCCTAGTTTAGCAGAAACATATTGTCACCTAAGACAATACCTACTGTTAATGGCAACAGTTGAGAATCCATTTCTTCCCCATTCTTTCAATCAGGAACATCCCTTTTGAAGCTCAAGAATAAGGTGTCTGGCTGCCAGCTGTGTTACTGAGGTGGCTTCACGCTTCGCGTGATTCAGCCACATGGATGAGACTCATTTCCTTCATAGCACATTTCCAACAGGGTACGTATTACTGCAAGCTGCTGCCATGGCAAGCATTTCTTCTTAGTGGAGACACTCCCACTTGTGGAAAGAACAGCTTGCAGCAAAAACAATAGCAAATCTCTTCTTGTTATCCTGTGTTTTGGTTAAGGGATAAGAATTCGTAAATAGAGTACAGTATAAAAAGGATACTCTTAATTGTCTTACATAACTGATACCGTTTGAAATATCAACTTTTTCTTCCTCAAATATCTACAGATGTGGTCCTAAAAGCAAGGGTGATTGATTTTGATCTACTTCACCTGCGATCTTTGGCAATGTTGGGAACCATGATGGTCATGACTGGAAGCGAGTATGTTACCGGCACGTAGCAAGTGGAGACCGGGGATGCCGCCACGCATCCTACATTGCACATGACAGCACCTGTAAGAAATAATTAACTGGTCCAAAATGTCCATAGTGCTACTACTAAGAAACTCTGACCTATAGGCATCATCCTACCACTGAAAATTTCCCCCTGAGGAGCCCTTGTCCCATATACCAACAATTGGAAAACATTAGCAACAAGAAAAATGTTGTCGCACAAGTGAAATTAGTTCTTGATAAATCCTAACTTCAAAAGTTAATGTCACTGCCCTTATTCCGAAAGACCATTGTATAGAATGGCCAGAGCAGAGATGGTAGAATTCTAAAACATTACAAAATAACCTTCATTCCCTGAAAGATTTGGGCTTAGACACTGCCTCTTCAAATCTCCTTTCACAGATTTACTTTTGGACAAGCCCAAGAATACCAGTGAACATAAGAACTGTTCTTCAACATAAGAAGCTAGTGAGTTGCCAGACAGCGGTGCACTCATGATGAAAAGTATAGTATTATTGTTATTATTTTTCACACTTTGTATTTCTGAAAGTCCTAAGGTAAAGAAGATATTTCTCCCATTGGAAACTACTCAATAATATTTAAACTTTTGTAAGACCAGTGATTCTGGGTGGTTTGTGGCCAGTACCTTCCAAATCGGAATCTCTTTCCTTTGCAATAGACTCACCTCCCCTACTGTGCATGTGCATTTGGGTGTGTCCAACTGGGAAATGTCAACATGCCTGAGATTTCATGTCCACCTGTGATTCTCCCCCTTTACCCTCGATTGTATCCTAAATATCTGTCATCCTTGATTTTTTTCTTCCTTCTTAGTCACCAAATCGCCTCCAGATCGGCTCTCCAACCCGCCTGCTTCTTCTGATTCCCACACCG
Source organism: Lynx canadensis (assembly GCF_007474595.2). Lineage (NCBI taxonomy): Eukaryota > Metazoa > Chordata > Mammalia > Carnivora > Felidae > Lynx > Lynx canadensis. The sequence continues at coordinate 127,732,415 of NC_044308.2, forward strand.
TACCTTCATTTGGGGCCACTTTCATCTCTGTCACTACTGGTGTCTCCACCGCCAGCCCAGTCCCCTTCTGTGCCCTGAGTAATCCTTCTACAGCATTGTAACGAGTTTCCCCACTGACAACCCTGGAAGAATTCTTCGTTCATGAGACTTATTTATTAAATACAATTCAAACTCTTCGAATGGTTTTCAAATTCTGCCTAGTCCTCTCTGATCTCGACCCCTGCCGCCCTTACCCTTCAGCTTTCTGAGATTCTTCCAGCTCCTGAGCTGCCTCATACTCCATCTTGCCTCCTAGTTATTTTTAATGCTGGTCTTTTGCCATATTTTAAGCCTGCTCTCCAGCCCCGGAATGTCTCCAGCCTACCTATGGTCTTCGATAATGATGATTGGCTTCCTTAGAAGTTTCTATAATCTTACCTTATTGGGCACCCGTTGAGATAAAGTCATAGATAAATGTACATTCATATTCATGAAATTTACAAATATTCTTGAGTCCAGGAATCCTAAGTGTCTGTGAGGCTGGAAAGCCGGGTAAGGTATCACATACCGCTGATGGGAATATGCATTGATTCAATGACTAGGGAGAATAATATGACATTAGCTAGTAACAGAAGGATGTAAATACTAAGGTCCAGCAGTTCATCCCCTAGCTATATATCCCTAAAGATATGTTTACATGCACACTCCAGGAAGACATAAAAACATCATCATGTGAAATACATTTGGGGGCTTATGTATATAGTAGTTCCTCCTTATCCAGGTTTCCCTTTCTGGGGTTTCAGTTACACACAGCCAATCGTCATCCAGAAGCAGATGATCCTCTTTCTGACATTTTATCAGAAGGTCAATATGACCTAATTTTACATCGCAATGCTTAGATCATTCTCTACATTTCATCTCATCTCGTAAGCATCTCACACCACTTGAAGAAGAAAGAAGGACAGTACAGTAAGATCTTTTCACAGAGAGACCGCTTCACCTAACTTTTATGACAGTATATTGTTATAACGGTTCTATTTTATTGTTATTGTTGTTAATCTCTTACTGTGCCTAACTTCCAAATCAAACTTTATCATCCATATGTATGTATAGGAAAAAAACATAGTGCACATGGGGTTCAGTACTATCCACAGTTTCAGACATTTGTTGGAGGTCTTGAAACATATCTTCCATGGGTAAGGGAGGACCATTGTACAACGCAGTGCAATGTAGCTCACTTCATCAATAAAAACGGAATTTCAAAAAAGGAAAGTGGATTATCAATATTAAAATCGAACATTAGTTATTTTTTTTTAAGTAGGCTTAATGCCCAGCATGGACCCCAAGGTGGAACTTGAATTCACAACCCCGAGATCAAGACCTGAGCTGACATCAAGAATCAGATGCTTACCGACTGAGTCACCCAGGTACTTCAAACGCTAAGTAATTTTTAAGAATAAAATATTAAATAAAACTCATTTCAAAAAATACAAACTAAAGTGAGTCAAAATTATACAAAATTGCAGAGTATACCTAATATATTGTCACATGCATATTATTTAGGAGTTTTCACATATGAAGTGAAATTACAAAGGAAAGCAAGTGACTTATTAATGCACAAGTCAGGATGGTACCATTGAGTGGAAAATATAATGTGAGGGCTTAAAAGCTTCTGGAATGTTCTATGTCTTAATTTATTTGGTACACACATGGATTTTTTTATATTCTTATTTACAATAGCATATATGAAATTATATATGCACTTTCACATATTTCCCAATCAAATTATAAACAGAAACCTGAAAGAATTTTAAACACGTCAAGAGTAAAGTAGATCTTTATAGACTGTTATAATTCAAAGAAGGCATCTGTGGGTCTAGTCTTTGGGCAGATAGGTAAGAGAGGACAAGAAAATCCTAAAATTATTAAAAGTTATTTTGCTTCTAACTTTATAAATAAAATTAGCTTCATAGAGATGCTAAGAGAAAACGTGCTATAAAGGAACTGAATTTATAATAGGTCCAGAGATTTGTAGGAAACATCTCAGTATGTCTAATGAAAATCAGATACCAAGGAACTGAAAAATATTTTTTTAATGTTTATTTTGAGAGGGAGAGAAAGAGAAAGAGAGCACACTAGTAAGAAGAGGGGCAGAGAGAGAAAAGATAATCTTAAGCAGACTCTGCACTGTCAGCATGGAGCCCACCCTATGCAAGACTCAAACTCATGAACCAGGAGTTCATGACCTGAGCAGAAATCAGGAGTCAGACACTCAACAGACTGAGCCACCCAGGAACCCCAAGGAACTGAGAAATCTTACCAAGATAAGTCATAATCTTCTTATTCATGCTTTTCTTCTAATTCATACATAAATCGAACATTAAAATGCAAGATCATGTTTAGTTTGTCCCATGGACTATTAATTACTGAGGCTAGAGAAACTTACATTATCACAGTAGGAATTAAAAAAATGTGTGTTGAATGAAAGCATGAAATTTTTAAAAATGTGACAGTGACCTTTAAAAAATAAGAAATAATGAGAGCAGTATAACAAAATGGGGAACAAGTAAATGTTTTCTGATGTTTTCTAACTTGGGAAAAACCAATTTCTAAAGCTAAAATTTAAGGAAGTTCATTTACATTCAAAAATATATCTTATGTAAACAATTTCAAAGGATATTATGGCTCTCAGCAGTCAACATCAATTGCATAGAGGGAGTTTTCCTGAATGTCAAAGCAGTGAGATTTCATATGGGGAAAGGGTCCTACAAATATTAGTAATAATATTAGAAGAAGGCTCTAGTCTTCTGTGCTTAATTGTTCTTTGTGTATGGCTTTTACTACAGATTAATAAATATATAAAAGCTACATATTTGCGTACAGTACCACACTTGCTGGAACAGCTAGTAACGTTAAAAATGAAAATGATAATTGCTAAGATATTTTTCAGAATTTTCATGTGTCAGGCACGGATCTAATTGGTTGACAAACTTCATCTAATTTATCAGTAACTGCTGTTACTATTCCTATTTTGCAGATGAATAAATTTAGTGATTCTAATTGCCTTGCACACAAATACACAGCTAATCAGTGTCAGAACCAAGATTAGAACCCAGACAGCAGATAGTAGCACATGTTCTGAAGTGATACCTATGTGTGCATTAAATCTCAAATAACTGGAATAATCAGCCCAAAGAAAAGAAATGCAGATATATATATATATATATATATACACATACACGTATATATGTATATGTATAAATATGCATGTATTTATATATGCAAAGTGATACAAAAATTTATATATATATATATATATATATATGTATATGAAAAGTTCCACAAATCCATTTAAGAAAATCAATCCCCCATCAGCGAATGAGGATAACTAATTCTCTACCTGAAACTTGTATTTGTTACACAATCAAAAAGAGGAAGCAATATGGTATAACTGTCAAAAGAGGTGAACATATTTGGTTGAATTAATTTGAAAAGAAAAAAAAAGTATCATTTCCTGAAATAAAAAGACAACTTGGCATGGTATTCTGGACATGATTAAAGAACATCTGAAATATCGCGGTCAGTTTGGGATGATATATTTTAAGAATTTAATACTTGGCTAGAGAGACTAGGATATAAACATGTCCGGAAAGCATATCACAGGAGAGATAGTTGAAGGAATTTGAGCAACTTCATTGTAAAAGAGTTTTGGTGAGACACAACAATTTTCTCCAAATATCAGAGAGCCACATGGAGAAAGGAGACTTACACATTCCATGTCATTTTTTGTGCAGACCATCTAGAAACCACAGTAAATTGAATTTACTTTCAAGGTGTTGAAGAAGGGTCCATTTAGCCCGTTTCAAATGGCATCAGTCAGCTAAAGTGATTCTCATTTTAAGAGCTGAAACTGAAGCTGGATGAATATCTATCAAAACTATTACACTGGTCATTTCCACACTGAGTGGGAGGTTGAACCAATGAACTCTGAAGTGTCTTAAATTTCTCAGATCAAATCTTATGTCTGCATTTTAATGAAAAAAGAGAGAAAGGAAAAGATAATCACTACTCTTTGTGATTTTATTCTGCACTAGCAAAATAAATGTATAATTCAATCTAAAATAGTTTATAACCCTCTTAATCCCCAAACTACCTTTCATATAGTATGTGACACGTGGAATATGGACAGACTAGCCCACATTTTGTTTTCAGGGGATAAATAATTTTAAAGTTATATATATATATATACACACACACACACACACACACATATACATATATACATATATATATAATATGTACATGTATATATATATGTATATTATATAAATATATATGTATACGTATATATAAATATATTTATATTTATTATATATAATTATATATATAACTTAAACAGGATAGCATTTATAGCCTAAATATTAGGTGAATAAAAATATAGTTCATACAGTTTGCATTTAGCAGTTAAGACCCAATGGTGAATTAGTAATTTTGTTCTTGAGTTTTACATAAAGCATTACTAATTTAACCCACTAGCAGGAAAAGACACTGTAAACTGTCTAACTGGCCATCTAGAGTGTACTGCACAGAGAAAAAGAAAAGAGTCTGGATTTCATATACTTTCTGCATTTTCGTTCATCAACAATATACCTCCTCATGGGAGATTCTTATCTTTAGGAATTCTCTACAATTCATCATTGAAACAAAAATATACACCTACATTTTTCAAAGCCCAGATATCTCAGTCTTGTGTTTTTGCTTAATTATTTTCCTACAACATTAATAAGTAGTGGGATGGATATAGGTGGGGGAGAATCCATTATAGGTAGGAACCAAAAGACTAATTCATTTGCTGACCAACTTTCACCATAACCTAGCTGTGTGAGTCTCAGGCTTTATAAATAACATTTTTGGACTTCCGATGTTTGACCACAGTAGAGATTATACAGCTGCCCTACTTACCTCACAAGGATATAAAACAACTCAAATTTATTCTGTTGAATACTTGATATTCACTGTATATTGAGCTAGTTTCTGGGGTAGGAGAAGTATGAAACAAACGCAATGCCCTGGGATACATCACTGATTTGGAAATCAGACCGGAAAACATTTTACAGACGTGGAGTATAAACCACTAAGGTAGGATCATCATGTGTCTTCATGATGCAGCACCCGTGTCTACAACGTGAAAAGTACTTGAGCTCTTTATATATACTATCTTAAATAATTCTTAATCCTGACATCAGTATTATCACTCCCATTTTACACACAAGGAAAATGAAGTCGAGAAAGACACAATCGACAGAAGTGGGACTAAAATTCGGGTTACCTGAATGACCTTTGTCGTAAAAAGTGCATTACTAAGATAATGCAGACACTATACATGTGCAGAAAACTTTGAGCTAGTTCTATACTCAGTAAAAGCTTAAATGGAGGAATGAATGAGTAGTTAATAAATATAGTGAAATAGTTAATAAATATAAATAAGTATAAATATAGTTAAAAGGCATCAATAAAACTTCATTACAATTTTGACCACAAATATGTCAGGCATGATTTCATGCCCCAGTTCTGATTTTCTTTTAGTTTTACACTCAGTAAGAAGTTACAATTTACTTGTTTCCTCTTCCAAGTTCAAGGCTAGTCCCAACTGAAAAGTAATTCTGCGCTAAGCATCATGAAACATCTTGATGGAGAGAGATAATTTCCTCCTTTGGGAAGCTTCAAGGTTTCCCGGGTCTGCTATAATACAGCTGTTTCCTGCTCACCCTGCTCCCCTTTAGTTCATGGTTCTTTGAGACTTTTCCTGATTTCTGATCTCTTAATCCCTGCAGTGTAAGTGTCTTCCAGGAGAAACTACCCTTTACAGTTTCTGATTTACAACCACTCTGTCATTTTACTGTGGACCAGATACCTTAATCCTGCCCGCAGCATCTGGGGCTCTGTCTTCACTTGAATCTCATCCTTCTGCTTCATCTTGTGTCTTAGCACCCTTAATGTTATAACCACAGTTTTATTATCCCACACTGACATAACCATTCATGAATGTTCTTCCTTTCCAAGACGTAGATAGATCTCATTTGCTCTAATCGTAGCTGCCCATTTTCTACAGAAGATAATCTTTTAAACACGGATGTGTAGCAGATACCAAGAAAGTGAGAAGAAACAAGTTTTCTTTGGAATGTTAGCCCCAAATGGGAGTATCAAGATGATTACCACCCTGGCAACGGAACTGAAATTATGTGGGTATGCTAATTGCTTGTCCTGCAGACAGATGACTTCTACTGAACCATCTCGAGATGCTGTAGCACAAGACAGCATTTGCAAAAAAATCTAACTCCTGTTAGGTTTCTGTACTTTGCACAGACCTCATAAAAGAACAAAGGATTTTGAAGCACGTGTGATGCTTAACATCCCACGCTGTACCTGAAGCTACTTGACCTGCATATTCAGAGAAGGCCAGCACTGAAGGTTCTGCACCAACATCAAGATAAGCTTTGTATCCATCTAAAGTGTGAAGATAGAAATTAATGTCAAGGGACACTGAAGGACTGCGTTTGATTCAGCCATATGGAGAATTTATGCTAGCATCAAAATGATGAATTTAGTTGCCTCTTTGGGTAATGTGACTGTCGTGGGAGGGAATCATGTGTAGGGTCTCAGCTTGTGTTCGATGCCACTACCTTAGAAGCTTCACAGTAATGAAGGAAGTTCACAAATACAGTCATTATTGGCCATAACTTTAGAGGATCTGTAAATTTACAAAAGATCAGAGTAAGCGAAAAATAAGTAGTAAGTGCAATTGTCGCGTTTGAATCCTTGTGATATTCAACCTCTGAATTAGTTGTATATCGTGATCTGTCATAACATGCTTAGTATTTAATAATATAAAGAAAGTATTGAGGTTATGGCAACTTGTGTGAATTATTCTTTTACAAAGTTTTTAAACATTTATGTTAGGAGGCTTATTTAATATAGACGAATATAATGTTTCCAGGGAAAGAGACACGTTGAGAAATCCGTTATAGATATTAGAATTCAGAAATCTATTTTCTCTCTGAATTTACTGAGTGAATTATTTTCCAGATACCAACTATAAAGCGCATTTTTGTTGGTTCTCCATCAGGGTGAAGTTATTATGAGTTTCTTCTTTATGTATCAGTTGAAAACACATACAATGCCACCATTCAAAGCAGATTTTTTTCTGCTTAATATGATACACTATAAATTAAGAAACATACATATATTTCTGAACTTTTGTTATTATCATACCAGAGTTTTTATCAAGCATTCTTTAATAAATTTTTAGTCATTGCACATTGTCCTTATTATTAGGAAACTAATCCAACCGTTTTCAATATTCTTTATTTTTCAAGTGTGAGTTCCTAATAATTCCATGAGACTCAAAATTAACAAAAATTAAAAAAAACCCAGTCTATGTCACCAGAGTTTTATTGTCTATAAACAATCACCCTCTCTCTCTCTCTGTCTCTCTCTCTCTCTCCATGAGCACACATATACACACACATATTTAAAAAAATATTTTCACATTGAGAGTTACTCATCTATATGATAACTAAGGATTAGTTGTATGTAGTTGGCGTGTATGACAATTAACTTTATATTTACTTTGCAAATAATTTAATAATTTTCCAGCTCCCATGCTTCACCTGCATAATCATAATGCTTCTTTTTAAAAATTTTTAAATGTTTATTTATTTTTTGAGAGCGTGAGAGAGAGACAGAAAGTGAGCAGGGGAGGAGCAGAGGGAAAGGGAGACACAGAGTCCAAAGCAGCACAGAGACTGATGCGGGGCTCAAACTCAAGAGCCATGAGATCATGACCTGAGCTGAATTCGGATGCTCAACAACTGAGCCACCCAGGCACCCCTAATTATAATGCTTCTTGTTTCTTCCGCTAAAAAGAGTGATGACTAGGTTTTCGGTTTCATTGCTCCAATAAAGGGATATGGGTGAAGGTGGAGGGGAAGAGGCTGGCGCACTTCCAAGAGCTTCTTCAAGAACTTGGTGGGAAATTGACACTTTCTCTTTTCCCCAGACATTTTTAAAGGAAAAAAAAAAACAAAAATAAAAACTCCCCACGCAGGATTGATGCTAGCCATCATTCCAACTGGAATAGGGTATATAATTGAATATATTTAATACTAAAATTATAATCAGTTAACCAATAGATAATTATTAATATTAGAAATGATGCAAAGGTAACTAATATTGGAGTCATTTACAATTTGATAGTAAAGTACTGAGGAAGCAAGACAGTAAAGTGGGTAAGATAGGAAGAGAGGGGTGAATGAAGGGTGAGTAAAAAGAAAAAAGAAATAGATCATTTGCTCATTTCCACATTTTGACATGGCCAATCTGTTCCTGTTCAAAACTGTATGCATAAATTCAAGCTATGCACATAAATACCTATGCTTTACTAGTAAAGTCATGGACATAACATGTTTTAGTGTTTAATCTGAATGGTATAAATACCAATCTGATTGGTATAAAATTTGTGGATCAATTACCCTACTTTTGTATTAGCATAAATGCCTACAATTGACCTCCCCCCTCCCAGTGTTTAAGTGGATATTCAAAAATGGCATAACACTATTTTTAATGTGTTGAACAAAGACACTGAATGGATGCTAGTTTGGGCAAGGAAAGGATGAAGAAGAAAGTAAAAGCAACAGATCAATGTCTCCACAGCCAGGGAGAAACATTGCCCATTTTCTGTTCTGTCACTTGTTAATTAGTCAAATTATGGTGTGAAGAGTAGAGAATTTGAACATGCCACTTTACAAACCAGTAATTGCACTAGATATCTTAGTGTATTTCCTTCCTGGATCAATTTTGTCCTTATGGCTATAATGTGGCTAAATGAAGAGATCTTGAAAATACAAATCCAAGCAAGAATTAAAGATAATGATTTTACCCAAAATTTTTGCAATAACTCTCTGGAAATATTCCTGTGGCTAGGATAATGTAGAATGATAGAATGGTATTGATTAAAGGCTTCTGTGTGTGTGTGTGTGTGTGTGTGTGTGTGTTTAAAGTTTATTTACCTTTAAAAAGAGAGAGAGAAAGAGCCAGGGAGGGGCAGAGAGCAAGGGGTGGACAGAGAGAATCCCAAGCAGGCTCCATGCTGTCAGCATAGAGCCATATGAAGGGCTCGATCCCACAAACCATTAGATTGTGACCTGAACCGAAATCAAGAGTCAGATGCTCAACCAACTGAGCCACCCAGGTGCCCTGATGTGTGTTTTAATTGATAGAACTGCTGCGGAGTCATGAAAGTTAGGCTAATAAAAATACTGTCAATAAACATTCACTATACTCAGTGAGATTAGCACAGCTATAATCTCAATTTTGTAAATGTGCTAACCAAAATGCATGTGCTTAACTAGCCAGACCAAGATCAAATAGTTAACAAGCCATAGAGTTAAGCTCTGGTGTGGAAAGACCAGATTTCAAGACATTTTCTTATATAATCTCAAAATTATTTCCCAGGTATTAAATACAACAAACACAAGAGAGTCAAAAGTGCTTGCTAACAAGGACTGTCACCATGTGCAGGACACTTGACATCTGTGGTCCTCTGCTGTGAAATAAAATTATTGGATTGGATAGTTAATTGGCAGGGTCCATGGCAGAGCACAGAGGTGTGAAAGATATCTCTAAAATGAGAGATAGATGCCGACTTACGTTGTTTTGGCTCTAAGATGCCTTAGGTGAATTACTGCTCAATGACAAGAATGTAAACCACATGAAATGTTAAGTCCCTAATCCAGCCCCCTGAATAGAAGATCACCAAAATAGGATTCTGGGAAGATGGCGGCGTAGGAGGACGCTGGGCTCACCGCGCGTCCTGCTGATCACTTAGATTCCACCTACACCTGCCTAAATAACCCAGAAAACCGCCAGAGGATTAGCAGAACAGAGTCACCGGACCCAAGTGCAGACGAGAGGCCCACGGAAGAGGGTAGGAAGGGCGGCGAGGCGGTGCGCGCTCCACGGACTGGCGGGAGGGAGCCGGGGCGGAGGGGCGGCTCGCCGGCCAAGCAGAGCCCCCGAGTCCGGCTTGCAAAAGCGGAGGGGCCTGACGGACTGTGTTCAGACAGCAAGCGCGACTTAGCGTCTGGGAGGTCATAAGTTAACAGCTCTGCTCGGAAAGCGGGAAGGCTGGAGGACAAAGGGAGGGTGAGCTGCGGAGCCCCCGGACGACAGAGCTCAGTTTGGCAGGGAACAAAGGCGCTAGCCAGCGCCATCTCCCCCGCCCATCCCCCAGCCAAAATCCCAAAGGGAACCGGCTCCGGCCAGGGAAATTGCTCGCTCCGCGCGAACACCCAACTCTGTGCTTCTGCGGAGCCAAACCTCCGGCAGCGATTTGACTCCCTCCGGCTGCCACAGGGCCCCTCCTGAAGTGGATCACCTAAGGAGAAGCGAGCTAAGCCTGCCCCCCCTCCCGCCGTGCACCTTGCCTTCCCACCCCAGCTAATACGCCAGATCCCCAGCATCACAAGCCTGGCAGTGTGCAAGTAGCCCAGACGGCCACGCCACCCCACAGTGAATCCCGCCCCTAGGAGAGGGGAAGAGAAGGCACACACCAGTCTGACTGTGGCCCCAGCGGTGGGCTGGGGGCAGACATCAGGTCGGACTGCGGCCCCGCCCACCAACTCCAGTTATACACCACAGCACAGGGGAAGTGCCCTGCAGGCCCTCACCACACCAGGGACTATCCAAAATGACCAAGCGGAAGAATTCCCCTCAGAAGAATCTCCAGGAAATAACAACAGCTAATGAGCTGATCAAAAAGGATTTAAATAATATAACAGAAAGTGAATTTAGAATAATAGTCATAAAATTAATCGCTGGGCTGGAAAACAGCATACAGGACAGCAGAGAATCTCTTGCTACAGACATCAGGGGACTAAGGAACAGTCACGAGGAGCTGAAAAACGCTTTAAAGGAAATGGAAAACAAAATGCAAACCACCACGGCTCGGATGGAAGAGGCAGAGGAGAGAATAGGTGAACTAGAAGATAAAGTTATGGAAAAAGAGGAAGCTGAGAAAAAGAGAGATAAAAAAATCCAGGAGTATGAGGGGAAAATTAGAGAACTAAGTGATACACTAAAAAGAAATAATATACGCATAATTGGTATCCCAGAGGAGGAAGAGAGAGGGAAAGGTGCTGAAGGGGTACTTGAAGAAATAATAGCTGAGAACTTCCCTGAACTGGGGAAGGAAAAAGGCATTGAAATCCAAGAGGCACAGAGAACTCCCTTCAGACGTAACTTGAATCGATCTTCTGCACGACATATCATAGTGAAACTGGCAAAATACAAGGATAAAGAGAAAATTCTGAAAGCAGCAAGGGGTAAACGTGCCCTCACATATAAAGGGAGACCTATAAGACTCGTGACTGATCTCTCTTTTGAAACTTGGCAGGCCAGAAAGAATTGGCACGAGATTTTCAGGGTGCTAGATAGCAAAAATATGCAGCCCAGAATCCTTTATCCAGCAAGTCTGTCATTTAGAATAGAAGGAGAGATAAAGGTCTTCCCAAACAAACAAAAACTGAAGGAATTTGTCACCACTAAACCAGCCCTACAAGAGATCCTAAGGGGGACCCTGTGAGACAAAGTACCAGAGACATCACTACAAGCATAAAACATACAGACATCACAATGACTCTAAACCCGTATCTTTCTATAATAACACTGAATGTAAACGGACTAAATGCGCCAACCAAAAGACATAGGGTATCAGAATGGATAAAAAAACAAGACCCATCTATTTGCTGTCTACAAGAGACTCATTTTAGACCTGAGGACACCTTTAGATTCAGAGTGAGGGGATGGAGAACTATTTATCATGCTACTGGAAGCCAGAAGAAAGCTGGAGTAGCCATACTTATATCAGACAAACTAGACTTTAAATTAAAGGCTGTAACAAGAGATGAAGAAGGACATTATATAATAGTTACAGGGTCTATCCATCAGGAAGAGCTAACAATTATAAATGTCTATGCGCCGAATACCGGAGCCCCCAAATATATAAAACAATTACTCATAAACAGAAGCAACCTTATTGATAAGAATGTGGTAATTGCAGGGGACTTTAACACCCCACTTACAGAAATGGATAGATCATCTAGACACACAGTCAATAAAGAAACAAGGGCCCTGAATGAGACACTGGATCAGATGGACTTGACAGATATATTTAGAACTCTGCATCCCAAAGCAACAGAATATACTTTCTTCTCGAGTGCACATGGAACATTCTCCAAGATAGATCATATACTGGGTCACAAAACAGCCCTTCATAAGTTTACAAGAATTGAAATTATACCATGCATACTTTCAGACCACAATGCTATGAAGCTTGAAATCAACCACAGGAAAAAGTCTGGAAAACCTCCAAAAGCATGGAGGTTAAAGAACACCCTACTAACGAATGAGTGGGTCAACCAGGCAATTAGAGAAGAAATCAAAAAATATATGGAAACAAACGAAAATGAAAATACAACAATCCAAACGCTTTGGGACGCAGCGAAGGCAGTCCTGAGAGGAAAATACATTGCAATCCAGGCCTATCTCAAGAAACAAGAAAAATCCCAAATACAAATCTAACAGCACACCTAAAGGAAATAGAAGCAGAACAGCAAAGGCAGCCTAAACCCAGCAGAAGAAGAGAAATAATAAAGATCAGAGCAGAAATAAACAATATAGAATCTAAAAAAACTGTAGAGCAGATCAACGAAACCAAGAGTTGGTTTTTTGAAAAAATAAACAAAATTGACAAACCTCTAGCCAGGCTTCTCAAAAAGAAAAGGGAGATGACCCAAATAGATAAAATCATGAATGAAAATGGAATTATTACAACCAATCCCTCAGAGATACAAACAATTATCAGGGAATACTATGAAAAATTATATGCCAACAAATTGGACAACCTGGAAGAAATGGACAAATTCCTAAACACCCACACTCTTCCAAAACTCAATCAGGAGGAAATAGAAAGCTTGAACAGACCCATAACCAGCGAAGAAATTGAATCGGTTATCAAAAATCTCCCAACAAATAAGAGTCCAGGACCAGATGGCTTCCCAGGGGAGTTCTACCAGACGTTTAAAGCAGAGATAATACCTATCCTTCTCAAGCTATTCCAAGAAATAGAAAGGGAAGGAAAACTTCCAGACTCATTCTATGAAGCCAGTATTACTTTGATTCCTAAACCAGACAGAGACCCAGTAAAAAAAGAGAACTACAGGCCAATATCCCTGATGAATATGGATGCAAAAATTCTCAATAAGATACTAGCAAATCGAATTCAACAGCATATAAAAAGAATTATTCACCATGATCAAGTGGGATTCATTCCTGGGATGCAGGGCTGGTTCAACATTCGCAAATCAATCAACGTGATACATCACATTAACAAAAAAAAAGAGAAGAACCATATGATCCTGTCAATCGATGCAGAAAAGGCCTTTGACAAAATCCAGCACCCTTTCTTAATAAAAACCCTTGAGAAAGTCGGGATAGAAGGAACATACTTAAAGATCATAAAAGCCATTTATGAAAAGCCCACAGCTAACATCATCCTCAACGGGGAAAAACTGAGAGCTTTTTCCCTGAGATCAGGAACACGACAGGGATGCCCACTCTCACCGTTGTTGTTTAACATAGTGCTGGAAGTTCTAGCATCAGCAATCAGACAACAAAAGGAAATCAAAGGCATCAAAATTGGCAAAGATGAAGTCAAGCTTTCGCTTTTTGCAGATGACATGATATTATACATGGAAAATCCGATAGACTCCACCAAAAGTCTGCTAGAACTGATACATGAATTCAGCAAAGTTGCAGGATACAAAATCAATGTACAGAAATCAGTTGCATTCTTATACACTAACAATGAAGCAACAGAAAGACAAATAAAGAAACTGATCCCATTTACAATTGCACCAAGAAGCATAAAATACCTAGGAATAAATCTAACCAAAGATGTAAAGGATCTGTATGCTGAAAACTATAGAAAGCTTATGAAGGCAATTGAAGAAGATTTAAAGAAATGGAAAGACATTCCCTGCTCATGGATTGGAAAAATAAATATTGTCAAAATGTCAATACTACCCAAAGCTATCTACACATTCAATGCAATCCCAATCAAAATTGCACCAGCATTCTTCTCGAAACTAGAACAAGCAATCCTAAAATTCATATGGAACCACAAAAGGCCCCGAATAGCCAAAGGAATTTTGAAGAAGAAGACCAAAGCAGGAGGCATCACAATCCCAGACTTCAGCCTCTACTACAAAGCTGTCATCATCAAGACAGCATGGTATTGGCACAAAAACAGACACACAGACCAATGGAATAGAATAGAAACCCCAGAACTAGACCCACAAACATATGGCCAACTCATCTTTGACAAAGCAGGAAAGAACATCCAATGGAAAAAAGACAGCCTCTTTAACAAATGGTGCTGGGAGAACTGGACAGCAACATGCAGAAGGTTGAAACTAGACCACTTTCTCACACCATTTACAAAAATAAACTCAAAATGGATAAAGGACCTAAATGTGAGACAGGAAACCATCAGAACCTTAGAGGAGAAAGCAGGAAAAGACCTCTCTGACCTCAGCCGTAGCAATCTCTTACTTGACACATCCCCAAAGGCAAGGGAATTAAAAGCAAAAGTGAATTACTGGGACCTTATGAAGATAAAAAGCTTCTGCACAGCAAAGGAAACAACCAACAAAACTAAAAGGCAACCAACGGAATGGGAAAAGATATTTGCAAATGACATATCGGACAAAGGGCTAGTATCTAAAATCTATAAAGAGCTCACCAAACTCCACACCCGAAAAACAAATAACCCAGTGAAGAAATGGGCAGAAAACATGAATAGACACTTCTCTAAAGAAGACATCCAGATGGCCAACAGGCACATGAAAAGATGTTCAGCGTCGCTCCTTATCAGGGAAATACAAATCAAAACCACACTCAGGTATCACCTCACGCCAGTCAGAGTGGCCAAAATGAACAAATCAGGAGACTATAGATGCTGGAGAGGATGTGGAGAAACGGGAACCCTCTTGCACTGTTGGTGGGAATGCAAATTGGTGCAGCCGCTCTGGAAAGCAGTGTGGAGGTTCCTCAGAAAATTAAAAATAGACCTACCCTATGACCCAGCAATAGCACTGCTAGGAATTTATCCAAGGGATACAGGAGTACTGATGCATAGGGGCACTTGTACCCCAATGTTCATAGCAGCACTCTCAACAATAGCCAAATTATGGAAAGAGCCTAAATGTCCATCAACTGATGAATGGATAAAGAAATTGTGGTTTATATACACAATGGAATACTACGTGGCAATGAGAAAAAATGAAATATGGCCTTTTGTAGCAACGTGGATGGAACTGGAGAGTGTGATGCTAAGTGAAATAAGCCATACAGAGAAAGACAGATACCATATGGTTTCACTCTTATGTGGATCCTGAGAAACTTAACAGGAACCCATGGGGGAGGGGAAGGAAAAAAAAAAAAAAAAAAAAAAAAAAAAGGACGTTAGAGTGGGAGAGAGCCAAAGCATAAGAGACTGTTAAAAACTGAGAACAAACTGAGGGTTGATGGGGGGTGGGAGGGAGGGGCGGGTGGGTGATGGGTATTGAGGAGGGCACCTTTTGGGATGAGCACTGGGTGTTGTATGGAAACCAATTTGTCAATAAACTTCATATAAAAAAAAAAAAAAAAAAAAAAAATGAAAAAAAAAAAAAAAAAAAAAAAAAAAAAAAGAAGATCACCAAAATATGGCAAAAGGTTTGTCACATTGTGCCCAACACTTGATGGCAAAGTTTATCACAATGAGTGGGACCTGTAAATGTGAAATATTCAAAGTTCAAAGTGAGCCCAACAAATACTCATAGTCCCAGTTTCTTAAAAATGTTATTTTTAAATATCAGAACGATTTCTGGAAAGCACTGTTTTAAAGTAGAAAGATGATTAAATCGTAAATCAATCTGGCGCTAGCTCTGTGAAAAACTGAGAAAGTGAGCTTGGCCAAATTATCTAAATCTCTGGGTCTCAAGTATCTTCATTTTCAAAATGAAGGAGTAACACTAGATAAACTCTAGAGATTCAATTCTGAACTTATCCGGTCTCATATCTATAGAAGAATACCGAGACGGAGAGAAAAAATACAGGACAGTGAAACTGTGTGCTCAATGTATTAGAAAAAAACATATGAAATATGAATGAAGGAAATATTTCTCAGTCACCAGAAAGAATGAGACCTTTCCATTTGCAATGACATGTATGGAGCTAGGATGTATTATGCTAAATGAAACAAGTCAGTCAGAGAAAGACAAATACCATATGATTTCACTCATATGTGAAATTTAAGAAACAAAACCAATGAACATAGGGGAAGGGGAGAAGAGAGGGAGACAAACCATAAGAGACTCAAACTATAGAGAATAAACTGAGGGTTGATGGAGGGGAGGTGGCCAGGGAATGAGCTAAATGGGTGATGGGTATTAAGGAGAACACTTGTTGGGATGAGCACTGGGTGTTAGATGTAAGTGATGAATCATTGAATTCTACTCCTAAAATCAATATTACAGTATATGTTAGTTAACAACATAAATTAGAATTTACATAAGAACTTGAAAAAAAAAGAAGAAAATATACCTACTTACCGCGTGTATCCTCAAATTTATATTCTTATGTATTTGTTGAAATGATTGAGTATTTTTTATTTATTTTGCTAATATAGTGTATTACATTAAGAAATTCTTGAATTGTAAACCAGTCTCCCATTCCTGGTACATTTGGTCATATGTAATACTTTTTCTGTTTTAAGATTCTGTTCACTAAATTTAGTGTAAGGGTTTTGCATCTATGTTCTTCAAAGAATGAAAATGTTTCCCATGTGAATTTAACACAACTAGTGTACAATATTACAACCAAGACATGTTTCAAATATTACTAAAATTCATCTATAATTAATTACAACACATAAAGTAATTTTAATGTAAGATTTTCTTAAAGTAGTAGGAAACTCCAGATTTTAAATGCCACATTTTCCTTTTAATTTCACAAACTTGACGTTTTTGTAAATGCACATGAAATCAATGGAATTTATCTAAGAATCCAGAGTTGATCATAACTACTCAAATTTTGAGTTCATAATCCAGTTAGAGTGAAATATCATTCTTCAGGGCTACAGTACCCCAGCTATTTTATGGGTACAAATTGCCTCCTAGGTTCTAGTTGACATTTCTTTTCTGTGCCCATGGTTTATCAATATGTTTCTCCTAGTGTCCCAATCCTTTCAGGAAGTTTTATACAAAGGTCCTTGGTTTAATATTCTTTGAACAATGTTTTGAGATATTTGGATAATACGTACTATATAAATCTAATAAACAAATGGTAAATGTTAGAAAATATTAAATAGGAGCACACTAAAATGAAGATTCATTATGTTGTGTTTGACTTTGACAGTGTTCATAAAACAGAGCATGCTTAAATTAAATTCATTTCTAATATAACACCAGCTTACCACATGTTATGAACATGATTAAAATTTTTTGAACTTCCCTTAGAGTGATCACACTTTTTCTAAATATCTCAGCTTTAGAAATGTTGAGGTTGTAATACTCCAAATTATTGTTCAGTAAAAGGCATAGGTTATATATTAAGTCTGAATATATATATATATATATATATATATATATATATATATATCACTGTGGTCCACAAAATTACATTTCAGTTTCCCAAACCTCATGGATTCAACTATAAAACATATTCAAGCATACTCGCATACTAAGATGATAAAAGTCAAAGCAATATGAACAGTGTAAAATGAAAAATGTAAAATTAGCTTCAGGCAAAGTATTACCACTAATTTTCCATACGTGATGGATTGTATAATATTCAAGCACTAAGCACAAAGGTGGAATATTTTATTTACTTGAAAACAAATATATTCAAATAAGAGTTGGCCATCTCTAGCATCTAGGTAGTCAATCACTGAGATGAAAGTGTTCAGTTACCTTTTCCACTCCTTCTTATCCTGCACTTTTACTTTGTTCCCCATATGTCCTAAAAATCATGGCTCAACTCTAAGCATGTAAGTGTATCATCACAGACTAAAAGTGATAAAGTGGAATCTAATTTTCCTCTCATGCAGAATTGCCATTTTATTGTTGTCACAATCAAGGGAAAGAGTACCACATTGTTTAGTCAATCAAGTTAATTAACGGCAAACTCATCACTCAAGCCTGAATCGTAGAAACCATATCTCACGCAACGGGGATCTCTAAACTCACTCCTTTATTCCTATCAGAGATTGAATGGAATAGAATGTAGACGACAAATGTAAGCATAGGTTTGAAATAGGTTATGCATGAATGTAAATCTTGCGTGTATTTAGGAAATCTATCTCCTAGGAAATATATGGGAATAAAATGTTCTTTTTTTCATTAATGTAATTAAATAGTGAAAAACATGATTTATGAAGCTAGTGAGACTAGATGAAAGAAGGCAAAGTGTCTCTTCTATATGAAGAAATTGTGACTCAGTAGGCCATCTTTAAATTGGTATGTCGATTACACATGGGGTTCACACTAAGGCCGGTAAACATACGTGTCCAGCACCAAAGAACAAGGTCATAATTTTCACCTCTTGAAACTAAAGAATGGGGACTTTCCATACAGGTTGATAGATAATCTACAGTTTGTCCAGAGATTGTGAGTGTGTGTGTGTGTGTGTGTGTGTGTGTGTGTGGGTGTGAGTGTGAAAGAGAGAGAGAGAGGGTACACATTTGGGTGGCAGACATGTTGTCATTATTTATTTGTAACATTTAAAGCTTATTGGTACAGGTAACATCAGTGTAGCAAAGAAAGGGAAGTTAATTATACAATGTTAGATCAAGGGAAGAAAACCAGCTTCAACAAAAAACTATGCAATTATAGGGCTCCTGGGTGGCTCAGTCAGTTGAGCCTTTGATGTTGGTTTGCGGTTCATGGGTTTGAGCCCCAGGTCGGGCTCTGGGCTGACAGCTCAGAGCCTGGAGCCTGCTTCAGATATTATGTTTCCCTCTCTCTCTGTATCCGCCCCCCCCCCCATGATCTGTCTCCCTCTGTCTCTCAAATAAAAATAAACATTTAAAGATATTTTTAAAAACCATGAAATTAGAACCAAATCCACGGTACTGGCAAAAGAGATTCGAACAAAAGACATTTTATGGTTTCAGCTACAACACGGCTAAAAAGTCAACATTTTCCAAAGTTGAAGGCTTTTAGTTTCCTAAAATACATACTAAACTTTCAGAACTCTGAAACTGTCCTACCCTGGCCATAGTAATGCAATAACATCCTTTTTTGCCTACCAGTTCTATGGAAACATGGCAATCAAGCCATTACATTTTTTAGT
This sequence comes from Lynx canadensis, assembly GCF_007474595.2. Classification (NCBI taxonomy): domain Eukaryota; kingdom Metazoa; phylum Chordata; class Mammalia; order Carnivora; family Felidae; genus Lynx; species Lynx canadensis. The sequence continues at coordinate 127,751,846 of NC_044308.2, forward strand.
GTTTCCTACCTTCTTGCCCAATATCTTTTCTCTTAGGGCAAAATCAATATTAGATTGCGGGAATGGAAACAAATCTACGAAATAGCTCTAACACTTAAGAAAATTGAAACTTACTTGAGAAATATGAGGGAGATGTAAGCATACAAACACACGCATATGCATACATATATCAGAACCTCAATATGAATACATTTCTATTTCAACCCTAAACACCTACAAGAGGGTCTTTCCAGTAACTAAATTACCAACAAATATTTTAATAAATGAATACTGAAGGCAATAGGTAAGATTAGAATTACCTTTGGAGATCAGAAAGGACCAGTCAGTGTGCACTAATGTGGACAGGTAAGTCTTCAGAGCAAAGATCAATTTGACACATGATTAGAATCTGCGTAAGCAGAGAGGCATATGGAAGATGTTGCATAACTTGAGCAAAGATGTAGAAGTATAATAATCATGATATGTGTGAAGGGAAGTGAAAGCAAAAAGAGTAAATTTAGCTGGTAGTTTATACGTATCTATATAGGGCAATATAGGATCATATGAGATAGGAAGAAGATATGGTTTAACTTTCTGAAAATATCAGTTGTCCTGTTGTAGTCATATGGACTCTTCCATACATATAGTGGTTAACCGGCATACAGAAGATACAGACTTTAGTGTTTGGGATTTTTTTATAAGATAGATTTTTATTATCCTTGTTATACACAACAAGGCAAAACCTTAGAGATGTGGGTCCTGTTCACCTTATCAAATATTTCCACAACACTTGTTTACACAGTATGGTAGACATTATTGGTCTCCTATCCAGTAAATTCCCACTTTTCCCTTTCCTAAACTTTTCCTCATTTTATTGATGTACACAGTGTTCTCCTCCCTCTGCTGCATGTGCACACACACACACACACACACACACACACCATGTGCTTTGGGCGATATTGGCCCCAACCTCTGCAGGCTCCAGACTTCTTTGAAGGTACATCATTCTCCCAACCCTATGCCATAATGATTTTTTTTCAAGAATTAAAGCCTAAGGTAATCACTTTTTGATTTTTTTTTACTTGATTGCAGGGATTGGGTTTAAATATTTCCTCTCCACCACAGCTTAACATAATTCAATCAAGGGTAGAGAGGAAAGTTTTGTTATGGAATATTGCAAAAGACATCCTTTTGCCTATTAAAAAAAAATCACAGAAGAAGCTCTCTCTTCCACTGAATGACCGAGTGTGCAGGTGATAAGCCTGAATTTGCTGCCTCCATTTTGTAATCACATAGAAGATCACAGGACACTAGATTAAGCCAAATGCCAAGCTTGAGCCATTTCTGAACTTCCGATATATGCATCACTAAATTACCTTGTGCATGTAAAGCTTATATCTGTTTTTTGTCACCTACAGCGGAAACTATCCTAATTAAAATACAGAACTTAAAAAAATCCAATTAAAGGACTAAGCACAGATTATGGTTTTGTTCATATGTTATTCTATGCCAATCCCTCATAAAACATTTATGTGCAGAGTTTTTATAGTAAAGATTGACCTTTTAGTATTCTGAAATCTTTCTATAATATGACACAGTTTCTTGTTAGCATAAGACAAACTTAATTAACTCTGAGCATTTCTGTTACTTTAGATAAATCCAATGGCATGTCCTTAGAGTAAAGTAATTGGCTTCCCAGTATAATGCACATTATACTAATTATAATACATCCTCTGAACATGACAGAATACATGTGCCTTAAATTAACTTCATTTGAATATAGGGAACATGGGGTGATACCTCCAAATTCATATTCCTTCTTTTTTTAAGTTAGACTTACTTCTTCTCAACTCTAGTTATTTATCTGGTCAAATGAACATATTTCTCTAAGGCAATCAAAGAGTCAGGGACAATCTGCAGTATGCATGTAGTCTAGGAATATCATGGCACCAAATTTGTGGTTTACACATATTTCAAACCATGAGAAAAATAAATTGCCAGTTGGCTTTTCTTTTGGAAGACACTTTTTCATAAGTTCATTGAAACCTTTGAAGGGCCTTTATGGATTTTAGCTTTATGATAAATAAGCCGCACACTCTGAAAATCACTTAAAGCGAAAGCACAAGTGTGTATCTATGACGTCATTTGAAATCTCAGTGCCTGAGTCTCTTGTTTGTAGATGCTTGAGGGCTGCCTTTGTGCTGCAGGAATGATTTCATTTACTTAAAATATGTGTTCTATTAAACGATTGATTTTTTTTCTCATAAATTTTCCATATCATCTCTCTGCTTGAAAGAAGCAAAGTGTGTATTTGGTGGTGTCACGGTCAGACCAATTATGTTTTGCTGTGAGCATTCCCATCATCAAGAACTCCCATATTTAGGCCAGTAAGACGGCCTCAAATCAGAGATGGTTGCAAGGAATTGAAATCAAACAACTCTTCCCCAATAGGTCAACTAGAGGGAAGATGATATGACCTGCCAAAACCACGGAGTTATTTATTGTTAAGAGCTGTAACTTAGATACTGAGGCTCCAAACATCAGACCAGCTCTATTCATCACTGCTTATCTAAACATCCACCTGTTTGATAAGGCAAAGAAGCACCGATCCTAAAGCCATTATAATTATTTTAATTATACCTTTATAGTATAATACTACTGCTAATAAACTTAGACATATTCAGTGTACATAATCACACATAGTCTTTATCAACTAGCACTCGAGTTTAATACTGTGCCCACTTTATACGTAATGAAACTGATACAGAAATTAACATCAAACATGGCACACAATCAGCAAGCACACATATTTATTATTTTTTTAAATATTTTGAGTTTATTCACTTAGAGAGAGACAGAGGAGAAAATGGGGGAGGGGCAGAGAGAGAGAGAGAGAGAGAATCCAAAGCAGGCTCCACACTCTCAGCACAGAGCTGGATGCAGGGCTTGAACCCATGAAATATGAGACCGTGACCTGAGCCAAAACCAAGAGTCAGAAGCTTAACCAACTGAGCCACCCAAGTGCCCCAGTAAGCACTATGCTTGCATACTCTGAAAATCACTTAAAGGAAAGCACAAGTGAGTATATATGATGTCATTTGAATTCTCAGTGCTTGATTCTCTTGGTTGTAATGCTTGAGGGCTGCCTTTGTGCTGCAGAAATGATTTCATTTATTTAAATTTAAATTTGAAATCTAAAATTACTAAATACATGTCCATCAACTTAAATATGTTTGATAGCTATATTTATCCATACATTTAGGTGAACTACGGATGACCCCCAATTTAACCTATATTCCTTTCCCTGCTTAAGAATCCACATCTTTAATCATTGAAAAATCATCTTTATTAAGATAGTCTTTCTTTTAATATTTCTGAGATTTTTGTCTTCTTCTTTTCCTTTCATAAAGTCATAGCTCTAAATATTGCAATTTCTCTCGGGGTGAAATTCAAGGTCACACGTCTCTCCATCATTGAGACTTGCAATGATATTTATGCTATGTAACTCTGAAGATTTCAGGCCACAATTGAATGGATGAGGAGAGGATGACTGAAGAGGTCGACCAGAGTCGGGCCACTTTTATTTTGTGCACATTTAGAATGTGGATATTGAGTTTCTCATTAATCTCTGTTAAGAGGTCGAGCTAAGAAATCATGAAAATCCAATGATCATGTTCACAACAAAACAGAGAAAGTTGTTCTTCACAGACAGAATAAAAGTCAAGAACATCTGAACCTGGAGAAGTCGAGAAAGGAAATGAAAGATTCAGAGAAATGAATAAAGTAGTAACATAGGTGCCACTGTACCTCTGTCCCTCACTTCATGAGAAAGCTCCAAGCATGCCCAATGAATGATTATTGGTTAAGTTATTTTCATACAATTTTGTTGCAGTTAATTAAACTAAATCACATTTTATGGGAAACTCATATATAGAAACCATCCCGCTTTCTTTGTGAGGACATAAGTCTACATCATGTTGGCAAACGGGCAGATTAAATGAAACCAAAGAAATAAAATAAAAAAAAATAATTCCTGCGAAGCATACATTTTTTATCGTTAAAAACTATGTTCTTGTGTTTAAGAATATTACTTATCCTTTGGGCTTGTGTTATAACAGAGCTTGGTGTAGTTGTACATTAACTTATTTAATTATGAAATTGAGAATGTGAGCCAAGCATCATTGAAAGGCATTGGTTAAAGCATAATTGGTTATACCAAAATAAGAAAAACATCAAAATCTCAGCTATTTGTTTTGTTTTGGGGTGGTTTTTTTGGCAAATTGATTTTCAAGTACATATATAAATTCTTTTTAATGTTTAATTATTTTTGAGAGAGAGAGAGAGAAAAAAAAAAAAACAAGCAGGGGAAGGGCAGAGAGAGAGTGAGACACAAAATCGAAGCAGGCTCTAGGCTCTGAGCTGTCAGCACAGAGCCTAACATGGGTCTTGAAGCCAGAAACCGTGAGATCATGACCTGAGCCAAATTTGGACACTTAACCTCTTAACCCCTTAACCTAGTGAGCCACGGGGGCACCCCAAATACATACCTAAATGAAATACTTGAGAATAGCCCAAAAAAATCTGGGAAAAAAGATCTCAATGAGAGCATTTACACTTCTCAGTTTCATAACTTACTCAAAAATAAAGTAAACAAGATAGTGCGGCACAGTCATAAGGATAGACATACAAATCAATGGAATAAAATTGAGAAAGAGGAAAGAAAGAAAGAAAGAAAGAAAGAAAGAAAGAAAGAAAGAAAGAAAGAAAGAAAGAAAGAAATGAGGCATTTTTGATTAACTGATTTTGGACATAGGTACCATGACATTGCAATGGGGTAAGGATAGTCTTTTCAATAAATGGTGCTGAGATTCCCAAATATCTACATAAAAATGAAGTTAGACCTTACCTCACACCATATACAAAATTAACTCCAAAGTCAATTATAGATCTAAATTTAAGAGCTAAAATTATAAATTACAAAAAAGAAGAAGAAGAAGAAGAAGAAGAAGAAGAAGAAGAAGAAGAAGAAGAAGAAGAAGAAGAAGAAGAAGAAGGAGGAGGGATGCTTGGATGGCTGTTTGTTAAGGATCTGACTTTGGTTCAGGTTATGATCTCATGGTTCGTGAGACTGAACCCTGCACTGGGCTTTCTGCTGTCAGCGCAGAGCCCACTTCAGATACTCTGTCTCCCTCTCTGTTTGCACCTCCCCTGCTTGCATTCTCTCTTTCTCTTTTTCTCTCTCTTAAAAATAAACATTAAAAAAATGCAATACCGATACATGCTACATCCTGTATGAAAGAATTTGCTAATGAAAATGCTTTTAATTTGCTTTGAAAATATTGTACTAATGACAAAAAAAGAGCAGTCACAAAAACCACATATTGTATCATTTTCTTTGTATGAAATAGCCAGAATAGGCAAATCCATAGAGACATAAGGCAGGGTCATTATTGTATAGTATTGGTACAGGGAGGAATGGAGAGCAGCTGTTAATGGGTACAAGGCTTTCTTTTTAGGTTATGGAATATTCTGAAATTAGATAATGGTGATGGTTGCAGAACCCTGTGAATGCTAAAAGAAAAGCCTGAATTGCACATTTTTAAAGGGTGACTTTTACAGTATATGATTATATATCAATAAAGCTGTATAAAAAGTACAAACAACAGAGGCATCTGGGTGGCTCAGTTGGTTAAGCGTCTGACTGTTGGTTTTGGCTCAGGACATGATCTCACAGTTTGTGAGTTCAAATCCCACATTGGCCTCTGTGCTGACAGCACTGGAGCCTATTTTGGATTCTCTCTCTCTCTCTCTCTCTCTCTCTCTCTGTCCCTCCTCCACTCACGGTCTCTCTCAAAATAATTAAATAAATAACCTTTTTTAAAAAAAATTACAAATAATAAAATATGTGGTAAGTTATAGATCTGGACCTTGAACCCATGCCATCTGGTTTCAGAACTGCATACACCAACCAATCCTTACTCTTCATATGGAGCATTAGTCTTACAGATCTCCTGTGATCTCTCCAGTAGCATCATGAGGAGCCAGGTAGAAATGACTATTTTATGACTGAAGATTAGGTGGAATTGCTTGAAGTGACAATAAAGAAGACAGAGCCCATGGGTGGGTGGGTAAGAGGACAGAAAACCGGGGCGCCTGGGTGGCGCAGTCGGTTAAGCGTCCGACTTCAGCCAGGTCACGATCTCGCGGTCCGTGAGTTCGAGCCCCGCGTCAGGCTCTGGGCTGATGGCTCGGAGCCTGGAGCCTGTTTCCGATTCTGTGTCTCCCTGTCTCTCTGCCCCTCCCCCGTTCATGCTCTGTCTCTCTCTGTCCCAAAAATAAATAAACGTTGAAAAAAAAAAAAAAAAAAGGACAGAAAACCAAACCTTTGCTTTGTAAATCCGACGGTCACCTTCATCTCATGCACCCATGCTGCTGCTAAATAGATTTAGTCCTGAATACACTTTTTTGTACTTTTCGTTCATGTGTTAATAATTTTTACTTCCTGTAATTTGTTTCAATAAATGATGAAATCTCTCTTTTGCCTTCTTAAATCTATGCAAATGTCGTGTTGAAATAATACAGATGTGGCTAGATGTAATAAGATTTATCACAAGTTTCTATTTATCGCAAGTTTATACTCCGTTAATGACAGCAATTTAACCTCCTAAGTCAACTCAATTTCAATTCTCATTTCTTTGAAAAGGAAGGTTCTAAAGACTGCACTTATTTAAACGTGGAATTAATAAAGAAATCAACATATTGCATTTACAGACAAAGTATGTTCCTAGGTAATGTATTAAACCAATATGTAAGAGTAACCATGGTCAATATATTTTTCTAAATATTAATTCACCAGCAAACTAATATCTTGCCTACAATGTTTCAATTCATATGGAAACCATTCATTATCCCAGCAAACATCCAAAACACAGAAAAGTCAATGGACTGTGCACACCAACCGATACATGAAACTTATGGTTCCATAAAATTGTTACATGCAACTGTTTATTCCTCATATATGGTAATCTAATTTGGTCAGGTTTTTACATACATTAGTGTTGACTTTTCCCAAAATGGCATTCAATTTGGGGAATCAACATTACAACTTAGGGTTTCTCCTTTTATTGTATAAAATATGTACATTGGAAGTTACAAGATAATATGGCTTTATCGATACTTTGGTAGATAGGCAAATACCACCTTTATTACTTTTTAACCCTAGAGTATGAATATTTTAGTATCAGAAGAAAGCCAGCGATTTGTTTTTTGTTTTTTGTTTTTTTTTTTTATGAAATTTATTGACAAATTGGTTTCCATACAACACCCAGTGCTCATCCCAAAAGTTGCCCTCCTCAATACCCATCACCCACCCTCCCCTCCCTCCCACCCCCCATCAACCCTCAGTTTGTTCTCAGTTTTTAACAGTCTCTTATGCTTTGGCTCTCTCCCACTCTAACCTCTTTTTTTTTTTTTTCCTTCCCCTCCCCCATGGGTTCCTGTTAAGTTTCTCAGGATCCACATAAGAGTGAAACCATATGGTATCTGTCTTTCTCTGTATGGCTTATTTCACTTAGCATTACACTCTCCAGTTCCATCCACGTTGCTACAAAGGGCCATATTTCATTTTTTCTCATTGCCACGTAGTACTCCATTGTGTATATATACCACAATTTCTTTATCCATTCATCAGTTGATGGACATTTAGGCTCTTTCCATAATTTGGCTATTGTTGACAGTGCTGCTATGAACATTGGGGTACAAGTGCCCCTATGCATCAGTACTCCTGTATCCCTTGGATAAATTCCTAGCAGTGCTATTGCTGGGTCATAGGGTAGGTCTATTTTTAATTTTCTGAGGAACCTCCACACTGCTTTCCAGAGCGGCTGCACCAATTTGCATTCCCACCAACAGTGCAAGAGGGTTCCCGTTTCTCCACATCCTCTCCAGCATCTATAGTCTCCTGATTTGTTCATTTTGGCCACTCTGACTAGAAAGCCAGCGATTTGAATGGGCCAAGATGGAGATCATTTCCTTGTTCATGTTAAGAGCAGTTTGTGAAAAGAAAGTAACTACTGGTTTATGCCACTAGGTTATTATGGAGAGGTAATTAGTTTCTTTGGTTCTTATAAGAATAATAGAAGTTCTCACTTTCACTTAAAAGCTTGGGAGTTTCCGGGTGCCTGGGTGGCTCAGTCGGTTAGGTGTCTGACTTTGGCTCAGGTCATGATCTCCTGGTTTGTGAGTTCCAGCCCCGCGTGGGGATCTGTGTTGACGGCTCAGAGATTGAAGCCTGCTTGGGATTCTGCGTCTCCCTCTCTGTCCCTCCCCTGCTCATGCTGTTTCTCTCTCTCTTTCTCTCTCTCTCTCTCTCTCTCAAAAATAAATAAAACATCAAATATAAATTTTAAATTTTTTTTTCAACATTTATTTATTTTTGGGACAGAGAGAGACAGAGCATGAACGGGGGAGGGGCAGAGAGAGAGGGAGACACAGAATCGGAAACAGGCTCCAGGCTCTGAGCCATCAGCCCAGAGCCTGACGCGGGGCTCGAACTCCCGGACCGCGAGATCGTGACCTGGCTGAAGTCGGCCGCTTAACCGACTGCGCCACCCAGGCGCCCCAATCAAATATAAATTTTAAAGTTGGGGAGTTTGGAGATTTTTCACATAGGTGACTAACCTTATATTTGGTTAGAAATGTGCATTGTTCATTCATGGGACTCTATTTTTATTTTACTATCATATTTTTACCACAGTTTTTTGTTTTTAATTTGACTTCATATCCAGGAAGAAATTGCAAGTAAAGTGCAAGTCATTAGAACCCATGCAGGCTGACAACTTCAGTGGGAAAGGCCAGTTGCCACAGAAACCCTATGTAACTTCTCTTCCTTGGAGGAAATGTTCCACCTTGACTTGTGCATTTCAGATGTCTCCATGCCTAATAAATATACCAGGCTTTAGAGGCCACCTTTTTGTACATCTGTTTTAAAAGAGCCAACCTACTATAAAAAGTGACATTAACCTTTAATTTTAATTCCTTTCTCTCTCTTAGTCTAGGCTGCTGGATTGCTCACTCAGTATAAAATCATGAAGCGTGTTATTGGAATGTCATCAATGTGAATAATGGATCCCACACTTGTGGAGATGAACCTCAGAAAGAAGGGTTACCAATATGGCTGTCATCGTTCACACAGGACATTTTGAATGGAATGTCCTGGATATCCAAAAAGCCAAACGATACCAGTCCGAAAAGCTATGACGGTGCTTTAAAAAATTCCGTAGATTTTGAAGACACCAAGGATGACAAATACATTAAAGAAATGTATTAATAAACTTGATGGTCTTTCAATGGGAACTTTCACTTTTCTATTTTTCTAACAGTGAAACCGGAATGAATGCAGGTTATGGGTAGTATGAGGATGGTGTGCCAATGGCAACTCCAGCACTGGCTGCTTTTAGAAGATTGGACCTTGAACTGGACATACAACAGTGAAGTCAATATAAGTAATATCTCTCAGAAATATTACATCTACCTATCACATGTCATTTTCTTAAAATTATTTATGTCTTTGCATTTGTTGTTTTTGCAAATAAGACACACTTGCCTTTTGAAAAGAAAAATATCAGAGACACTTCTTAAAATTGTATTAGTATACGGATGAGTAAAATCACTTCATTATCTAACATTGATGGGATTGTCTTATTCAAATGCGAGAGACTAATATTATATATGCCACAGGTTGATAGAGATCACTAACTCTTGTATGATGCGAATTTTTAAAATTGTTCTCAATCAGAATGGGTTTTGAGTGGTCAGAGGACAATTCATCTGCTTACTAGAAGACTGATTTTCAATGGCAGAAGAAAGCCTCTTCACCTAATATGAATTATTTCTTCAGCAAGGTATGAAACAGACTAATTGAAAGGGTATCAACTGAGAGAAAACATAGTGTGCAAGAGAGCTTCATTTGGCCTCATTTTAGCCACTTTTCCTCTTTCTCCACCATGCTCCCTTCTTTGGAAGGCTGACCCACAGGGATCACATTAAAAGTTCCTACCTCCTCTGATATCTGGTAAAGCCTCTACTAAAGAGCAGGAGAACAGGGGAAAATAGGTAGATGAGGACAGCGTATTTAGTTCCCTGCCTCCCTAGTTGTGAGACTACCTCAGGCTGGCTGTGTTTCTCTACCAATGGAGACTTTCTGTCAAGAGTTGACTACACAGTTAGTCACCTTTTGAGTTCTGCCAACCAATCCCTCTCCCTCATTCCTTTAGATGTAAGAATGTGTCACATTTGTCACTGTAAGTTCTGGATTAATGAACTATTATTTCTGGTTTCCTTGTAACTATACCTTTATAAATTAGCCACTATTTATGATAGTTCATGTGTTTCCTGTTGGGACCTGACTGATCCCATAGCATAATGTGGGATCAAATGAAGACCTGCTTTTTCTCTACAATCTCTACACAGAGTGGAAAATGTATTCAGGTATCTAGTCTCCACAGAATATAAAGATCCAGAATATCTGAAGAATTGTGTCACTGTTTCTTCTTTTCCTTTTCCTTTTTTTTTCTTTTCTGATGCCCCTTTTGCTTGCATAAAGATGGAAAAATCCAGCTACAGGAGTTTTCTAATGTCATGACCTATATTATTCTTCTCATGAGGAGATACCCTTTCTAGGTTGAGAAAGATAGAAGACACATATCTAAACTAATCGCATTGAGGGGAAGCCTTCTCTTTATTGTCCAGCAAAATAAATATTCAAGTTCCTTGCACTTTCAATTATTTTTGCCAGGTAATCATCAGATATATTTGACCTGCTGCATACTAAATTAAAAAATAACTATTGCTATCTCCCTAGTGTAGAATTTATATGTTATGCCTTTTCTCAAAAAGATGCATTTGTTAAATTTTTTTTAATGTTTATTTTTGAGAGAGAGAGCACGTGGGGGAGGGGCAGAGAGAGAGAGGGAGACACAGAATCTGAAGCAGGCTTCAGGCTCCAAGCTGTCAGCACAGAGCTCCAAGCAGGGCTCGAACCCACAAACCGTGAGATCAGGACCTAAGCTGAAGTCAGATGCTTAACCAACTGAGCCACCCAGGGACCCCTCAAAAAGATGTGTTCGTAATGGAAGTTGTATGTAATGAAAATGGACCAAAAAAGACTACTTTTCAGAAGTCAATAGTCAATTCCTTCTTGATTTTGCCAGCACCTCGCTGGTTACTCTTTTTCATCACTATTTGCAGAATTCCTTCTCTTATTGCTATCCTTTTAACTATGAGGTAAACCTCCCTTTATCTATCTACACGCACTCTTAGTTTTTCTCACCAAGTCTTATTACTTTAAATAACTTTCATATGCCAGGGACTCCTAAATTTATCTCCAGCATGAATCTCTGCCTAATCTCCTGACTCATATATCGGAGTACCTACTCAATAGCTGCATTTGGGTATCTCATAAACATCTCACACTCAACACTTCCCAGACAAAGCTGCCGATTTGAACTCCAAAGTCACCACCCACCGCCTTCCCCTTCTCCCTGGCTACGCAGTCTAAAGTTGGAATCATCCTTAACTGCCATCTCTCTTTCATACCCTATAACCAATCCGTCAGCAAATCCTACTGATGTATGTTAACGATGTATGAAGAATTCACCTCCTTCTCACCATCTCCATTGCTATGTCTCTCTGGTCCAATCTGCCATCGACATCTCTGCCTTTAAATGTTGCTCTGCGCTTCTAATTGGCTTCCCACTTCCGTAGCCTCACCACCCCCACCCCCAAACTATTATCTCTACTACATCCAGCATGATAGAGTAAAAACTGAGGTGAGATGACGTTTCTGTATTTATAATTATGCAGCGACAGTCATCTGCATTAATTTCCCAGGACAGCCCAACCAAAGCACCACAAGCCAGGTGGCTTCAAGCAATATAAATTTGTTCTCACAACTATGGAAGCTATGTTCAGAAATAAGTTGTCAGCAGGGGGCGTTTTCTTTCTGAATACTTCAGGAAAGAATCTTTCATTGCCTCTCTCCTTGTTGCTGGTGGTTGTTGGCAACCATTAGCACTCCTTGGCTTGAATCTGCATCACCCCATCTTTGCCTCCATTTTCATGTGGCTTTCTTCCCTATCTTTGTATATAGGTGTCCTGTTCATTTCTCTTATAAAGATACCGGTCATTGAATTTCGAGCCCACCCTATTGCAATATGACCTCATGCTTAATTACTCTGCAGAGACCCTATTTCCAAATAAGGTCCCATTGACAGTCTCCGGGTAGACTTGATTTTCAGGGGGCCTCTATTCAAGCTGCAGGTTCCTCCATTCCATGTAGAGCAGTGGGACTTTCTTATGGCAACTACATTTCCTAGAAGATATTTGACAACATCTGGAGGCATTTTTGGCGTTAACAACTGGAGTTGCCACAGGCACCTAGAGATTAGAGGCCTCAATGCTGTTAAACATCATGCAGTGCACAGAACAGCATCCCCAAACAAAGAAATATCAGAACCAAAATGTTAATAGTGTCAAAGCCGAGAAACCTTGCTCTTGGAATAAAAGTCAAGATGCTAACTAACAATGGTCTAACAGCCCTTCATGTCTGTTTATCGTCCTCTCGCTCCAATTCATCCTCCTTTTCTTTGAGTAGACCAGTCATGCTCCAACATTCACTGTTGGCTTTTCTGGAATTCGTGCCTTTCTGATATCAGCATGATAAAATCCCTCACTTCCTTCAGGTCCTTCTTCAAAATGTCACCATCTTGATGTGTCCTACATGAATAATGCCATTTCAATGAAAACTGCCATCCCAAACGCTGATAATTCCCATTATTGGGTTCTATTATTTTCATAGCACTTATAGCCTTCTTTCACATGCTTATTTATTAAGTGTATGGTCAAACTTTTCATCTTCCTTCTCCGAAACAAGTTACGTAACACAGGGATTTTTTTTGTCCGTTTTACTCAGTGATATGTCCCCAGTGTCTCGGCTGAAACAGTGGTGCCAATATAACCGTGTGGAATGAATACATATTTGAATAAATAAAGTAATCGATAGATTAAGATACTTGTTGTGCACCACCCAGAGACAACCATGACCACTGTATCGTCCAAAAGGACACAAATGGAATGAAATTGTACACTCACAGGTTTAGAATGCACAGCTCGTGTAATCCAAATATTAAAACTTTATCTTTAAATAAGATTGGATCAATTGTTTCACTTATGACCATAGGAAAAAAAGATACCTAAGTTTGTTTTTAATTCACCAGAAAGTCTGTAAAGAGGGGCCATATGAATATTCAGATGATGCATCCATAATTCAAAATGTTTTGTAACCCCCTCTAGAGGCTATGACATTTCTGACTTTAAGGCATATTATTTTGAATGGCATTAACAGAGGCAAATCAGTGGTCTTTGGAATAAGCTAGAAGTCATCAAAGCAAGCCTGGTGAGTAAAGAAAGAGAATGAATAAATTGTGTAATGCGTGCTAGTGAAACTATGAAATAAGGTAATAGATACCATGTGTAATGTCATTACCTGTATTAAAAGAAGGTGCCTCTTCCAGAAAAACTCTTTGGGACTCTATTCATTTATTCTAATTCATTCACATTTTACATAATGATATAATGACCACAATGAAATAAGGGCGGAATATATAAAGTAGTAGTAAAACACAGGCTCAAATGAGAAACAAAACATTTTAAAAAGTTCAAAAATAACAGGTAAATATGGAATAGGTTTTAAAAAACCTTATACAAATATAACTAAAGAAGTGTGGCAGATCACCATGAATATACTGTCTGAAAAATAGTAGCCACTACGTAAGTACTTGTTGGATTAATACATATACAGTAAAACCTTGATTTGTGAGCATAATTCATTCTGCAAACATGCTTGTAATCCAAAGCGCTTGTCTATCAAAACGAATGTCCCCAGAAGAAATCATGGAAGCTCACATGGTTTGTTCCACAACCCCAAAATATTCATATAAAATGAATACGATATTGTAATATAATACAAAATAATAAAGAAATAAAAAATATAAATAAAAATAAACAAATTAACCTCTACTTACGAGGTCAGTGTACAAGGATGTCCTTCTTATAGATAAGGTTCTCAGTCACAGTATCACTGCTAGTTGCTTTTCGTTTATCCAAAGCAGAAGCAACTTTTCTACATCTTTCAGAACAAGTGGCCATTGCTTTGATATTCTCATGACTCCTTTTGCTACATCTAGCCCCCTTATCTCTTCTTTCTTCTCATAATTGTGCAAATGGTCTACATAGACTTCTGATGAAATCTTGCAATTTTGGCCACTCGCATACCTCGTTCATATTTCTCAATGATTTTCTTCTTTTTAAAAAAAAATTTTAATGTTTATTTATTTTTGAAAGAGACCATGCACGAGCAGGGGAGAGGCAAAGAGAGAGGGAGACACAGAATCCCAAGCAGGCTTCAGGCTCTGAGCTGTCAGCAGAGTCTGATGCTGGGCTCGAACTCACAAATTTAAGATCATGATCTGAGCCGAAGTCGAACGCTTAACCAACTGAGCCACCCAGGCATTTACCGTCCCCCCTGCCCCCCCACACACACCGGTTATTTTCTTCTTAACTTCCTCTGTAGTCATTTCCTTCCTCTTACCACCTTTCTTTTCAACGCTTTTCTGCATTGGGGCCATTGTATACATTTGCACGGATGTTGCCGACAGTACAGTAATAAACTCTTGTCACATACTGTATTTAATGTAACTGGCAATAAGGCAGCAGAGAAGAGGGTCTATATCTACAGGTAGCCTGTCCTAGAATGAAGCTAAGCATTCCTAAGCTTACTCTTGCATGGAAAAGCAGAGGACTTCCATAGGTGCTTTGAAGTGACAAAAAATACACTAGTACCAGTCGTGGGCACCTTCCAACATTCTGAAAAATCACTGATATTGGGCCGCCTGGGTGGCTCAGTCGGTTAAGCGGCCGACTTCAGCTCAGGTCATGATCTTGCAGTCCATGAGTTTGAGCCCCGCATCGGGCTCTGTGCTGACAGCTCAGAGCCTGGAGCCTGCTTCGGATTCTGTGTCTCCCTCTCTCTGACCCTCCCCTGTTCATGCTCTGTCTCTCTCTGTCTCAAAAATAAATAAACATTAAAAAAAATCACTGATATCTTCCAGACACTGCAGCCTGAGACCAAGCATCCAAGAATGGGAGACAATCACCCACAATCCCACAATGGGAGAGAGAGAGAGAGAGAGAGAGAGAGAAAAGAACCATTAGCTCAGTTATGATCATGTGATGTTCAGAGTCACATATTACATGTATTGTAAGCCATGACTTGTTTATCAAGTCAAAATTTATTAGAAATGTTTGTACATCTTGCAGAAGACTCACAAAACAAGTTACTTGCAATCCAAGGTTTTAGTGTATATTGTTTTCAATAAATGCCCAGACTTTGCTGAAATATATTTGCAAAAGTAAAATAACACCTTTTTACTTTTTCTTTTTGAAAAATGCTAATTCTTATGTGAAAAGCCTATTATACCTTCTGATCCTAGGCCATTTCTAAGTCAGAAGCACCACCTGCACAATTCTGTATTTTTTGAAAAATATTTTGCTTGGATTTATCCTATAGAATGGCTCTGAATTTGAAATGCTATAATGCTGCAATAAATTTAGAAAGTGCCAATGTTCATTTCATGACCCAATGGAACAGCATGTGGAATTTCTGTCTGCATGTAGGTAATTAATACATCATGGCCAACGTTCCTTCAGCGGCTTTCAAATAATCAAATGATTATCAATTGGGAATTTAAAATAATTTATTATAGACAGTGGTAAGAAGATATAATTTTAAATTATGTATGCCAATTTGTTTTGGTTCTAAACAAAGTGAAATTAATAAATATCATGTGAAAATGATACATATTTATCGTCTATTACTTGGAGCAATAGAGAAATTAACCTTTTGGAAAATAAGATTGTTCTCTAAAAAAAAAAATTACAGTGCTACATGTCATTGGATAAATAATTGCTAAATGATGTTTACATCTCTCTTATTGAAATTTCTTTGTGTTTCAACTGTTAAAAACAAGACAACAGGCCCAAAATGGAGTTCACTTGTGCTAAGCCCCGTGTCACCAAAGAGACTTAATTATAGTTTCTAGTCTCCCAGAAATGGAATCTGAAACCAGTCAATCAGAAATTGCCTGACCAGCACCAGGAGAGTAATCTGCCTAATGCACTCTGCCATCCCCTGAAGGAGGTAAATAACTAACCCACTTTTTTTTTTTGCCTGGATAACTTCCTCATTCCTGCTCCTTTCTGACTCTAAACGTCTTTCCTCTAATTGACTTTCCATTTGCTACATTGGATGGTGCCCAATTCAATTAAATTTTTGCTGAAATAAACTCAAAATTTTACATATGCCTCAGTTTATTATTTTTTAAGTTTATTTATTTGTGAGAGAGAGAAAGAGAGAACACAAACAGGGGAGGCACAGAGAGAGAGGAAGACACAAAATCTGAAGCAGGCTCCAGGCTCCAAGCTGTCAGCACAGAGCCTGACATGGGGCTCAAACTCATTAACCGTGAGATCATGATCTGAGCCAAAGTCAGAGGCTCAACCAACTGAGCCACCCAGGTACCCTGCCTCTGTTCATTTTTTAACAAAATCTTAGCTCTGGTAGTGACTAAGTTAGATGTGCAAAGCTTGTCCTGTTCCGGAATCGAGTTTACCCAACTTGGGAACATCTATGCTAGCTGCCTTGCAGGACTATATTCAGATAGTGGATGTTACTCCCAACAGAGAAGGTTATGTGGCTCACAGCATGTAATTCATAATTATCAATCCTCTCTCCATCCCCTCAACTCACCATTCCTTCTTGAGTAAAGAACTTACTCATAACAGGGTCGGGGAGCCTGGGTGGCTCAGTCAATTAAGCGTCTGACTCTTGATTTTGGCTCGGGTCATTTTCTTACAGTTCATGAGTTAGAGTCCTGCATCTGGCTTTGTGCTGACAGCATGGAGCTTGCTTGGGGTTTGTTCTCTCCCTCTCCCCCCTCTCCCTGTCCCTCTCCTGCTCATGCTCTCTCTCTCTCTCTCTCTCTCTCTCTCAGAATAAATAAACATTTAAAAACAGGGAAGTTATTCATAGCAAGATATTTATAGATGTTTGTTGAATTGAATTTATGAAGTGACAAAATGTTATTTAATCCATGAGACAAAATACAATCTTTATAAAGTTTAAAATCATCATTTGTTTGGTTCTACCATATTATTATTATGATTATCATTATTATTATTGTTTTAGTTTTGTCAATTTTACTCATGCATTTTAACTCCCAATTCTGTTCTGAAAGCAAATAATAATTAAATCACTTCCTTTTGCCTCTAATAGGTCGCTGAGTGTTGCACTGTTTATGAAATCAAAATATCTTGAAATTTTGGCTCAATCCCTATTTGGGGCACGCAGATACAGATTTGAATGGAATTTGGAAAAGATTAATAAAAACATGAAAAGTCCTGACAGATTTGATTTATGAGTTTAGATTAACATAATTACAGAGTACATATCTTAGGGATAAAAAAATAATCCTTAAGGGAAACTATCATGAAAAAAACAAGCATAACTACAACAATTGTTCAAGACAATGAATTACATCACAGGGAAGGGAAAAAATGGATATATTCGTTAAGAAAGTTTAACACTACACTTCAAAGAAACCTAGAAAAAGAACATTCAGGCTGTAGATCAGAAATGATAACCTAAGAGAACCTTATAGCAGCTGTTGGATATTCTCCCCAAGGAAGCAAGGTAGGGTCAGAGTTATCTCAATTATTGACAATGAATGAAATGAAGAAATTATGAATCCTGTAGTTTTTAGTCAGAGATTAAGACGACTTCATGAATTCCATTTTGTTCTCCTCTGCATTTTTAATTACACACGTGCATGTGTACGGGAAAATATTCTGGGCAGAAGTTCAATTATGATACTCTGAAGAGAGAAGATGTTTAAATTTCTATTTGAGTGACAGCAAATAAATGATAAATACAGTATCACAGCGCGTGGCTGCTTCTTTTAGATAGCACAAATGAATAGAAGTCAACTTTTTGTTTTTCTTTTACTTTCCGTTTCTGTTGGCATCTTGCCAAAGCTTAAAATATAAGACCCAGAAATGACCCTTTCAGCAGGTGAACAGACGTCTCACTGGAATGATTAAAGGAAAGTCCTTGCTCCACCTGGACAGATGATCTAACAGCAATTTATAGCTTTTCTGAGAGCGATTCCAAAAATGTGTAAATCCCATCATATCCGATTTCTCTTAACTTTTTTAGTCAAATCTTTCCATCTTTCACAATCTTAAGTCGTCTTAATCAGCCTTAATTAGGGTGTCTATGAAGCTTAAAAAAAACACTGGCACATAATATATTTAATGTAGAAAGGACCAAATTCCTTAGTTGATTCTTCCTCTGCCTCTCTTTGATGCTAAGAAAATGTGTTCTTTCTCAGGATGGGTCACCACAGCGATGAACACGACGCATGATCATTTCTGGTGTGAGTTTTTGCTTGTCAGCTTTCCGTAGGACTATGGCAGGAACGTGGTCACCCCGAGCACTGTTCTTCTGAACAGTCCATTGGCATTTGGGGAGAAAAGGAAAGACTAAAATAATTTCAGCTTGAGTTTTTAAATGTGATAGTTCCAATTAAAATGGCCTTTGCTCAAACAGATGAACATAGGGGAAGGGGTGGGGGTGGGGGGAAGAGAGGAAAGCAAACCAGAAGAGGGTCTTAACTATGGAGAACAAACTGAAGGTAGATAGAGGGAGGTGGGCAGGGGATGGGCTAGATGGGTGGTGGGTACTAAGGAGGGCACTTGTTGTGATGAACACTGGGTGTTGTATATAAGTGATGAATCACTAAATTCTATTCCCGAAACCATTATTACACTATATGTTAACTATTACACTGTATGTTAAAATTTAGATAAATATTTGAAAAAACAATGGCCTTTGCTTGCTTCTTTTCTTTGTTTTCAAATGGAAAGATGGCCAGTTTAAAAACAATGTGTTTAATCAAACTGGAAGAGTTATTTGATATGTGAAATGTAAGTTCTCACTCCAGTGAAATAATCAAGATCAGTGATAACCCGCTGATCTGTAAGTCTTTCAAAGCAGACATCTGGTCCCATGCTGAGCCCGCGTCCTCACAAATGAAGCAGTGGGTTAGCAAAGGTGCCCTGCCCTTCAGGTCCCCTAGGAATAATGTGTGCGACCAGAAAGTAGTTTCATTTTCTGTCTCTCCACATTGCCAAACACATGTTAGGTTCTGGGTGTATATTGTTGATTCTGTTTTTACATCTCGTTTATAGCTAATGCATTTAATGTTCTTTAAATACAGATCAGATATAAACTTTAAATGGAGTAAATCTTTACATTTCTTAGCCGTTAATTGTAAATACACATGGTTTTTAGGAAATTTTTTCTCACCTCCTCAAATATTTAGGCAGATTGCCTGTTTGCATCTTTTACACATCAGAATAAGGAGTAGACACACATTTCTAATTGAGTCAAAATATGACATATGTAAACCAAGAAAGATATTATTTCAAAACACTTATACCTGAGGGGCACTGGGGTGGCTCAGTTGGTTAAGTGTCCAGCCTTGGGTTAGATTATGATCTCACAGTTTGTGGGTTCAAGCCCCACGTGGGGTTCTGTGCTGACAGCTCAGAACCTGGAGCCTGCTTCGAATTCTGTTTCTCCCTCTCTCTCTGCCCTTCCCCTGCTCGTGCTCTGCCTCTCTCTCTCTGTCTCACAAAAATAAACAAAATGTTTAAAAAATTAAAAAAAAAAAACCACTCATACCTGCATTGGAAGTAAATTGTAATGCCCAAAGTAGGTTACCTTTGCTGAAATGTAATGAATGCATGGACATTTACTTAAAACTGCCAAATATTAGCAATTATCTTGGCTAAAAGTTATTTCTTATTTATAAACTGAAATAAGCTTGGGATTTCAGTATCTGTGAGATTCTCTGAGTTTCAAACTTGGCAAAAAAAAATTATTCTCCCATTCTCAGTTTTATCTCTCTTGGACTGTGTTTTAAAGCGATAAAAACTGGAATGATTAGATTACTTCTTGAAGCTTGATTGTGGCCTGGACAGCTGGATTTGCACAATGGGAGCTAATAATAGAAATGACAAAAAGTTAGTTTAGGTCAATTTTTATTCCTTGAGACCAGGTTCACAAAATTTCCTCTGATAAGGTGGATTATTTAAGCCTTGCTTGAGTTCCTTAATGCAAATTAATTGCCCAAATAATAATTTATGAAGTGCAGGTAATTCTATTAAATTCTATTAATTTATAGACTCTGATCAGCAAAATTAAAATGTAGAAGTGCTATTAGTCATAATGACTAGGTACATTATGATTCTAGTATATTGATTTTATAAAGATTATTATCAAATATATTGGTTAGACATGATATTTAAGAGACGTGTTTAAGTTACATTTTTTAGGATTAATTTCAACCATCTGTATCAAGACAAACCACTCTTCCTATATAATAATATAGTATATGTCATATAATATATACATTATATAATAATATATATATTATGTATATATATATATAGAGAGAGAGAGAGAGAGAATATGTCATATAATATATATCTTGAGGTAAACCTCCAGATACACATGCAGGTACTCCAAATCTCAGAAATGCAATTCATTGAATTTTTTTATATCACTTTCTAATTTAAACTATGCCTCAAGGGCTATTTTATAAAACTTGACTCTTTTAGGAATACTATCATCATATCATTTCTTCAAGAAATTAAATTTCTTTTAACATAATTATAATTTGTGGATATTATAAATATATAAACATACACATAGTTAAGAAGGGACTTTCATTCATTTGCTCAGTTAATCAATTATCTAACTCATGCAAGCTTTTTCTTCGTGCCAGGCATTATTTTTGATGCTGGGAAATGCCAGTAACCTGAACCAAGGATCTCACAGTCAAGTTCAGACAACAGCCCCCACCCCCCCTTCTAGTCTACCCAGTACTCTGGCCACACTTTTAAAATATGATTTGCAGTCACCACTCGTGCTAAGCTTCCAACATTCTTGATGTTTCTTCTTTTTCTTCCCTTGTGTGTCTCAAAGATGTCTACTGCTTTTCAAGACAACTGCCTTTTTGAAAGCTTCTACTCACTATCTCCATCCTCTGAAGGCCTCAAAACATGTCAGGACTTCCCGTCCCCCTACTCCGGAGGGTCTGCTTGCACCAACGGCAGAGCACTTAGCACACTGCTTTGTAGCACTTGTCTGTCTGTCTCTCCCACGAGACAGTGAGCAACTTGAGACCAGGGCTTTCTCTCTGATCATTGGCCTATCACGAAAGCCTGTCTCTGATTTGGCAGAACACCTATTGGAAAAAACGAAAGAAATGAAGTGAAATGAAATCAAGTGGAATGAAAGTGAACCCATGGGGTAAGTGAACCCATGTGGTCTCCTTGTCAGCCTTCTATGATGGAGTTTCTGTATCTCTACAGTGTGTATGTTGGGAGTGGGGTGAAGGGTGTTATGTCTAAACATTCATATTCGAACACATTCTGATGATTTATTGTTTAAAATGCCTAAGGATAGGGTGTGTCTTTCAACATAGAAACAAAGTAAAACAAAACAAAAATACATCACCAACAATCATGACTAAATACCTGACATGTGAAATTATGGCCGAGGCAGTTCCCCCGGGGAGGCTCAGAGCAGGGACCCCTTGGGCCTCTTGAGGTTGTCCTTTCGGGATTCAGGTTCAATAGAACAAAGGAGCTGATCTATTGCCAGGCAGCCAAATGGTGCTCCTTCAACCTGGTATCTGTCAAGATAGGGAAAAGATAATGCCACTTTGCATCAGGCACAGTGAGAAGGGAGCAGCAGGAAGCAGGCAGGTTGAAAGTGCACTGCTCACATTGTTTCCTTGAGGGTCTGCCATCCTCAGAAACAATGCACATATTTCTCTGAAGATTAGCCAGCTGAGTGGAAAAGATCACACACGCGAAAGGGAGCAAAGCCAAGACGAGGAAAAAAGAGACGGCAAGTCCTCTGCCATAAGGCTGAAAATACACTTCCTACCTTTAGCAAGGGAACAATATCTGGATTAATTTCAATCCGATGTGCAAAAAATAGTGAATGGAAATGAAAAACTTCATTTCAAGGGAGTCTTTTGAAACCAGTTTCATTATTTTATTTTATTTTATTTATTAAAAAAAATTTTAATGTTTATTAATTTTTGAGACAGAGAGAGACAGAGCATGAACGGGGGAGGGTCAGAGAGAGAGGAAGACACAGAATCCGAAGCAGGCTCCAGGCTCCGAGCTGTCAGCAAAGAGCCGGACGCGGGGCCTGAACTCACTGGCCGTGAGATCATGACCTGAGCCGAAGCTGGAAGCTCAACTGACTGAGCCACCCAGGCGCCCCAGTTGCATTATTTTAAAAATTATCCCTAATCGAATCACCCGAACACAAAACAATTTTATTGTTGTGTGTTATTGAAACCGTTGATGCGTGTTTACTCAATGCATTTAACATATAATAGACTGCTTTAATTATTGTATCTTTTTGTTTGTTGGTTGGTTTTAATTCAGTTGCAGAATAAATTTTTGTTGTGTCCCGGTGACTTGATTTACATGTTCTGTGGAAATTGTTGCACCCAAGTTGAAGCTATGTTAGATAATCTTGAAATGAATATCTTTTATATTATACATTTTGTCTGTTTAGGATAAAATCCAGGGCGAAATTCCTTAATCACAAGATATGACCACTGCTGGAACTCTTGTTTTGCACTGCATATTGCCTCCTAAAAACCTTCCCTGAAGTTCCCCTGCCAACAGCAATAGATGAGCACATCTGCTTCACAAACTCACACTAAAATAATGGCCTTTGATTTTTCAATATTTATTTTAGAAATCTAAAAGTTGATTTGGTTGTTTATATTTTATAAGTTTAAATTAGGTATGGCTTGCTCCTTCGTGTATAGTGCCTAGGAACTTATTAACAGCCTGATGTTGTAGTTTGACTAGAGTCTTTATGCAGAATATCTATAAACCGGCATTTTAAAAGTCTTAAGCATATGCAACTTTGGAATTTGTTTATATTGATTGTCTCCAAATTTTCTTTGGAGGCATCTCCATCCTCAAAATGCAAAGAAAGCTTAATTTCTCCCCGATTTTGATACATCCCATTGTTTTGCCTAGCCTTGTTTTCTCCTGTACTTTACTTTGTTTCTCATATAAATCTGTTTGATCCACTTGAAATTTACTTAGGAGGACGGTAAAATGAAGGGATTAAATTTCATCCTTTATAATTTTTTAATCAAAATTGCTATTCAGTGATCATGGCATCATTTACCATGTAATCTTTTCTTATTCCCCTGATTTTAAAGCTTTCTCTTTGGTGTATATTGAGCTTTTATATGTCATTGGATCTATTTATGGTTTTCCATTGATGTGTGCTTTCATTTTATGCAAGTATTATATTATGTTAAATATTGTTGCATTTCAATGTGGCTAGTGACATCATCTTGGTTGTACTCCCAATTCCCCCTTAATATGTTTTTTGAAAATATCTTCGCCTGTTTATTTTGTGATGCCAATTTAAGAACACACATTTTAAATTACTACTCCTCAAAATAGACCTTTGACATTCTATCTTCTCCAATATTGAATTAAGTATCAAATTGCACTGGATAAATCACAGAACATTTTAAAGTTCGGTTGAGGTTTGGCTTTTAAAAAATAATTCTTAGTTACTAAAAAAGATAGCGATAGTATAAGATTTCCAGGAGTTCCTCTTCTGGATTTATTTCAGAGATCCATGTGTTTTGAAGTTTGTCCTCAGAAATGACATTCAGGGACAACCACTCAAGAAAATCTGTTTTACTATTTTGTAGTCATATTTAGATTTTAGAGTCTTGAAGTGTTACCCAGCTGGATAATTCATGTAATTTAGCAAACTGGACAGCAAAGGATTCTTATTTATTTTTTATTTATTTTTTTTTTAATTTTTTTTTCAACGTTTATTTCTTTTGGGGACAGAGAGAGACAGAGCATGAACGGGGGAGGGGCAGAGAGAGAGGGAGACACAGAATCGGAAACAGGCTCCGGGCTCCGAGCCATCAGCCCAGAGCCCGACGCGGGGCTCGAACTCACGGACCGCAAGATCGTGACCTGGCTGAAGTCGGACGCTCAACCGACTGCGCCACCCAGGCGCCCCTCTTATTTATTTTTTATATTCACTAACTCTAACAAAATGTTGAAGTGATGTGTATTTGGTTAAACTAGGGAATGCTGATGTATATTTATATAAATTATTTATTTATATTGAATAAGGCAGTAGAAATTGTTTCTAACCATATGTTATACAAATCTGAATAGCATGGTCTAAAGCTGACAAACTTCTATCCAAAGTATTGGGGTAATTTTATGTGATTAGATTGATCAAGGCAAAATTATTCATACATTTAATCCTTTAATAGTTAACATGGGAGCGATCAGACTGGTGTAGAGTACGTGATAAACTTTAAAAACCAGAATATTGGGGACACCTGGGTGGCTCGGTGAGTTGAGCGTCTGACATCGGCTCAGGTCATGATCTTGAAGTTCACGCCCCTATGCTGGGGCTCACTGCTGTCAGCATAGAATCTTCTTTGGATCCTCTGTACCCTTCTCTCTCTGCCCCTCCCCTGTTCTCTTTCTCTCTCTCAAAAACAAATACACATTTAAGAAAATAATAAATAATTAAAGAAATATTAAAAACAGAATCTTTCAGGAAACTTAAATTTATTTTTTTAATTTTAATGTTTATTTATTTATTTACTTATTTAGAAAGAAACAGAGTGTGACCAGAGGAGGAGCAGAGAGAGGGAGACACAGAACCCAAAGCAGGCTCCAGGCTCTGATCTGTCAGCACAGAGCCTGACGCAGGGCTCAAACTCACAAATCTCAAGATCATGACCTGATCTGAAGTCGATTGCTCAACTGACTGAACCACGCAGGTCTCCCTCTCCCTGTCTCTTTCTTTTCTCTTTCAGGTTCTTCTATTTCTTAAATTTATACAAAGAAGACAAGGAATATTTAATAAGCATAGCATAATGCATATCAGAGAATACTGTCACATGTGAAACAGGACGCATGAATGGTGTATACTTGGTTACTTTCAAATTTGTTCCAGTATTTTAAAAACATATGACCCTGGAAGCTTTAGAAGGCATACTGACTTCTGGATATACAATCTTGAGCATAAAACTCATTCTTGATTGCCCCTGAAGAGTACTTTGTTGAAAAAGTTGATAGAGCATTTTATCAACTCCAAAGAAAGGAGTTCTATGATCTATTAGTGATATATTCCATGGGTACTAGACAGATTAGCTCTGTATTTTCTCATCCGTCAACTGGAGATGATAATATTTGCTCTGCCTACTTCACACTAGTGTTTTAAAAAGAAAATGAACTAAAGTGTTCTAATAACAACAATCTAATTTGACTATTTTCATCCAGCAGTGATGGATGAAAATGGCAGTGATGGTCAATCAACTAATGCTTTAATAAAATTTTCATTTTTTCAGAAGTAGATCAAAACTAACATATGTCGTCCTGTGTACAAAGTGAGTTTGTTCATAGCATTAAAATTTGAAGAAAAAAAAAATACAAAGTGTCTATGTGTGCAACCAAGAATTTTATTGTAGCTACATGGCATCATGATCTCCGTCTTAACCCATTCTTCCAGCCCTTCCCCCCAAAAAACAAAATCAAAAACAAAAATGTCTCTATAATGCTGAAGTCCATTTAATTTAATTAAACTTACCTAATTTTGTATTAATAACATTCAATAGTCCCCAGTTGGTATAAGCTACTTGAGGGCAAGGCTACCATTATTCATTTCTACGTCATTTGTTATTCTTATCCTTACCTTATTCTATCCTTATCTTCACACAGGACAAGTACAATACATATCATTGTTCCTATAAATATGTTCTAACAGCTCACTATTTGTGCTAAGTGCTGGGAACACAGTGGTGAGTGTGTTAAATACAGCCCATACCCTAGCAGAATTCATTCTCTTACTGATTTTTGGAAATAACAAGAACATGGGACATAGTTTAAAAAGAGACTTTTTAAGGAATGGTTTTCAGAGGGATGTACTAATCTCAGATTATAAAGATAAGATTTAAGAGGCCTGAAAATACAGAAGGCATGTATTCTATAGGAAGGGAACTTCTTGTAAAAGACAGGTAGACATAAAACACCAGGCACTCAGGCAACTTTAGAGAGTGGTATACATCTGGAGGGATAAAATGTCCGTGAAGGAGAGATAGATCAGGATAAATTACTAGCCAGAGCCAGTAGGGACTAAAGAGTATGACCTGGCACCAACAGCTAGCCCATTGTCATTACATAGCACAATACTTATGCCTCTGATGGCCTGTAAGCAACACAAGACACCTCCATAAGTATATCTGAGCCCAGACGAAACAAATGCTCAGACATCATTTGCCTAACTCACCTAAGTGCCACATATTTTAAACCAATTACATCTTTAGCTTTCTTGTAATCCCTCCAATTCTTATGTTAAAATATCATGTCACCAACTAACCTCTGATTTCTGACATTATTCAACCCAGAGCAAAGCCCTGCTTCCCTTGAAGACTTCCTGAAGTCACCTAACACACATCCAAATCTTACAGCAAGGCATTCTCTCATGGAGACACCCTACTGGCCCCATGGGGTGTGGCCTCTTTTGTTACAGCAAGTAATAGAACCAGCTTTGTTTGACAACTTCTGTATTCCTGGCAGTATTAGGTGAGCATAAATATGCTCAAAACATAGTAATGACAACTGTAGAGTTAGTATAAGAAATGATGGAGGAAACTAAAGGATCCCCAGATTTCCTATGGGCAGAGTGGTGGATTCCTTGTGATTGGGGGTAAAGATGGTATAACAGGCTTGAGGGTATGAATGGAAAAAGAGGAAGAAGAAACTTTTTTTTTTTTAATTTTTAAGTGCTTGTGTGATATCCAAATGCAGATACTCAAAAGGTGTTGGAGAATCAGTATACAATAGTAGTTAGTGAAATAGATGTGTGATTAAATCCCTCCTCTGTAATTCCATGAAAAGTATGTTATTGTCATTGGTCTTAAATTGCTCAGTGTTAATGCAAGGGGCTTAGAAAACAAGAACTATTTATTTAAATGATACGGCTATAGTCACAGTCAAAATAAGGAGTGTGAATATGAGAGATGGCTGGGGAATTAAACCTTTATAAGAGAGAGCAACTTGTTTTCATTTAAAGCTCATCAATTTTAAACCATTTTTAATGATGGCCCCTGCAATTTTACATATATTCTTTCCAGAAACAAGTTGAACATAGAGTCTTAGAATAACAGGAGGAAAATAAACATTATGTTCATGATAAGAACAGATCTGAAAGAGCATATGAAGAGATTGGAACATAAAACCTCACTGCCGTCCTGAGAACATGACAAAGGATGTGGGGAATGCAAATTGCAAAAGCATGCTACAGTCCTGTGTGCTAGTATTTTAGAAATCTTTGGGATTTGACACGTATTGAAGTATATTATTTATTACAGTCTCTGTTTTGATTCTGCTAGAGATTGGTGTTATAATACAAACTCATCCCAAGAAGTGAATGGCAGTTGATCAAGGCTTAGTGCACAGGGATAGTTTCAGGTAGAACTTGATGCCAATTCTCAATGAACCCAGGTTAGGATGTTTTTATAACAATTCTAATTCTATCCTCCTCTCTGCTTCTATGAG
The DNA here is from genome assembly GCF_007474595.2 of Lynx canadensis. NCBI lineage: Eukaryota > Metazoa > Chordata > Mammalia > Carnivora > Felidae > Lynx > Lynx canadensis. Next base: position 127,779,656 of record NC_044308.2, read on the forward strand.
TTGTCTTGGAAAAATGTGTATGCAGTGGCTCCAAGTTTGCTGGACATACAATCAGAGGGCCTAGACGTATGTTGCTAACTTGATCTGGGAGAAAGAAGTGTCATGAGCCTCTGGTAAATATAACAGGGCCAAAATCTTGGTGCAGCCCACCCTGTATTCCATGTTCTTTGATTCTACACATTCCACCCAGAGGACCTATGCAGTAAAACTTGAGCTCTTCATTCATAGTCTTTAGGGGTCCATTAACCTTGCTGGAGAACATTAGTCAGTTTCAACTACTACGGAATTTAATTCTTTTTTAATGTTTATTTATGTATTTTGAGAGAGAGAGAGAGAGCATATGCAAACAGGAGAGGCAGAGAGAGAGGAGGAGAGAGAATCCCAAGTAGGGTCCACGCTGCTAGTGCAGAGCCCTGTGGGGGACTCAATCTCAGGAACCCTGAGATCATAACCTGAGCTGAAATCATTAGTCGGCCACCTAACTCAATGAGCCACCCAGGCACGCCTCGACTCCTATGCAATTTATAAGTAAAGCACATGAACAACGATCCAGGAAAACAATGTCTTCTCCCTTATTTACAAAACTAGTTTTTTGTTTGTTCCTCTTTGATAATAATTTAAAATAAAATAACATTTGGAGCACCTGGCTGGTTCAGCAGGTAGAGCATCTGATTCCCGATCTCAGGGTTCAAAGTTTGAGCACCATGTTGGGTGCAGTAGATTATTTAAAAATGAAATCATTCTAAAAAATAATGAAATGAAATGAAATGAAAAAATAAAGTAAAATAAAATAACACCTGAGATGAATATTATTAAACCTATTCTACACAGTGACAGAAATGCATGTTCTTTTTGATTTTTCCCAAAATGTCATTCGAGTGGATTAATTAGCAGACCTATTTAGTAAGTTTTTGACTGCCTATAGCAACACTTCCTGTTATATAACAAAGATACACACAGGCAAAGTGATGCTTTTCTGACCTCGTTGTCATGTGTGTGACTATGGCTCTGACTATACCTGAACTTGTGGCTGAGTTTACTCCCAGGTTTTTGTGGAGTGAGGTCATTTTGGCTGTTCATTCAAAGCAAGGAAAATCTAGGCCATTTTGGTTTAGCACTTGGAAGACAGAAAGGAAAAGATGTCTTTCGAGCGTTCATAGCAGGCCAAATATTCAAGAAGAATCACAAGCATTTCTTGAATGTATGGAGCAGAACTCAATCACAAAAACATATGCTGAATGCCCAAGATGTGCCAGCCGGTGTGTTTTACACTATTGGAAACATATGGTAAACATACTTCCTTCAATTAAAAAAAATATATGCTACAATCCCATGTAGTATGAACAATGACAGCAATTATAATAACTGTGATCCGGAAACCCACTGTGTCCATAGGACTCTTCTAGCTATTGTTTCATTGCTTCTAAAGGTTTCTTCTACCTGAGCACTAAGCACAAAGACAGAGGAGGGTAATTTTGTTTCTTATTGCTCACATGTGTGGGAGGGGCTCTGTCACTGGAAAATCTTAGCTCCAAGCTGAAATTTCTTTGAATTCTTTGAGTTCCTTTAAAGGTAAATCCTGCTTTTGTTTCTACCCTATAACATGTCATTTTGTTTGTTTTTACATACAAGATTATTGTATGTGTATAATATTTAGTTATCGAGCACAACTTTTTGTAAAAATGCTCAAACAAAAGTAGACTCTTGAAACAATGCCAAGTGGTTTTTTAAAACTTGGTTAAATTTTTTTAAGTTTATTTATTTTGAGCGCACAAACAGGGGAGGGGCAGAGAGGGAGGGAGAGAGAGAATCTCAAGCAGGCTCTGACCTATCAGAGAAGCCTGATGTGGGACTCGAACTCACAAACTGTGAGATCATGACCTGAGCCTAAACCAAGAGTCGGATGCTCTTGCAGCTGAGCCAGCCAGAAGCCTCCCTCCCCAAGTGGTTTTATATAACCCACTACCTCCATTAATCACTTTCTTATTTCATTCTTGCATCTTTTCCAAAGATTAGGCAATGAAAGTTTCTAAATTTATGTGACCAGGTCAAGATTACAAAGCTGATGAGTAGAAGATAGAGAATTAGATATATTGTCTATTTGCTTTCCCTGTCACCATAGGGCTTCCCATGCAGAGAAATGGGATGAGGAAGCCAAGAAGAGTGGTCCTCCATGGGTATCCTTGATAGTTCTTAAGTTGAAATGAAAGGAAAAAGTTGTCAAACTAAAACGGAAGCATGGTGCTTTTGGTCTATTCCACTCTGACAAGAGTCCAAATCTTCACTGTATAAGGAAGATGCTTTTGACAAGCCAGCCTCTGAGGCTTGCGTAACTTTTTCTTGCAAATCAATAAAAAATCTTATTGCATATTTACATCAATTTTCAGTTACACAGGAATCTTGTTTTATTTACTACTCTGTCTGCAATGTCTAAAACCATGTTGATTGAATTAATGATTATTACCTTGGTTAATAATACAACATAAGAATAACACACCATTTAGGTAAATCCAAACTTACATCCAGAAAATCATTTTAAATTAAGGTTTCTCTTGGTGTTTTAAATATTTGACAACTCATCCATAGCTGTTATTTAATTCTCTCTATCAGCATGTGTAAGAGAAAAGGTTCAAATGATATTTACCATTTAATCGGAAAGAAGTGTCAGGAGTGCAAAAACAATCGCGTGTAAATTGGTAGAACGTAGCATATAACACATTTCACAAGGTGTTTGTTTCGTATAGACCTTTCTACTAAATGCAGTGATGCCAAGAAAATTTCTGTCTTTATTCCCTTTTACCCAGATATCTAGGATAATAGTTTGAAATTAAATGCTGGGATCACTCTATCTTCTTACCTCTTCCGCTTCCTCCAACTCCAGTTTTATGCCTGGTGTGAATTAAATATTGAGTCAGGGAAAGAGGAAGGGATATTCTTACACTCCCAAACACTGCTAAGTATAACTATTGTTCACATGCAGAAGAATGTTTTTTAATGTTCGTATTTTATTGTGTTCCCTTGGCTTTCAACGATCGCTCCCTCAATATGCATTCTATACCTTAATCTATTTTTCCAAAACACTGAATGTTCATGATTCCTTTCCCACAAAGAAAAGCTCTCAATTTAGCTCAAAATTATCCATGGAATTGTAGGGGAACCTGAGAAGGACACAGCGTAGTGTCAAAACCCCACATTCATGCTCATCCGTGTGTAATTGTTAGCCCTCAAATAGCCTCATTCTTCCCATTCAACTATCCACATATTTTAGAAAGTGGTTTAAGCAATATTATTTTCATTATAGTCTTTTGTACCATTTCAGATTATGATCTTTCCAATCATGGGCCTCCTGGCTGGCTCAGTTGGGAGAGCAACTCTCAGTTGGGAGAGTGACTCTTGAATTTTGGGTTGTGAGTTCAAGCCCCATGTTGGGGATAGAGATTATTTAAAAATAAATAAAAGCATAAAAATTAAAAAAAAACAAAATTCCCCAAATTAATTTCCTACATTGCAAATTTTCATACCCATTCGTTGGCATTAGTAGCCTATTTCATAGTGTTTTAACTTTGGTTTATATGTCACCTGTTCAAATAGATTGTCCAGTATTTAAAAAGAGAGGTCTCTTCTTAGTGCTATTGTTTTCACAGCATTTATTCTCATGTTATGCAGATAGTGGGTCTTTAAATATTCATACAAATGTTATCGGTCATATCCAGACTTTACTCTGAGCCAGAATTTTCTTTCTTTCTTCCTTCTTTTCTTCCTCTCCTCTCTTCTCTTTTTCTTTCTTTCTTTCTCTCTTTCTTTCTTTCTTTCTTTCTTTCTTTCTTTCTCATAAGAGAATGAATGAATGAAGTTAGCACTTCTGGAATAGTAACCTAATTAAAGAATGAGTTACAATATCAAGGGTCCAGGATAGTATCAGTGTAGATATCTGAGTGATAAGAACTTGAATCAAGTGAATGCAATGGGAACCTAAAGTAGTAGAAGTGTTTGAGAGACATCTGGTTGCAGTATAGTAGAAAAAAACAAATATAATAAAACCTTGGATTATGAATAATTTGTTATGCAAGTGGTCCACAGGACAAGAAAACATTTATAATAAATTTTGACTTGATAAATGAGCAATGTCTTGCAATATGAGTAGAATGTAATGAAACCGAACTAATGTTTCTTCTTTCTCTCTCTCACTGAGGGATTGTGGGTGATTGTCTCCCATGTTTAGACGCTTGGTCTCAGGCCACAGTTTTGGGAGAAATCTTTGATTTTTCAGAAGTTTGGAAAATGCCCACAACTGGCATTAGAGTATTTTTTGTCACTTCAAAGCACCTATGGACAGTCCTTTGCTTTGCCATACAAGAGTGAGCTTAGGAATGCTTTGCTTCATTTTAGGTCAGGCTGCCTACAGATAGAGACCCTTTTCTTTGCTGCCTTATGGCCAGTTACATTAAATACAGTATATGACAAGAATTTATTAATACTGTACTGTAGTCACCATCCATGTCAGAGTATATAATGGCCCTCGTGCAGAAAAAGATTCCATTGAGCAAATAGATAGCACTGATTCCATTAGTGATAGTGAAAGTTGTACTACACAATAACCCTCCTCTCTCCTGTCTCCCTCACACCAGCCACGAAGGTTTTCAAAGGTAAGTGCAGGTTAGTTTGTTTATTTTTCGTTATATTTTATATTTTTCTTTATTTTTTTGTATTGTGATCTTTTCATATTAATATTTTTGGGTTGTGGAATGAATCATATGAGTTTCCTTTATTTCTCATGGGGAAATTCACTTTGATATACAAGTGCCTTTGATTATAAGCATGCTTCTGGAACAAATTATCCTCACAAACCAACGTTTTACTGTACTTTGTATATTATCACATTTCCAAAGGTCTGAGCTCAATTTCAGTTCTTTCAGCACTAGTTGGATTAATTTTAGTTACTTTCCTTCTATGAGTCATTATTTCATCTATCCAAAATGGCTACAATATACCTGATTCACAATTTTGAGGATTAAATGCCATAATACATAGAAAATTCTTATATATAGTATTTGACACCAAAGAAGCATACTACTATTTTTGTTAATGTGGGATTCATGAATCAAGGTTATAGGTGCAGGTATTGATAAAGCAACCCTCTGATACTTAAGGTGTCAAAAATATTGATAAAATAATCTTATGATCTTTAAGATATGTTTCCTGTATTCTTTTACTTGCCTCCACTCTATTTCTCACTCCCAAATCACTCATTCTCAACTTTAGTGGTACTTTGCAAAGCAATCAGTCACACTCCTTACCTTTTTCTCTTTTAGAGTTTGCAAAATTTTAATTTGCACAAAAAATTGCACAAATAATGAAATTGAAATAAATTCACTTAATAAACTAAAATATAAGGTAAAGCAGGGAGAGCTATAAAGATGATACATACATGCATACATATATACACAGAGATGGAAAGAGGGATTCTCAGATAATGCTATATTTGGATATTTTAATGGAAAACACCTACATTTGCTTTACATTTTTAGGAGGAGAACATCCATGAGTGGAAGAGGGGGTGGGATAGTTGAGGTTTATAAGGCACTGTATATAGTCAATACTTATTAAATCCCTAAACTAAAATGAGAAAGGCAGGTTTTCTTAAAACTACTCTACAATTTTAGAGAAAGTAATTACACATTAGGGATATTCAGTCTAAGGAAAAAAGAGGGAAAGTTACCTTCAAGAGCCTTCTCAGTCTGTAGATTTTGTAAAGGCTGGATCTCCTAGTAAGGGACAAATTAATTTTAGTTGAAGGAAAGCTTTACTGGCAACTGTGTGATTTTTTTTTAGCAATTATTAAGCTAATGTCTTTAATATCTCCTTTGGAATCATTTCTCAATGCAGTATCTCTGTGAAGTAGTCATGAAGCCTAGTTATCATACATGAATAGTAGACAGAAGGTACTAGAATTCATAGCAAGGCAATATGCTGGTATGCTCAGATATAATCTTTAGCAAGAGTATATAAATTCTTTCATCTTAATCTTTAGGATGTCAATAATAAAGGTTAGAATTCAGCAATACCTGTCATATAGTGTAATGTTATCATATTCATCATTAAAGTCTAATTAATTTTGTATTTGTGATGTAACAAATTACTACAAAATCTGAGGCTTCACATGACAAAAATGTATCCTCCCATAGTTTCTGTAGGTCAGCCACTTAGGCAGACTTGGTTGAGTACCCTACTGAGTCTCACAAGACCTGTGTCAGGATGGTGACAGAGGTGCACTCCCCACTGTGATGTTGACAATAAATCTGTCTCCAGAATCATTCAGTTTGTTGACAAATTTCAGTCTATATGGTTGTAGAAGTGAGATCTCCATTCCCTTGCTTGTTGTTGGCTGTAGATCCTTCTCTGCTTCCAGAAATCGCTCATGTTCCTTGGTTAGTGCACCCTTCCTCCCTCATGCCAACCACCTTCAGAGCCAGAAATGGTGGGTTCAGGCCTTTTTATGATCCCAATGTCTCTGACTTCCATTTCGGGGACGTGCTGACTGTTTCTTCTGCCTTCTTTTGTTTTTTAAAGGGGTCATGTGATTATATTTGGCTCACTGGGATAATCCAAATAATCTATTAAAGTCAGCTACTTAGTAACACTTACTGCATCTGCAATGTCCTTTTTTCATATAAGAGAACAGTATCCTACATGGGGGAAAATATCCTACAAGCCAAAATTCTGTCTGTCACACTAATTAAAAAGGATGCTATGATTTGGAAGATAATAGTATGAAGGGGAAAGAATGAAGGAAGGTAGCCATGAGTTGAAATAGGTTGTTCTTCATTTATTTCCCCCATACTTCAAGGGTATAAGATGCCTTTAGTGATTAAGGGAACATCATGAAGTCAAGGACTGAGTCGGTGGCTTGGAGTCTCTGTATTGGGATGCAGGAGTTTCTCTTTAACACTGTGCCTCCTCTCCCAACCTGGACTATGGCCAAAATTATTTGGTTTAGCTTTCTCAAGAAACCCTATTTCTCCTCTTTTTTTCCCAAACATTGAGATAAATCACAGATTCACCACCATGGAGCTTGCTGTGTCAAAATGAGATGATTCTGAGGCCAAGGTTGGAAGCATGGAGGACATGGTCAATGCCAGGCCAGCAGCTGATGGAAAACTTGGTCATCATCACTTAAGGACCCGTCACCAGCAAGGAGCTCAGTCAGCAAGGGAGAATGAGTGGATCTTGAGCAGGCTATGAGTTACTCTTGTAGCAAAACTCAGCTACAAATTGCAGCAAGGCAAAAAGCCCCTGGTAGAAAGGGATACAAGGTAGAGTTCAGAGGATATTCTAACTAAGGACAAGTTGCATGTTGGACACAGGGAGGCACAATGCTTTTTCTTCACAGTATATTCATATGTCACCTCAGGAATAGACACAGGCAAAAGAGTGACTATATGAAGGACTAGTTTTGTTTTTTTTTTCCTACAAAGACAGCTGAACAATTCCTAAAGGAAAAATTGAATGGTCAGAATGCCTTAAGTTTAAACCAGTTTGAGATTTTAAATAATTCGTTCTGATTACCACTGGGCGCAAAGCTTAGAGAAAAGACTAGCATGGGAAGGCATAGCTCCTAGATTCTTTGTAGCAGCTAAGAATAGCCATCTGTTTAAAGAGGGCTCCAATTAGTTGCTCTACTCACAACTTGCTAGCACATTTTAGGCCAATTACTGCCACTATACTGACATTTATTAGTTAACCATTAATTATCAAGGCAGACACAAAACAGTCCGTGGACCTCACTTTATAAATTTTATAAATTTGATGAAATTCCATTACAAAGATGTTCCCCTTAGAACCAAAATCAAACAGAAAGCTGCCAAATTCAGAGACTGGATGGACTGTTGGTGATTAGATCATGTGCCCCATCCCCAAGAGTACATTTTACATACCTTACTAGTTATTGATGCCCTATTCATATAGGAGTGTTGAACATATATAAGGCATTTAAGCCAACCACTCTTCGTTACTACCTTTAAATTTATTAATGGGAACCCATCCTAAATATTCATTATTCTAGTTAAAAGAACACTAATTTTACCAATTAAATCTAATTTCTCAATGTGATGGCTGAAAGGCTTATAGTAGTTCCCCTGGACTGTATGCTTCCTGCCATAAAGGCAGAATTAAGCCATTCCAGGAATGTGAATTCTTGATTAGGGCAGTTGACACCCTTCTAATCAAAGCTCAAGATAATTGGCACATGTATCCTATGAAACTATGTAACCTGACACTTCTGAAATAAATTATGAATATCATAATACATGGTCTTTTACTATGAGTGAATTTTCGAATAACTGAAATCAGAAGGTCATGGGACACCTCTGCGAGGCTACCTTAAACCTAAAACTTAAATTACAAGAAGTGGTTTAAAAACATTTACAGTGAGATTCATGTCAATGAATGACAGTTCATGAAAAAGCTATCTAAGAAGAATCTTGGCTTGTTTAAGGAAATGGAAAAAGAGTGGGTGAGCATGAAAAGAAGATGCAATTCATCAGGGAGGAGGTCAGAGGGGACTACGGTGAGGCTACTAGATTCCATAAGATCTTAGCGACCCAAGATAGAGTTTGCATTTTGCAATAAGTGCAACACAAGGGCATCAGAAGCTATGAGGCAGAGATATCATGATATGACTTATATTTATAATGGAATATTCTGGCTCTTATGGATTGTAGAGGAATAATATTTGGGATGGAAAGACCAGTTTAGGGTCTAGTGCTGTATTCCAGCAATGACCTCATGGTTGTTTGTAACGGCATGGCAATATAGGAAGTAGAGAGTAGCAATTTGACTTTGAATAAAATATAAAGCTATCCTGACTTCCTGATGACTGAATTGGGGCTACTATAGACTTAATGCCTATAACCCTTCAAAACTCATATGTTGGGGGTGGGGCTGGGTGGCTCAGTTGGTTAAGCGTCTGACTCTTGGTTTTGGCTCAGGTCATAATTTCCCAGCTTTGTGAGTTTGAGTCCCACATTGGGCTCTGCTCTGGCAGCAGGGATCCTGCTTGGGATTCTCTCTCTCTCTCTCTCTCTCTCTCTCTCTATCTGCCCCTTCCCCGCCCATGCTGTGACTCTGCTCTTTCAAAATAAATAAATAAACTTAAAGAAAAAAACCTCTGTTGAAAACTAGTTCTCAGTGTGAGGTTTCAAAAATCAAAACTCCAATGGAGAAGACGCAATACCAACGTGTTTAATCCAAACTATAGTCAGATTATTAATTTTTATTATTTATTGGTTAGAGAGACAAGGCAAATTCTCCCTATTAATTGCACACAAAATAGCATAGTCCTACTCAATTGCTTTTTTTTCAGTTTGGGACATGTTCTATTCGAGATGCCCATAAAAGTGGACATACTACGAAGAAAGCTGCATGGATGTTCATGGGGAAGATATGGACTGGAAATATAAATCCAGGGATCACCAGCATAATTCGCTCATGAGAGTGGGTAAGATCGCCCAGGGAGTATGTTATCATAAGGATCAAGCCCTAGGTGCTCCAGTGTTTGGAAGTCAGGTAAAGAAGAAATAGGAGACTGATAAAGAGCATCCAGAGAAGTAGGGGGAAAACGAGATGATTGTGGGGTCTTGTTTACCAAGTAAGTGAAATGTTTATAGTAGAAGAGTGTAAGTGACTGAATTAAATGTTATGCATTCAGTAAAATAAAGACGATGTCCTCTTCCTGGGGCTGCCTCAGTGAATTATCACAAAAGCTAGAGTCTGAAATCAAGGTGTCAGCAAGACCATACTCCTTCTGGAAGTTCTAGAGGGGAATCCTTCTTGCCTCTACCAGCTTCTGGTAATTGCTGACAATCCTTGGGGTAGCATACCTCCAGTCTCTGCCTCTGTGGTCACATGGCCTTCCTCCCAGTGTGTCTTCTGTGTGTCTGTCTGTTATCTCTTTTTACAAGGACACCGGTCATTGGGTTTAGGCCCACTCTAATCCAGTATAACCTCCTCTTAATTAAGTACATCTTCAAGACTCTCTTGCTAAATAAGGTCCCATTCTGAGATTCCAGGTGGACATGAGTTTTGGGAGGATGATAGTCAAAGAAGTATGAGGACTGAGAGTGAACTATTGATTTGTGGCAACTATTGATATATGGCAGTCACTAGTGAGCCAAAGAGGAAAAGTAGAGTGGAGTGACATGGAGTGGTAGACTGAAATACATATGAATTGGTTTGGGTTCAACAAGAGGGGAGGGAAAAAACTAGAGGGAAGTGAGAATAGACAATGTGACACAAAGGAAGGCAAGAAATCACTGAGCCCAGACGATCAGTGAGGTCACAAGAGTTTTGTTTTGCTTTTAGTTTGGTTATACTTTGCTTTTTTTTTTTTTTTTTTTTTTTTTTTTTTTTTTTTTTTTTTTTTTTTTTTTTTTTTACCACTGCAGACATATCCACACCTTTACGTGCTAATAGAAAAGATGTGGTATGGGGCGCCTGGGTGGCGCAGTCGGTTAAGCGTCCGACTTCAGCCAGGTCACGATCTCGCGGTCCGTGAGTTCGAGCCCCGCGTCAGGCTCTGGGCTGATGGCTCAGAGCCTGGAGCCTGTTTCAGATTCTGTGTCTCCCTCTCTCTGCCCCTCCCCCGTTCGTGCTCTGTCTCTCTCTGTCCCAAAAATAAATAAACATTGAAAAAAAAATTTTTTTAAAAGAAAAGATGTGGTACTGAATGGAACGTTAATGATATAAAAAGAGAAGAAACTGAATTGCTGGGATAATTTCATTGAATAGTCAAGGCTGAATGGGAACTGGTGCTCATGTGGAGGGTTGGCCTCAGCCAGGAACCCCAGCAGTTCATTCTGGGCAATGGCGATATATTAGCATAGAAGCAAGGAAGTAGGTAGATGAGATAGTACAAGCCTGTGGCTCTGTCCTCTTATTGTCTCAGATTTCTCAGGAAGAAGGGAAGTAGTCTGGCGGCCTTAATTTGAAATGGGTAGAAATATAAGATTTACACATATTTAATAAAGTCAGATGGGAAACGTGTTAGTCTCAGAAGTTTATAGACAGAAATCACAGCATAATATGAGTTGGGTTAGGTGTGATAGAGTAGGTAGAAAGTTTCACCTCTCTCAAAAAAACTCTTGAAATCATTAATGAGGTTAAAGGGCAAAACAGATTCATGCAATTAAATCAGTAATTTTGAAATTTCTTTTGAAAATTACACGGTGAATAAATTTATATTTCAAATATTAACAGGTCAGTAGAAGTTACATGAAGTTGTTATTCCCCACCCAATTAATATTTTTCGCTCCTTATTTTCAAGAGAGAATCAGTAAACATAAGCAGAATTATTCATACATCTTTGTTTTTAAAACTCTGCTGACTACAGTGGAAAACAAACAAGAGAGAAAACACCTAACTTCCATCTAAGTCATCTAATTTACCAATAAAAAAAATAATAACCCGATAAATCTACAGCATGAACTCAAAACATTTAGCTACAATTGGGTCTTGTTACAGTATTTATTACTACTGAATGACTGTGTGCCCTTAACTGGAATAATACCCTTGAAACCTTTGAGCACGATGTTCTTTTATTACAAAATTACTGTTCACTGTTCTAAATAAATTTATCATGGAGTTGAGATAAATGGTAGGTCACTAAAGGTGTAGCTAATGATCTACCAATTGGTAGATGTAATGATAGCATTTCTTTGTTATTCTTATGATAAAACATTTAAGGGAAGCTATGAGACACTAAGTTTAAAGAACGGGCCAGATGCATAGTACATGTACATGCATAGGTTTGCTTCTCTTTTTTCCTATATTCTAGTGGGCTCTGTAGTACTTATACTTAATTACACACACACACACACACACACACACCCCATACACACACACACACACACACACAAATATATATGTATACTTATCAATAATAGCTTTAAACACATACATATACATAAATCTTCTCAAAGCAGAATATATGCATTTTTAACACAGAAAATGTTGGGGCACCTGTGTGGTTCAGTCCATTAAGCATCCGGCTCTTGATTTCTGCTTAGGTGATGATCTCACAGTTTGTGAGATCGAGCCCCATGTCGGGCTCTGAGCTGAGAACCTGGAGCCGGCTTGGGATTCTCTCTCTCCCTCTCGCTCTCTGCCCCTCCCCCCACCCACGTGCTCTCTCCTCTCTTTTTCAAAGTGAATAAATAAACATTCTTTTTGAATGTCAGTGATACACACTTGCTTTACAATGATAAAGTCATTTCTTTATAGAACAGTAACTTTTTTGTAATTGTGGAAAGCTTTTATAATTTATTGCAGAGCACCCTGCTGTGTGGTTTTATATGCCAGAGCATATTTGGGGAAGTGCATGGAATATGTCCTCCATCATAGAAGCATGTATTCCTCAAAAGTACATGTCCACTGGAAATGAATTATTATTTTTTTTAAATGCTCTAATTCTTAAGGGATTGTAGATTGACTTTAGGCAATCTTTATTATTTTGGTAGAGAGCTTAAGGCAAAGATAATTTTTCTACCAGGGATGCTTGGATCTTACACAAAGCATTTACATTCAACAATGGACAGTGCAACAATCAACACAGCCAATTAGTGTTGTAAGAGGTGACTACAACAAATATGAACACTTCAGATAAATTGCAGTAGGTTCTTAGTGTGCAATATATTTTTCAGAACCTACCCAGTTTCTTGCTTAGATTGGCTATTCATTAGGACATGCCAGATTAATATACAGGAGACTATGAATTGAAATATTTTACTAATGAGCAGAGTGAGTAGAAATAAACGGCTGACACCTGTAGGATATTATGCCATTTTTATGTGTGGAAAATTGCATGGAATTTTGACACTTTTAGTATACTGTTAAAGAGGCACCTCACACATTATGCCATTGACTTTCCAATAAACCATTAAATACTTTTTTATTCCTAACATAACTATTTAACTGCTAGACCAACATAACCCTGCCTAAAGCCTCAGTAAATTGTGCAGACATTTCCACCTCAAAGAGGTGGGATTCAATAGCCTGGGTGCAAAGATCATTATGCAGTGCAGATTTCAAGCCAGAGGTTAGTGTCTTCGGAATTGTGGAAATAAAATACTTTTTAACATGGTGGTACGCTCTTCCCATTTGCCTAGTTATTACAAAATAGGCTCGGCAAACTCAAGCTTGACAGTAGCATGAGAGTTAGAAATAAAAGCAAAATCATTATAGTTTCAAAAGAGATTCTATGTACTCTCTCCCCTCAGATTGTTGGGCTGACCAGAGGAAATATTGAATGCAAATACAGAAATCTCATGATTGCTATCAAAGTACTTCTCTCTTCTCAGAAATTTAGCCTGGCTCACTAGTGTGATTCAGCTAGCCCCCGTTGTGTTTGTTTGTTTGTTTGTTTTTTGTTTTTGTTTTTGGCTCCCAGAGCACACTGAACCTAACCCTAACATAGAGACTTCCATTGTTTGGATTGTGTTTTCTTTGATGGTAGGTAATGACCTTTGGAGGATCTCCTTAACTGATTGCCGTTAATATGGTAGGCATTGGAGACTTAAAGCTGAGTGATTGCTGCATAAGTTAATGAGCAAATACATTAATAAATTAATAAACTCTATGCTGGCATAGAAAAAAAGGTAGACTAAAAATGAAATATAAATATTTGTGCTCATCGCCTTATATGTTTCTGTCTCCCTTATTAAATTAACTCGTCCCTTCATTCCTTCAGTATTAACATTTTCTTGTATTGAATTTTTCAGTATATTCCCATTAATTACATATTTATCTATATTATTTTGTGTTCTCCTACTGGTTATATTCATAATACATAAATTTAATATAAGGAAGTGGCTCACATGGTTATGGAGGCTGAGAAGTCCAAAGATCAGCAGTTGACAATCTGGAGACCCAAGGGAGTCTATGTTATAATTCTGGTCCTGGTCCAAAGGCTGGAAAATCCTGAGAGTCAATGGCGTAAGTCCAAGTATAACTCTGAGCCCAAAGGCAGAAGAAGACTGATGTTCCAGCTTGAAGACAGTCAAGAATGTAGAGAGACAATCTTTTTTTTTTTTGACCTATAAAAAGTAATTTAATGTATATTCCACGGTAGCCAACACAGGCTGGTTAGGTAATTAGCCCTTAAAGAGTTCTGTAACAGACATATAAAAGTGTTTTATTGTGCTAAAAAAAGAAACACTTATATTCAGGTTTTGAAAGATTAGATGAGGCCCTATCACAATAGGAAGGACTACCTGCTTTACTCAGTCTACCAATTCAAATATTAATTCCATCCAGAAACTCTCTCACAGACACACTCAGAATACCGTTTAATCAAACACCTGGGCACTCAGTGGCTTCATAGGCCGACACATAAAATTAACCATCATAATATCTTTATCTATCTATCTATCATTCTAGCTATTGTCTATCTAATCTATCTACATGTGTTTGTATATGATTTAGTTATCGACGTGCACAGTCCCCATACAAATAAGCACTTCGCTGGGACATGATAATGATGTGTAAGCATCACTTAGAACAGAAAGGAAGAAAAATGATCCTTAGCCATCACATTACTAAAACATAACCATGATATAAATGTCAGCAAAACAAAATACTTTTTTTTAATCTTATGTAGTGTGCCACTAAAATAACGCTTACTTAGTTATTCAGCCAAACTAGGTAGTTAGTAAATGTCAGGTAGTGAACTAGCTTCTGGTAATACAATAAGCAAATGCCTGTTTTTTTTATGTTCTTTTTAACCTCACACTGTAGTTGAAAGAATAGACAAAACAGTAGTATAATGTACCTTTCGTTGTCTTCAGTACCATTTTATCTTCAATCAGAATGAAGGAGGGGTGTCTGGGTGGCTTAGTCAGTTAAGTGTCTGGCTCTTGATATCAGTTCAAGTCATGATCTCATGGTTCATGGGATCAAGCCCTGCGTTGGGCTCTGTGCTGACAGCATGGAGCCTGCTTGGGATTCTCTCTCTCCCTCTCTCTCTCTCTGTGTTCCTCCCCTGATCGTTGTTCTTTCTCTCTCTCTCTCTTTCTCTCTCTCTCTCTCCAAATAAATAAATTAATTTTAAAACAACAGGAAGGAAGGAAGGAAGGAAGGAAAGGACTTGAGATGAATGAAGAAATGAACACACATATAAAGAGCATTTTTTATATATCCAACACTGGGTCATAATATTCCTCAAGGCAAACTCTTAGCTTCAGTCCAACTAACCTCTCTACTGCTTAATTTCCAGAGATAAATTGTCTTTTGTATTAAAACCCTTTTTATCTTTGGTAGAAACCTCTATCATGGGCTAAGAAAGAGACTGCCAACACAAATAACAGTAGTATGCTTATCATGGATGGAAATTAACTGCCAGTGCAAGTGAGGTAACCTGACTGATACTATTCCTTGGCAGTGGACAGTGAAAGAACCAAAGCAATGCTATCATCATATCACCCAGTTGTTTCAGTCTCTTTTGTATTCTGCAGCGTCAACATCATCTTAAGGCTGGATCTTAGCCCAAATTTATAACAGGTTCAGCGTCTCCTACAGCTACTGCTTCTTCATTCATGTCCATTAGAGAAGAGACCTAATGCAATTGGTCTGGCTTAGATCTGCTGCTTGTGCCTAATCTTAGCATGGTGAACAGCAGGACAGGAAGACCGGCTGGCTGAGCTGACGTCATTCTCACCACCTCATAAGGCAGGGATGGTGCCAACTTCCCCACAATCACGTTGCTTCCAAACGGAACATCTGAAGCTGTTAGGAAGTGGAGATCTGGTGGGGAGCAGTGGACAACATTCTATCATTGATGTCATAGACGGAAACATTTTTAAATGGGCAAAAAATGATGCCCGAAATTAAATTCCTTAGGGAGAAGGGAAAACACATGCGATTTGTAGTTGAGCTCCTTTGATTCTTATGGCCAGGGATTTAGCATTGAAATTAACATCACTGATGAGTTAGTAACCTACAGGTATTCTGTATTGTCTATTAGCAGAGATCCCTAGGGTTAGATAAATTACATTTTATGGAAAAATATGCAGGGATTTAGGAACGTCTCCTAACGAATCCAGTTTGAGGTAGAGTCGGGACAAACTTATCTATAACATCAGAAAATTGTGTAAAAAACAAATTTCTGCCAGTGGTAGCCGTAATTCGCATGGTGTTAATCGTTCTGCAAGTTCTAATCATAATCTGTCCTAGTCTATACTTAATTAATAGTTTCCAAACATGAAGCTAGTGTACCAAAAACAGTGTTAACAGAAACTTTAGCTGCATCCTTAAAACCTGGGCTCCCATCCTGGTTAATCAGGTTAGGACAGTCGATTCTATTCTGTAGTAGTAAATGACCTCCTTTTAGTTTTCTTATTTTCTGTAAAAACAGTTCCATCAGCCTCTTGAAGTTGGCTTCTTGACTTCTTCCATGTAGACATTGCAATAGTTTCTACCAGGATTCAAGTCAACGGCTGCTTTGTCTTCAACAAGTAGGCTAGACCATCTTTAAAGACCCCTTCTAGGACTCACGTTCCACGTGTTTATGAAAGTCGAATACCAAAAATGGACAATATCACCAGCAGCAGGATTTCTAAACCAAAGACTATTACAAATAAAACAAATAAGTAAGTTTCTTCCTTAAATTATTGCAAATATACAGCGAAAATTGCATGTTAATTTGTTCACTTCGTTTTCATTAGGCTGGGTCCCATTCACCTTATGGTAAAGGGTATTTATCATTTCTGGCTACAATAGCAGGCAATTTATTTATATATATATTTTTAATGTTATTTATTTTTGAGAGAGAGAGAGAGACAGAACGTGAGCTGAGGGAGGTATTGAGAGAGAGAGAGAGAGGGAGAGGGAGACACAGAATCCGAAGCAGGTTCCAGGCTCTGAGCTGTCAGCACAGAGCCCAACGCAGGGCTCGAACTCACAAACTGTGAGATCAGGACCTGAGCCAAAGTCGGATGCTTAACTGACTAGGCCACCCAGGTGCCCCAACATCAGGCAATTTATCTCATTAGGCTCAGTTCATTTCTATTTAAAACTTTCCCCCTCCTTTCCTTTTTTTGTTTTTTAACTTTTCTTTTCTTTCCTTGCCCTCCCCTCCTCCCTCACCCCTATTCTTCCTTCGTTTCTTCTTTCTTCCCCAACTGCTTAACTAAATTACATTATATCTAAATTATGTTCTGGTGACCTGAAATGTTACCCAGAAGGGTGCAACCCCATTTCCCTCCACGACTCTCTACCAGGCCCGTTCCACGGCTTTCCACTCTGATTGCATCTGAGGATAGAAGTTAAACTGCTCTTAATGAATGTTATGTCTGTTGAGGCCTCAGGCCCTTCAAAGTCTGAAACATGTTGCTTTAGTCTCATTAAGATGCCACTGTGTCCAAATACGAATACATGTCTGTGTTATCTCAATTCTTGGCATATTGCTTTAAAATAACATTGTTTCAAGTTTTTCAGATGACACCACGCTGTTCACAACATGTCCACAACATCCAGACAAGTTTGGAAATTCTTCCAGACAAACTGATCCACATTTATTTTTTACCACTGGTGACTCATAAGTGAGGGCAGACCCCTTGGCTTGTTAGTAGTTTCTACCCTACACTCAAGTTCGTTCAGCATGTCAGTTCGACAACGTGTGATGTGTCGACTTCAAAAATTAAACAAACCAGACAACACAGCCCTTGCGCTACAAAGAACTTGTTGTGGTTTTTTTTGTTGTTGTTGTTTTTTTTTTACCCCAACCTTCTGTTGCTAGCAAAACTGCTTTGACTTTTGTTCCCTACAAATCCTACTTCTGGCTCAATTCCAACTTCTGTTTTCTGTTTTCCCATAAGAAACTTGCTTTATCAGCTGAGCAATATACTTAAAGATTCTCTCGTTTAAAGATTCTCTCTTCTCTTTATGTAAATCCTTTCTTTTTTTTTTTTTTTTAGTTTAAGGTGTCCTTTTATTTTCTTCTTTTAGAAAAATTCTGGTCATATATCAAGGAAAATAATTGTTCTTCATTAAATTGAATTATTACTTGTTACCCACTTCCAAATCCAAGAACCTCATTTCCACGTGATGCTCGTGGTGTAAAAGTGAATGCCCCAAATTAGGACTATAATTTATAGGCGTTCATGATACATCATGACCATCCATATGTGTACACACAAGACAATGTGGCAAACTTTAAAGAACACATTTAATTTGGGATATTTGTAACTTCTGTTCCCCCAGTCTAAGGAAGAAAGATTCATGTATGCTCAGTCAGTTTCTTGACTTTCCTCTGAGGCACAGAATTCCAGTAAGGAAACAACGGAAAAATTTAGAGAAAACAGAGAAACTTCTGCTCTGCTAATAAGCTGCCAAGTTAGAGGGAAAATGAGAAATATAAGCAATCTGGCTTGGTTTGGATTTGAGAAACAATTATAAGGAGCATCCACTTGGGTGAGAGAGACAGAATCATCAGCTATATGCAGAGGAAGACTGAAGGGGAAAAAATTAAGATATGTTGATTTATTTTATAAATAGCACTTGTTATTTTCATGAAAGACTTTTAAAAAGATGTTAAATTAATTTGATTTTTTGTTACATGGTAAGTTGATAAATTTTCTACTATCACCTTGTTATATCCAGACAGGGCAGCAAGTGATAAGATACTAGGCATACTGATATTGTGTATATATGATATGTAAGATACTAAGCATACTGATATGTACATTTACAAACTTTTAATCATGGTTACTTCCCATGAAAGATTGAGGAGAGGTAAAGGCAGATCTAGAGCATTACTCTCCGCATCACCATATAATGGCAATTTTAGGTAAGCACACGTTACTTTTTTAGTTTGAAAATAAATAAATTTTCTATATTTTATGGCCTTTACGACACTGACATTTTGTTAATCTAACTGGTAATTATCATTCCATGAAGAGAAAACTATCACTTTGGGGATAATCACTTAGCAGACAAGAATAGCGATAGCACAAACTACACTTTTAAGCAATTCAATGCAGAAAATTCTAGAAATTCTTACATTAACTCAGATCCACATGAACATCTGTCTCAGGTCTATCCTGTCCCCCAAAAAGCATTTTGTAAAATAGTCTTTTTTATAAATTATGTTTCCTATTTCTTGTAAAGTTTATTTATTTATTTTGAGAGAGAGAGAGAGAGGGAGAGAACCTGTGGGGGAAGGGCACAGAGGTGGGGGGCGGGGGGGGAAGAGAGAGAGAATCCCAAGCAGGCTCCACGCTGTCAGCACAGAGCCCCATGCAGGGCTCGCATTCCACAAACTGTGAGATCATGACTTGAGCCAAAATCAAGAATCGGAGGCTTAACCAATTGAGCCTAAAAAAAAAAAAACAAAACACTATTTTAAATTGGAGTATAGATGACATATAATATTATATTAGCTTTAGGAGTACAACAGGTGACTCAATTATATACATTATGAAATGCTCACCTTGGTGAGTATAGTTACTACCTGTCAGCATAAAAAGTTATAACAATATTATTGACTATATTCCCTTGCTGTACTTTTCATCCCATGAGTTATTTGTTTTATAACTGGAAGTTTGTACCTCTTAATTCTCTTCACTTATTTCACCTACCCCCCACACCTGGCACCCAAGTTTGTTCTCTGTATTTATGAGTCTGTCTCCATTTTTTTAGGGGGGGGGTTGTTGTTATTTTTGTTGTTGTTTATTTATTCATTTGTTTGGGTTTTTAGATAACAAATATAAATGAAATCGTCTGGTATTTGTCTTTCTTTGTCTGACTTATTTCCCTTAGCATAATGCCCTCTAGGCCCATCCATGTTGTCTCAAAGGGCAAGATTTTGATTCAGTTATTTCTAATAGTTGTTGGTTTACATTGTGACCTTAATTCATCGCATAATTAATAATAACTCATCATAGTTTTATGCCATATCTCTGAGTGCTGCCCCAAATTCTCAAGCTCGTAATCAGTCCCTAGACTCTCTCCTTTGATTTCAAGATACATTTTATTTCTTATGTAAATCCTATTGAAAAACTTACTAGGAAGAGTCACAGATAGAAACATTGAGATGTGTTACGGAAAATATATTTTTAAAAATCTGGTTTTGGATGATCTTGGGTGCTCCCTCTTCTTTGTGTTACAGAATTTTCCAATAACAATACTGCCACATAACAATGAAAGCTCTCACGTACAGAAAGTACGTCTCAAATACTACATCAATATCTGTGACACTGATGATAATGCAACTCAAAGAAACATGTGGAGGAGTAGCACATCCTTCACCACAGAGAAAGCAACACGAATTAGCTTGTCTTTTCTTTTTTTTTTTTTCAGTCGCTTCTCCTTAGAAGAATCAAAAAAATAAATAAATCAGTCATTTTTGCAGAGGTATGTGCTGGGTGACTTAATGAAAATTTACATCTTCTTCCATACCAGCTCCCATGGGTACTTGAAAAAAAGAAGTAAAAGGTGCTTTTCTGTCTAGGACATCGACCCAGTACAGTGTGCTTCTCTGTCTCTCTCTTTGTATGATTTAGACTCAAAGTGACAATGGAGTTAGGAATCTTGGTATCAGATGAATATGAAGAACAGAACGGGACTCTCCAATCATGTTGCAATAGGTAATCATACGGATATTTTCAGAAACTAGGACTGTAATTTTATGCCCAATAATGTGAGGAATTGTTTTTGTCATACATGGTGAAATCTCTTAAACATAGTATCAACAGTTTTTTTTTTCTAATTTACGAAAAGAGTTTGCGTCCATTTCAAAAAATTGATCACACCGAGTGAGAGGCCTTGATGCCAGTGAAGAGAGTGTAACCAGCCGAATGCCAGCCAGAATAGAAGACAAAAAACATCTTCTAAAGTGAGTTCTCCTTCAGCTCAACTTCCCTAATACTCCAGTTCTCCCAACACAAGCAACAAACAAACAAAAATCCTGCATTTCAATGCCAGTACTCCCTTGGCATTTCAAGGCTAACATTAAACAATGAAGGAGGAAATGCTTTGAAACTAAAAAAAATATAATATGTAAGCATGAAACATCATTATAGTGACGCTGAAAACATAGGACTGTTTTCTCTGACATCAAATTTATATCTGCTTCCAAACTTCACAGACCACTAAGATCAGACATCTCTGCATTTGCATATCTTTTGGTTCAAATATCTCATAAACCATGTTTTGGACATGTTCTAAACATCCTTTTTGTAGTAATTTTCAAGAAATGAAACTTTCTATAGAAAAAGTGATGTTTATTTTGTGTATAAGTCATCTTTGTGTGAGGTTTAATTTCTAGTGTAGCAGGTGTTATGGGATGAATTGTATACCTCTAAAATTCATGGAGTAAAGCCTTATCCCCAAATGTGACTGTATTTGTAGATAGGGCCTTTAAATAGGTGATTAAATTAAAGTGAAGCCTTTAGGTTGGGCCCTAATCCACTCTGACTGGTGTCCTTATAAGAAGAGGAAAATTTGTGCACACATAGAGACAGAAGGGTGCACTCATACAGAGGAAAGACTAGGGAGAAAGCGGTCATCTACAAACCAGGGATAGAGGCCCCAGAAGAAAACAATGACATCTTGATCTCAGGCTCCTAGCTTCAAGAACAATGAGAAGATACATTTTTGTTGTTCAAGCCACTCCATCTCTGGTAATTTATTACAGCAGCCTCAGCAAATTAACACGCCAGGATTAGGGGGAAAAGTTGTGCACGTTGTATTACACCCCATCAAGTATCTGTAACGAATCTATAACCCATAGATGTTTTATGCCCACACCTGTCTCCCAAACCAGCAGAATATTCACATTTCAGCAGGTTTTTCTATATTTAAATTTTTATTTTTTTTTATTTAAAAAAAATTTTTTTAACGTTTATTTATTTTTGAGACAGAGAGAGACAGAGCATGAACGGGGAGGGTCAGAGAGAGGGAGACACAGAATCCGAAACAGGATCCAGGCTCTGAGCCGTCAGCACAGAGCCCGACGCGGGGCTCGAACCCACGGACAGTGAGATCGTGACCCGAGCCGAAGTCGGACGCTTAGCCAACTGAGCCACCCAGGCGCCCCTATATTTAAAATTTTAAAGTCACATTTAATACTAGGTCTTAGCTCCAGGCTTTCTGTGTATTCCATCAAGAAGACACAAGTTACTAATGAAAAAGTCCTAAGGGGCTTCTAGCTGCTTCAGCTTCTGGTGAACGAGTTCTTGACAACCATGGGTTCAAAGTGGATCCCACTCTTCGACTCCAGCTCATGATTCCACTCTGTAACGATACATTAACTGAGGTCATTCCAAAGGGTTTCGGAGACAAATTGCTCGATGGTAAGTGCTTTGGTAAACTCTATTATGTGTGGAAACCACTCCTCCTTTCCCATCATTATTCTATCTGTGAGTTTAAGAGTCTATGAGTTTTAGCTCAGGGGAGAAAAACATGGCTTCTTTTCCAGACAGGGTTTCTACAGATGTCTCTTATGAGTTGATGGGACCTTCTCGGTATTTTATTTCATGGCCCTATCTCACGCAAACAGTGTGAATACCCACATCCTTAGTCCATATATATGTATAGGACCCATTCTGCTATTTATCTCTTTCATCATCCAAGGCTGTATCTGTCATGGGTGATAAAATGCAAGTAGAAGTTTTTAAAAGCTTCCTCCTCAAACTTAATTAAAATGTCTGTTTATCACCAAACATAACAAGCCATAAATTATATGGATGTTTCAGTTTATTCGGCTCTGCAAATATGTCACTTTGATCAATATAAATTTGACTTCACTCATGTACGGCAACAGTCTTGAAAGTGACAGCTCAATGATATTTTCTTCCCCGAAAGAATTGAAAAGACCATGGATGGAGGACTGTCTAAAAAGGAAGTTTGGAAGCAGAGGACAGGCAGTCTGCAAAGCAGGTAAGGGAAACTTGTAAAGGGTTTAAAATAGGGTGAAAGATTCAGAGAAACATAGGGTAGTCAAGGAATTCTGCGGTCACGTTGCCATTGCATACTGCAAAGAACAAAAAAAAAAAAACAATAAGGGTATGATAAAAAGATAGCCAGTTTGGGGGCACCTGCATGGCTCAATCAGTTGAGCATCCAACTTTGGTTCAGGCTATGATCTCACAGTTCATGAGTTTGAGCCCTACGTCAGGCTCACTGCTGTCAGCCTGTCAGCACAGAGCCACTTCAGATGTTCTGTCCCTCTCTCTCCCTCTCTCTCTGCCCCTCCCTGCTTGTGCTTTCTCTCTCTAAAAAATAAGTAAAACATTTAAAAATGAAAAGGATAGTAGGTTTTGACCTAAAGGGGGAAATCCACAGAAAGTGGGTTTGAGTATTCACCAGGAGAAAATCAAAGAAGGGTCCTCTGGCAATTTCTGAAAGATGGACAAGAAAATATGGAGAGAAGATGAAAACAGCATTAACAGAAGATGGGAGAAGTGAGGTCAAGACTGATATTGAAATTTGCGAATAAATAAACCGTCTCACAACGAACCCTAAAGCTTATGTTAGTTTCCTTAGGACAATAAGGAAAATGTTGTTTTTTAATAACTTAATCTCCTATTGAAATCTCCCAAATAGACTTGAACGAGCATCTGTGGCTTTTGCTGAAGAAAGGGTGATAAGATTCAATAAACTTTCCTTCCTAGAATTCTCAAATGCAAGGTGGTCAGTATAGATTTCTGAATACTAAGAAACATGACGACCTCCTTTCCTCATTAAAGCGTAAAAACATGCTTTAGTTTGTCTGGATTTCATGAAGTCTGGCCTGCAGGTAGAGAGTCGGTATGTGCTAGGGGCCACACTTTGTTTGAACTCAGTGGTCTTTATTGCCCATTTTAATTAATTTTCTTTGTCACATTCCATATATTTCCTTTACTACATTCAAGGGACTATGTAGAGGTGCCCCAGGGTGGCTAATTTAACACCTGAAATTTCCATTATTTTTTTTTTAATGTCTCAGGTTGACCAGCGGGCAATGATGTCCATGAGAGTGGCATAGAAAATACCCATAGCAGGCATTCTGGTTCGGATAAGTTTGCATTAAAAGCTCTTAATAATGATAGCTTATTTCCTTTGAAGTTCCTGAGCAGGACCTCTTGTAATTCCCTGTGTTGCTTTTATTCAGCCAGAATATATAGCTGCCCCGATGTTTGTTCTCAGTTCAAATCTCATTAGCTTGGTGTTTGCATTCACTCCTTATGTAATGATGAAGAATTTGTGATTTGAATAAGGCCGCTGGGAATATATACACGTGCATGTGTACCTGATTTGATTAGAAATTCTCTGTGTAGTTATGATGGAGAGGCAAAAAAAAGAAATGAAGACATGCTCGCAAATCCTGACCTCTAGTCCATGGTGACAGTATCTTGGGAAAATCACACTCTAGAGCCTCAATTCCCTCACCTATAAATGGGGAGAGCGAAAGTGCTTTCATCACACAATTACGATGAGGATTAAAGAATAGGTCGAAAAGCACCAACGTAACAATTAGCTGTTTTACAGTGAGGGAACCAGCATAGCATGAAGTGGTGGAGTGAGGCAGACCTGGGTGTGAAACCCATTTCCAGCACTTACTACCTGCTGACTTCCCTTTGCCTCAGTGTTTCTCATCTGTAAAATGGGGATGATAGAGCCTCTCCTCTTGGGTTACCGTGAGGAATGAAAGAAATTTATATAGAGCATTATGCAACGACAGAATAGAACTAGTATTCAGTTAATGATGGTTATACAGTATTATTCTTTGAGGACAAAGTCCTTGTACCTCTGATGGACACCCTGTGGCAAGAAGCAGAAGCTTCTCTCCATTTAAGCATTCATGACTTCAGATGCTAGAGAAAGGTCTCTCTTAGGTCTCTAAACTGGCTCTTTAACAAAACCAGTGACAGCAACGCAAGGGATTCTTTTCCTTGCTGGTGGTATGTGTTGCATCAGTGCTTGTGTATTAATAAATCAGAACTAAGTGGGAGGGACTAGATAAACCACTGCTTAGTTTCTGAAAACGAGGGTGGGGTAAAAAAACATAGCTAAATACATACTTAGTCTAATGAGATCCAGAAATTGTCAGAATAGGCAGAAAAGGATCTGGAGGAAGGAGGGAAGGAAGGAAGGGAGGAAGGAAGGAAGGAAGGAAGGAAGGAAGGAAGGAAGGAAGGAAAGAAGGAAGAGAGAGAGAAGAGAAAGAGAAAGAAAGAAAGAAAGAAAGAAAGAAAGAAAGAAAGAAAGAAAGGAAGGAAGGAAGGAAGGAAGGAAGAAAGAAAGAAAGAAAGAAAAGAAAGAAAGAAAGAAAGGCTAGTACATGCACTAATTATGTAAGTGAACTCTAGGTAAAAAATAATTTAAGCAAAAGGGAAGTATTAAGAGTAACTGCTATAAGCAATTGCCAGACATGGTAGAAGGAAGGACACCCCAGGAAGAGAAGTACAATAGGATGGGAAGGATTAGACCAAATTGAGGTACAATGGTCCTTCAGCACAAAACCTTGGGGACTAGCATATCCTCATTGCTGTGCACACCTACTTATCTCTAATCATTGCCTTTACCACCTCTCACACTTTGCCTAAAATTCAGGCTATCTTTTAACAGTCTTCTAAAGGTGATAATTTTAAAAATTTGAGTAGACTGCTGAGCACCTTCAGATCTATGAGAGGTGCCTTTTAAAAAAGAAAGATCAATTAACACTCACTTACTGAGAATATACCACGTGTCATGTGGGATAGAAATAAACTCTAAAGACGAAAATCCTACCTACCAAAAGGAAGCTATAATCCAAACGGGATACACGCATTAGTGATGTTGTTTGTTTGTTTGTTTGTTTTTTAAGTGTGGGGAAAATTGTTAGAAAACACAATCTACCACATCGTGGAAATAAAAATAAATCCACTCAATTTTGTTAGAAAAATAGTTCACTACTGAGCCAAGAAAATCAGTCATTAATTAGGCTTACTTGTCAATCAATTTTCATGCTTTCCAGACAAGATCTGGACCAATCTCCAATAATAGATTATGAGCCCCCATTTTCTATGACTTTTGCCTTTACCACTATGTACGTTGGGACTAATCCCCCCTTCTTTTCATTTTATTACTTTATTGCTTGTTCTCTGTGTGTATATGTCTGTGTGTATGTGTGTGTGTGTGTGTGTGTGTGTGTGTTCAGTGTGCTTATTTTTTATTTTAACAGTTTGTCAGATATTTTTCATATGAATTAAGTCAATTATGGGTAATTATTTTTCTTTGTCCTATAGGTGACTAATTTGAAATTGAGTGCCAATGTGAATTGTTAGGTTCACAAAGCCAATGTATTTGGTTGGTTCAGCTAAAAGTTCTTAGAAACAATTCCCAAATTTCAGAGGCTTAACACAATAGAGGCTCATTTCTCACTCATGTAACACATCAGTGCAGGTGTTTGATGGTGACTTGAGGACCCTGGCTCCTTCCATCTGTGACTTCATCATTCCCTAGGGCCTTATTATTCTGTCCTAGATCTCTGCATCCAGCTGGAAATAGGAGGAAAAGAGAATGTGGAGAATCATGCAAGAGCATTTATGGACCAGACCTGGAGGTGGAGAATATCACTCCCATTTCCCACTCCATTAGCTGAGACTCGGTCAACCTGCCATATATAACAGAAGGCAGGAAGGGACATACAGGCTACCTTGAGCCCTGTGGGAAAGTAAAATGTACTTGATGAACAATTAGCCAAATTCTTTCTGCCGTGGGCTATTCCTTAGGAAATAAAATATCCATTTTATCGTTCCCACACCAGAAAATGCATACATCTACTCCCCCAGGGAGCCAACTTAAAGATCCGTTTAGTTGTTGTACCCAGTTAAAAGTCCAAGATCTATAGGATCTGTACAGTCCTTAGGAGCTCTTCATAGTCTAATCACCTATGAACTAATATGATACATCATCCACTTGCTAACACACTGTATATGATATTAAAATAGGGAAGGGATAACTCAATGAGCTTCTTTAAAAAAATAATTTTTATTTATTTTTGAGAGAGACAGAGTGTGAACAGGGGAGGGGCAGAGAGAGGGAGACACAGGCTCTGAAATAGGCTCCAGGCTCTGAGCTATCAGCCTAGAGCCCGATGTGGGGCTCAAACTCATAAGCCATGAGATCATGACCTGAGCCGAAGTCGGACGCTTAACCAACTTAGCCACCCAGGTGCCCCTCAATGAGCTTCTTCATTTAGAAAAAAGAAGATTGGAAAGACATTGATCCATGTCTTTCTGAAATCCTGCTGAATTAACGTTATGAAAGACCTCGACCCAGGAGGTGTGGAAAATTCATCAATTAGACCAGATTCTGCTCAGAGACACTCCATTGTCTCTTGTCTTCAGTAGTCCCTGGTTCTTCCTGTGGAATGTCCTTCATTTTCCATTATTCTTCATGCGCACCAGGAAAACCACTACTATACACTTTAGGTTTTTGCTATAGGGCATCACAATCAGAAGTACTCATTTCTGTATTAGTCAGCATAGGCTAACTGCTGTAACAAACAACCCCAAATTTTCTATGACTTGACATGAGAAGTTATGCCATTCTCATTTAAAGAACAGTTAATCGTGGTTCTTCATTGGGCATCCTTAAAAATGATAATTCAGAGACACTGGCTGTTTCTATCTTGGGATTATGCTGACCTTGGGTCATTGTGCAACTAGCCTACAGACAAAAGAAAATGGAAAATCACATGGAGACTTTATCATCCAGGTCTAAAAGTTGTATTTGTCACATTCACTCACATTCAGTTGGTAAGAACTCATTCACATGACTTCAACTAACTGGAAAGATGGTGAATAAAGTAGCTTAACTCTGAATTTAGGAAAACAGAAATAGTTTGGTGAACAACCAGCCAGTATTTGTTGGTAAATATATACATTGGCCATTATTGATTAACTTTATGGTTTTTCCATTTTTCCTCCCAATTTCATCTAAAACTCAACATCTCCATTAAGCCTTTCTTCACTGAAAATATTAGCTATGGTAAAACATTGCAGCCTGGTAACGTAAGATTTCAATTATTTTTGTACTTATTTTTATTTAACTTAAAAAATAATGGTACCACAAACTATATGGCCCTGCACCACATTTCAAGGAGCCATCAGCCCTCTGGTATTATGTCTAGCTGAAAATGCTCTTGACTCTCTTGCCCGTAACATAGAAGTAGATAGAATTGAAGACAAGTTAATAGACATTATTAAATATCCATGGAGCTTTACAAAATGCAAATCTATTCAGAATTGTGTTTGTTTAAAATTTTAAAACTGATTGTTCAGAAGTACTAAAGAGAATCTCCTGAATAGTACATCAGTGTTAATTTAATCTGGATTTTTTAGAGAAGTTTAACGAGTATATTTTTAAGTTGATACATTAACCACCACCTTACTTTTACATTATTTCCTTAAACTATGTTTTTTTTTCTGGTTAGACATCTCCATGAAAATGTTCACTGCGATAGATTAATAAGAATTTAAAGCAATAAAATTCTTTAAATTTAGATAAATGGTTAGTAAACATTATAAAATATAGAAGAACTTAAGAAAATGCAAATCACCCTTAATACAATTTATATCTTTTATATAACTTATTTTTTAATATTGATTTTTTGGGGGGAGAAAGAGAGAGAGAGAGACAAAGGAGCTGTCAGCACAGAGCCCAATGTGAAGCTCAAATCCAAAAACCATGAGATTATGACCTGAGCCAACCTGAGCTGATCTGAGCCAAAATCAGTCACTTAACCAAAGAGCCACCCAGGCTCCCCTTATATAACTTTTGAAAAAGATGAGAAATAAACATATTCAGATTTTAAATATTTTAAATATAATGCTCTTATAATATTTTATTATATCATTAATATTTCCTTTGACATTCAGTGTTCTCAAAAGTGAGAATATTTAATAACAATAGTATATTGACAAGTGGAAACAAGATTCTACTATTGTCTTAGGTTTGGATATTTGGATTGTTTTTATTCTTTCTATTCTTACAAGTGATATAGTAAACAGGCATTTCCAGACATCTTTCTGTAAATCTGAATATGTCCACATATAAATACCTAGGTTTGTAATATACTTATTTTTCAACTATTTTTCATTTTAACCCATAAGGGTCCAGGACTACCAATCACCCCCTTTTTGCCTTAAATTAATATTGTACTCTCCCATCTAATTTAGTCCCACTGAATTCTATAAATAATTATACTGCCAATCAGATAATTCTTATATGTATTATCTTAGTTAATGACTGGACGCTTTTTATTTATTTTTGTGAGAGAGAGACAGCAAACACACACACACACACACACACACACACACACACGTGTATGGGAGGGGCAGAGAGAGGGAGACAGACAGCCAAAGCAGTCTGTGCACATTGACAGCACTGACCCCATTGCAGGGCTGGAACTCACCAACCATGAGATCGTGACTTGTGCCGAAGTCAGAGGCTTAACCGACTGAGACACCCAGGCACTTTTTAAAATGTACTTTCAACCTAGCTTAATGTGATTTGTGATTTGTGAGTTTTCTACAGTATTACACTGGCAGTATTTGGTGTTTTGGTAGTTAAAGCTACCAATGAAATATACAACCACAACTATAGGGAGTTGCATGATAAATAGTGAATATATATATATATATACACACACACATATACATATGTATATATATAGTGAATTTTGATATAAAATATGAAAATATAAAATACTCCAATTTCCTTATCTACAAAGTTATTGTTTGTCCAAAAAGGCCAACTCAAAATCCTTCGCCAGGAGATCTCACTGCAACAATTATTCCAACCCATACTGAGAAACACTTGGCTTCAGGGTCCTAGTCTCTGAAATAGTAATTACCACAGTTTCTCTCCAGGAAACTTCCTGGGTGTCTTCAGTCATGTGTCCATCAACAAATGTTTTCTTTTCGGGCAGTATCATGGCTCCATATTCACACACTCATTGATCTTTATTGATGAGTCCTCATTTGCCTTATTATACTGCAATTTGGTTTGTGACATGCTTTTGTTCTTGGTAGAATGTAAGTTTCTCATGTGTAGAGAATGTGTCACCATCATCATTTATTCCTGTAAATGTCCTAAGACCTTTGACCTTGGAGTACTCCATACATGCTAAATAAATTTTAAAAAAATAAATAAATGAGTGAATGAACTAGCAACAGTTAACATTTGGGTCAGAAAGAAACTTTTGAAGATTCTGTCTTTATACCGATTGCACATACTAATTCCAACAAAATTTCATTTTGTTTCTGCGGTTTTTCATACTTTTTTATTTAGAATAGCAGATGGTTGATTACAGGATGAAGTGAAATAGCTTGCCAATCTTCTCCAATGTTTTAAAATAAGGAAAAACTCATGCAACTTGTGAGCACATTTACATGCAGGTACCAATGTTTAGACTTGTTGGGGTTAGGGGGGCAACAATTCGAAGAAATTGTAGAATGACATTTCTTCAAAATACATTGAGAATTTTCATAAATATCTACAGGCACTTCAGCTTTTAGGGTCATCTAATGTGGAGTGCTCCGTATTTCATCAATGCTAGTCATTCCGAAATGTTCCCTAATTCAAATGTTTTTATCTAAAGGGAGTACAATAGATGTTATCCAGAGAATAATTAATTGTTCTGAGGAGTAGCTCTCTACTCCTTTTCTTTCTCCTCATTATAGTCTGAAAAGTAACCTGAAAAGTTTCAAAGAGTAGAACTTACATAAATATTACAGTCTTAATAGTGTTATCATAAATATTTAACTTGGTTCTCTCAGTCAAGAGAGTAAAACATGATGATTTAAAAATGCTTCTTTGAAATAAGTCGAGGTTAACACCACAACTGCATCTTTCAGCCAAAATGTGAAATGCCTCTAAATGGATTAATGCAGGAAAAAAATTAGCATGAACAAGTTACTTGTCTTGGTTTCCCAGGACAGAGCTTGCATTTATAAGGTCATATACTTACAGTTCACATTCATCTGAGACTTACAACACAGCAAGAAACAAAGAGTCATCAAAGAGATCTTAAATAATACTGAATTTAATAGTTGCCAAGAATATTGTTTAAAAACTCAACTTCCCTCAGCAGGACTCTTTGATTACTGTTCTAATCCTATAATCTAGACTCAGTTTGGTACAGATTTTCATACAAGTGTATGGAAACAGAATCACAGAAAACACAAAGTTATTGCTTTACCAATCTAATGAAGCATGTTTTAAAACTCAGCTTACCACAATTCTAGATATATTCGAAATTCTCAGTAATTTAAATCTTAACAGCAATAAATTATAATAATTAAAAGCATGGGAAAATAAATAAAACATGGGTGGGTTTGTCTTGTGCCAGATATCATAATAGGAGCCTCACAGGTATTTTCAAACTCATACCTGGGAAGGTATATCGTATTTTTCCCCCTCTTTTGTTAAAAGAGACAGTACTGCTCCAGGAAATAAAGTCATCTACCTGAGACCATGGATCTCATCATTTTCAAAGGTGGAATACTTTCTGTATTCATTTTTCACAATAGCTTTGTTTGCCCTGCTCTATTTATGTTTTTATCTCATCTATAGCTTAACTTTTTCCTTAAAAGGTTTTGTAATCTAATCTAGGACAAAGCCTGAATGCCACTCAAATTTCTGTTACTAACATTTTCTAGTACTAACTATAGCAGGATTCATAGAGCCAACATTTTATAGGGATAATGGCAGTGGAATTATTAAGATGTGATTCTGGCAGAGAAAAAAAATTATTTGAATCTTGGGCATGCAGAGTTAATTGAATCAAAATGTTCTGAACTGCATGGGAGTAAGAAAAAAAGCATTATGGTGGCATTTAGTCCTATATTTCATTCTTATGAATCATGCTGATACTTCTGTGTAGAAGACAAAGATGAAAATGTGTTGTTAGAATTTGTTAATATATCATGCCTGTTACGTGGGAATGGAAAATGTAATATTAGAAAGACTGATCTTCCAATTGCCAAAGATCACCAGTTTTAGGTAGAACTGAAATCAAAGTATTGTGTCCATTAGGATCTATAGCATGGCCTCTGTTTTGACATTTAAAGCTAGACTTCAATTTTTATTAGCAGCCTTTAAATGCCTCTTGCGGATGACTTTTACAAATTAAGTCTAATCAGAGGAAAGGACAAGGATGTACTCAGCTCTAGTAAAGCCAGGAAGTCCCAAACAGAAATGAATACTCTGCAACAAGAATGCCATCATTGTTTTGGTGACAGTCTTACACACATACATGAACTCAGGATTTAGTGTCAAACAACTTACAATTTAGTTGGAGATATATGGATACGTAGGGAATGACTTTTGAAAATATAAGAGAATAAGGCTATACATTTTCAGAAAAAATATGATAGATCCATATGTACTAAGAGTGATTGCATGCAGCTAGATGATTTCATGGAGGACATGAAACTTGGTCAGGTTTGAAAGTTGAATAGAGTTTGGATAGGTGCAACAGTGATTCATGCCAGACAAGAAGGGACACAACTACCTAAAAGCAAATATATGAAACGTTTTAAGAAATATCAAATAGACCTTTTTCTCTGGATGTATAAAATGGTTTGTTGACTACAAATAAGTGAGATGGTTCCCTTCATTTCTATAATGTCACATGAAATAATTATATCTTTCCTTTCAATTTCATAGAGTGTGGGGAGAGAAAGAGATTAGAAGGAATGAAATTTGAAATGCTGTGTTGGGAAAAAGTGGGACCCGGAGTGGATGGCCAGATTTGAGCATGTAGTCACCAGAGAGTTTAGTGAACAGAGAGATAAATTGTCCTGTAAAATTTAGTGACATGACAGCTTCTATAAAACTCTGTGAGAGACAAAAAGGGTAAGAAACATGGCAGAAGGTTTGTGATAGAAGAGAAAGGTGGCCATTGGAGATTCACAATGCTCTTGAATTTTTTTTAAATAGGGATGTTAATATACAGTTTACATGGTGTGAAATGGTTCAATAATTCAGTCATGTGTGCAACCCACAGATATTGTTTGTGTGATGGTGTTTTGAAGAAAACCAAGGAAAGACACTAATTCTCACATAAAGATTTGTTTAGACCAGAGGGAAGAGAGTAGGTGCAAGATGCAATATTAAAAGTTCAAGTCAGGGCACCTGTGACTCAGTCAGATGAGCATCCAACTCTTGATTTATGCTTAGGTCATGATCCCAGGTTCATGGGATCAAGCCCCATGTCAGTTTCTGTGCTGAGCATGGAGCCTGCTTTAGATTCTCTCTCTCTCTCTCTCTCTGTGTGTCTCTCTCTCTGTCTCTCTCTCTCAAAAAAATAAAAGATTAAAACATACCAGGGGCTGCTTACACTTGGTTCGGGTACTATCATGAGATAACACTGAAAACAGCCTACATCATACAGGGGTCTACGATCTTAGCAATTACAATCTCAAGTTGAAGGTCTTATGAGAAGGATGAAATCCATTTAAAGTAATGCTCCAAGAGTAATCACGTCTTAGATTTTCAAAAATTACTTAGAAGGTGTTTACTGAAACTTTCATCTATCCTTGGCAAAATCTCACTAAGAAGTTGTACTAATTCCAGTTGAATTTACCATTCCCCCAAGACACTGTATCCCTTCCTTTTAATTCTGAGTGTTCAGGATAACTTTCTCCCTACCATTTACATATCTATCCTCTGGAACAGCATGACATACATCTAAACCTTCTTTTTTCCCCAAAAAAATATAGCAGCTGTTCAAACATGAGGAGATAGCTACTCTGTGCTCTCTTCCTTTCTTTCCCAGAATAAGAAGTGTTTCTGTTTTGCTCATTTCTAATTTGAAGAATTTTTTATTTTGTTTATTTATTTATGTTCGAGAAAGATAGTGCATGAGTGGGGAAGAGGCAGAGGGACAGAAAGAGAATCATTTCTTTTTTTAACTTTACTAACTTGATAGAGAGAAAGAGAGAGAATGAGAAAGAGAGAGAGAGACAGAGAGAGAGAGAGAGAGAGAGAGAGAGAGAGAGAGAGACCATGAGCAGGAAGGGGCAGAAACAGGGAGCATCCCAAGAAGGCTCTGCACTGTCAGCACAGAGCCTGATCCTGGGCTTGATCCTATGAGCAACGAGATCATGACCTGAGCCCAAACCAATAGTTGGACACTTAACCAACTAAGCCACCCAGGTACCCCACGAGAGAGAGAATCTTAAGCAGGCTTCATGCTCAGAGTGAAATCCAGTGCAGGGCTTGATCCCAAGACCCTGAGAACATGACCTGAGCCAAAATCAATAGTGAGAAAACCCAACCTACAGAGCCACCCAAGTTACCCTGTACAATGTTTTGTTTATCATCATCACCATTCAGATCTTTCCTTAATGGAACATCTAGTTTTCCAGTCTTTCACACCATGCTAATTGTGTTGTGTGATCTTAGAACTGACTAAAATATTACCAGACAATCACATCAGGGTAGAGATGGAAGGATGTGGTGTTTAAAACATGCCATAGGAATAACCCAAAGTGAAGAGATCTAAAGGTAAGCCTAAAATGAAAAATAAACATTTAGAAGAATTTTTATGAAAAGGAAGTAAAGAAAAATTGGGTCCACAATTTAACAGTTGGTATGTAAAGATACTTGGTCCTACCTACTATAATATCCTAAAAATAACAACTATCTATTTAATTAGTTTAAGTCTTGCAATGCCATTAATATGCTCAATATATAAAAAATAAAATCTATTCCACAAAAACTCAATCAATGTTTTTTTAATTACTATAAATATATATTCCAGATGTAAACTATTGGCAAAGTTTGATCAATAAAATGCAAAAATCTATTAACCCTTCAGAATAAAGCAATTTGATTCAAAATATTTGAAAACTAGCTTGTCCCCAAAAAAGTTGGCCACAGATGTTTAAGTTCATGATTAGGTGCTTTCCTCCAGCCCTTCCTTTTATTTAGACTAGGAAGGAGTCAGTTTTTATTTTTCATGGGAAACTATTTGCACCAAAAAATGCAACCAGAAAAATCGTACGTAATGTTAAAAAAGGAAAGAATGTGGGAATTTTCTAATATCAAGTCAGTATGAGTTAAGAAAAAAAAATGTTTACTTAACAATGAGGAATGACTACATTTTGTGTCATTCCAGCTTTCATGCACACTTTATTAACAAAAATCAATTATTAACACTTGAAAAGTATGCATCAACTACATGCCAAGTACTGATTTAAGCACTTTACAAACTTTAACTCAGATAATGCTTCCAACAACTCTGTATAAAGTGCATGATATTTAGTATGTGATATTTATGAGAAGATAAGCTATTTGGTTTCTTAAATTCATAAGTACTGTGTTAAAACTTTGTCATTGTAACACATTTTACAAAAAAAAATGATATATTGGATATTCCTGTAATATCAGCACTTCATCACATAATCCTGGTTTGAGGTTTTAACATTACATTGGAAAAATTGGGGCCTATGAAATGGATGAACTTCAATATATGCAGTGGAGTTTGTCAAGAAGAGTGTTCAAAACCAAGGCAACGGTCAGAGAGGACCAATGAAATCCAATACATAGTAGAGTTAGAGATGTCAAGAAAGAGGTATGGTTAAGTGATACTCAATACTCCAGAGGTTTAAAATATGAAGGGGGAGAAAGGTCATTGGAATTAGCCAGAAGAAAGCCATTTGAGGGTTCTGAAGGATGTGTTTCAGAAGAATGATGTGCCCGGGGTTTAAAAGAGGCATGGATGGATAGGAGATAGAAGCAGTAAGTATAGGTTATCACACACACACACACACACACACACACACACACACACAAATGGCAGTGGAATGAAGGAGAGAAATCTCACGACATGAAATAGGTAGCAGGGTCAAAAAAGGTTTTCTTTTATTTTTTTGTAATATTGGAAAGCTTCTGAGTACTCAAAAATATAGAGAGAAGAAGAGCTTATAAAGAGAAGAGTTGAGATAGACAGGTGGGGACCCAAAGGGAATTAAAGCATCAGTCCAATCTAATAGTGGTCATGGCTGGAGAGAATCAAGTGTTTGAACAACAGACACTGCTGACGTTGCTACATTTAACAAAAGACTACTACATAAACTGCCTCCAAAGGGTGGGCTTAGAAAACTATCCATCACCACTTAAGACAAGGTGGCTAATACAAATGGGTCTTGACTCTAATCCTAAATTTCACTTCCTCTTAAAATTCTTTGGAAATTCCTCCGTGATTAACCATACTAACAACATGCCTGACTTTCTCCAGGGGTGGCAAACTTTTCTTTAGTACTCTAGCCCCTGAGTGGCCCATGATTCCTCTCATTGTCAAGGTTTTCAGTCTTTCATTCAAAAGAAATAAACTGGAAGCATTCCCCCAGGGTCCTTTCCCACACTACCCTGCCCAGCATAAAATGTAATTGCCAAAGTAAGAAATTCTAATCACCAGATAATAAACTGAGACATGAAAAGCGTGGTGCTCGTCCACCAACTACTGGGCTCATGTCCTTCAGATGCTTGCTCTGCCCCCGTCCCAGCCTCCCCTCACTGCTCTCCAGCGGGAGGGAACTGCTTGATCCCTCCTCCTGCATATCATACCTTAAAGTGTTGATTCTTCCATTATTTTTTCCTTCCCCTGTATTTGTGTACTCTTCAAAAACATTTAGAAATCACATACTTTTGGAAACTTTTTTGACTGTTCCAATCAGAGTTTGGTATGCTCTCTTCTGTACCACACCGGTACAATAAACATACTTCCATTATTGCACTTTTTGTCCATATTATAATAATCATAATGACTTTTTGACATATATTTATTTCCTCTGGAAACAAGGCGATGTATATTTAAGGACTGTCAGTTTTTACATCAGCATTGCATCTCCTGGCAGGTTATTTAAAAGAAGCACAAAATCATTACAAATAAATTTAAAAATAAGAGAGAAAAAATGAAAAAAAAAATGAAAATAATTTAATATTTATCTAAACTTGCCAGGGATGTAGATGCCATATTTTCTGCCATACCACAGACGTCTGCAGAGGAAACTTGATTGCTCCTTGGGAAAATTCAAAAGCCCATATTGTACCCTCTCTCATTGACCTATTAGCCTCCTATTAATTTTAAATTCCAATGGTGTAGAGTCCCTCTTTTTCTAAGATCACCAACAGATCATGAAAATGGACACCAGAAATAACTTAGATGTTCCTCAAGTCGCCCATGGAAAATTTATTTTACAGCCACTTCTGGGGAGAGGTGGATCACCTCTATAATGGTAAAGCCAGAAAGATGAGGAATCTAATGATATAATAACCATAATTTCCACTCACCTGTCAGTTACTGAAAATTTTCAACAACAGCAAAGTACATACCCGTTCACATGCAGCTGGCTTAAATATGACAGGAACATGCAGCCTGAAATCGGGCATGCTTGATTCTAAGAAAACGAGAAATATATACAAATGCAAGCTTTAAAAAGATTCATTACGGGGCACCTGGGTGGCTCAGTCGGTTGAGCGTCCGACTTCGGCTCAGGTCATTATCTCATAGTCTGTTAGTTCGAGCCCCGTGTCGGGCTCTGTGCTGACTGCTCAGAGCCTGGAGCCTGCTTTGGATTCTGTGTCTCCCTCTCTCTCTTCTCCTCCCCCGCTCATGCTCTGTCTCTATCTCTGTCAAAAATAAATAAACATTAAAAAAAAAAAAAAAGATTCACTGGGGCGCCTGGGGGGCTCAGTCAGTTGAGCATCCAACTTCGGCTCAGGTCATGATCTCGTGGTTTGTGAGTTCGAGCCCCGCTTCAGGCTCTGTGCTGACAGCTCAGAGCCTGGAGCCTGTTTCGGATTCTGTGTCTGCCTCTCTCTCTGACCCTTCCCCGTTCGTGCTCTGTCTCTCTGTCAAAAATAAATAAAATATTTAAAAAAAAAAGATTCACTATAAAGAATCACCTAGATCTATATCCAAATAATAATAATACAAGTACAAATAAGTTCTACATGTGTGTAGCATAATACAGTAGTATATTACATGATTAAAATCAGTCAGAGCAACTAGTATTTACCAAGTGCTTTATATGAGTCATTCTCTAAGGATTTTTCATATGTTGTATTTTTTTTATTTGAGAGACAGAGAAAGAGAGAGAGAGAGAGAGAGAGAGAGAGAGAGACTCTCAAGCAGACTCCACGCTCAGTGCAGAACCTGACTCAGGGCTCGATCCCACAACCCTGGGATCATGACCTGAGCCAAAATCAAGAGTCCAACGCTCAACTAACTGAGCCACCCAGATGACCCCATATATTGTATTTTTAATCATCGCAGCAATGTCACAATGTAGAACTTTTCATCTTTATTTCACACTTCAGGAAACTGAGCTTAAGGAGGTTAAGGATGCTGGTTTTCAAAAGCAAACAGATAAAGTTAGGATCAAATTCAAATCCATTTGAGTCAACACCCGGGGCCTCATGAATGTCGGCCAGTGCATGAGCTTCTCTTGGGACATCAAAAATGCGATTCGGTGTAAAAATACTGCAACCGTTCACTTATCAGAAATCTGATTCATGAAATGATTATTCCGCAGTTATGCTCTAAGGCTTGCTTTGAAAAGAGATTTCATTCTAGCACTATTGATACCTTAAGAAGCATGTGAGCATAACGAAAATTTCACCTTTTCTTCTGTACCATTTCATCCATGAGAAACACTACGTGAACACAGGATACCGCACCCAGCTAAAGAGAACACACAAACTGCACACCCCTCAAACATCTGAGTTATTTCAGCTCACCTGCGGGTGCTTTGAGGCACACGCATCCACAACTGACTTTCCACCTGATTTCAGACAACTTTCCTTTTGCCACTGCGCAGTAACTCATGGGCTGCAACTCTTTCCACATGCACTTCCGGAAGCAAGCTGCGGGTCTTTTTCAAAGTAAGGGGCCGCATTTATTATACCCACCACCTATTACACAACCACTTAGGATGTATCAGCTCATTTTTGTGTTATAGTTAGTGCATAAATGTGTTAGCTCATTTTTGTTAAGTTCCTGCTTTTTCTTTAATGTGTCGCTGATGACATATTTGATTGCCTTTGCCCCAGGGCCATTTTTCTCCGAAGCCTCATGGGTTTTATTCTGCGATTTTGCGCAGCATGGTGATATAAGAATATGCATGGGGCATCATAGCAGAACGGGCCATGTGTTACTTCTTGAATAAATGATATTCCATGGCCTCGAGACTTTTTTTTTCCAAAAGAGTTGACTATTGCTAAAAAAAAAAAAAAAATAACCAAGTAAATTGGAAGACCTGACTGGCTATATTAATGGATGCAAGACCCAGGCAGCACGCCATCTGGCAGTACAGAGAGGTGCTCCATGATGTTGCACAATAGACTTTTCTAGACAGTGGGGGGCAAGAAATGTATTAGTAAAAGAAAAGGATTGTTCCAAATGAGGCTGTTTTCTAGGGGGGAAAGCAAGGTGTCTTATTGTGTAAGTAACCTCATCTTTCTTTATGGGACGGAGAGAATCCAGGTGACATGCTCACTGGCTCTGAAATGACCTTTAAGACTATATATCTAGAAGAGGTTAAAACTGCCATTAACTTGGGTATTTAGCCCTGGTTTGGGAACTTGGTCTAAGTGACACCATATTGGGCCTGCAATTTTCTTTTTTTACCCCTCTCATTAGTCAACAGACCCCCTTCAGTGTGGGATTAAAGGATGAAGAGTGTCAGTAATCATAATACTTTCTGTTTTGTTGATAAACAGTAAGTAATCAGCACACAAAACCAATTGTTCCTGACATCTATGAAAATTAGAGGCTTACTGGAGTTGTTGAAAGATGCTGTTTCTAAAAATCCACAATATTTCCCTCCTGGTTTGTCAAACTTTTAATGTAATTGTTTTAAAATGGCAACACTGACGTTTTTATTGAAAATCTGTTTGTTTAAAAAATAACACAGCTGTTGGTCATATGGTAAATGTTTCGCAAGGCAAACTGATGAAAGTGTAGTATGATTAACTTCAATCTGATCAAGAGGACTACACCCCCAAGTTAGAGAAAACTTTTTTTTTTGGGGGGGGGGTGTCTGATATGATTTATCTATGTCTATTTTACAGAAGGTCAAATTCTGAGAATACTTAAAATTCATTTGCCTATCAAGAGATATGAATGAGGGGTGTCTGGGTGGCTCAGTCAGTTAAGCATTCGACTTTGGCTCAGGTCATGATCTTGCGGTAAGTGATTTTGAGCCCCGCATTGGGCTCTGTGCTGACAGCTGAGTCTGGAGCTTGCTTGGGATTCTGTGTCTCACTCTCTCTCTGCTCCTCCCATGCTCTGCTATGTCTCTCTCTCTCTCTCTCTAAGAAATAAATTAAAAAATTTTAAAAAATTAAAAAAGAGACGTGAGTGAGACTTTGTATTCAAAATAAGAAAAAAATGTACTCAGAACTAGAAAACCATTTGCCTAATTTCAGCCTCGTCTTTTATCTTAATACACCCATAATACGGGATGAAGGTAGGGGTGATGTTTGAAATATCTAACAGCTCGTATGGCAGAGGCACTGACCGGTCAGAATGGACATTAGACACATAAAACAATAACACCATCCTGGGGGTGTCTGGGTGGCTCTTAGTTTGTGAGTTCAAGCCCCATATTGGGATCTGTGATCCAGTGTAAAGCCTGGGATACTCTCTATCTCTGCCCCTCCCCCACTGGCACTCTCTGTCTCTCTCTCAAAATAATAAATAAATAAACTTAAAAAAAATCAATAGAACCATCCTGGTGAATACTGGCTGAATGCCATCCTCACTGGCAGAAATAGAAGGGAAACATATTGACCTATTAGGTGCCAGACTTCAAACAAATACATGAGAACAACCACAGTGTATTACAATGATTTATTTCTTTACTGCATTCTAAGTTGGAATTGTGTGTGTGTGTGTGTGTGTGTGTGTGTGTATGCATGTGTGTTTGGCTTTTTCAGGGATAATGTTGTATTCCTTAGTATATCCCATGTAATAATGTCCTGGCTCATGTAATAACGTTTAGAAATGGAAAAAATATACAAATCAGTAATTACCACTGGTTGGGTTCTCACTCTTCAACCAGGGATGGTTTAGAGGCTTCGTGTACATGACCTCGAAATCCTCCAAAATTCAGAAACTAATTGTGATTTTTCCCATTTCATAGATAATAGAACCCAGGCTCCAAAACGTCCATTGGCTTGAGTTGGACCACAGGGTCAGCCAGAGATTTAAACCACTGTAAGTCCGTCCCCAGTTCTTGCTATTTCATATGCCCAGTATAATGCAAAGGCATTTCATTTTGGTTGGATGGAATTAAATTTCTTCATCTCAAACGGACCTTCACAAAATCTACATTAGGCTTATTTCTTAGATCAAGGGAAATTATTCCAAGGTTGCCATTTCACACACATAGAGGATGGAAACATTAAGAGACAAAAATATCTTTGTTTCCA
This sequence comes from Lynx canadensis, assembly GCF_007474595.2. NCBI lineage: Eukaryota > Metazoa > Chordata > Mammalia > Carnivora > Felidae > Lynx > Lynx canadensis. Next base: position 127,821,116 of record NC_044308.2, read on the forward strand.
AATTGATTTACATATCAAAGCTTTTTGGAAGAGGCTGGCATAAACAATTCAGTTTCTGGAAACTTATTTAAATCAACTTTCACATTCCTTGGAGAAGTTAACCACAACATTTTAAGGGGAATGTATAAGCATGTCAAGTTGGCACGAGATCCATTCACTTTACTGTGGCTAAACATGGCACCCATTTTTTCCTCATGACCTCACCAGAATCACGGTGGCTCACACTTCTTGCACAACTTCCTCATTTTAAGTCTGTCACTCATCCTCGCATTTTTTTTTCTTGCCTGGAGACTTTAAATGTTTAAACCTATTGAATTTATTCTGTGGACAATGTGCCAGATACAGATGTTTCGCATATGATCCTTTTGAAGTCACATTTCTTAAAATAAGCCATTAACCTTGAATAACATATAAAAGGGGAAAAATGAAGAAGCAGTTTTCAAAATAAAGTCTACAAGGAGGTAGCATTGTGTGATAGTGTAAAAAGCAGACTTTTAACCCAGAATTCTAGAGAGTGGCGCCATGGTGATTGCTTCTTCGATTGGCAAAATCCCAATTCTGAATGAATTTTTTATCTACATTTTCCACACCAGAATCGGAACCACCATATTTGGCATGACATAAATAATCACACAACCACTCAGACTTTTTAAACATAATTTCTTGGACTTAAACCTCAAATTTGTGCTAGGTAATGCCCAGGGGCCCCGCTGTATCTCTCTAGTGGGCTCATTATGTCCTGCCTTAAAGTAACAAATTTGTATCTGCTCAAGCCCTCAAGACCTGGGCAGATAATCTTGCTATATATTTGTAAATCATATTCTTCTGGTAGGAACTCCTCTCTCTTCTCGCTAGTTACATTTGAGTCCAATTTCTCTTTTTCTTCGCTGTTATAATGCATTGTGTCCCTCCTATTATAAGATCCATGTGTCTGCCTGTGCTAGAGATCCTATGCCTTCCAGTTTCCAAGAAACTCTCTTGCTTTGGTTTTCCCCTGACTTTCCTACATCACTAATCCCATCCTTTCTACTGGTTGTTCCCATTGCTTTGAAAGAGCTTTTCTAGAAAGTCTCATGTCTACATATCCTACATTGATCCCCCAATCTTTCCCTGGGTATTTTATCTTTTGACAGAACTACTTTGTAGTCAGACTTGCAGGGAGAGCTGTTCAATTCAATGACTAATTCTCACCATTTAATCTCTTGTTGGTGCAATTCAGTGAGGTTCCCGCCTTTCAGGATTCAATAAAAACTTCCATTGGGGCGCCTGGGTGGCGCAGTCGGTTAAGCGTCCGACTTCAGCCAGGTCACGATCTCGCGGTCCGTGAGTTCGAGCCCCGCGTCGGGCTCTGGGCTGATGGCTCAGAGCCTGGAGCCTGTTTCCCATGCTGTGTCTCCCTCTCTCTCTGCCCCTCCCCCGTTCATGCTCTGTCTCTCTCTGTCCCAAAAATAAATAAACGTTGAAAAAAAAAATTTAAAAAAAAAAAAAAAAAAAAAAAAAAAAAAAACTTCCATTACTTCTTTCTTAAAAAGACTTATTATGTTTGATTTATATTTATTAAGTCATGTACGGCTATGTCTATTTCATTAAATTTGGTCTATATAAGTTCCATTAGGATGTGTAGCCTAAATATTCCCTGATAACTGTAGTATATCCCAGCACCAAGGGCTGTACTTGTACATAAATGTTTGTTAAATAAATAAATAAATAAATAAAGTAATTACACTGGAGAATGTTATTCAAGTAGTCAATTTTAATGTATGATGATGCTTAGGATGCACTTATCTCACAGAGGAAAAAATATAGACCATTGTTTCTCAAAATCTATTTTCACTATCATGAATATGCCACCCAAATGTTACTTTGTGGAGTTTGGGGAGATTTTAATCTATTTCATTTTTTAATTTAATTATGAATCTAAGATCAATACAATGAAATTCTATTCCACCTAAAATGTGTTATCAATGCTTGTGATGTCAAGAAATTATTCCAAGTCTGTATAGGCTCTCTAAGAAAAAGTACAAAGACTAGTAATTGACTGTGCCTTGTTTTAAAAACACCCTCAGGCTCCATGCTGTCGTTTTCTGGACTTAAAGCCTGAATTTTATATTTATTTCAACATGATTTAATTTGTAAATATATAGCAACTTTATCCAGAACAAATATAATGCAAACCACATAGGTAATTTTAAATTCTCTAATAGCCATGTGAAAAAGGTTGCAAAAAAAGAGAAATTATTTTAATGACACATTTTATGTAACCCAGTATGTCCAAAATATTATTTCAGATTGCAAAAATATAAAATTATTAATGAGATATTTTACATCCTATTTTTCATACCAAGTCTTAAGAACCGAGTGAATATTCTATATTCACAGCACTTCTCAATTTGGATGCTAAATTTTCATCTGAAATATCCATTTGGATTTAGATTCCATAAAATTTACAGTTGAGAAAGTAGATGCATATCCAAGTCATTTCAAACATGATTAAAATTTTCCATTAGCTGAAATAAATATTGTTTTAAAATTTAAATTAATCATATTAAATTAGAAATTCAGATCTTCAGTCACACTAAACGGATTTCTAATGGACAACAATCACATGTGACTAGTGACTGCCACTTTAGATAGCACAGATAGCGAGAAATAATGGAGCATAATTAAATTTCCTCTCCCTATGGAAGCTTATATCCCAATGAATTATTTTAGATTTTAAAATATGCATTAAGTATTTTAATTGTACATGTGTGTGCATAAACAAATACACACAAAAATACTATAAATATCTGACATATAGCAACACTCAAGTAGTAGCTTTTCTTTCTCTACTTTAAATAATTTTTATTAAGCCTGACAGTGACCCTTATTTAGTAGTAATAGCAAGTCCTAACCCAGTTTCATAAAGTAATTACCCAAAATCCAGAGAATAAAGTTACCTCAAAATGTCCACCCCCATTTCTTTGGAAAGGTATTCGATTGGGTAAGAAGGGAAACTGGAACTCGACTCTGTATATTCTCCATTGAGCCACCCAGGCGCCCCTATCTCACTCATTCTTCTATCTGAAGATGCCTAATTCCACATCCACATGCATTCATCAAGGGTTTGCTTTGTTCCACTCTGTTCTTATTGCAGTAGTGGACATTAAAGAAAAACATTTAAAAATTTTATTGAGGAAACTTACATATATGACTTGGACCATTTCAAAAAGTACTTTTTTATTAATTTCATTTTTCCCTTGATTTATTAGGGGAAAAATCATTGGAAAAGTTAGGCTTAAAAATACTCTGTCGTTAATGAAAGACATTTTAAAACAACTTCTTGTGAGGAAAAATCCGGTCTAGGGAAAGAATACTTTTTTATATACCTGAATTGGCAAAAATTATTTAATAGTCTTTACAATTTCAGGAATTTATTGGCTTATAGGACCAAGGGTATAAAATGGCATAAAATTGTGTATTATTATTTTTTTGGAATAGGAAATAGGAGTGTGGTAACTACCATGGAAAATTAATACACAGAAAGACTCAGGATGGGGCTGTTTTCAGAAACATGTAGGAAATATACAGATGGCAAATGCTTTCAATCCAGTTTTATTAAATATTTTGACTACCAAATATTTTGACTTTTCCCAAACATCTGATTATAAATTTCAGCTTTTTACAAAAAGTATAAACATACCAGTAAGAAATAACTGTATGTGAAAGCACTAGCCGACTTAGTAATAGAAATGTATTTTAAGCTGTTAGAGGATTCTTACTTCTCCATTGCTATGTATGTGAAGAAAGAGAAGGTGCTCAAATCGTGCTGTCTCTGGTAAGAAAATGTGGCATAACTCCTGAAGATTGGAGTAGAGTGGAATTTGTTGGGCATGGATGGCAGGAGGGGTGATTGGCCATTGAGATACTCATAACAAGCAGATGAAAGAGAGTTAAAAGAAAGAAATTTTATTTATTTATTTAAAAATTTTTTAATGTTTATTTATTTTTGAGAGAAAAAGAGACAGAGTACGAGTAGGGGAGGGGCAGAAACAGAGGGAGACACAGAATCCAAAGCAGGCTCCAGGCTCTGAGCTGTCAACATAGAGCCAGACACAGGGCTCGAACCCACAAACCACAAGATCATGACCTGAGCCAAAGTTGGCTACTCAACTGACTGAGCCAGCCAGGTACTCCTAAAAGAAAGAAATTTTCAATGTCGCTGCGGTAGGTTTGATTTACATCTCTTTTAAAGTTTTTTGAGAGTTAGGGGTGCCTGGGTGGCTCAGTCGGTTAAGCGTCCAACTTCAGCTCAGGTCATGATCTCATGGCTTGTGAGTTTGAGTCTCACATCAGGCTCTGTGCTGACAGCTCAGAGCCTGGAGACTGCTTCGGATTCTGTATCTCCCTCTCTCTCTACCCCTCCTCTGCTCATGCTCTTTCTCTCTCTTTCTCAAAAATAAATAAGCATTAAAAAAATTAAAGTTCTTTGAGAGTTATAATTGAATACAGGAATTATTTTTAAAGTGCTTTTGGGTTGTACTCCTTTGACTGTTTCAGGCTGAATCAAAGCTATGTGGGGGCCATAATTTATATTTGCTTAGTTTACATTTTTGAGGCTATGATTTCACGGTCTTAAACCTAAGGCGTCCAAATGCAACTTGAAATCTTCACTGTAAACCTAAGGCAAAGTAGGTATTCACCACAACTGCAGGACTGTTGAACTACTCAGGTAATGGAGCAGGAATCAGTCAGACAGGAGCCCCTACAGTTCTTAGAAAGAGACGTCAAGGTCACATTGACGACGTGCAGATGACAATAAAATAGAGGGATTTTTGTACAGAAGAAAGGAGGCTTATCTGGTATTATGTGGCTTTACTTCATTGATGAAATCTTAAAACCTCTTACAAAACTGTATATTGTAAATGAGGCAATCTCCAGGACACTTGCTTTCTTGAAGGTTTACAGGCTTCTTGGATGGAAAGAAATGGTCAACGGCTGACTTGTTGGGAGTGGTTAAATCTTCTTCCAGACATCACCAGCAAAGAGCAGACATTCCTCACTACTGCTTCTTGGGGAACTTGTGATTCATTAAGGTTTGTGCGAGCCGTGATAGGGTGTAATCCCTAATAGAAACTAAAGAAATCCAGTGGATCATGTCTCAAGTTAAAACCGTGACCTATAGGGTTAAGGAGGTTGAGAATAGCAGAAAGTTTAAAGCTCGTTTTTCAGAGACCAACTTCTTCTTCATCAGCTATTGTGTCTTTTCAGACCTACTAACAAATCCACTAGGTATTTCTGCAGAACCTGGACTCAAGGTCAACTGATAGGGTTCCAGCCTATGAATAAGCAAGGCCCTTGCGCTCCTTACCAGAGGTAAGGAGTCCAAGACCCCGTCTAATTTACACTGGCTCTTGGAACAAGCCCATTGCCCTTCTCCTCATTCGAAGATAACCTCCCAACATCAGGGGCTGACTTTTGCTTTATTCCAATGCTAAGTATCCTTCTAAAGTGAACTTGAGATGTGTGTTACATACGTTTGCTCAGTGCTCATGTTTCATCTTTTCTCACAAATAGCCACAGATTTCCCCTCCATTTTAATCAATATGTATGTAATCGCAGCCTTTATGATTATCAAAAATGTGTTTTCTCCCCCTTCGGAGAGGCAGATTCGAGGCTTGCCCTCTGGTCCTCTCATTTGTCTGCCTCCTGAATAAACTCCTTCCTTGTTGCAAACCTGATGTCTCAGTGATTGGCTTAAGTGCATCAGGCAGATGGACTTGGGTTTGGTTACAATGGGATCTCCTAACAAGGAGTCAGCAAGTGAGTGCTAATTATTAGTATTTAGTATCAGCACTCCTGAAGTGGGCATTTTCAATGTTTACCTAAGATGGTTTGGGGAGAAAACCCTACAGAAGGGAACATACAATTGTTAGCCTCTGCACCAGCTGCCTTCAAGTTGCACCAAGCTCGTGATTTTAAAATTTGTTTAGCTTCACGATTTTTAAATAAAGTTGTATGATAAATCTAATGTATAAAATAGATCAAAGTAGACCTGCTCCCTTATTTAGTGGGAGTGGGAAACTTTGCCCTCACAACCCCTACTACGCCTCTTTCTGTTTTGCAGCATGAGCCCTGAGGCACCTCCAAAAACTTCTTTAGGACCCAGCTAAGTGCTTTTGGAAAAAAAAAATCAGCTCTAAACCATTCCCTTTTAATTTCCTGGATCCCAGCCAGTTGGTGCCAAATTATTAGGCACAGCCTTAACTTCTCATTTAAAAGGTGCACCTTCTGGGAAAGAACATGTTTTTTCATTGGATTATTTTGTTACTTTTAATAATTAAACGACTTCAACAATCATAAGAGGACACAATTACTGAGTGCACACTTAGGCTCCTTCCAATCTTCCAAACTCTGATGACAATACCTCCTTTAATTTTCACAACAACCCTAGATAGCAGCCCCTATTATTATTAGTTGTCCAGTTTTCCTAAGGAAACTGAGGATGGGTGAGATTAAGGAATTTATGCAAATATATACAACTAGTGACGTCATTGCTCAGTATTTTGAATCAAGGTCTTTGGAACTCCAGCATTCTCTTGTACAATCATTATCTGCCGCCTCCTCCTTTGTCATAGCTTGATACTTGGCGTAGTCATTTCTAACTTCAAAATTAGGATTATTGTTCATTCCCCCTGTGCCGCTGTTTCTCCACCACTGGTTTTATCTGAATACATTACTGTTTACTCTCTAAAACTCAAACATATTAATAACATACACTAGATATGTCACTGGAATATGTTAAAGACCACTCGTGTCTGAATGCTACCATGGTGTGTCGATGGTTGCCGATTTATGTGACTGCCTGCCACTTATTATCCCCATGCAGCATCCATGATCTTTACCAGCTTCCATGGAGAAAATTCTATCTCTTTTCTATGTAGAAAAGATATCAATCTATCTTTTCAGGCCCAGCAAAGCTGCTAATCAGGTGCAGGCTGGGCTCCCTTTCTGCCAAAATGGAAGCAGGGTTTGTGAGTTCTCTGCATTCCTCAGACTCACTGGAGGGTGCACCTGGTCTTAGTTAATTGGGTGAAGGAGTTGTGCCTGTAAGGTGAAAGGAATTAGTGACAGGTTTCCTATTCACTCGACCCCCTGAGGTGGGATAAAAAGCTTGACTGGCTCCCCCGTTTTACAAGACCAATTGGGGAAAGACATAATTAAGGGAAATTCAGTGGGGCATGAAGCTTTTCCTTTGTTTGGGGATGATAAAGGTCAAGATACACAATGTAAGATAAACGTTGGGTTAGCTGGCTTTATTTTAAATATTTAGTTAGCAAGCAGTAGAGACAACCGACCAGATCATTTAACCATTGGGTTATAAATTTGCCATTATGTGATTTAGCTGAGTGATGGCGGATAGGTCTTATAAAGTTTATTGGAGCTCAAGAAAGGAAACCATCACACCTGGCTAGCTCTGACATAAGGGAAAGTGCCTTGTGGGAGTTGGTTAGACCTTCTAATATGATCAATGGCCTGATGTTACCTAGCAAAAAGAAATAAAAGACTTGACTTGGAAAGTGTGTTAATTCTTTCAGGCTATTTAGTATAATTTAATGCACCATAGAGTGCCCCAGGGTATTGAAAGAGTTAAACTCCCCAGACAAAATGAAGAATTACTCCCTTTTTCCTGGAAATATCAGGCCCATATGTATAGAGAGAACTTTATTAGCAAGGGTATTAAAATTGGTTTCACTGTAAGCGATTTTCCTAGGTTCCATTTCTGTGCCATCTGTCCTTTCTTTCCTTACCAGTAAAAGCAATAAAATGTACATGTTCACTAAAAAGAAAGGAATCGAGTTTTATGGCATTCAAGGGACATTAAAATTCCTTTCTCTGTAGAATATATCTTGATCTTTCAGAATACTGTTTTAACAACTGATCTCTAATATATCTATAGCAAAACATTCATATTTTATGTTAATGGTCACATAGACAAACTGGGTAAAAACCATGAACAAAACAAACCCCAAGTAATGTAAGCAATAATTGCCACTGAGAATGCAAATAGTGGCTGTAGTTTTGATATAGACGTGAGAATCACAACAAGTGAGACATGAAATAAGGCTATCCTTGTTTTCATGTTCGCCTTACATTTTTTTTTAAATAAAGAAAGGTATTTAAATTAATGGGAATTGGTTCTTTCAGAGAAATGCTCCTCATTTCCTGGCCTTGGGATCTGATCATAATAGGCTATCGTTGGTTAGAAAGAATAGAAAGATTCAATCAGCCATGACCACTGACATTGATTTTTGTTAATAAAATGGCCCCTTGATGCAGGCCAGCTGGGGTTCCTACCTCTTCCTCTTATCTGTGCTTTTGACAGCACTTAAGTTTCTTTTATGGAGTGTTTTCCTATACTTGTTTAACCTTCAAACTAGTAGCACTTAACTGGTTTAAACCAAATAGGAGTTTTCAGTTATACTTTTAACACCCAAGCCAATATCCTCTGGATTTCTAATAAAATCATATTAAATACTGCCATGAAGGAATTCTGTCCAAATGAAGAAAGAGAACCACATGCCTGTGTAGTGCCAGAATTTGGACTTTGATAAATTTAGCTATGTCATTTCCTAAAATCTTTTAGGCTGGAATATGTCTTTCTGTGATAGTAATAATACTCTGAACTGACCATCCTTAATGCATTGATCCCTAATCATTTTGCAAAGAAATAGAGCATTATATGTGTTATGCAGCAGGAGAGAATCAAGTACAGGAAGCTTAGCTTTCCTTCCTGAATTTGTTCTTTGAGTAAGAAACAAGTCAAGGATAGAGCTTAAAATAACATACTATTGATTTTTCTGGGCCATTAGATCACAAGTGTTTCATTCCACTGCAGGTTTCACACTTTACCAGAATGTACTAGCACCTTATCTCTCCAGGCCTTTATGGTTTTTAAAGCCCTTTCTTGTCCATTATCTAATTTGATCTTCAGAACATCCCTGTGTGCTAGTCAGGTTCTCTGAACTTCGGTTTTCTCCATCCTAAAATGAGGATGTGTGGTTTACCCAGACTTGAAACTGGTCAACCACTGAGCAAGTTCACGGGTCCAGAAATGGTCTTTCCTCTATGTTGTGCCCTTTGTTAGAACATTGAAACTGAAAATGTCTCTTGATTTGTTAAAACAACACTTAGAAAGAGCATATTTAGATTTGTTTTTCTTCACAGAGTAATGCATGACTTTTGCCAAATATATGCGGAATACAGAAAATTAAAGAAATAATCATCCACATATGCTTCCATCAAGGCCAAAAACGCGGTTAACATTTTCTTTCCAATCCTTCACGTGTGCATATGTGGAGTAGCTGACACAATGCTGTGTTTTTATTTTGTGTTCTGATTCCCTCCACCAGCATGGTAATGTAAATGTAATACGATAATAAAAACTCTTCATTTCATTTTCATGGTGACTTAGAAAAACAACCACACCCGTCAACACCTTGTCACTTTTCTATATATTTTTTTTAGTTTTTTTAAGTTTATTTACTTTTTATTTAAAGTAAACTTCACACCCAATATGAGTCTCGAACTCATGACCCTGAGGTGGCGTCGTGTGCTCTTCCAGCTGAGTCAGCCAAGTGCCCCACTTTTCTATATTTTCTATATATTTCTATATAGAAAACTTTTGAGTTGAGTAGAATAAATGAACGCCTTTGTTCATATAGTATTCATTTAAAGTATTCATTTATTCAGAATTTTCTAGAGATAGTTTGCCTATTAAAAAATTAACATTTTAAAAGATGTGGCTTGGCAAAGTCCTCTCTAGCAGTGGAGTCCTTGCTCTCTGAATGCCTGCATTCAAATCCTACTTTAGCTCTTATTCTTGTTAAAGTGAAGAGTCTTGACCAAATTACTTAACTACTTTGATCTTCAGTTTCTTCATGTTTAAAGTGATACTAATAATATGCATCATAGAAGCCATTGCTTTGAGGTTTAAAAGTTAAAAAAGGACACAGGAATTACAATAATGTTAATATGTATCAAGCGTTTAATAAATATTACATATTATATACAGACATATCATGTACAGACACATATTATACATCTCTTTTGACATAGTGTTTGTTATTGAAGTAGGAGGTCAAAAAAGATGTTTCTTCTGAGTCCTAGATGATAAAATAAAGTGCCAAGGAAATGCTCAAAGATGAGTAAACTCTTATAATTATCTCATCTATGTGGAGGAGATAAAACAATTGATAATCACTATCTAATTTCTCTCATGCCAAATTTCCACATTTTTTTGGTTCAGTTCATGGATCTCTATGTTGTTCCATGAGTCAATATTTTTTTCCCCTCTGTTCCATTACCATAGTCTTAATTTTAATGAATTTATTGTAGCTTAAAAATAAGTGTAACATTTAATCCACCTTGTCCCACTTCAGAAGTTTCCTGGCTGTTCTTGGGTTGGTTCATTTCCTTGTTAAATTTAGAATTAGCATGTTAAATTTCATTAAAAATAAATGAACATATTGACATTTTGATTGGAACTGTATTTGTCAATTGATCTATTTGGAGATATTTGAAATATTTGTGATAGTAAGCTTCAACAGATGAACAACTTACTTAGATCTTCTGTAATGTCTTTTAATAAAATATTATAATATCACCACAAAAGTTTTGTACAACTTCTGTTTAGTTTACTCCTAACAACGCTTTGTATTTTCATACTATTTTAGTGACACTGGTCTCTTTTTCTAATTTATGAAGTGAAATTTATTTCTATACTCTTTTATTTGAGAGAATAGTGATTCTAAAGCATATTTTTCTCTTACTTTCAATGTTAAAGAGGCTGCCAAAGATTGATCATTACCATACCCATAACCACTAGGCTGCAGAATCTTTTCTTGGATTAAGAAGATTCCCTTATATTTATACATTTCTGGGATATTTTAACATGAAGGAAACTTATATTTTACCAGATTTTGCTAGTCATTTAGAGGATCATATATGCTTTTCTTTAATCATTTTTAGTAAATCAGATTAATACATTGCCCTCTGTTAAATTTATCCTTCATTCCTTGAATAATCTCAACTTGCTTATGGTTAAGTTACAATTTTTAAGTATTTCCATTATTAAGATCACTGCTGTTCTATTATTTTTCAGAATTGCTTTATCAATGGCTTGAGAGCTTGGCTTTTAATTTTTCTTTCATATTTAAATAACTATGTTTTCCTAACTTTGGTGAAATAAGTTAAGGCAAAATGTGTAGTATCAAGATGTCTGGTGGCTCAGTTGGTGGAGCAAGTGACTCTTGATAATTGGGTCATGAATTTGAAATCAGCGTTGGGTGTAGAGATTACTTAAAAATAAAATCTTTAAAAAAACAGCAACAAACAAAATCCCCCCCCCCCAAAAAAAAGGAAAAAGAAAAAACGCATAGTAGTATTATTTTTCTTTATTGTGGAATAGTTTTTGTACGGGTAAAAGTACCTCTTTTATAAATGTTTGATAAACATCGTCAATTTAGGGGTAGATACTCTCAAAAATGGATAGATCCATTTTTCCTTTGTTGTGTTGTTGTTGTTGTTGTTGTTGTTGTTGTTATTATGTTGGTGGGGTAATATTTATCTACTTTTTAAATGACTATAGGATTTCTAAAATTACTGATTTTTTTTACTTAGATTTTGGTAACTTAGATTTGGCAACTTCAATAAGATTGTTCATCTTAATTTGACTTTTAAAATTTCAAACAAAAAGATGTTCTGAATATCCTATTATTATCTTTTTAATGGTTGCATCACCTACAGTTATACCTTCTCCCTCATTCAAATGATTCTTATGTGTTCTTTCCCTTTTTTTCTTGATAATTATCAGCATAAGTATGTCAACATTAGTCTTTTCAAAGAACCAGTTTTTATATTTGCTTCATTTCATTAGTTTCTCCTTTTTGTCCCCTAGCTATCATTTTGTTACAAAATTTTACCTAATTTCCATTTTCATCAGAAGTTTAATCAATGTTATAGAGATATGAGTCTAGAGAGAGTATTAAGAACAATTTATTCCTTTGCTGCCTTTGGAAGCAGGATAAGGTTAAGAACACTGCCTTGGGGGAGGCAGGCAAGATGGCAGAGCAGCATGGAAGTTCTGGGCTTCTCTCTACTTGAAATGCAGCTAGATCAGCACCAAACCATTATGCACACCTAGAAAATTGCCTTGAGGATTAACACAACAATCTGCATAACTTAAGCCACAGACCTTGTGGTATGTGGGAGGTATGTGGTATGTGTTATGTGGAGGTATGTGGTACAGAGAGGTGAACTGGGTGACAGAGAAGCCACAGGGGGTAGGGAACTGTTTTTACAGAGAGAAGAAAGAGAAAGGCATGCAGGAGAGTGCAGAAAAAGCACCCTCCTCCTGAAAGTAGCTGGAGAGAAAGAGAAAGAGTGGAGACACAAAGGACTGAACAATAAAGCTGTTCCCTAAGAAATCTGAAAGGGAGAAAAGAGAAGGTTTTGATATCATTAGGACTCTATAAACAGGAGAGCACAGTGTCAGAAATTCCAGAACTCAATACCTAGTGGTGCTCTTGTGGGGAGGAAGGGTGAATCCTGAGGAGCAGGCATCGAGGTATGAGGGGTCCATGGGCCACATGGGAAGAAGTGGTTCTCCTGATTGGAGGGCATTTGGTAGAGGCCATATGACCTCCCCACAGGAAAAAGTCCAAGCAGACCTTGGAGAACAGTCACGTTTGCTGGTATTGGAACAGAGACACAAGGGTGCAGTGAAACCTGGCAGGGGTTTCTTGTTGCCATAATCTCTGAACTACTGCCGCTGCATGATAGCACAAACTTTTTCTGGGGCAAGCCAGCACCTGGCCACAATCTCTGAACCTCTACCCCAGTGCAATCACATGAACATTCCCAGGGGCAAACCTACACCCTCCCCCAGAGAGGCAGAATTGGTCCAAGCTGCAGGTATCTCAGAAGTGATGGGTTTGGAAACACAACCCCATCTTAGATAAAATTTGGGAAGGAGGTGCTGTCTGGCAGACCGACACCTTGGACACAGATGGTATAGAAGCAGGGAGTGAACAGAAGCCAGACACAAAGGAGGGGTGCTTGATGACAGGTTGTTGAGAACACAGAGTTCTGGTGGCAGAGACTAGGAAGTTGGGTGACACCATTCTCACCTCTCCCACTCATGTGTATACACGTGCATGCACACATGTGCGCAGGCTATACAATCCACCCCAGTAAACTAAGCAGTTCCACATAGTGGAGAAAGGAACCATTATACCAAGTTCATGCCCTAGAGGACCACCACAAGTCCCTCTGCCTGCTTAGTGTACAGACTGTAAAGGGCTTCATAGTTTGACTTCCAGGGGAAACTGGATGTAATTTCATTCAGGTTTCATTATGTTTGCTGGTCCATGTATTCGTTTTGTTTGTTTTGTTTTTTCTCCTTTTTTGCTTTTAATTTTTTGCCTTTCTTTTCTTTTTCATGGATACAAAGAGAGATAAAATTATTTTTATTTTTTTAATAAAAAATATTTTTTAATATATTTTTAAATTTTTTTAATGTTTATTTGTTCTTGAGAGACGGAGAGACAGAGCACGAGTGGGGCAGAGCCCCTCCGGCAGAGAGAGAAAGAGGGAGACACAGAATCTGAAGCAGGCTCCAGGCTCTGAGCGGTCAGCACAGAGCCCAACGTGGGGCTCGAACTCACAAACTGCAAGATCATGACCTGAGCTGAAGTCGGATGCTCAACCGACTGAGCCACCCAGGCGCCCCAATAAAAAAATTTAAAAAATCTTTCTACTATATTTCTTGTTTTTTGTAAATTTTTAAATTCTTTTTGACTTTCTTCATTTTATTCTATTTTATGGTATACCTTTTTAATTTTTAAATATGTCCTTACTTGTTTTCTTTTTTTTCTTACCCTTTTTTCTATTCTATCAAGCTTCTTGCAACAACCAGACCAGAACACACCTATGATCTAGCTTTCATTATTTGAATTTTTGTGTTGTTTTTAATTTTTTAATTTTTATTTTTTAATTCATTTTTTTTCTTCCTCCAAAATGGCACAATGAAGGAATTCACTCCAAAAGAAAGTACTGGAAGACATGACAGCCAGGGACTTAATCAACACATATATAAGCAACATGTCTGAACTACAATTTAGAATCACAATAATCAGAATACCAGATGGCTATGAAAAAACAACAACATAGATTCCCTTTCTGTAGAGATAAAAGAAATAAAATCTAGTCAGGATGAAATTAAAAATGCTATAAATGAGATACAATCCCAAGGATGCCACAGTGGTAAGGATGGATGAAGCAGAGCAGCGAATCAGTGATACAGAAGGCAAAACTATGGAGAATAGTGAAACAGAAAAAAAGAGGGAAACTAAGGCAAAATAGCATGATACAAGAATTGGAGAACTCAATGACTTATTAAAAAGGAATAACATCTGAATCATAGGATTCCCAGAAGATCAAGAGAAAAAACAGGGGTAGAAGGTTTATGTAAGCAAATTATAGCAGAAAACTTTCTTAACCTGGGGAAAGACACAGACATCAAAATCCAGGAAGCACAGAGGACTCCCATCAGGTTCAACAGAATCCGACCATCAATAAGGCATATCATAGTCAAGTTCACAAACTACACAGACAAGGAAAGAATTACGAAAGCAACAAGGGGGAAAAAAGTCCTTAACCTATAAGGGAAGACAGATCAGGTTCACAGCAGACCTATCCACATAAATTTGGCACACCAGAAAGGAGTGACAGGATATAGGTAACGTGCTGAATTGGAAAAAGATGCAGCCAAGAATTCTTTATCCAGCAAACTGTCATTCAAAATAGAAGGAGAGAAAAGAGTTTTCTAGACAAACAAAAACTAAAAGAGGTCATGGCCACTAAACCAGCTCTGCAAGAAATTGTAAAGGGGACTCTCTGAAGGGTTTTTTGAAAAGACAAAACAAAAGAAAAAAATACTGAAAGCAACAAAGAGTAGAAAGGACCAGAGAACATCACCAGAAGCTCCAACTCTACAGGCAACATGATGGCATTAAATTCATATCTTTCAGTACTCACTCTAAATATCAATGGACTAAATGCTCCAATTAAAAGATATAGAGTATCAGGAGGGATAAGAAAACAAGATCCATCTATATGCTGTTTACAAGAGACCCATTTCAGATCTAAAGACACTTTCAGATTAAAAGTAAGGGGGTGGAGAATCATCTATAATTCTAATGATCACCAAAAGAAAGCTGGAGTAGCCATACTTACACCAGACAAACTAGTTTAATTTTTTAAATTTTTTAACGTTTATTTATTTGTTGAGAGAAAAAGAGAAAAAGAGCATGATCAGGAGAGGGACAGAGAGGGGGAGACGCAGTATCCAAAGCAGGCCCCAAGCTCTGAGCTGTCAGCACAGAGCCTGATGTGTGACTCTAACTCACAAGCTGTGAGATCATGACCTGAGCCAAAGTTGGATACTTAACTGAATGAGCAACCCAAATGCCCAGCCCCCCATCTTTTATTTTTTTTCAGACTAACTAGATTTTAAAATAAAGACTGTAACAAGAGATGAATAAGGGCATTATATCATAATTAAGGGGTCTATCCACCAGAAGATCTAACAGTTATAAACATTTATGCCCCCCATGTGATACAACCCAAATATATAAATCAATTAATCACAAACATAAAGGAACTCATTGATAATAATACCATAATAGTAGGGGACTTCAATATTCCACTTAGAGCAATGGCCAGATCAATTAAGCATGAAGTCAACAAGGAAACAATGGCTTTTAATGACACACTGTACCAGATATACTTAACAGCTATATTCAGAACATTTCTGAAGAAGCAGAATACACATTCTTCTCAAGTGCACATGGAACGTTCTCCAGAATAGATCACATACTGGGACACAAGTCAGCCCTCAACAAGTACAAAAAGATCAAGATCATACCTTGCATAATTTCAAACCACAACACTGTGAAATTCTCAATGAACCACAAGAAAAAAAGTGTAAAGACAACAAATACTTGGATTTTAAAGAACATCCTACTAAAGAATGAATGGGTTAACCAAGAAATTCAAGATGAAATTAAAAATCACATGGAAGCCAATGAAAATAATGACATGACAGCCCAAACTTCTGGGACACAGCAAAGGTCATCATAAGAGAGAAGTATATAGCAATCTAAGCCTTCCTAAAGAAGGAAGAAATGTCTCAAATACACAACCCAGACTTACACCTTAAAGAGCTGGAAATAGAGTAGCAAATATAGCCCAAAACCAGCAGAAGGAGAGAAATAATAAAGATTACAACAGAAATCAATGGTATTAAAAAAAAGAAACTAGAACAGATCAAGAAACTAGGAACTTGTTCTTTGAAAGAATTCACAAATTTTATAAACCCCTAGCCAGAAGGAGCAAAAAGAAAAAAGAAAGGACCCAAATAAATAAAATCAAAATAGAAGAAATCACAACCAACACTGCAGAAATACAAATAATAATTTGAGAATATTATGAGCAATTATATACCAATAAATTGGCCAATCTGGAAGAAATGGACAAATTCCTAGAAACATATAAACTACCAAAACTGAAACAAGAAGAAATATAAAACTTGAACAGACCCATAACCAGTAAAGAAATTGAATTAACAATCAAAAATATCCCAAAAAACAAGAGTCCAGGGCCGGATGGCTTTCTAGGGGAATTCTACCAATCATTTAAAGAAGAGTAAACACCTATTTTTTTAAACCTGTTCCAGAAAAATAGAAATTGAAGAAAAACTTACAAACACATTCTATGAGTCCAGTATTACTTTGCTTCCAAAACCAGACAAAGACCCCACTAAAGACCAATTTTCCTGATGAACATGGATGCAAAAAATTATCAACAAGATACTAGCCCACCGGATCCAACAATACATTAAAAGAAGTATTCACCACGATCAACTGGGATTTATTCCTGGGATGCAGGACTGGTTCAATATCCACAAATCAATCACTATGATACATCACATTAATAAAAAAAAAAGGGTAAGAGCCACATGATCCTCTCAGTAGATACAGAGAAAGTAATCGACAAAATACAGCATCCTTTCTTTATAAAAACCCTCAAGAAAGTACGGATAAAAGGATCATAACTCAAGATCATAAAAGCCATATACGAAAGACCCACCAATAGTATCAAAACCTGAGAGCTTTCCCACTAAGGTCAGGAACATGACAGGGATGTCCACTCTCACCACTGTTAATCAACATAGTATTGGAAGTCCTAGCCTCAGTGATCAGACAACACAAAGAAATAAAATGCATCCAAATCAGTAAGGAAGAAGTCAAATTTTCACTCTTCTCAAATGACATGATATTCTATGTGGAAAACCTGAAAGATTCCACCTGCTAGATCTGATCCATAAATTCAACAAAGTCAAAATATATAAAACCAATGCAAAGAAACCTGTTACATTTCTGTACACCAATAATGAAGCAGCAGAAAGAGAAATCAAGGAATCGATCGCATTTACAATTGCACCAAAACCCATAAAATACCTAGGAATAAACCTAACCAAAGAGGTAAAAAAAATCTACATACACTGACAACTATAGAAAGCTTATGAAAGAAATTGAAGAAGATGGAAAAAATGGAAAAATATTCCATGTTCCTGTATTGGAAGAAGAAACATTATTAAAATGTCAATGCTACAGAAAGCAATCTACACATTCAATGCAATCCCTATCAAACAAAATAACACCAGAATTCTTCACAGAACTAGAAAAAACACTTCTAAAATTTGTTTGGAATCAGAAAAGACCCAGAATAGCCAAAATAATCCTGAAAAAGAAAACCAAAGCTGGAGGTATTACAATTCTGGACTTCAAGATGTGTTACAAAGCTGTAATCATCAAGACAGTATAGTACTGACACAAAAACAGACACATAGATCAATGGAACAGAATAGAGAACCCAGAAATGGACCCACAAACATATGGCCAACTAATCTTTGACAAAGCAGGAAAGAGTATCCAACAGAATAAACACAGTCTCTTCAATAAATGGTGTTGGGAAAACTGGACAGCAACATGCAGAAGATTGAACCTGGGCCACTTCCTTACACCATACACAAAAATAAACTCAAAATGGATGAAAGACCTAAACATAAGACAAGAAACCATCAAAATCCTAGAGGAGAAAACAGGGAAAAACCTCTTTGACCTTGGCCACAGCAACTTCTTTCCCAATACGTCTCTGGAGGCAAGGGAAACAAAAGCAAAAATGAACTATTGGGACCTCATCAAGATAAAAAGCTTCTGCAAAGCAAAGAAAACAATCAGCAAAACTAAAGAGCAACTGATGGAATAGGAGAAGATATTTCCAAATGACATATCAGATAAAGGGTTAGTAACCGAAATCTATAAAGAACTTATCAAACTCAACACCCAAAAAACAAATAAACCAGTGAAGAAATGGGCAAAAAACATGAATAGACACTTCTCCAAAGAAGACATCCAGGTGGCCAACTGACACATGAAAAAATGCTCAACATCATTCATAATCAGGGAAATACAAGTCAAAACCACAATGAAATACCACCTCACACCTGTCAGAATGGCTAACATTAACAACTCAGACAACAACAGATGTTGGCGAGGATGCAGAGAAAGAGGAACCCTTTTGTAATGGTGGTGGGAATGCAAACTGGTATACCCACTCTGGAAAACACTCTGGGGGTTTCTCAAAAAATTACAAATAGAACTACCCTATGACCAACCAGTTGCACTTCTAAGTATTTATCCAAAGGATACAGGTATGTTGTTTTGAAGGAGCACATGCACCCCCATGTTTATAGCAGCACTATCAACAATAGCCAAAGTATGGAAAGAGCCCAAATGTCCACTGATGGATGAATGGATAAAGAAGATGTAGTGTATATATTTATACAACGGAATATTACTCGGCAATCAAAAACAATGAAATCTTGCTATTTACAACAGGGTGGATAGAACTAGAGTGCATTATGCTAAGCAAAATTAGTCAGAGAAAAACAAATATCATATGACTTCACACGTGTGGAATTTAAGATACAAAACAGATGAACATAAGGGAAGGGAAGCAAAAATAATATAAAAACAAGGAGGGGGACAAACCATAAAAGACTATTAAATATAGAGAACAAACTGAGGGTTGCTGGGGGGTGTTGGGTAGGGGGATGGACTAAATGGGCAAGGGGCATTAAGGAGGACACTAGCTGGGATGAGAACTCAGTGTTATATGTAGTGGATGAATCACTTGATTCTACTCCTGAAATTGTTATTGCACTATATGCTAACTAACTTGGATGTAAAGTTAAAAAAAAAGAACCATTTAAGTCACCTATTAACCAGAAAATCAATGTATAATCGATAAGGCATTTTTGCATAGGCTTATTAACTAATTATACTAATTACATAAATTAAATTATTAATTTAGGTATTAATTACTTTATGTTTTTACCTAAATGTGACCAATACAGTTATAGGTATAGGAGAAAATAACATGGCCTCTGATTTAGAGGGACTGATAATCTTGGTAGCCTGTAATTTTCTCTAACCAAAAGCCATATCCCACTTTGAGAAGACATGTTGAATGACCATGGATTGGGGACAGGCCTCTCACACTTAGCCTTCCTGGTAACCTTGAATCTATTTCTCTGGCAGAGTTCCCATGCCTTAAAAGCAGCCCCATACCTGAGTATTTTAAAGGCGGTGGCTAGCCCCTACTTCTTTACATACTTGTGTGGCAAAAATTCACAGGCTTCACTTAAATCTTGACCCAAAACTCAAATGATATCTATAGAAATGTCTTTGGTTGTTCCTATTTTGTCCTGAGTCAATAGTCAACTTCAATATGGTCTCTTTTAAAACCTTCTTAATTTTCTTTTGTTTAGCAATTTTGATATATGACTAACTTACCTCTGATGTTATACAGTGATATAAACAAAACTTTTTGAACCTCTTTGCAATTTTATTAATTTTCTCAGAACACTTTGTAAAATAATTATAACATGGCATTTGCTTTTTTTTTTAAACAATTTTCATCTTTATTTATTTTTGTGAGAGAGACAGAGAGAGACAGAGCACAGGCAGGGGAGGAACATAAAGAGAGGGAGACACAGAATCTGAAGCAGGATCCAGGCTCCGAGCTGTCAGCGCAGAGTCCAACGTGGGGCTCGAACCCGCGAACTGTGAGATCATGACCTGAGCCGAGTCAGATGCTTAAATGACTGAGCCACCCAGGCGCCCCAACATGGCATTTACTTGTAATTAAATGTTGCCTATTCCTCAATTCTTAATACCTGACTCAGCACATTTCCCCCTCTTCTTAATATTTAGTTCTTTCTTATTAGGGATAATAGCTATTTATCTAAAAGTATTTGCTTCCTTGAAATGTAACACATACTCAGTGCCAAATGTGTATTGTAGAGGCAGTGATAAACTTGTTGATTTTCACCAAAAATTCTCCTTAAGGTTAGTGGACACTCCAATGAACCCACTGCATGATTACTTTTCATTTGCATGTGTACGTGTTTCTCGTCTTAATTTTCTTCTGGAAGCAGAAGTAAAAACTCAAATAGAGGAATTCACTGTGGAATGTCAGCCCAGACTGTGAATGCTAGAATACATATGATAAAACCATTCTTTAAAACTCACTCAAGTCTTCCAACTGACCCTAGTGCATTCCTTCTGTGATAAATGTGGGAACACTTTTATGGGCCAGTTTTTAGAAGCAGAAAAATGTGCTTCACTGTCTATGCTAATGCAAGTACTTAATATAATTCTATGAATTTATAAGTACCTTTTTGTTGATTACCAAAGGCATTTCAAATTCTTGGACAAGTGGATTGTAATTCTTTTAATCCAGATTCCTCCTCTAAATAATGATAGTAATGGGTGTGATATCCAGGGATCCCAATTCTCAGCGGAAAGAAGTCGAAAATAATAATAAAATGGAAAGTTGCTAAAAGTTGAAAATATAAATGTCTCTACAAAATGTAAATACAAATACAGATCTTATGACATCACATTGAAAAATAAAATACATTGTTTTGCAAATAGGCAGCATTGGTGACAACAGCTTTGTTTTTCTTGGTGTCAGTGTCTTTAGTAACTACTTTTCCAACTTTCCATTCTAGATCAAAGAGAGAAAAGAAGGCCACAGAGATAGTAATAACGAGATTTGGAATGTTTCCATGATTTTTTTTAAGTGAGTGAAATTATATTTAATAGCAGACACACTGAAGTAGACTTGGTTTTTTTGAACTTTAAAACATTTTAAGTTCTCCTTTGTTAATTTGAGGGCTGAATTTTTTACAGAGCATTGTTGGATGTAGGCATGTACCTGTGAGGTGGGGTGGACAGGTTCCTGTCTGACTAGAGCTCAGATCTCTTTTCTTTCTTTTTCAAACTATGGAGGTTGTAAGGCACCCACAACAGTCATGCAAAGAAAAAAAATTATAATAATAAAATATGTAATAGGAACCAGGAACTTGGAATTCTCTAACAGCTTGAACTTTTTACCCTTCTGACACTGTTTTTTTTTTCCTTCTTTCTCAAGATGTCAATCTATTTATTAATCTCACTAAACCCTCCGAGGATTATTTTTAAAGTATGTGTGAGTGTATCTGTGTGTTCATTTCCAATGGAATGAATTGGATAGGCTGAAGGTCCTCTGTGAAAGCAAGTTAAAACAAAATTATATGCCACTAAAATCTGAAGTTTAGATTTATCCTTTTTTTTTTTAACTCTCCCCCTCATTTATTGATTAGTTTCCTAATGTCATAATCTGTCTCCCTTACTCAGGATGCTTTTCTGCACAATCAGTACTGCTTTACACTTGGCACATTGATCTCTAACCTTTTCATCCCAGGAAAGAGGGTGAATGATATGCCTCTGCAGACAGAGATGCTTATACCCCACCTAGCACTCTAACTGCGCAGTTCTGTGGAACATTCAACAGGCGACTCCACGTCATTGTCCCTGTCTTCATCTGTGTACTGGACAATTGCTTGATCAGATTATGAATTTGATGCAGCTTCTTTTTATTTTTTTAAGTTTATTTATTTATTGAGACACAGAGAGACAGAGAGACAGAGAGACAGAGAGAGACAACATGAGCAGGGGAGGGGCAGAGAGAATGGGAGAGAGAGAGAGAATCCCAAGCAGGCTCCACACTGTCAGCGCAAAACACAAGGTGGAGCTCAAAGTCACGAACCATGTGATCATGACCTGAGCCAAAATCAAGAGGTGGACTCAAATGACTGAGCCACCCAGGTGCTCCTACAGCTTCCCTTCTCATCGCTCTTGGTTTCATGACAGAATCTCCATACTTCTTGCCCAAATTTCTTTATAGAAATCCTGTGCCTGAGTGAGTCTTTTCTTCTCCCTCCTGTCTTTAGACTCCTTGTCCTCCCTCACAATACTCACACAAATAGGATGAATTCATTATTCCTATTAAGAAATTAATAGGATTATAGTTTGGATGTGTAGGGTTTAACATTTGTATATTTGTCATTTGGGAGGTTTAGATATCTCTTTCTTCTTGATTTTCTATACTTCATCATGGTCATTGGAGCCTCCCAATGGTAACTTTCACATGTGATTTTTCTTTAAGGAAATTTAAATCCCCCACTTTCTCCAAAACGTTTTGAAACTTTATTTTTTGACCTGGGTGATGGCTGTAATGCTTTGCTTATTTTGGAGAGCAGGTAGTTATGACAAGCTTGTTTCCAGCCTGCTGACTAAATTTGTAAATGTGATAAAAGTCTCTTTAAGAAGTTTGTCCTTATGAAGTTTCCAATAACTTTTAGAGTAAACACTTCTGCACTTCCTTTCTGAATATATGTTTTCCTTTTTTTATTCAAGTGTAACTAACATCCTTAGTCATAACTACACTTAGTTATTACAAAAAGTGTTATATTATTTTCAGGTGTCCTATATAAAAATTCAACAATTCTATACCCTACTCAGGGCTCATCACAAGTGTACTCTTAATCCCTTTCACTTATTTCACCCATCCCCCTACCCACCTACCCTCTGTCCAGCACCAGTTTGTTCCCTGTGTTTAAGAGTCAGTTTTGGTGTTTTTTTTTTGGTTTGGTTTTGTTTTGTTTTCTGTCTCTTTTTTTCTTGGTTTGTTTGTCTTATTGCTTAATTCCAGGTATGAGTGAAATCATATGCTATTTCTCTTTTATTGACTTTTTTCATTTAGTATTATACCCTCTAGACCTATCTATGTTGTTGCAAATGACAAGATTTCATTTTTTAATTGAAAAAAATTAATGTTTATTTTTGAGAGAGAGAGAGACAGACAAAGACAGAGTGCAAGTGGGGGGGGGGAGGGAGGCGCGGCAGAGTCAGAGGGAGACACAGAATCTGAAGCAGGCTCCAGGCTCCAAACTGACAGCCCAGAGCCCAACAGAGGGCTTGAACTCATGAACTGCATGATCATGACCTGAGCTGAAGTTGGACCCTTAACAGACTGAGCCACCCAGGTGTCCCATTAGATTTTTTATTTCAGAGACAGAGAGAGAGAGAGAGAGACAGAGACAGAGACAAAGAGACAGAGAGTGAGAAGGTGCAAGTAGGAAGAGGGGCAGAGAGAGGAAGAGAATCTTAAGCAGGCCCCATGCTCAGAGCAGAGCCTGATATGGGGTTTGATCCCACAGCATTGGGATCATGACCTGAGTCTAAATCAAGAGTTTGGACATTCAACCGACTAAGCCACCAGGGGCCCCAAGATTTCACTCTGTATTTGATACTCTCAAGTTGAAAATGGAAATAAAACATAATTAAGTTTTACAGCAAAAAAGACAATTTTTAGAAAATAACGTGTTCTCAGGAATATTGGATCATCTCAGGAAACTCCATTACAATGAATCAATTGCAATATCACATTTCACACTCAGTAAAACCTCTTTTTGGGGTTATGTTGGTATAAAAGATTTAAACTTTAATTGGCCCCTCAGTCTCAATAATGGTTTATACCATAGTCAAATAGTTTACCTTCAAAGGTATAAAACGCTTAACTATCTCTCCATAATCATACATTTATCATTTTAGGTAAGTATCCTTTAAGCAAATTAAGCCACAATCATAAGCTGAGAAAAATTAAAGTTCTACAAATTATCAGATGCTACAGTACACAAAAAGTGTTATCAATTTTGCTAAATTTAAAGAACAGTCATATTGTTGCTTATTATTTTTTAGATTGCTGAAGATGTTTAGCTCATTACAATTTAGTTAATTATTTCAACTTCTTAACTATATTAATCAAAAAACAAATATTTGAGCGCTGGTTGTAACTATGGATACCAATAATGAATGTGAACCCCAATTGTGATATCAGTGCCAGATATTTTAAATAGTCTCATAGTATTTTCACGATTAGAAATATAAGTTTTGGGAGCACCTGGGTGGCTCAGTTGGTATGCATCTCACTTTGGCTTAGGTCATGATCTCACAATTCATGAGTTCGAGCCCCACTTAGGGCGCTGTGCTGAGAGCTTGGAGCCTGGAGCCTGCTTCGGATTCTGTGTCTCCCTTTCTCTTTGCTCCTCTTCAGCTCCCGCTTTGTCTCCCTCTTTCTCAGAAATAAATAAACCAAAAAAAAATGTTTAATGAAATATAATTTTTATCTGATTTCCAAGGAAGTAATTTAATAAAGGAGTAAAGTGGTGAGAACGTAAAATATTAAATCTTGGTGGCACCTGGGTGGCTCAGCCAGTTAAGCGTCCAACTTCTGCTCAGGTCATGATTTCAGAGTTCATGAGTTTGAGCCCAGCATCAGGCTTTCTGCTATCAGCTCAGAGCCTGCTTTGGGTCCTCTGTTCCCCTTTCCCTCTGCCCCACCCTGCTCTCTCACTCTCTCTCTCTCTCAAAAATAAATAAACATCTAAAAAATATATATTAAATATTCAAATCAAAGTGCTGATGTGTTGAACTCCCTAAAGCAATCTACTCTGTAATCACATGTGATATAGTAAGAAGGATCAATAATAGGTCAAAAAAAAAAAAATTCCAAACTCATTATTTGTTCAAATTAGTTTTTATTTTATTTTTTTCTTCTATTTCCTTTAGATAAATAATAAGATTAAAGTAACTAGGCTAATAATCTCTGGACTACTTATATTACATGGCATTGAGATTTCTTTTACAGATTTATTTTATGCATGGAAATATTCTGTCAGGACTATGAGCATATCTTGGGACTGATGGTCACTAACTAGATCCTATGTTTCCCTTGCCTGCTTTCTGTTCAAGTAAATCAATATAAAATGTAACTGAGAATATTGGCATTGGCTTTAATATGGATATTTGGGCTCTAGATTTCCTGGTCATTGCCTTCTTCCACACTAGCTTTATAATTTTGGGATTATTGCATAGAAATAAAGATTCTTTAAACATACATGAATATACTTGGTATGTCTAACAAAAAGAATAGAGAGTTCACCGTATATGCATTAATATGTTCCAACACCTACATTCTGTTCTTTTTTTTTTAATCTTGTTAACATTTATTTATTATTGAGAGACAGGGAAAGAGCATGAGCATGGGAGGGGCAGAGAGAGAGGGCGACACAGAATCCGAAACAGGATCCAGTCTCTGAGCTGTCAGCACAGAGCCCAACGTGGGGCTCAAACTCACAAACCCTGAGATCATGACCTGAGCCAAAGTTAGATGCTTAACTGGCTGAGCCACCCAGGCTCCCCTACATTCTGTTCTTTTTTTTTTTATTATTATTCAGATAGACCTCAATCAACTGAAGAGAAGGACATATAGCTAATAGACTTTGAAGACATAATTGTGTGATTAGGCATAGATAAATTTACCCCAAATATACACTATCTGTTACAGAAAAGTAGGTTGGGTTTAAATGCTCAAGAGCTGTGAGTTCTAAGGTGAAGATGCTAGATTTTACTCTGTGGTGATAGAAAATTACTACAGTTATATGATGACAGTATTTTTCTTCTGCCGTTTAAATTGTGGTTTTCTATGTACTATGAGAAAATAACACAAAAGTAATTGAAGACATGGCTATTAATGAGCTTACTATCTAGCTTAGAAGATAAGAAAAATACTTAAAATACTTAATACTTAAAACATATCAGTAATTATATTCATTCTTTTTTTAATTTTTTTAATTTTTATTTTTTATATTAGAGAGAGAGAGAGCGAGAGAGAGCTGGGGAGATGCCAAGAGAGGGGGAGACACAGAATCCGAAGCAGGCTCCAGGCTCTGAGCTGTCAGCACAGAGCTTGATGCAGGGCTCAAACCCACAAACCGTGAGATCAGAACCTGAGCCAAAGTCAGATGTTTAACCAACTGGGCCATGCAGACACCCCAGTAACTACATTCACTCTTTATGGGATGAGAAAATGGGACAGTATTGTGTCCCATACAGACTTTGTATTTGCAAATTAAATGATTTTTCAACACAGAAATTTCCCCAAGTCTAGAAATTACTAGAAGTAATGATAGAGTTTACAAGGTAGTTAGATAAAAAATTATAACTCAAAAATAAAATTTCAATGGCACCTCTACTAGTTAAAAAAATCATATGATTTTATAAATATGTAATTAAAATGTATTCATCATTTGCCAAAGCACCAAAAAAATATTTGGAATAGATCTACCATAACAATTTATCACTAAGTAAAACCATAAAAGTGTATTTAAATGAATTAAAGAATTCTTAAATTAATAAAGACATATCTATACCACTCTTATGGGTAAAAAATGAAATACCATAAAGATGGAGATCCTTACTTGTCAGTCTATGAAGTCAATGTAATTCCAAATAGAATGCCAACAAATTTAGTAGGCCAGTTCTGGATAATACATGAAAGTGCAAAAGTCCCAAAATAGCTAATGTTTATAGAATAATACAAAAACATAAGACATTTTGCCTTGCTATACTACCTGGTGTATTATAAAGCTATAATATTTTAAAATGTGTGGTCTTGGCTCAGATAAAGAAGTCAATCAATTAATAGAGCCGGATGCCTAGAAATAGAGCCCATATACATACCAAAACTTTAGGTATAAAAGAAGTGACTTTGTACATTATAGAAAAAATAATTAATAAAATTGATACTCAAATAAAATAAGAATATGAAAAAAGATAACCAGAACCATAATTTATATCACACACAAAAATTTCAGACATAAGTATGAAAACCACAGTTAAAAACTTAGAAGAACATATAAGAATTTGGGTTATACAATGAATACAACTTAGAGAAAATACTGATTAGTTTTGTTAATTAAAATTAGAAACCTGATGGGCGCCTGGGTTGCTCAGTCAGTTGAGCGTCCGACTTCTGCTCAGGTCATGATCTCGCGGTTTGTGAGTTTGGGCCCCGCGTGGGGGTCTGTGCTGACCGCTCAGAGCCTGCAGCCTGCTTCAGATTCTGTGTCTCCCTCTCTCTCTCTGCCCCTCCTCTGCTCATATTCTGCCTCTCTCTGTCTCCCAAAAATAAATAAGTGTTAAAAAAAATTAAAATTAGAAACCTGAGCTTATCACACAGAGTCTATCAAGTAAATGAAAAAGCAAATTGCATATTTAGAGCAGTTAAGTGAAAACCATATGTAACAAAAAATTAATATTCAGAATATAGAACATTTTCTGCATATCAATAACAAAAAATGCGAAAAACTCAATAGAAACATGGGCAAAAATAGGGTAGATATTTCACAGAAAAAATATCAAACATCAATTAGTATATAAAAAGCTTATCAGTTTATTAGATATCACTTTTTCAGATACCCTTTCAAATTTTCCAGGTAGCAAAAATGAAAGTCTGAAAACACCAAACAATACTGTATTTGACAATATAGAGCAATGCACATTCTTAACCTACTGATGGTAGTACTGAAAAAAAAAATAGCTAGTATATTTGAACATGTGTATAAGCAGCAACTATAATTTGCTATAGATAAAGCCATCCGTATGTATGGGAAACAATGTTCTTAGAAGCATTGGTTTAATTAAAACAACAGCAACAACAAACAGGAGAAAAACAAATGGCTATCAAAAATAATTTTGATTAATAAATTATAGTATATTCACTCAGTAGAATATGTCAAAGCAATGAAAATAAACTACAGCTATATATAAAAGCATATACAAAACCTTAAAACAAAGCATTGAATAGAAAAAAGATATTATAGAAGATTAACTACAATCTGGTTTCATTTGTATAAAGCTCATGTAAAGCAAAACTACACAGCACGGTGGCATTGGTTTTGGTGGCACAATTGGAGTGGAATGAAAACACAGATACTGTAGAATTAAACATATCTGGGGGCGCCTGGGTGGCTCAGCCGGTTAAGCGTCTGACTTCGGCTGAGGTCATGATCTTGCAGTTGGTGGGCTTGACCCCCACGTGGGGCTCTGTGCCGACAGCTGGGAGCCTGGAGCCTGCTTCAGATTCCGTGCTTCCCTCTCTCTGTGCCCCTCCCCCATCTTCACTCTGCCTCTTTCAAAAGTAAACAACATAAAAAATAAATAAATAAATAAAATCAATATTTGTGCATTTAATTTTAGGGCTTATTTTTATAATTTGTAGTATTTTGTATCAAAATCCACATATATATGGCATATAATCTCTTCTATACTCCAAATTATGCTAATATGAATTTCAGAATTAGCATATGTACAGATGGGTATTAATGTTATATAAACGTGGAAGCAAACGCTAGTCTGTCACTAGCTGTGTAGACGATAAGAGGATACCAAACATTTAGAAGGATAAAAGTAATTTTAATTAATTAAAGTAATTACTTTCCTGTAGTGTTTTATAACTACTAATTATGTAATATTATATACTTGAATATAGTAAATGTTCAGCTTCAAGTACCTAATTTTTAAATACCATGGTGATACATTATACAAAATAGTTTTAAATTAATGTATAACTTCGGAGAGAGAAAGTGATTTGAGGATTATCTTTAAGTTGGGATTTGAAAGACACTGTAGATTTAAAGACAGGAAGAAGAGGAAAATTTTAACATGAGAGGTACGTATATCAGGAAACCCAAAATGGAAAAACAAAAAAAAAAAGGAACGAGGGAAGGAAGGGAAGAAGGAAGATTGGTAGATAGATATGGCATTGTGAAATCATAAGTTTGCTTAAAAAGGATGGTCTAACACATAAAATAATGAGAAAAGATGTTTGAGAAACTGGGATACTCATGGGAGTATAGAGAGAGTGGAGGTTGGGATGGAGGTCTTTACATTTGTTTAGAATGTCCCAAAACTTACATCCAGCTGTGATGTGTGAGTGAGTTACCAATTGGTATTTTAAAAGAAATAATCCTGTTTCAGAATTTAGAATTTGTTTATTCAAACATTTTGATCATGAATGCTTATGGGTCATATTTTTATCTTGTGTATTTTCCAGAAATTTAATTGGAAATGGTATTTCAATTTTTTTTACTGTTTCTAAGTTTACTTATTTATTTTGAGAGAGAGAGAGAGACAGAGACAGAGAGAGAGACAGAGAAAGAACATAAGTCGGGGATGGGCAGAGAGAGAAGAGAGAGAAAATCCCAAGCAGGCCTCGAGCTTTCAGCGCAGAGGCTGACGTGGGGCTGAAACTCACGAACCATGAGATCATGCCCTGAGCCAAAATCAAGAGTGGGAGGCTCAACCAACCAAGGCGCCCCCCAATCTGATATTTTGTTTACCCCATGCTTAACACTTTAAAATTGTTTATGCAAATTAGATTAAAATATTCTGGAAATGATCTATAGAGATTGCCTTCTGTGTTTTTATTTTTTTTCTTTTAGTTTTTATTTCAATTTAGTCAGTTAACATACAGTGTTATATTCGTTTCAGGTATCCGACTTCGTGATTCAACTCTTCCATCCACCACCTGGTTTCATGACACTCCTCAATCCCCCTCACATATTTCACCCTCCCCCACCCCCCCCAGCCTGTCCTTGGTAACCATTAGTGTGTCCTCTATAGTTTATATACAGCTGATCTTTCCTTCTTTTGATGCCCTCAAAAAGCCGTGTTTGAAAGAGGGAGCACAGCACTGGGGGTTTGTCAGGGAGGCGGTCTGAAAAGGCAGGTTGAGGGGGGCATACAGGGTAACGTAGGGAAGGAGAGGGAGGAGTGTGAGTTTGCCTCGTTCCCATCACCTCTGCCGGGCTGCAGGGATGTGGCTCCTCCAGGACCTCTGGCCGCCCACACAGCCTGTTGACAAGAGGGTGCCCCGGGGCGTCTCGCCAGCACCCCACGATTCTCACTGGTTGCCCACGACCCCTGGATGATGTTCACCCTCCTGTGCTTTCGAGGCGGACTTAGATGGTTTCCTTTGCTTCGGAGAAGGCCTGGAGGCACAAAGCAAAAAGATGACGTGTCCTCCTCGAGGAGTGACCCTGCCTGAGCGAAGCATGTCCAGGTTCCACGTGGACTGTGTGCTGCACTTGCAGCTGAATCCCAGTTGTGCCACGGGAATGCGACATAAGGTGCCCGAGATATCTGCCCAGTACGTATGTTGCAAAGTCAATGCTCTGCAGCCGTAACAGCCAGTAAGTCCCGTACATGTGTGGGTGTGTCTGACATTTTCATGATGGCGTCTGGTGGCTCAGTGGGTTGAGCATCTGACTTTGTCTCAGGTCATGATCTCACAGTTTGTGGGACTGAGCCCGGCATCAAGCTCTCTGCTGTCAGCGCGGAGCTGGCTTCAGATCCTCTCTCTCCTTCTCTCTCTGCCCCTCTTCCACCAGCTCACTCTCTCTCTCTTTCAAAATAAGTAAACTTAAAAAAAGTATATTATATGGGGCTCCTGGGTGGCTCAGTCGGTTAAGGGTCCGACTTCGGATCAGGTCATGATCTGGTGGTTGGGGAGTTGGAGCCCCGCGTCGGGCTCTGTGCTGACAGCTCAGAGCCTGGAGCCTGTTTCAGATTCTGTGTCTCCCTCTCTCTCTGCCCCTCCCCTGCTCACGTTCTGTCTCTCTCTGTCTCAAAAATAAATAAAACATTAACAAAAATTTAATAAATAAAAAAATATATCATAAATTCTTATTTTAGTACCAAGATAGGCGACGATTCAAATGAAGCTACAGTGTTATCTAATGTAAAAGACAGCAGAGTCTTAAAAAGTTTATCGCTAATTAGTATAATAGAGACTATCTTATATTTGCATTCCTATTTCCCTGTAATTTTCTACCTCAGCCTAAACCTTTACCTTTTGGGAAATATTTTTAAAATTGCTAAGTTAGCATCAAAAACATCAAAAACAATATTGCTAAGTTAGCTGCACTGACGTCTTGTTAAACAAAATGTCTATATGAGGGGAAAAAAAAAGAGTTTTTCAGTCTTTTAAGGGTTTGAAAGTACAAAATGAGAAAGAAATTACCCTCATGGGATGAGTTCCAGCAGTATGAGATCATACTGAAGTAGCTAGTCCCAAGATCACACAAGTAATTGAGAAATCCAAAATGCTTCACATATTACAGACTGGCTTATTTTACTACCTTGCATAAACTAATGTCCCAAGCTAGTGTTTGGGACCAGTGAAGCAAAGAAATAGAGAATATCTTGAGTAATGCATTGCTGATGCATCCATTGACATAAAGACCATACAAAAAAATCTTGGAAGAATGTTAGTTTTTCTTCATGGAAATATAAAAACAAACTACTTAAGACAAACATTCAAGTGGAAATAAACATTTTAAAATATAGGACTGCATGAAAACATCATATAACTGCATGTGCTATATGTACACAGGCAGAATACAAAGTCAGGTGCCATCCCTAAGAATCATACTGTGCACCCAAATCTCAGCACTTCCTGGGGCGGACCTTGGCTCTGCCATTTATTTGTGGTTTGGTCTACAGCAAACTACTTAAACATTCTAATTTTTAAAATGAAGAGGGCAGTTGAGGTATTTTGGGGCACCTGGATGGCTCAGTCGGTTAAGAGTCCGACTGTGGCGCAGGTCAGGATCTCCTGGTTCATGGATTCAAGCCCTGCATCAGGCTCTGTGCTGACAGCTCAGAGCCTGGAGCCTGCTTCAGATTCTGTGTCTCCCTCTCTCTCTTCCCCTTCCTTCTTCACACTCTGTGCCTTTCTGTCTCTCAAAAAATAAAATAAAACACTAATTTTTTTTTTTAATTTTTTTTTCAACGTTTATTTTATTTTTGGGACAGAGACAGAGCATGAACGGGGGAGGGGCAGAGAGAGAGGGAGACACAGAATCGGAAACAGGCTCCAGGCTCTGAGCCATCAGCCCAGAGCCCGACGCGGGGCTCGAACTCACGGACCGCAAGATCGTGACCTGGCTGAAGTCGGACGCTTAACCGACTGCGCCACCCAGGCGCCCCAAAACACTAATTATTTTTAATGGAGAGGGAAGTATGTCTTACATCATAGGCTCTTATGAGGATTAAGTAAATTAGCATTGATAGTATTAGCCATATTGGTAAATATTAGTCTTATTAGTAAATTAATATTACCTTGGTCCAGAGTATTTCTTGTTTATACTTGTTCCCATAGCCTAGTTGTTAATAATGCCCATTTACTCACAAAAGTGCCTTGCCTTTGAAGACAAATTATATGGTTGCATTAACTAATATTTATTCTGAGAAGTCTGGCGTTTGAATAATACATTGTTTAATTCAGAAAAGACCCTACATATTATGGTCTGCCTGTAGATTCAGATTTGTATTAAATGGTATTTAAAGTAGGTGAAACAAATAAAATAAAAGTAGGTGATTTTAATAGGGTTCAGGTTACTATAATTCTTCAGTTTTGTGCAGAGAAGTAGGATGAAAATATCACTTTTTTTGTTTCAAATGAAATGCTTTTGCTGTGCAAAAAATTTCATCAAAATTTACAAGCTCAGAAATTTATTTTTTTTTAATTTGTGTGTAATTATTGTGGATAATTATGTTTAAAGATTTTTGAAGCATAATATTGGTTTGTCAAAGCAATGAATTGAAGTGAAATTTTTGAACACCTGAACAAATGTATTTTTTTAATTGCAGAAACTACACGAAATAGATTACCATGTATTGATTTAGTTTACGTATTTAAGCAAAAACTGAACTTTGGTGAGTATGGTTAAAATACTCACTAGTATTGTTTAATTAATCTTTAAATTTGAATCTTACAGAAAAATCATTGAAATTAATCAAAAGATTGTATCAATATTTTGAAATAAGGAAAGGAAAATGAAATTGATTTAATTTCAAATCCATTTTCATTACCATAAGAAATATCAACATTTTTTTGTTCATAAGATAAAAAGAAAAGTGATAGATGTAAAGAATGAATACATATTTGGAGTGTTTACACTCACAGACAATTCTGAAATCTTATCAACGCTACAGATAAATTTATTTCAATTGGTTAAAATAATAATAAATTATCTTCTCCATTTGTTACCACCTACAAGTGTGAATAAAATTTCCTGTTGAAGAGATATATTTTTAAAAATTGAGGAATCAGTGAAAGTCTTGATCAATTTTCATTTAAAATCTGAAAAAAAAATATTCACATAAGCCAACTTAATTTTCTTATTTAAAATTTTGAAAATACCTGATTGGAATTTTGTAAAAATTCAAAATTTAGTATTCCCCTATTTGTTTTGTGTTTCTTTTACTTATGCAATATAAAAAGAATGCATTTCTTCACCATGTCCCACATAGACCTCCGCCATGTTATATAAGTAGCATTTTCTATGTGTACCATGACATAAAATTTGGTTGAGCAATTCATTTATCAATAACAGTAAAAAGAAAAAAAAGAGTCCATTTCTAAGGAGTTTCTAAGGAATGCTAAGATAAAAATGTTCATCTGAGAAATACATAGCTGTATGCAGGTTGGATTGAATGAATAGGACTTGGGTTGTCCTGAAAACTGTCAGTGGTAATGAAAGGACGAGTTCCTAAACTAGGTAGGCTTTGAAACAAAAATGAGTATGGACAGGATCCATGAGACTAGGAATCAGAGTGGATTTGTAGGAAACCAGGACAAAAAATCCTCTAAGGTTTCAAGTTTGATTGTGGACATCTCACTATTAAGGTACTCATAGTCGGGACGCCTGGGTGGCTGAGTCGGTTAAGCGTCCGACTTCAGCTCAGGTCATAATCTCACAGTCTGTGAATTTGAGCCCCGCATTGGGCTCTGTGCTGACAGCTTGGAGCCTGGAGCCTGCTTCGGATTCTATGTCTCCCTCTCTCTCTGCCCCTGCCCTGCTCACACTCTGTCTCTCTCTGTCTCAAAAATAAATAAAAACATAAAAAAAAAGATACTCATAATCATGAACATGAACAATTCTGTCCTGGCATTGTTCCTAGATGTCTCCTTTTCTTTTTTTTTTTTTTAATTTTTTAAATGTTTTTATTTATTTTTGAGGGAGACAGAGACAGAATGCAAGTGGGTTAGGGGCAGAGAGAGAGAGAGAGAGAGGGAGAGAGACACAGAATCTGAAGCAGGTTCCAGGCTCTGAGTTGTCCACACAGAGCCCGACGTGGGGCTCAAACTCACAAACTGTGAGATCATGACCTGAGCTGGAGTCGGATGCTCAACCGGCTGAGCCACCCAGGCGCCCCAGATGTCTCCTTTTCTACATTTAAATTTCATTTATCATTTTACACAAATGTGTGTACCTAGATTGTTCTGATATTTTTGGCGGCTGGGAATTCCTACTAGTGATAGCATCGAGTACCTCGAACCAAATGCTGTGGATCCCGTGCATTGCCAAGTATCACTCGTAGTTTTTAGCCTTTGATGCCTACTCTGCTTTCAGGAGCAATCAACTTTAATGTGGCTGCTCACAGGACCACCTTTAAGTTTATTTACAATTTTGTGTTTCATTGGTAGTGTGCATTAAATGTTACCGGAAGTACTTCTCTTTCCAAAGAAGTGATTATAACTCTTGATGAAATTTTGTAAAATAAAGCTACAGGAAGTACAAAGTTTGCCTTGAGTCTTAGTCAAGTTTATTTTAATTTCTCCTTAAGTGTACACCATTTGGCCTCATAAAGGAAAGAGACCATATGTTTGCCAAGATTCCTGAATCCACAACTTATGTATGTGGAAAAAATCTCTTAGGAGTCAGATGAATCCCATCGTTTATTAAGCTTATATCTACCGAATGGTTATCATTTCTCTCTGAATCTTTTTTTCTATCAAGTGTAAAATGAAGATACTCCATTTATCTCTCATAGAATTCTTATATTGACCAATTGTGAATGTAGATTTCAAAGCCCTATGTAAATTACTAAGAACTTTACAAACATAAAGAAAGTATGTATTAAATAATGCATGCCCTAAATGTCTCTTCTTTACCAGATCAATTTGATAGGAGACATATATATAAGATATATAGTTTCTTTTTTTCTTTTTTCTTTTTCTTTTTTTTTTTAATTTACATCCAAATTAGTTGTGCAGTTATTATTTCAGGAGTAGAATCCAGTGATTCATCCACTACATATAACACCCAGTACTCATCTGAACAAGTGTCCTCCTTAATGCCCCTTGCCCATTTAGCCCATCCCCCACTCAACACCCCCCAAGCAACACTCAGTTTGTTCTCTGTATTGAAGAGTCTCTTATGGTTTGTCTCCCTCCCTGTTTTCATATTATTTTTGCTTCCCTTCTCTATGTTCATCTGTTTTGTGTCTTAAATTCCACATATGACTGAAGTCATATGTTATTTGCTTTTCTCTGACTAATTTCACTTAGCATATTACAGTCTAGTTCTATCCACCCTGTTGAAAATGGCAATATTTCGTTCTTTTAGACTGCCAACTAATAGTCCATTGTGTGTACACACACACACACACACACACACACACACACACACTACATCTTCTTTATCCATTCATCAGCTGATGGTCACTTGGGCTCTTTCCATACTTTGGCTATTGTCGATAGCACTGCTGGAAACGTTGGGCTGCACTTCAACACAGGACACCTGTATCCCTTGGATAAACACTTAGTAGTGCAATTGCTGGGTCGTAGAGTAGTTGTATTATTAATTTTTTGAGGAACTTCCATACTGTTTTCCAGGGTTCCTCTTTCTCCTCATCCTTGCCAACATCTGTTGTTGCCTGAGTTGTTAATTTTAGCCATTCTGATAGGTGTGAGGTTGTATCTCATTGTGGTTTTGATTTGTATTTCCCTGACGATGAGTGATGTTGAACACTTTTTCATGTGTCTGCTATCCATCTGGATGTCCTCTTTGGAAAAGCATCTGTTCATATCTTTTGTCCATTTCTTCACTTATCTGGTTTTTGGGTGTTGAGTTTGGTAAGTTTTTTATGGATTTGGGGTTCTAACCCTTTATCTGAAATGTCATTTACAAATATCTTCTCCCATTGTGTCACGTTGCCTTTTAGTTTTGCTGACTTTTTCCTTTTCAGTGCAGAAGCTTTTTATCTTAATGAGGTCCCAATAGTTTGTGTTTGCTTTTGTTTTCCTTGCCTCTGGAGACGTGTTGAGTAAGAAGTTGCTGTGGCCAAGGTCAAAGAGGTTGCTACCTGTGTTCTCCTCTAGGATTTTGATGGTTTCCTGTCTTATGTTTAGGTCTTTTATCCATTTTGAGTTTATTTTTGTGTATGGTGTAAAAGAGTGGTCCAGATTCATTCTTCTGAATGTTGCTGTTCAGTTTTCCTAACACTTTTTGCTGAAGAGACTGTGTTTATTCCATTGGATACTCTTTCCTGCGTTGTCAAAGATTAGTTGGCCGAACGTTTGTGAGTCCATTTCTGGGTTATCAATTCTATCCCATTGACCTATGTGTCTGTTTTTGTGTCAGTACCACACTGTCTTGATGATGACAGCTTCGTAATACATCTTGAGGTATGGAATTGTGATGCCTCCAGCCTTAGTTTTATAAGGTAAATAGTGGGGCGCCTGGGTGGCTCAGTCGGTTAAGCAGCTGACTTCGGCTCAGGTCATGATCTCACGGTCCGTGAGTTCGAGCCCCGCGTCGGGCTCTGTGCTGACAGCTCAAAGCCTGGATCCTGTTTCAGATTCTGTGTCTCCCTCTCTCTGACCCTCCCCTGTTCATGCTCTGTCTCTCCCTGTTTATTTATTCTTTGAAAGAGAGAATGAGACTGGGGGAGGAGCAGAGAGAGGGGAATGTGGGGCTCCACCTCACAAACCATGAGATCATGAACCGTAAGATCATGACCTCAGCTGGAGTGGGATGCTTAACCTACCGAGCCACCCAGGCGCCCCAAATCTCTATATTTTTAACTTTAATGAAAACTGAGTTAGCTGCTTGGACAATCTACAGGAGCTTGTCAAATAAAAGGGAGTAGGTATCCATATAGCATATAACTCAAGGTTACAAAAACAAAGCCACTTAATAGATATTTCTTCTGCCTCAGTTTTAGCCAGATCTCTGGTCCAGAACTTGAACCCTATAATGAAGTCTGATAAGGAATATGGTTTATTGGTGACATGGATAGTAAAACTCTCAGCTTGCGAGGCATTTGTGAATCAGTAAAATAGCATATTTCAGATAATGTGCTCAAGTCAAAGAGCAAAAACACCCTTTTTAACACAACCTTGGGCAACTGTAAAATACAATCTGCAATAACAGTTAAACATAATAGTTCTTTGGGGACTTATATACGAATATATAAAAGTGAATGGGTCACCAGCGTTCCAAATGTGGTTTGCCTTTGGAAAAGCAAAGCTCCAAACTAGGAAGTGTGCTGGAGAAAGGTGCGGCCCGTTCATGCAGAGGCACTGAAACACTGGTTCTGTTCTGTTTCTCAAATCAAGGCATTGCATGGTATCCCCGCAAGGGGACCCACCCTCTTGAATATTAATTAGGGGTCGCAAAGGTCTAAGTGACCGAGGGGCTTTAGTGAGAATGATGAAGTTCCATCTTTCTGGAATGAGTTTTATAATTTAATGTCATATGTGAATTGCAGGTCCATGATTATCTCAAAAAAAAATGTATCTTTCCTTTATTTTTAACTGGAACAAAATTACTACACAGCTTTCATGGCCTCAGTAACTGGAGGTGTATGTTCCTTTAGAAAACAGCAACCATGACAGCAACAGTAAGTGATCACCCACAGGTCTTAATTGTGGATTATTAATTGGGATATACAATATATCAAATTATTTTCTACCATGTTCCCTTTAACATAACCGTGGTAATCTTTTTTTTTTGTTTTCTGTTTTAACGTTTATTTATTTTTGACAGACAGGGAAAAATAGAGTGTGAGCAGGGAAAGGGCAGAGAAAGAGGGAGACAGAATCCGAAGCAGGCTCCAGGCTCTGAACTGTCAGCACAGAGCCCGACGTGGGGCTTAAACTCACGAACCGTGAGATCATCACCTGAGCTGAAGTCGGACTCTTACTGGACTGAGCCACCCAGGCACCCTTCTGTTGTAATCTTCTTATTCCGAGAGTAACAGAAGCAAGGACTCATACCATGGCTCCTTTCCCTTATCTGAAAGGGAAACTTCTGGTCTTTGTAAAGATGGCTAAGTGATAAAGGGAAGAAGGGGTGTCAAGTTTATTTGGCATCCACCCAGAAAATAGAGCGCTAACATGCAAGCTGGTTGTTTCATTAAATCAATAATTATATCTGAATCGTTGCATCATTGAACTTATCACCTGGCAATATACAGTTTTCTTATTTCTCATGTAAACTTATATTCCTAGGACTGCAATCTGTGTGAACAAATGGCTCACATTAAGTCAGTAGTCAGATGACAATGTCTTAGACTCACTAGGACACCAGCTGATATAAGCACCACAGCCTGCATGCCCCAGTTCTGCCTGGAGAGATGTTTCTAGGTTCCTCAGTGATGAGATATGAATCCACTCATGTTGTCTCTCTCTCTCTCTTTCTCTCTGTTGTGTGGGGGTTTGCTTGTTTTTGTTTTTTTATTGACAAGATCCCTCCCGGCTTTGTTGTCATTACAGAGCAGTTTTGACATATCATTAGGGGTTGTCACTAATCCTTTGTTCCACAAAAACAAAACTCTAATGTATCTTCCTAGGGGCCAGTGCATCAGACAAGTTCTCTTTTCTTTAGCTGAAGATTGAAACTTCTTTTTATAGAAACTCAGTATAAGAGTCCCCCAGACAGGGCCACCACCCCATCATTGTATAAATGCTGTGTCACCAATTAACCTCAGCTGAATCATTCTGCTTTTCCAGGGTCTTCCCTCCTTTCCTCCTATTCTACCTTCACTCTGTTTTTGTCTTTTGAGATCCAACTCCTTATATTTAAACGGAGTAAGTAGCTTTGAAAAGCCAATCAAGGGGCGCCTGGGTGGCGCAGTCGGTTAAGCGTCCGACTTCAGCCAGGTCACGATCTCGCGGTCCGTGAGTTTGAGCCCTGCGTCGGGCTCTGGGCTGATGGCTCGGAGCCTGGAGCCTGTTTCCGATTCTGTGTCTCCCTCTCTCTCTCTGCCCCTCCCCCGTTCATGCTCTGTCTCTCTCTGTCTCAAAAATAAATAAAACGTTAAAAAAAAAAAAAATTAAAAAAAAAAAAAGAAAAAAAAAAAAAAAGAAAAGCCAATCAAATCAACACAAACATTCTAAGTTTCCATGTCACGGCAAGGATAAGTTCTTAGGAGATAAACAAGAAATCACATATCACTTGAGACTACTGAGAAATCGACCTTTTTAAAAGTTTCTATAGTGCATTTGTTAACAACAGCTCTTTACTGGCCTTGGATGATTTCCATTAATGAGTGTGAATCATGCCCTATTAACAGTGACCCACATGTACAATATGTTTTTCTCCAGAGAATTGTAATGTACAATTTCACAGAGGAGATTCATCACAGTGGCAATTTTCCTTATGAGGATACAGTCTGAAAAGAAACATGTAAATTTTATTTCCCCAAAACTTTATATCACTGAATGCTAAAAGACACATCACATACTACAAATTAATAATAATAATAATAATAATAATAAAAGAAGGAAAAGAAAAGAAAAGAAAATTCATCTAAGAGAATTGTATTTAGCTGTTTTTTTCTTTTTTCTTTTCTTTTTTTTTTTTTTTTAATTTGTAAAGGAAAAACACTGGTAAGAATGTTACATGGAAACCCAGGTAGAGGTTTCTGGAAGGCATTTAGCTAATATTTTTAAGAGAGTATGACTTCTTGAGAGCTGTAATATCTCTAACCCTAAAAAACATCAAGATTGTTAAAAAATAATCATATGTAAAATGTACCCCACATAGACCCACTAACTATCAGAATGAGACAGGGGATTCAAACAATAAGGAAAAGTTAGGGGGGGAAAACCCATATTTTCATCATATAACAAAGAGCCTCATAAACTTTCAGGAACCATGCACTAATAAACCTGTCTCCATAATTTATCAATTAGGAGTCATA
This sequence comes from Lynx canadensis, assembly GCF_007474595.2. Taxonomy (NCBI): domain Eukaryota; kingdom Metazoa; phylum Chordata; class Mammalia; order Carnivora; family Felidae; genus Lynx; species Lynx canadensis. The sequence continues at coordinate 127,861,510 of NC_044308.2, forward strand.
AATGATAATTTTAGCAGTTTATGCAAAAGGATTAAAGTGACAATTTGCAAAGAATTAGTAAAATAGGATCTTATGGGTTCATCAATCTGTGTGTTTCCACAAGATAAGGAAATTGGAAAAAAAAACAGGGATGAACACCTTAGGGAAAATAAATATACAAGCTGGATTTAGGCATACATGAAAAATAGGACAATCTAAGTTAAGTGTTGTGATATACCTTGTGATTCTGGTTTACAGCATTCATTTTTAAGAAATTATTTCTTTACATATCTGTATATCTCAGCTACTGTTAACCATCATGGCAGGATCTGAGTTTCATTCATCCTTGGATTTCTTGTTCCTGGCATTGTTCTGAATAATTAGAGATACTCCCAAGAGTTATCACACTGATTCCAAGCTACCTCCTTTTGAACAGGGGTGTCTGCTTTTTGTTACCCACTGTAACCTTAGTCTTGTTTGTAGCATGAAGAACACCATAGACATTACATAAATATTTATGGAATGCGTAAAGAAGTGAATGAATCCTGGCCTTCAGGGAAGTGGGTCATAAATGCCTGCAATAAAATAATAAGATGTGAAACATGAAGGCTCATAAAATTAATTGAGGAACTTGAGATGCATACATTACGGGCTGCTCTACAGTGAAGTAGACATTGCCATTAAAAAAAAAAAAGTCAGGAGGAAAACCACAAAGGAAAACTATCCCTTGGTGTCCACCTGGCCCCCGCTTTATCACTGTCTTCTGTTATGCTGTGAACCAAGGAATGAGTGAAAGAATAACTGAGTTCCTATTCTGATCATGTTCCTCTCTCTCTGTAGACATCTACACCAGAGTTACATTGTATCTAGCATGTTTTGAGTAATCTGAGAATGACACATTTCCTTTTGAGTCAAAAGAAAAAATGGTGAGAGCACTAGGGTTTGGAAGTTTGGAGATGGATTCCCGCAAGCGAGGGGGGAAAAAGTAGACATCAATCTCCCTTGTGCTAAAAACAAAACAAACTTTTTGACATGATTGGCTGAATTAACAAGTAAACAAAACCCAGGAAGTACACCTCACAACACCGAATATTTCTTTTGTTCCTTGTTTTCATATTGAGTATATCATACAGCTTACATCAACTTTTAATGTCACAACTTATAAGTGCTCATCCAGTAGGCAGTCTATGGGTTGGAAATAGAGAATGTGAACCCAAATATTAATGCTCAGTTATATTATCCCCCTCCCCCTTTTCTCTTCCTGATCTATCCCATTTTTTTCTTGTCTCCATGGATCCAAGTGAAGCACATACACTTAGCAGCTGAGATAATTTTATTTATTGATCCATTGACTTTAGGCACTTGGACTAGAGCTCCATTAGTAGCTGCAAATGGGTACTCCTCTGAGCCCAGAATTCTAAAGAAAAGACACTTTAGACCAACATGTAAATTGCCTGGAGGGAGGCAAGAGACTGCTGCATCCATTATTCCCATTATTGGCCAATTTGTCAGTAACCCAGAAAGCAGAGCTGCTCCATTTCAAGTCAAAGGAGACAACAAGATCATCCCCAAGGCGAGAGGAGAGGAGACGAATTGGAAGAAATTGATTTGTGACGCAATGCCAAATGACAATGTTACAGAGCAAAGGGAGCCCTACAGTTCTCCAAAGGTGGGAGAGGGGAGAGAGAAGAAAAAAAAAAGTGTTTGCTTGTCCATAAATAATGCAAATATGGAAGTCTCTTTTCTTTCATCGCGTGTGTGTAGGCGCGTACGTGCTTCAATCCCCACAGTATTGCTGTAGAACTAGTCTCAATAAAAAAAAAAAATCAACTGAAGATTTTTGGTTCAAAGACTAAGTGAGTGGGTGAGGTGCATTTAGTTTTGATCTTTGACAACAACACCTACCAACAGAATATCAGAGAGAATGAATGAAGACATCCTGCTGAGGTAGGAACACACACACACACACACACACACACACACCATCACACACACCCGGAATAACCCAGTTGCTGCTACATTAAAACCCAAATCTCTCCTCATTACAAAGGAGCTCGTGTCTACAAGCTAGTCCACTTGTTCACTCCCTGTTTTATCTGGCACTGGTCCCTGAACAAAAATCAATCTCCAATTCCTTTTAATGTTTAGCACTAAATCCAGAAAGCAAAACAAAACATGGGAGTTTCGCATTTATTATGGAACCTCTTTTATCTGGCTGGAGGGCAGCCTTCTAATCAAGGGAATGAATAAACAGTCATTTACTTTCAGGGAGTAGAGGAGACAGCTCAATCTTCTTGAAGGCCAAGCAAACCAAATGGGCCTCCAATTTGTAAATCAAAACATTAGCAGCTTGTTAATCTAGCCTGGCAATTATTAAGATGTGAAGAAGTTTGCATTACTGTCTTATTGATGGAAGTTTTAGGTGGGAGCAAACTACTTACTTTTCTTTCTTTGCGGAAGAAAAGTATCTAGCAACTGAGATTACAAGACCCTTTGGGGGGCAGACACCTAGGAAGCTTTTAAAAATGTGTGTTTTCTTGTTTCTCAAATACTAAAAAGAAAAAAGAAACAAGTCAGCACCCAAAACAACAAAAGGATTTACAAGGTCGCCTCATCGTTTGTTCAGATATATGGTGTCGTATGAGGATGGGCAAGACGTATGGGACTGGTTGAGGATGTCCCATCCAAGCTGAATAATGTCAACATTGCATTTTACTTTCCAGGCAGATGGAAAGACACACACACACACACCATCCTGGGTATATCCAGAGCAAACCCTTTTCTGTGTTTTCACAGAATATGACAGCTATTTCTTTGTCAATAGCAACAACTGCATTTGTATGCACTTCTTCACCTACAACTCAAATTTGCCAAAGTCGAAAGCACTCTTTATCTCATATAGGGTAGCAAATGTGAACCTTATACTTCTTGTGGTAGAAATGCAAGGATAGAGGATGTTTGGATGCAACCAGCTGGACACCCCGCATTTGAATGGGAGGCTCTTTCTGATGGGGCTTTTATGCTGTCATTTTACAAGCCTAACTCAAAATAGTTCCACGTTAATTTTTACTCCGTTACTTTTCCTCGGGATTTTTTAACTCAGTGAAACTGAGGGCAGGTGAGCGACTAGGGGTGGAATGAAGATGCCTGCTTTGTGCATCAGCTGGTAATTAAAAAAAAATCTAAGATGTAATGCTTTAGAAAGGTAGTAAAAGAATATAGAAGCAAATATTTCTACAATGTCCGTGGTAAAAACAAATCTTCCACGCCAGAAGCCAGAATGAAGGGAAAATTGGTAGATTTGATAAATTGAGGAAAAAAGTATTCCAGAAACCCGGGTAAAAGAGAGACTCTGAGGATGTTTGCACTAAGGTGGCATCGATATCCTTCACAGAATGAAAGCTCCTGAACATTGTTTCTAAAAAAAAAAAAAAAAAAAGATGGACATCTCTGCTCTTGTGTGTTCAGTAGAATCACTATCTATTGTTCCTACATACTGTGGGGGCCCTGCTGAAATCATGGAGCCAAACCTAATCCTACAAGGAAATCTGGCAAAGGTGAATACCATCAAGGCTACAGTTAGCCACTGACCCGGGTATAACTGCTGGAGTAAAACGTCTACATGTAGCAAAAAACCAAGATGTATGCTTTAAATATCTTACAACTTGGGGAGCCCAGGTGGCTCAGTTGGCCAAGCATCTGATTTCGGCTCAGGTCACGATCTCATGGCTCATGAGTTGGAGCCCCGCCGATGGGCTCTGTACTGACAGCTCGGAAGCTGGAGCCTGCTTCCAATTCTGTGTCTCCCTCTTTCTCTGCCCCTCCCCTACTCATGCTCTGTCTCTCTTTGGCTTTCTCAAAAGTAAACAAACATTAAGAAAATTAAAAATAAATACATAGACAAATCAATATCTTGTAGTTTTACTTGTCAATTGTACCTCAATAAAGTTGAAATATAAAAACAATCCTGAGAGATGTATACATGGTATGAAAATACGATGCGTTTTTTGCAATCCTCCTTCTCTAGCCATTTTGTCCATTTTTTCCTGTTTTCACTTTTAGATTGTACAAAGACCACCAATTTTTCCCACAGCACACTACAAAGTTGCTTCTCTCAAAACAAATACAAACTTTTAAAAATTAGAAGGTTCATATATTAAAATAAATAATAAATAAATAAATAAATATTAGAAGGAAAAATAAATGAGATGAATTAAAAACCAACATGAAATTAGAAAAAAATTATTATTTTGCATTTTCTATGATTGAATACCTGTGAACCCCAGCTGAACTTGATTTTCCCTTAGCATTTAGAATCGGTCACCTTAGCCGTGTAAGCTTCTTTTTTCTGGAGAAATCCGTCTTCCCATTGTCTTTTAGGAGCATCCCTAAAGAGAGCTGGAATATTTCAGGAACCACCTGCTTTTAGTGTCTGCATGCCATACGGTAAGTACAATGTATACACCAGACCCAACTTATTTTTTCTGTACTTAGAGGAGCTCCTTTGTAGATTGCGGTGGGTGTGGAGGAGGCAGGAGCAGGCAGCAGGTAGAAACGCAGGGAACAGAAGTCAGCGGCTCAGGTCACGATCTCGCAGTCTGTGAGTTCGAGCCCCGCGTCAGGCTCTGGGCTGATGGCTCAGAGCCTGGAGCCTGTTTCCGATTCTGTGTCTCCCTCTCTCTCTGCCCCTCGGCCGTTCATGCTCTGTCTCTCTCTGTCCCAAAAATAAATAAACGTTGAAAAAAAATTAAAAAAAAAAAAAAAAGAAGTCAGCGGCTCATGGAATGTCTTTGCTTGTGGGCTTGTCAAGTCTCTGAAGAAATGCCAGGGAAAAGGGGGCGGGTCTCCACCACTTACGGGATCTTCAGTATTGTCGTGCTCTAGCGTGGGCAGATCTTCTTTAGTCCCTTTCCCTCTCTTTATATTTCCTTATTCTAAGAAATTTTACACGATCTTTCAAAAGGATTTAAGCATTAAAAATAACGCAGGTTTCAGGGGTCCCCAGGGGGCTCAGCTGGTTGAATGTCCAACTCTTGATTTCATGATCCCCGGGTCTTGGGATTAAGCCCTGCCTCTTGCTCTACGTTGAGTGTGGAGCCTGCTTAGGATTCTCTCTTGTTCTCCCCCTGCTCCCCTCCCCTGCTCACACACTCTACCACTAAAATTAAAAATTAAAAAAAAGAAATGACACAGGTTGCAAAAGCAAACTTATGCCTTGTTTTGTATTCCAGCAAACTTGTGTTTTTTACTCAACCATACAACTTCTCTTTAAGGTAAGAAAGAAGAGTTGATTATCTGCTTAAATAGGACCAGAGCAGGAGAGAAAATACAGAAAGAGAAAATGTACAAAAACAAATGAACAAACAACAACAACAAAACAACCAACCAAACAAACAAAAAAAAAAAACCGGTATCATGCAATGTACCAAAAAGTATTTGGTCACATGTATTTTTAGTTCTTATAAGTATAGCCAGATCACACTTCAAAAATGTTAGCACCGATGAGAGTTGACATTTAGCTACTTTTTTATTATGTCACCTTGTTATTTCATAAGCTCAGTAACATCCATGAATACACAGCTGTGCATTGCCTCTCATAGCGGGTTATGATACAGGTGTGCACTGTTTTGTCTTTCCATTATGAATTAGCTGTTTGCAAAACAGTGAAATATGGAAAGTGCACCTGCAGAGTCACTCTTCCCTACTTCCGGTGCATTTTCACCATGTTTTCCCAACGCCTACCTGTTCTTCTTCCCTCCTCGGTGACGCCAGAGTTTCCCAGACCCTTTTGTTTAATGAAGGAAAAGGTTATGCATGGATTTATGCTAAAATGTTAGAGGAGTTAATATTTATTTCCCTTCCGTGCATTCCTAGAAAGGATGAAGCTTAGTCAAAAGTAAATAATGTTTACTGAATGGTAGGTTTCAGGCCCAGCGGCACTTGATAACAGCATTCTGCAGTCAGTATTCTTGATCCTCCACACTGGGATCCGACCGCATATTTTTGAAGGCACTATCAATTAGAAAGGTGTCTTGAAAAATCAAGTTACTGGCAAAGGAGAAAGCTATGCCTATTTAGCGATGATTCCGAGCAAGAGTCTCTCCAAGCTGATAAGTAGTTTTGGCTTCTTGCAATCCTTCTTACAGTCCATTAGGCAGAATTAGTGTCCCTTGAGATACAACACTCACTGATGATCACATTGTTGATACAATTAAGATCCCCACAACTGGGGGCTTTAAATACCTATTGTTGTGTTTTTTGTCATTTCCTGAAATTATTCTTTTTTTTTGATATTTTTCTAAGCATAAGGTTCATGAAAAGGTGAATGTTAATCGCAACATTTGAGAAAAATCCCTTAGCTCATTATGTGTGATGAGTATATGAAAAAGAGGCTTAAACCACTGCCAGAAACGTTTCTTGTGACTTTTTAGTTAATTATGATAACTTCCGGAAGAGAAAAAAAGGTAACTTTGAACTTCGTGCCTTTTGTAAGTAACCTCAAGCTAGGAAATCTGCTCTTATAGATTTAAACGTACTGCATTCTCCTGACTTACATAACTATTATATCATAACTTTGATTCTGCATTATCTTTCTCACAGTTTACTATTAACATAGCCAACAGTCTGATTAAGTTCATACCTCATCGAAGTCAATGGGGACTTTTAATGCTTAAGTACCTAAGGACTCAATTTGTGATTAATTACAATCTTTTTTAAATAAATTAAAAGAAAAAGACACGGATTGTATTTTTATATAATCTTTCTTTATTTAAAAACCAATTCACAACATATATAACCTAGTACAGCATCAACTTAATTTTCATAAATTTTATGCCAAAGAAAATGTAAGTCAAAATGCTAATTATTTTCAAAGACTGACAAATCATACTCAACTATATTTGCATTTTAAATATCAAATGTCCTATTCATTTTACTCAATACTTTTCCTTTTAAAAGGGATAAGATATTTAATGATGTTCATGAAATAAATTCATATGGTAAGGATGCATCTGATTAATGATTTTCAAAATAAAAATGATGAAATTAGGGGTTTTTCAACCTCATAAAGGCTTAATTTATTTATAAATTGTTTCCTATGTTCTCTAGAGAAGCTGTGCTCAATATATAGCATGAAACTAATGTCTATACAATTCCAGTTCAGCTATAATCTTTGTTTCAAATAAGTTTGGGAAGTATATGCAAGTGAGACTGAAAGCTCTTGGTAATTGATTTGATTCTACCCTGCACATCATCCGATAGTAAAGGTTACCTACATATTAGTTTGTCCTTAGGCAGAAACTAGTTGAAAAAAATTTTACACACACACACACACACACACACACACACACACAGAGTAAAACCTTGGTTTGTGAGCGTAATTCATTCTGGAAACTCGCTTGTAATCCAAAGCACTTGTAAATCAAAGCAAATTTCAAGAACCACTGGCTCACTTGTGATTATGTGACATTCAGCATCACATACTACTGGTGTTGCAAGACATTGCTCATTTATCAAGTCAAAATTAACTAGAAATGTGTGCTCGTCTTGCAGAACACGCACAGAACAAGTTACTTGCAATCCAAACTTTTCGTATATATATGTGTGTTTTAATACATATATGTATATATATTTACATCTTGTTTTCAGCTTTTCCACAACTGTTTGTCATGGTGCAGACAGTTGCAACAAGTGCTCTGCTGTCCCAGCCTTTGCACCAGCTTTGGCTGCTTCGAGGGAAAAACAAATACAGTAACACAATGAAGGATAATGCCTTACGCATTTCAGCCTCTTGTTTTAGCTTTTGTTGGCTCCCTTCTTGCCAAGATCAACATACAGGAACTTTTAAGTTGCTGCTCAAGTGCCGACAGGGAACAAATGGTCATCCTAAGTTCCAACATGTATCGGTGTTTGTTCACATAAAAGCAAGCTTCTCCTTCTGTCTTTTTTGTGTTGGTTTTAAACCAGGGGCCGAACAAAAACAAATACGCTGGAAAGCGTGGCAAAGAGGTTTCTCACACCTTCGACACAGCAGTAGGCATAGGGCAAGTGCTCTACGAACACTCACAGGTGCTGTCTTTCCATTTGATGATATACTATGGGCCTGTATCCTCATATGATATTTCTCATGCAGATATTAAGTGCTCCCACAGCTAATCATTCACGACGCCTAGAAACAGTTCTTCATCCCCAAGACACATCTCTCCCTCCCTGTCTCACTCTTCGCAATCTGGCGTTTGATCTACTGACCCACTTCTCTGCGGCCATGTGTGGGACACACCTGCCTGTGGTTCTTCAGGAAGTATTTTGTTTTAACTTAAAGCCAGCTCCGAGAGAACTGTCGCGGTGATCTCTTAGGCGAGATTAATTGTATGGCTTGCCAGCCTCTTGGCCAAGTTTATTGCTACTAATAAATCACAGTCGGGCCACCCACTGTCTGTGACTTCTCTCTCTTTTGATAGCGTCCAGCTACTCTCTGTCACCCTCACTGGCCCGACGCTCAGGATTTAATAGGTCTTGCTCCTGCCTGTTCCGTTTTGAGGACTCCTACTAATTTCGATGTACAATTTCATGCTCGTGTAGAATCAGTGGGAAGATCCCGAAGAGTTAGCCCAGGCTGTCAAATCAGTGGAATCTGAATAGCTGTTATATGAAGGAAATTAAACAATCAACAAATTAAGGGGGGAAAAGTCATTTATTACCTGTATCTTCTTCATACATATGAGAATTTTAAAGCAGGATTATTTCATTGTGAAGATACTCTCTTATTAAAATTTCTAGTGTAGGAGCACCTGGGAGGCTCAGTCTGTTAAACGTCCAGCTTTGGCTCAGGTCATGATCTCACAGTTCATGAGTTCGAGCCCACTTCAGGCTCCATGCTGACAAAGCCTGGAGCCTGCTTCAGATCCTGTGTCTCCCTCTCTCTCTGCCCCATCCTTACTCGTGCTTTCTCTCTCTCTCTCTCTCTCTCTCTCTCTTTCAAAGATAATGCACATTAAAAAATAAAATAATATTTCTAGTTTATATTGATATTGACAAGCAGGGTATCCTATATTTCCTGAGATTTTTTTAAAGTATTGTTAACATCTACAAACTTTAGACTGTCACATGGATGCTCAACTTTAGAGCTGCCGGGGTTTAGGGTTGTTGGTAATCTATACAACTCTTTTTTCCCCCACTTTTCTTTTCAGCAGGTGTGTAAGCCCATGTTTCCTTACTTGTTCTTGACATATTCTTAGAGAAGTAAGTTTTGTCAACCGAAAGTTACAAATATAAAGGTAGTTTCAGATACAATGTCACATAGCTCAAAATAAAGACTTCATGTTTTGAATAAGGTATTTTTTTTTAATTTTCTTTTTTTTTTCAACGTTTATTTATTTTTGGGATAGAGAGAGACAGAGCATGAATGGGGGAGGGGCAGAGAGAGAGGGAGACACAGAATCGGAAACAGGCTCCAGGCTCTGAGCCATCAGCCCAGAGCCCGACGCGGGGCTCGAACCCACGGACCGCGAGATCGTGACCTGGCTGAAGTCGGACGCTTAACCGACTGTGCCACCCAGGCGCCCGAATAAGGTATTTTGATTTACCAAGCCCCTATCCCTTTGTTTGACAAAGATGAATCAAAAGCCAAATACTTTGGTTTGACATTTATTAATCCAAACTCTTACTTGCCTCGCAAAATGCATCTTTGCTCTTAAAAGCAATCTAATCCTGCTCAAGTTCAACTAGCAATAATATACTCAGGTAAGATAGCTACTCATCTCTCCTTCTCTCCCTATATCTAACCATAGAGGATTTTGATGAATCTGGTTATCTCCTTCCCCATTTGCAGTGACTGCGAGCCAATGATCCCCTGGTGCAAAATGAAACTGGACAAAACCTGCTGGAGGCTTCTGGGGAGATTTTGTACCTTTATGAGAGAGAGAGAGAGAGCTAGAGAGAGAGATTTAGACACAGTGTGTACAAGCAAGTGCCAGTATGCCCTAGAAAACCAGGGGATGGGGGGGGGGGGGAGAAAGAGAAAGAAATGTGAGAAGTAACTATCTCTACTTTCTTCTTATTCCTTCGTCCTCTTGTATCTTCTTTCCTTGGCTATTGTTCTGTCAGCTTCAAAACTCTCCAGGCATCTTCCAACCATGTACGGAAGCCAGGCAAATGGGGGAAGGCTGGCCTGGACATCGTCTACCCAGTGAATTAGGCAATCTGAGGAAGATACCACTCTTGCACACCTTGTAATGCAGCTTGTGTTTATCTGCTCTGTTTTCTTTTTAGTGAGACCAAAAATATCATTGTTGATGCAAAACCAAAATCTTTAGAGACCAATCCAAATTGGAGACACTCAGTGTCTGCATATTAAAGCCCTGTGTGGGAAACTTTTAAATGTTTATGAAGCAGAATGTAGGGGAGGTCCAGGGATGAGAAACTAACTTTCCTTACAACATGTGGAGCCTATTTTCCCAGAAATCTATCTCTGATACAGGATAACTATTCAAACTCCATTGGTCTAAACTACAAACCCAGTTACCACCTGTGTGTCGCCTCAGCATGTGAGTCATCATGCTTGATTATGGAACTCATCACGTGTTTCTGTAAAGGGAACATTTGTTTGTCTTCCTAGCTGGTCTGTAAGCTACTTGATATTTTTATAACTGAAGTAGCTTTCTTTTGGTATGCACTCAGAAAGTTTTGAATGAAGCTGGAAAGCCATAGAAATGTAAAGCCTTTTTACAGGCTTTTCCCTTCTCAATTTTAACTATGCATAGGGGACAGAAGCTAATTCACAGAATTATATATATATATATATATACACACACACACACACGTTATATATATATATGTATGTGTATATATGTATATATATAATGTGTATATATAATGTATATATATAATATATATATACATTATACATGTACATTATATATGTATACATATATACATTATATATACACATATATAATGTATACATATATATACATTATATATATACACACATTTTATATATATATATACACACACACACACACACACACAGACACACATTAATGTTGATGCTGAAACCCTACGTTATTTTGTCTCAGGAATTAGTAAGCAGGGTTGGAAATCAGAATTCTTTTGATGAAACCTCACAGGTATTTCTGTTGACCAGTTTTGGGAACTTCTTAACAATGCGAAATACTGAAGCAGTAACAAATTTTACCAGAAATTCTAGATGGTTCCCACTAATATATTAACTGAAAAATAGGAGGATGGTCAACAATGAATGCCGTTCTCTCTAGTGTCTCAGATGACATCTAATGCAAACAACGACACACTCAGCAACTTTGGTGGCATTACAACAAGCCTTCGGGACCCTTCTTATTCTCTTTATTATCTTGTTAGCTTTCGTATCATTTTCTCTCAGCAGGCACTTACCTCACTGTCAGCCTAATGGATTTCCAATTGGGAAAGTGCAATATTCAGCGCTACCAAAAGCAGGTCATTTCAGGGGTATGCCTGTTGGAAGGTTTCACTTATAATCCTTGAATCGTTGAAATAGCAATGAGAGTGACTTAAAGCCCAAGTGACAGTTATACCTTCAGTTACTAAGACTGGGTCTACTCAGGGCAAAGCGAACTGAATCTCCATCAGAAAGGAAAATAAGGGCCATTCTCAGCCAGAGAGTTCATTATCATGATATTTTTCTGTGATTATTCTAAATTGTCTTTGTGGATGGACCTGAATTCATCAGTTCTTTATTCAGCTCTATTTCGCTGTAGTTGTTTAAGATCATTTCTAGAATAAGGGTCTCAGTGAAGATCCTCAAAATATATTCAAATGAATGGAAAGTTGTGGTTACAATACGCTATGAAAATAGCCTCTCCTGAGCAACTTAAATGAAGGTCGACCAAGAAAGGCAGCAGCCTGGCACATGAAAAAGGACATGGTCCTTGGGATTAGATTCCTGGCTCTGCAAAGCAAGTAATTTAATTTTCCTGAGCCTCCGTTTTCTAATCTAAAAAGCAGAAACAATATTTATCTTAGATGATCATTTTGATGACAAAGAGAAAACACCTATTACAAAGTGTTCGGTATGTGGTAAGCAAGCACACTGTACAAGTCAGCTCACTTCCTTGTAATTATTAGTATTTACTCTATTTGCAAATGATTTGGCAGAAGTTCCTGGTGGATATATGACTGTATTACTGTATGTTGCATGGCCAGATGAACGTGGAAACCTAACTCTAAGGTGGCAAAAATAATTAGCGTAGTATAAATATAGCAAAAGAATAACAACCACACTAGGTAATTTTATCTGTTCTTGAAGAATTTATCAAGAGCTCAACCATCATTCAGGGACTCTATGCATGATTTGAATTCTCATGACTTTCTGAGTTAAATCTACTTAATGAATTTATTTTTCTATTTTTCTTAAAATTGTGAGTACGTTGGGGCGCCTGGGTGGCGCAGTCGGTTGGGCGTCCGACTTCAGCCAGGTCACGATCTCGCGGTCCGTGAGTTCGAGCCCAGCGTCAGGCTCTGGGCTGATGGCTCAGAGCCTGGAGCCTGTTTCCGATTCTGTGTCTCCCTCTCTCTCTGCCCCTCCCCCGTTCATGCTCTGTCTCTCTCTGTCCCCAAAATAAATAAACGGTGAAAAAAAAAAAATTTAAAATTGTGAGTACGCTTAGTCAGAAGGGTTCTTTTTTGAACTGTGAAGCATAAAAATACCTGAAGATAGAGCTCTTGACTTCACAGTTTATGAACTAATAACAAAAGAACTAAGTAAGATTTTTATATCACTAGTAAATAAAAACAGTAATAGGGGAAATAAGGTTAGACACAGTTAAACATGATCGAAGACTTCATGGGATGTCTTCCATAATTGAGGAAATTACAAAACAAAAAGTGAATGTTATTGATAAATTAATTATGGATTAGATTCTTAGTGGGAAATAATCACCTAAGGGATACTTTGAGGATCTTGAAGGGCGAGTAGAGTTTATACAGCCATATATGATGTATGATTACATTTTAGGCAGAGAGACAAGTGTGGAGAAAAATAAATCCTGGAGTCACAAAACTCCTTGATACTTTCATTGAAACTTACAGGCAAGAACAAGGTTAGCAAGGCTGGTTCAGGCTGGATCATAAGAGACCAATCAAGGAAAAGATTAATAGAAATTATATAGTGGTTTAAGGTACATTTTGACTTTTAAAGTGACAACAGGTGTATATACTGATGTGCACAAAAGGAAGAATATACAGATTAAAAGTGTCGAAATTAAAAGTGGGGGGGATGCGTGAATAGCTGATGGGGATTAAGCACCCAGGGTGATGAGCACGCCATGTTGGAGGGAAGTGTTGAATCACGAAATTATGCACCTGAAATTAATAGCATACTGTATGTTAATTAACTGGAATTTAAGTAAAAACTTTTTAGAAAGTGTATACATTGAACTGCATAAAAATTTAAAACACCAAAAGTCAACAGAGACTTGGAAAAATATTTAACACATATACTAGACACATTTCAGAATAAACAGCTTTTAGGAATCAATAGAACAATCAATTTTTAAAAAATGCTCTGAACAACAAATAGCCGATGTTGTTAAAAGACAAATTCATCAAATGAAACATAAGAATTACAAATAATCACATGAGAAACTTAAACTACAGAATAAATAAATAATGCAAATTAAAACAGTATAATTGTTTTATCTTTGAAGCTGTTAAAAATTTAATGATAATATGATATGTATCAATGAAAGTTCCAAGAAAAGGCAATCGGGGCACCTGGGTGGCTCAGTTGGTTGAGCACCAACTCTTGATTTTGGCTCAGGTCATGATCCCAGGGTTATGGGATCGAGCCCTGCATTGGGCTCCACACCGAACAAGGAGATGGCTTGAGGTTCTTTCTTCTTTCCTTCCTTCCTTCCTTCCTTCCTTCCTTCCTTCCTTCCTTTCCTTCCTTCCTTCCTTCTCTCTCTCTCTCCCCCTCTCCCCCTCTCTCATTGTTTCTTTCTCTCTCTAAACTAAAAAATAATGGGGGATGCCTAAGTGGCTCAGTGGGTTAAGGGTCCAACTCTTGATTTTAGCTCAGGTCATGATCACACAGTTGTGAGATTGAGCCCCACGTCTGGGCTCTGTGCTGACAGCCTGGAGCCTGCTTGGGATTCCTTCTCTCCCTTTCTCTCTGCTCCCCAATTCACTCTGTCTCTCTCTCTCTCGCTCGCTCATGCATGTGATTTTGCTTCCACCCTCACTTTTTCTCTCAAAATAAATAAATACACATAAAAAAAAAGACAAGGTAATGTCACAATGTCACACATATTTGGTAATTAAGATAAATTTCTTCTTTACCAAAAAAAAAAAAAAGAAATGCTTAATATGTATTGTTTCCTTATATCCCCATAGTCTAAACAGTACTAAATGCAGGAATTTGTTTTTAGCAAATTACTATAATTGTGTCCAAGGATTTTATCCTTAGAGATGTTCGTTATACTATTATTAATGAAAACTTTGAATTATTGAAAATGCATTTGAGGCAGGGCCATCAAATACAGCAGGCACTTGATTACAGAGAGCAGCAATTCATGTCACCAATGATACAAATAGATAGTTCTAGAATTTTTCAAAGTGGTGGGTCTTATTCGAGATACCATTTATATGAATTATTATATATATACCCACACATACAAAAGAGAACTACGTTTATACATTAAAATTGATGCTGATGAAAATGCTCTTAATATGAAACTATATTAACAACATATCAAATGACAAAAACAGCTTACAAAACAATATATACATTCTTCAAAAAAAAAATAAAGACAAATATATATAAATAAAGCACACATATACTTCCAGTACAAAAGTCTACAAGTAGATACAGATTACTTTTTTATTTTTTTTTTAAATTTTTTTTTCAACGTTTTTTATTTATTTTTGGGACAGAGAGAGACAGAGCATGAACGGGGGAGGGGCAGAGAGAGAGGGGGACACAGAATCGGAAACAGGCTCCAGGCTCCGAGCCATCAGCCCAGAGCCTGATGCAGGGCTCGAACTCACGGACTGCGAGATCATGACCTGGCTGAAGTCGGACGCTTTACCGACTGCGCCACCCAGGCGCCCCCAGATTACTTTTTTAAAGTCATACGGATGATAGATTTGTTGTTATTTTATGTTCTTCTCCATTTTCCAAATGCACGTTGTATTCATGTATAAGTATTAAATTATGGAAACTAGGTAATGGACAGAATAAAATAATCAACATATTGAACATTTGTTGTCCATATTTTCACTAGAGATAATATATATTGAATTAGGACAATACCAATTGCAATAAAAGTAAGGGCGTGAGTGGGAGAGAATTTTATAAAACATTCTTTTTAGAACTTACAGGAGAATCTAGATTGGGAAATCTGCAGATACATAATTCTTACAATAGAAGATTTTGAGGTCTTTCCTAAAACTTTTAGGAAATTCATTAGACTCTAAAGTTCTATAGGAAGATGTCCATTTCTAAAGGGTTTTTAAAATTTTTGTACACTAATATGCTGCCAGTTAGCTTGGGTGAATATGCCAGGCGTATTCACGTTTTTAGAAGCAATGAGAGTAGAATTTGTCCATTCTGTGTTGCCTGGAAGGTTACTATTCCAAGTTCACTGCCTCAGTTTACGGACAGCAGGGGCTCTTGTTCAATCCAAGCACAGTGCAAATTCTAATACCTTTGATGTAGTGATGTCACTGAGCTGGAGACACTCGCCGAATAAGATTTCCTCAAGGGGATCTCAATTAGTCTTCTCAGAAAGCCCTAAAAAAAGTCAAAGAGAAATTCTCTAATTGTAAATTTAAATCCTCCCGACAGGCCCTTCACATAGGAGAAGCTTGTTTCTCATGTTTGAGGATCATCACCATCTCTCCCGCCCTTCAAGTTCCTGCTTCAAAATGTACAATTGTCTCTTGGAGTTATTTATATTTGGATGGACATTCTTGCAAAGTGATTACCTAAGGACCTTATTTCTCTCCAGTCCTCACCCTCAGAAACACACACATATAGTACATATCCCAGACAGCTTGAATTTTCTTAATTATAACTTTTATGTTTCGGGGGGGGGGATATTGCAGAGCAAATGCCCCTTTTTCAAATGTTTAAAAATATTGCAGTGAGGCCCCGTCTTTGATATTTCTCTTATGCAAGTACAATGAGGTGTTTTTGTTTCTTTGTTTCTTTGTTTGTTTGTTTCCAGCTTGAGCTGGAGCCCAAATTCATTTTGCCACAGAGGAAGTTACCTTGATACAACAGTAGTGTCCAAGTAAAGTATCAGGCAAGGCTTCCTAGAGATATAGGACAGAAACATTCAACAGAATGAATTACAACGTTTCCATTGTATGGTTTACTAAATACATTTGAAACACATGCCATAAGAATCTAAAAGAGAGAGAGAGAGAGAGAGAGAGATGCAGTAAGTTAGTACACACATGGCAGAAGGATTGTACAAATCCTGGGGTATTTAGTGTTCCGATGTCTTCTCTCTCATAGTGCTGAGGGTACTTGGGGTCAATGACACCAATGACACGTTCTGAGGGTTGCAAGGGTAAGTCTGCCTGATCCTATCTGTAGCTCACCAGTTAGCTGACTCAGCAGCACTGGATTTTATGTGCTTCTTGGGGAGAGGACACGTGGCACCAGCAAGGTTGTCACCAGTGGGAAGCTTAATTAAGACTTCCCTGATTATTGCGTGTCTCATATGTCTTATGTATATTTAGTCTATCATAAATATTCAATGCCTAAGATACCTCGTGTATATTTAATGCCTGATGAACATTCACTGGCTTTTACATTTAGAGCCTCGTGTGTATCATCTTTAGTGTCTGGTGTATATCAGGACTCATTTTGTCTTCTCATCCCTTTCTATGTTCATGCATATGTACTACTCAACAGCCAGCTCCTCTTAGGAGTTTTATCTGACCCATCATCTGTTTCCTTTATCCTCAGGGGGAGTTTTGAATGTTCTCAATCAATACAACATTGCACGTGACAGATTAAAAATATTTGTAGCACGAAGCCAAAATATAAGACAAAGCATCTCCTTTTTCCTAAAAGTACCCTTAGAATATAAGAGAGTGATCTTATATTGTAGTTTGATAGCACAATTCTTTCTTAATTGCTGTCTTTTACTTTTTAAAAAAAAATAATGTTTATTTTTATTTTAGAGAGAGAGAGAGGGAGAGAGGGAGGGAAGGAGGGGCAGAGAGAGAGGGAGACAGAATTCGAAGCAGGCTCCAGGCTCTGAGCTGGCAGCACACAGCCTGATGTGGGGCTTGAACCCACAAAAGGTGAGATCATGACCTGAGCCAAAGTCGGATGCTTAACTGACTGAGCCACACAGGTGGCCTCATTGCCTGCTTTCTTTTGGACAACAGCATGTCATTTGCCAGGGGTGGGTGGGGGTGGGTGGTGAAGGCCAGAAAATATATGAAGTGTCATTAGTGTGGTAGGTTTACATGGTTCATCTGAAGAATTCATACATCTATATGTACCTGCACACACATACCTATATACATATGGAGGCAGAATTTTCGCGGCTGCTTTCATATTTAGTAACAATTCTTGTGTGAGTGACTTTAACTTCATCACACTTTTTTTTTTTACAAACTTTACAAAGAAATACGGTAAAGGCTTACATCATGCAGATCACATAGATACAACTGCAGGGCGAATGGCAGAAAAATGTCCAAATGCCCTACAAATGATGATGTGTATGCTTGGGCATATGTTCTCAGTAACAATGTCATACACAGTTTTACAAGGGCCATATCGCAAAAACAAACAGACAAAAAACAAATAAATAAGTAAATAAATAAATGAATAAACTTTTAAAAGAGAGTGTGTGCTTAGAGCTACAGGAGTAATGAAGTCACACAATGATCTTGGCACTGATGAAGATATTGATGTTCAGGATTCACATCAAGAAGTTGATGGGGCGCCTGGGTGGCGCAGTCGGTTAAGCGTCCGACTTCAGCCAGGTCACGATCTGGCGGTCCGTGAGTTCGAGCCCCGCGTCGGGCTCTGGGCGGATGGCTCGGAGCCTGGAGCCTGTTTCCGATTCTGTGTCTCCCTCTCTCTCTGCCCCTCCCCCGTTCATGCTCTGTCTCTCTCTGTCCCAAAAATAAATAAAAAACGTTGAAAGAAGTTGAAAAAATTGTTCCATGATCTGAAACAATAGAAAGAGGATTTAAATTATGTCAAATAATAGGTTACTTTATATATGTTACTAAAACATAGAGTAAATATTAGAAGTGCACATGCAATGATCTCATCTGTGTCCTTAAATATTTACATATTCAAGTTGATCAAAAATATTTGTGTATCACAATAATGCAAATATGAAGGGCTTTGTATGCAGACTCACCTTAAAATCTAATATCAGAGCTATTCTCAGTGTGATATATAATTATAGAACTCAAGAATAATATGAAAAACTGTGAAACATATTTCAAAAAGTGTCACCGCCCATTAGCAACTGTCAATAGTTTGTGGTATTCTCTAGACATTTCTTGAAACATACTTACATTTAGGGGCGCCTAGGTGGCTCAGTCAGTTAAGCGTCTGACTTCGGCTCAGGTCATGATCTAACACCGTGAGTTTGAACTCCCGAGTCGGGATCTGTGCTGACAGCTCAGAGCCTGGAGCCTGCTTCGGATTCAGCGTCTCCTCTCTGCCCCTCCTCTGTTCGTGCTGTCTCTCTTCTCTCTCTCTCTCTCAAAAAAAAAAAAAAATTAATAAGTAAATAAACAATAAATTTTAAAAAATGAAAAAAACACACTTACATTTATAGAATTAGTATCAAATGTATATATACATCTATACTTATAACTGTACGTATATGTACTTATGTAGTAACTTTTTACCATGTAACACAACTAGCAATCAAGTTCATTTTGTGCCAAGACAAGGCCTGTCCCCACCATGAAAATCCTGAAAAAGTGCTTTGAATTCTGCATTAGTATCGCAAAAGAAATTGCAAAACTCCACTTCACTCTTTATTTGAGCTCCTTAAAGCAGTGCTGCCTTCCTAGGTTTATTGCTGACAATATGATTTGATTAATGATTTTTCTAGACAACTATCACAGGTACTCTGGTATTGTAGGCAAATGAAACACATTAAAATTTTGCTGAAAGTGGGAAACTAAGTGGCAATATTTTTATTTTGAAAATATTATGTTAAATGTCTTCAGGAGATTCCAGTAAAAAAAAAAAGCTACAGATAATACATGTTCTGCTTCTAATAAGTTTAGATATATTTTAAAAAGTGGCAGAATATAGCCTGCAACCTCAAGTAGTTATAATACTCTTCTGAAAATAAAAAAAAAAAAAGTTACTGGGGCACCTGGGTGGCTCAGTCGGTTAAGCGTCCGACTTTGGCTCAGGTCATGATCTCACAGTCCGTGAGTTTGAGCCCCGTGTCGGGCTCTGTGCTGACAGCTTGGAGCCTGGAGCCTGCTTCCGATTCTGTGTCTCCCTCTCTCTCTGCCACTCCCCTTCTTATGCTCTGTCTCTCTGTCTCAAAAATAAATAAAAACATTAAAAAACTATATCTTTACCAATTAATTTTAATGTGCACAAACTGCTTACCAAGTAATAATACTCTCTCTCTGAACACCCTTTTTTATTAGTAATTAGATCAATCTTCAAATACCATTGTTCCCTTTCCAAACTGTCAGCCTCAAGCTATACATTCACGTTTGTCTCCAAAGTGTGTAAAAGGTACCTAAAATTCCCAGTTTCTTCCACACAGATAGCAGTATGTACCAGTATATTTGGGGAAATATACATACAACAAGCATCAGTCATTCAAGAATAAATACTATTATTTTCAAACTGACAGTGCATATGATTTGGGTATAAAATAGAAAGCATATATTAAAAATCAATATCCTCCGTTTTCCATTCAGGAGTCCAGGATCATCAGTGTATTCCAGGTCAAAGATTACTCTCTCTGGCTTCTGGCTATGAAACAATTCTGAAAATTATTAAACCCCATACATTCTGGCTGAAGTGCCAATGTCCACTCCAAAAAGGCCCAGAGATGAAAAAAAAAAAAAAAAAAAGACAAAAAAAAAAGATAAAATTAGTCCTCAGATGGATGTGGCAGAGAAGGCAGAGGAATCTGTTTAAAATACCTCACTGCCATGTGACTATGCCCATATGCTGGGCACTGACACTGTTTATCAAGGATAGTCCTCAAAGATATTCAGAAGAACCCACTTTGTGGATACTAAATCAGCCTCTCAAGTCTGTAGGATTGAGTTCAAAATTGCTCAAGGACTCTGTCAAAGGTCTGCAATGGAGAACGGCATTTTCTTGTAAATATGGAACGCATAAATCATCTGTGATACTTTGTAAGGAGCTCCTCTAACAACGGTTACGGTAATTCCGAAGTGATTTTTCCAGTGACAAGTCCAGGACCCAGGAAGCAGGTTGAAACACGCAGTTTGTCTCAGGAAGTCAAGCGTGAGGCTTGCTAATTTGGTTTGATCACAGAAATGACAGCAAACATTGACTTCCAAATACAAGGACACGTGTTCATCAGTCCAACTCCCTCTAATGCCGTCCCCCACCCCTATCAAGGTGTAGAATATTCCTTTGTGAATAGAAAGAAGTGTGAAAATTCACACCAACTGATGATGTGAAATAATGAGTAACCCCTCCTTACCTCTATCTCTCGCTGAAAACAAATGTTCAAACCAGTAATTTGTGGACCAGGAGTAAGTGGGCACGTATGGTGAACTGAACTTACGATCAATTCAGTTCCCAAATTACATGGCCACTTGAGAATCATGAAATTTGAGACAGTGTAGAATTATGCAAAACAATGGTACCCAGATCCTTTAAGTAGGGGAATCACATGAGTCTCTTCATGTAGCATCTTTAAAACAGAACCCGCCCAAAGGAGGTGCTCAATCAGCATTAGCTGTTACCTTAGTGTTGTTTATGTAATGAATGCTGTTTGCATTGTTTATGTTGACTAGTCTTGTTTATGTTGAATGACCTGGCTTTTAACACTTGGAAGTGTGTAATCCAGGGAGGATGAGTTTCATTCTGCTCTCCAGTCTCTATGATCTCAACAAACTCTAAAACAAGAATCCTTGGGAAATATAATTAGGTAGAAATAATAAATCAACATACTGATGATCTGAGCCAACCCAATCTTATATGGATTATCTGTCACCGAATCCTTTCAATCTCTGCAGCAATATGGACACACGAAAGTCCAAGATAGACTGGTATGGAGGCAGGGACTATGGCTACATATGCTGTGTCTGTTCATTGCTGAGAAAACAGGCTATCTTATACACTGGTCTTTTTAAGGACATTAGCGCTGGGCTGGAGTATTACAAGTCAAGGTAACTGAAGGTCATAACTTATATCAACCCCCAAAGAGCAAAGGCCCAAGTGATTGATCACTGTTGCTACACAGGGCAGTTACATTCTGTCTTGTTCTTAGTATTAGAAATTCATCAGACTATGACTAATAGTTACTGATTTTATAATTTTTAACTGAGCACTTTCCACAGCATTAGCTATATGTTAGTTGCTAGTCATGTTGGGGGAAATCTAGATAGAGCGGTTCCCCCATCAAACCACTTATAACCTTGTTGAAGAATCCGTGTTTGAGAGACTGACCTGATACTTCTTTCAGTAATGTAAATTAAAATATAATTGTCTATGGGCCAAAGAATACACATCAACTTGTGTTTTTTTTAACATTTTTTGTTGGCAGAAATGTAATTACTATTTTTTTTTTATGTTTATTCATTTTTGAAAGACAGAGAGCACAAGCAGGGGTGGGACAGAGAGGGGGACACAGAATCTGAAGCAGGCTCCAGGCTCTGAGCTGTCAGCACAGAGCCCAACGCAGGGCTTGAACTCACAAACTGTAAGATCATGACCTGAGCTGAAGTCGGATGCTCAACCGACTGAGCCACCCAGGCGCCCCAGAAATTTAATTCTTTAAGAATATAGTATCAAAGGTTTTGAATTTAGGCAATTGGCAGAATGATTGAATAAAGACCCACTTTTTTTTAAGTACATAGAATCACTAGATGAAATATTTTTAAAATCTTAAATATATAAGCAAGCTTGAAAGAAAAAGGAGATAGCTTTGGTTACAAAAATAAACAGGGCATCTCATAGTCACAGCAGTAAATGTGCAATATAGAGTACATGGGACTCAAGGGGCATCTCAATCTCAAATAGGCTCGCACAGCTATTGTTGTTTGTGTATGCATTCAATTTTAAGGTGCCTCTTTCAGGTTTTATAGCTTAATTTTATTTTGAGATTATGTAAAACATTTTTACAGTTCAAAAGTCAAAATTATTTAAAAAGTTATGTTCAGGGAAGACACCTCCTCCTATAACCACCCTACTTCAACAGTCAACTACTTTCAACCATTTCACCAGTCTCTGGTTTATACTCACGCCTGTATGTACACACACATACACACACACTTATGTGTGACCCCATATATGCATATCTTAAGGCAGTATCTGTTCTATTTTCTGGAGTGTTTTCTCATGGCTTGCTGTTGAGATTTCTCAAAGACCTGTTTAATGTCTGTGAAAAGAATCCTATTTTTTTCTTCTTGGTACATCTGTTGACATGGTAGATTATACATTTCCTAATACTGAAATATTTTTGAAAGATTAGGAAAAAAATATCTTGTCATTATATATTATTTTAATGTGCTGTTAGATTCTGCTTTCTAAGAAATTATTTAATATGTCACATTGATATTCATAAGTATGTTTGGTCTCTGGTTTCCTTTTCCTTTCTTTTTTTTTAAATTTTTCTTCTGGTTTAGACTTCAAAACAATACTTACTTTACCTTAAATGTTAAAGTATTTGAAATGAGAATTTTCTTTCTTTTCTTATCTTCTGGAGCTATCTTAAATTATACTGGATTACCCATTTTTAGAAAGTTTGTTAAAATTGCTCTGTAAATCCATCTAGACTTGGTGCATTTTTATGGAGGTAGAATTCTGTGATAACTTTATCTCTTTCTTTAATAGACCTTTTCCCTAGAATAATCGATTTCATGTAGACTTACAAACATATTTACATGCAATTTTATTTTACCTGAAATCTCTCATTTCTTTAACTTTATTTAGTATACATTTTATATTTATATTTATTGAATTTCTTTGTGTTCTCTGTTCCTTATTCTTTCTTTTGGATATATTTTATATTTAAGAAATTTTTAGAGCTTTTCTAGTAGTAAATTTTTAATAATATATTTTATAATGTGTTATGTCTCTGTTACCTTCCCTAGACTTCTATAATGTGGTTTTACCATTTTAAATAAACTCTCCCCCAACACCACCTATGACCTATACATCAACCAATGAGTTTCTTCTTGTATTTTCTCTTTTCTCTTTGGCCACTCTGTTTTAGCCATGTTACTTTATGTTTCTCTGTCAGAATATTTAACAATTACATGCTGCTTTCCAACCCTGTCCCCACTTTTGCTTCAATCTTATATCTACCATCAAATATATTAAATTGTCACAAAAAGTCCTCAAACATTAATGAAGAATGAAACTAAAATAAAGACAATATTGAACAAACAAAAATCAAGATTTATTCACTCATTGATGCTGAATGAATCAAGCACTAAAGAAGATTCTGAAAAAGAAGAAATGTGATAGAGAACAAAGGAGTATGATACTGAACTGGTGATATGTGGACAAATCAAAATAAGCATCAACACTACAATAATGTGAAAATAACAACAATGACTAATTCTCGTGGGATTTAAGAGAAGATTGTGCTAAAATATTAGATAACAGTAGCATGGATAAGGGGAAAGGATAATTAGACATAAACTATACTGGGTACCCGGGTGGCTCAGTCAGTTGAGCATCTAACTCTTGATTTCAGCTCAGGTCATGACCCTGGGGTTGTGAAATCAAGCCCCGTGTTGGGCTCCATGCTCAGCAGAGCCTACTTGGGATTCTCTCTCCCCCCTCTTTCCCTCCCCCGACTCATGGTCTCTCTCTTTTTCTAAAATAAAATTAAAAAAATTAAATGAAAACAATGTTTTAAAAGAAATAAACTATACCAATTGCCTTATATTGTCTGTGAAGGTAAAAATAATGATTAATTTTAGGAAGTGATGCCTTTTGTAATTGTAAAAGACATATCTGGTCATGTGGACAACTATGATAAAACTAGACAAAAAATGTCATCCTAGAAAAAAATAAATCTGAAGGTATGTTAAGTAGGTATCTATCTAGAAATTTCTGAATTATTACAGAAAGCCCTTAGAAGGGATTATATTTACCTTATATGATTTTTAATACACTTATTGTTGATGTAACTTAAAGCCCATCTTTGGTGGCTAAAAAATAATAAAAATGACTCAAAATTATGGAATCTTATAACACTGACAAAAATAGTACAAATATATAATTTCATACACCCACATCAAATTTTAAAAGAGAAGATGGGCTGTTTCTCATATTCATATTTTAAGAGTTCAAATTTTAGAGAAAGAATTTTTTAAATTATAGTTATTATTTTATAGAGTTCATACTTGAACTCAATTTGTTAAATCCATAACATATGCACCCACATAATTTAAAAACTAATCAAGATTAAAAATAGCCTTTCAAAAGTTCCATTTAATAACTGCCAAATATCTTATTGATTTGAAAGAAGAAAACTACAGGTCAGTATATTTAGTAAGGGATTCTAACATTACCCAGAGGACTACAGAAGCTTTAACATTGGAAATACAGCTGTCCTCCCCGCACACTGTGTTAAAGATGGAAAACAGAATGACAGATACCTTCACTGCTTGGGTAAACACTTGTAACTTACACTTGGTTAGATTCCTGAGTCTGTCAGGGAGTAGATATGATTACTACAAAGGGGCATTTTCAGAGTAATAACACCGATATTGGAAAATGTATGTCTAGATACAGACAGAAAAGAACAAGGTATCTAAAGATCCATTTTAGGTAGAAGTTTAAACTCAATGTTGTTATAATAGTGGGCAAAGGCCACTGAATGAAGAAATAATGTATTGTCTTTTAAAATCTGGTGAAATGTTTAAGTTACCTGATTCAAACCAAAGCACACAGAAAGTCAGAGAGAGTTTGGAAGATGGGAGGGAGGAAGGAAGAACAGAAAGAATGAAAAGAATTTATAAGAATGGTAGTCACTTTATGGTTTCTATTGATGGTCTTGCAAATTCTCCCAAAAAAACATAGAATGTTAATCAATGTATTTAGAGCCACCCTATGAATATCCTGCAGAGACAGAGGCAGAAGCTCCTTAGATGGACGCTGAGGGCTCTGTGTATTTCTAGTTCCCTTTGCCCCCTTGTTTCCATGGCGCCATCTCGAAATCTAACACGGTGATTTGAGAGCCACAAGAAGAGGGCAGTTTAAGGAGACAACCTGATTTCCTGCCCATTCCACTCTTGCTAGTGATGGAAAGCAACAATGCTCTGCAGAGGCTCTAGGGAGAGGAACTACCCAAACACTAAGCCCCTGACACCTCTGAAGGGACATGCTCCAGTTAGGATGCATTCCCAGGAAAGCAGCTAACATTGGTGATTCTCACTCTAAGTGACATTTACTTATTACATGTGTTGAGTTTTCCATGGAGAACTCAAGAAATCTCAAACGGGATGAAGGAGGTTGCTTCACTACAGTGACTTTTAGAGCCTGACAAAGAGCTATTAAACTTGTTCAGAAAATACACAAAACTGAGCCCCAAATGAGAAAGTGGTGCCTCCTGAGACATGGCCAAAATGAACATTAAAATAAGTCATCTTTACTCAGATATGGACAGTCTCTCCCTCACCCCTTTATCTTGCCTCCTTCTCACTTGGGAAAAAAATATGTTGATGATTGCTCCTGACTGTATTCTCCCCCAAAAGTGGAGAGACTCCATTCTATAACCTTTCTCCACTCCAAAGCCATTCATTTATCTTTTCTATGAAGGCTTTTCCTTTGGTATTCCATCTGGGCTGTTATTTAACCTTTTCTTTGTCACCCATTTGATTTCAAGAGTGATCTAGGACCCCCTCACAATTTCATACATATAGCAGTGTTTTGTTACATTGACTTTTTTTTTAATGGTTTACATTTCATAAGACATTGCTATTACATTATTTGGGGAGTATTAGACACCACGTGAAGACTTCCACATCTATTCTCCCTATGCCTTGTGCCAGAGCTAAGAGCCAACCACTGATGATGGGCCGCTATTCATTTGACAAACATTTTACAACTAAAGACAAAACAATCTTGTGCCAGATAAAGGCTGAGGGAGGTTGGGTTTTTTGTTTTGTTTTGTTTTGTTTTGTTTTGTTTTTAATATTTATTTATTGTTGAGAGAGAAAGAGACAGAGTGTGAATGGGGGAGGCCCAGAGAGTGAGGGAGACAGAATCTAAAGCAGGCTCCAGGCTCTGAGCTGTCAGCACAGAGCTTCACAAAGGGCTGGAATTCACAAAATGTGAGATCATGACCTGAGGGGAAGTTGGATGCTTAACCGACTGAGCCACTCAGGAGCCCCTGAGTGAGGTGTTTTTAATGCAAGAATATAAACCCTTGTTCTTATGCTCTAACATAGAGATCATCTCATGGGGAGGAGACGTCTGAAACTGCAGTATAAGACAGGCTATGATAAACATATTTTGAACCTAACTGGCTAAAAGTTTATAGGCATTTATAAAAAAGAGAACTACTTACTTGCTTGGGTATTCAGAGTAAATATACCCCAGAAGTTGGTATATTCAAGCAGGTTCAATAAGTAAAGAAGGAATAGACACTTCCGATATTATTTGAACAGTGAGCAGGTAAAATGGGACAAATATTTATTGAAGCAGGCACTGTGCTAGGCACATGATATACTTTCTGATAAATGTTATTATCAATCTTATGAGCTAAAGTTAGCAGAACTAACTTTACATACATGAAGACGAGGCAAAGGGGATAAATAACATACAAACTGTCAAGTCCTAGTAACTGATGGAATCATTATTTCAAGTTAGGTCCATATTATTTATTATCTTTTCACTTCACCGTATCATGGTACAGTAAAACCTTAGTTTGTGAGCATAATTCATTCCAGAAACATATCTGTAACCCAAAGCACTCGTGTATCAAAGCGAATTTCAAGAACCATTGGCTCAGTTGTGATCATGTGACATTTGGCGTCACATAAAACGGGTATTGCAAGATAGCGCTCTTTTATCAAGTTACAATTTATTAGAAATGTTTGTTCGTCTTGCAGAATACTCACAGAACAAAGTTACTTGCAATCCAAGGTTTTACTGTATTTGTTTTTTTTCTCATCTAAACCTTTTATTTATTTATTTATTTATTTATTTATTTATTTATTTATTTATTTATTTTCAATATATGAAGTTTATTGTCAAATTGGTTTCCATACAACACCCAGTGCTCATCCCAACAGGTGTCCTCCTCAATGCCCATCACCCACCCTCCCCTCCCTCCCACCCCCCATCAGCCCTCAGTTTGTTCTCAGTTTTTAAGAGTCTTTTATGCTCTGGCTCTCTCCCACTCTAACCACTTTTTTCTTTTCCCCTTCCCCTCCCCCATGGGTTTCTGTTAAGTTTCTCGGGATCCACATAAGAGTGAAACCATATGGTATCTGTCTTTCTTTGTATGGCTTATTTCCCTTGGCATAACACTCTCCAGTTCCATCCACGTTGCTACAAAGGGCCATATTTCATTCTTTCTCATTGCCACGTAGTACTCCATTGTGTATATAAACCACAATTTCTTTTTTTTAAATTTTTTTTTTCAATGTTTATTTATTTTTGGGACAGAGAGAGACAGAGCATGAACGGGGGAGGGGCAGAGTGAGAGGGAGACACAGAATCGGAAACAGGCCCCAGGCTCCGAGCCATCAGCCCGGAGCCTGACGCGGGGCTCGAACTCCCGGACCGCGAGATCGTGACCTGGCTGAAGTCGGACGCTTAACCGACTGCGCCACCCAGGCGCCCCCACAATTTCTTTATCCATTCATCAGTTGATGGACATTTAGGCTCTTTCCATCATTTGGTTATTGTTGAGAGTGCTGCTATAAACATTGGGGTACAAGTGCCCCTATGCATCAGTACTCCTGTATCCCTTGGATAAATTCCTAGCAGTGCTATTGCTGGGTCATAGGGTAGGTTTATTTTTAATTTTTTGAGGAACCTCCACACTGTTTTCCAGAGTGGCTGCACCAGTTTGCATTCCCACCAACAGTGCAAGAGGGTTCCCGTTTCTCCACATCCTCTCCAGCATCTATAGTCTCCTGATTTGTTCATTTTGGCCACTCTGACTGGCGTGAGGTGATATCTGAGTGTGGTTTTGATTTGTATTTCCCTGATGAGGAGCGACGTTGAGCATCTTTTCATGTGCCTGTTGGCCATCTGGATGTCTTCTTTAGAGAAATGCCTATTCATGTTTTCTGCCCATTTCTTCACTAGGTTATTTGTTTTTCAGGTGTGGAGTTTGGTGAGCTTTTATAGATTTTGGATACTAGCCCTTTGTCTGATATGTCATTTGCAATGATCTTTTCCCATTCCGTCGGTTGCCTTATAGTTTTGTTGGTTGTTTCCTTTGCTGTGCAGAAGCTTTTTATCATCATAAGGTCCCAGTAGTTCATTTTTGCTTTTAATTCCCTTGCCTTTGGGGATGTGTCAAGTAAGAAATTGCTACGGCTGAGGTCAGAGAGGTCTTTTCCTGCTTTCTCCTCTAGGGTTTTGATGGTTTCCTGTCTCACATTCAGGTCCTTTATCCATTTTGAGTTTGTTTTTGTGAATGGTGTGAGAAAGTGGTCTAGTTTCAATCTTCTGCATGTTGCTGTCCAGTTCTCCCAGCACCATTTGTTAAAGAGACTATCTTTTTTCCATTGGATATTCTTTCCTGCTTTGTCAAAGATTAGTTGGCCATATGTTTGTGGGTCTAGTTCTGGGGTTTCTATTCTATTCCATTGGTCTATGTGTCTGTTTTTGTGCCAATACCATGCTGTCTTGATGATTCCAGCTTTGTAGTAGAGGCTAAAGTCTGGGATTGTGATGCCTCCTGCTTTGGTCTTCTTCTTCAAAATTCCTTTGGCTATTCGGGGCCTTTTGTGGTTCCATATGAATTTTAGGATTGCTTGTTCTAGTTTCGAGAAGAATGCTGGTGCAATTTTGATTGGGATTGCATTGAATGTGTAAATAGCTTTGGGTAGTATTGACATTTTGACAATATTTATTCTTCCAATCCATGAGCATGGAATGTTTTTCCATTTCTTTATATCTTCTTCAATTTCCTTCATAAGCTTTCTATAGTTTTCAGCATACAGATCTTTTACATCTTTGGTTAGATTTATTCCTAGGTATTTTATGCTTCTTGGTGCAATTGTGAATGGGATCAGTTTCTTTGTCTTTCTGTTGCTTCATTATTAGTGTAGAAGAATGCAACTGATTTCTGTACATTGATTTTGTATCCTGCAACTTTGCTAAATTCATGGATCAGTTCTAGCAGACTTCTGGTGGAGTCTATCAGATTTTCCATGTATAATATCATGTCATCTGCAAAAAGTGAAAGCTTAACTTCAGCTTTGCCAATTTTGATGCCTTTGATTTCCTTTTGTTGTCTGATTGCTGATGCTAGAACTTCCAACACTATGTTAAACAACAGCGGTGAAAGTGGACATCCCTGTCGTGTTCCTGATCTCAGGGAAAAAGTTCTCAGTTTTTCCCCAGTGAGGATGATGTTAGCGGTGGGCTTTTCATAAATGGCTTTTATGATCTTTAAGTCATAAAAGAGATCTTCTATCTCGACTTTCTCGAGGGTTTTTATTAAGAAAGGGTCCTGAATTTTGTCAAAGGCCTTTTCTGCATCGATTGACAGGATCATATGGTTCTTATCTATTCTTTTATTAATGTGATGTATCACATTGATTGATTTGCAAATGTTGAACCAGCCCTGCAGCCCAGGAATGAATCCCACTTGATCATGGTGAATATTTCTTTTTATATGCTGTTGAATTCGATTTGCTAGTATCTTATTGAGAATTTTTGCATCCATATTCATCAGGGATATTGGCCTGTAGTTCTCTTTTTTTGTTTAAAATTTTTTTTTTCAACGTTTATTTATTATTGGGACAGAGAGAGACAGAGCATGAACGGGGGAGGGGCAGAGAGAGAGGGAGACACAGAATCGGAAACAGGCTCCAGGCTCTGAGCCATCAGCCCAGAGCCTGACGCGGGGCTCGAACTCCCGGACCGCGAGATCGTGACCTGGCTGAAGTCGGACACTTAACCGACTGTGCCACCCAGGCGCCCCTGTAGTTCTCTTTTTTTACTGGGTCTCTGTCTGGTTTAGGAATCAAAGTAATACTGGCTTCATAGAATGAGTCTGGAAGTTTTCCTTCCCTTTCTATTTTTTCGAATAGCTTGAGAAGGATAGGTATTATCTCTGCTTTAAACGTCTGGTAGAACTCCCCTGGGAAGCCATCTGGTCCTGGACTCTTATTTGTTGGGATATTTTTGATGACTGATTCAATTTCTTCACTGATTATGGGTCTGTTCAAGCTTTCTATTTCCTCCTGATTGAGTTTTGGAAGCGTGTGGGTGTTTAGGAATTTGTCGATTTCTTCCAGGTTGTCCAGTTTGTTGGTATATAATTTTTCATAGTATTCCCTGATAATTGCTTGTATCTCTG
This sequence comes from Lynx canadensis, assembly GCF_007474595.2. Classification (NCBI taxonomy): domain Eukaryota; kingdom Metazoa; phylum Chordata; class Mammalia; order Carnivora; family Felidae; genus Lynx; species Lynx canadensis. The sequence continues at coordinate 127,892,208 of NC_044308.2, forward strand.
AGGGATTGGTTGTAATAATTCCATTTTCATTCATGATTTTATCTATTTGGGTCATCTCCCTTTTCTTTTTGAGAAGCTTGGCTAGAGGTGTATCAATTTTGTTTATTTTTTCAAAAAACCAACTCTTGGTTTCGTTGATCTGCTCCACAGTTTTTTTAGAATATATATTGTTTATTTGTGCTCTGATCTTTATTATTTCTCTTCTTCTCCTGGGTTTAGGCTGTCTTTGCTGTTCTGCTTCTATTTCCTTTAGGTGTGCTGTTAGATTTTGTAGTTGGGATTTTTCTTGTTTCTTGAGATAGGCCTGGATTGCAATGTATTTTCCTCTCTGGACTGCCTTCCCTGCATCCCAAAGCGTTTGGATTGTTGTATTTTCATTTTCATTTGTTTCCGTATATTTTTTAATTTCTTCTCTAATTGCCTGGTTGACCCATTCATTCTTTAGTAGGGTGTTCTTTAACCTCCATGCTTTTGGAGGTTTTCCAGACTTTTTCCTGTGGTTGATTTCAAGCTTCATAGCATTGTGGTCTGAAAGTATGCATGGTATGATCTCAATTCTTGTATACTTATGAAGGGCTGTTTTGTGACCCAGTATGTGATCTATCTTGGAGAATGTTCCATGGGCACTCGAGAAGAAAGTATATTCTGTTGCTTTGGGATGCAGAGTTCTAAATATATCTGTCAAGTCCATCTGATCCAATGTATCTTTCAGGGCCCTTGTTTCTTTATTGACCGTGTGTCTAGATGATCTATCCATTTCTGTAAGTGGAGTGTTAAAGTCCTCTGCAATTACCACATTCTTATCAATAAGGTCGCTTATGTTTGTGAGTAATTGTTTTATATATTTGGGGGATCCCGTATTCAGTGCAAAGACATTTATAATTGTTAGCTCTTCCTGATGGATAGACCCTGTGATTATTATATAATGCCGTTCTTCATCTCTTGTTACAGACTTTAATTTAAAGTTGAGTTTGTCTGATATAAGTATGGCTACTCCAGCTCTCTTTTGACTTCCAGTGGCATGATAAATCTGAAGGTGTCCTCAGGTCTAAAATGAGTCTCTTGTAGACAGCAAATAGATGGGTCTTGTTTTTTATCCATTCTGATACCCTATATCTTTTGGTTGGCGCATTTAGTCCATTTACATTCAGTGTTATTATAGAAAGATACGGGTTTAGAGTCATTGTGATGTCCGTAGGTTTCATGCTTGTAGCGATGTCTCTGGAACTTTGTCTCACAGGATCCCCCTTAGGATCTCTTGTAGGGCTGGTTTAGTGGTGACGAATTCCTTCAGTTTTTGTTTGTTTGGGAAGACCTTTATCTCTCCTTCTATTCTAAATGACAGACTTGCTGGATAAAGGATTGTCGGCTGCATATTTTTTCTGTTCATCACATGGAAGATCTCCTGCCATTCCTTTCTGGCCTGCCAAGTTTCAGTAGAGAGATCGGTCACGAGTCTTATAGGTCTCCCTTTATATGTTAGAGCACGTTTATCTCTAGCTGCTTTCAGAATTTTCTCTTTATCCTTGTATTTTGCCAGTTTCACTCTGATATGTCGTGCAGAAGATTGATTCAAGTTACGTCTGAAGGGAGTTCTCTGTGCCTCTTGGATTTCAATGCCTTTTTCCTTCCCCAGATCAGGGAAGTTCTCAGCTATGATTTCTTTAAGTACACCTTCAGTACCTTTCCCTCTCTCTTCCTCCTCTGGAATACCAGTTATGCGTAGATTATTTCTCTTTAGTGCATCACTTAGTTCTCTAATTTTCCCCTCATACTCCTGGATTTTTTTTATCTCTCTTTTTCTCAGCTTCTTTTTCCATAATTTTATCTTCTAGTTCACCTATTCTCTCCTCTGCCTCTTCAATCTGAGCTGTAGTCATCTCCATTTTATTTTGCAGCTCGTTAATAGCATTTTTTAGCTCCTCCTGGCTGTTCCTTAGTCCCTTGATCTCTGTAGCAACAGATTCTCTGCTGTCCTTTATACTGTTTTCAAGCCCAGAGATTAATTTTATGACTATTATTCTAAATTCACTTTCTGTTATATTGTTTAAATCATTTTTGATCAGTTAGTTAGCTGTTGTTACTTCCTGGACGTTTTTCTGAGGGGAATTCTTCCATTTCGTCATTTTGGATAGTCCCTGGAGTGGTGCGGGACTGCGGGGCATTTCCCCTGTGCTGTCTTGAATAACTTGCGTTGGTGGGCGGGACACAGTCAGACCTGATGTCTGCCCCCAGCCCACCGCTGGGGCCACAGTCAGACTGGTGTGTGCCTTCTCTTCCCTTCTCCTAAGGGCGGGATTCACTGTGGGGTGGCGTGGCCCGTCTGGGCTACTTGCACACTGCCAGGCTTGTGGCGCTGGGGATCTGGCGTATTAGCTGGGGTGGATCAGCAAGGTGCACGGGAGCGGGAGGGGAAGGCTCAGCTCGCTTTTCCTTCGGAGATCTGCTTCGGGAGGGGCCCTGTGGCACCGGGAGAGAGTTAGACCCGCTGGAGGGATGGATCCGCAGAAGCACAGCTTTGAGTGTTTCCGCGGAGCAAGCAAGTTCCCTGGCAGGAACTGGTTCCCTTTGGGATTTTGGCTGGGGGATGGGCGGGGGAGATGGCGCTGGCGAGCGCCTTTGTTCCCCACCAAACTGAACTCTGTCGTCTGGGGCTCAGCAACTCTCCCTCCCTTTGTCCTCCAGCCTTCCCGCTCTCCGAGCAGAGCTGTTAGCTTATAACCTTCCAGATGTCAAGTCCCGCCTGCTGTCAGAACACACTCCGTCCGGCCCCTCTGCTTTTGCCAGCCAGACTCAGGGGCTCTGCTTGGCCGGCGGGCCGCCCCTCCGCCCCGGCTCCCTCCTGCCAGTCCGTGGAGCGCGCACTGTCTCTGCCCTTCCTACCCTCTTCCGTGGGTCTCTCGTCCGCGCTTGGCTCCAGAGACTCCGTTCTGCTGGTCTTCTGGTGGTTTTCTGGGTTATTTAGGCAGGTGTAGGTGGAATCTAAGTCATCTGCAGGACGTGGTGAGCCCAGCATCCTCCTACGCTGCCATCTTCCCAGGATCCCTCATCTAAGCCTTTTAAACTGAAGGGACATAGTGTCAGAAAAAGACCCAGGGTGTAAAATAAACTCCTTAAAAGGCAACAGGAGAGCAGATTGTATTTTGAAAAGACAATATAATTTTTTTTTTGTTTTTTCGTTTGTTTGTTTTTTACATTCCACATTAAGAGACTTTATTGAGGGGAGCACCTGGGTGGCTCAGTTGGTTAAGTGTCTGATTTTGGCTCAGGTCATGATCTCCCAGTTTGTGAGTTCGAGCCCTGAGTCGGGCTCTGTGCCGACTGCTCAGAGCCTAGAGCCTGCTTCAGATTCTGCCTCCCTCTCTCTGCCCTTCCCCCCCCTCATGCTCGCTCTCTCTCTCTCTCAAGAATAAACATTAAAATTAATATATATATACATATAAAGTATATATATATATATAAAGTGTGTGTGTGTATATAGATAGATAGATATACACACTTTATTGAGCAAGACTTCTATAACTGTCTGAATTAGGAACACTTCCCTAGATTCTTAAGGGCAAGTGCACAGCTGCTCCAGGAGAGTGAAGGATTCTGACAGCAACTCTTTTGGTCTTGTCTGTTTTTTTTTTTTTTTTTTCCCCTGAAGTGTGCATTTCCTGTTTTCACAAAAAGGCCATTTCCCCCTTTTATCCATTTATTTGTCATTGGTTCTATTTAAGATTAATTTGCCTTGAGAGCAAAGAAATCTTAGGTTCTGTAAGAAAGAGAACTCATCTACAAAAGTAGCAGGGAATTCCTATAGCTCTTTATTTTCACAAAGAAACCAGCAAAAGCAAAGCTCTTCCCACATCAGTTTCATGGAGAAATAAACAACAAGAACAAAATAGAAGCTATCACGTGAACTATTCAATGGAATGTTGGTAACTTGCTTTCTGTGTTTTTGTGTTGATTAAGAATGACAAATTTAAACTAATGAAGTTCAAGTTTTCACACCTATTTTTTTTTATTTGTAAAGTATCAGTAGAAAGAGAATTTTTTCTCTTGCTTCCTAGCAATGTATCAGCCCCAGAATGAATGGATTTCTGCCCAGACACAAGTGGGTCATTCAGCTGGTCAACAAGGATGCCTCTTGTGAGAGCAGATTTTTTATGAGGACAGCTGTCTAGCAGGAAGTATATTGCCATGTGGTCTTTTTGAATTTAGCAAAAGCCTGTCAAATACTCCTAGTAATGACTCACTTAATTTTATAGTCAGCACTTTTGCATAGAAGTGTATTAATAATAAATCTGGCTCTGGAATTGAGGTTACTATAAGTTGGTTACAGACAAGACCAAAGTGTAAATATATATTACATAATAAATGACACCATTTATGTATTCAAGTGATATGACTTCTGGTGACCCTGCAGAAACAAGTAACCTTGACGGTAACTTCATTTCCTAGAATCATGGAATCCCAGCCTCAAAAATGCTCCTGCTACTGCTTTGCAACCACCCCATAGAATAAATGTTTTCTGCTATTAAAGGGAGATGTATTGATACAGTAATCTTTGCTACTGTGAAACCTTAGGAAACATTATAAGAATCAGCTTTTCCTAACTTATTTAGCTCTACTCTCACTTTCTTTGAGGTGTAAGCATTGACCTTGAAAAAAATACAGAGCATTTTAATGTGGTCACTCACAATAAGCAATGACCATCTGGGGGAAAAGGCCCATCTCTTACTTGCAGTTATGTCTAGTTCTTTGTTCGGGGAATCTAACATGATGAATTTTAGAATATGGGTATTAGCCCCTCATATTATTCTAGTGGCCCCAATATCGACAGCAAATATTAGCACAACACAGAATTGAATTGATTGGGGCTCCATGATGGTAACTGAATCTCTTATCTCGAAGGAGATACATTTATAAAGTTTAAGAAACCAGATTCTTAATTTGACGTTTATTGCCATTCACGAATTACCACTCAAGAAGCTACTCAGCTGAGATGACGTGCCTGGGCATGGCTCCATCCCAGTAGAGACACAGAACCACATTCACACCTTGTGACACAACAGATAATTGGCCTCAGGCCTTCATCATTGGGCATTTTTAAAATTCTATTCATCGTAAAGACGAGCTTTTAACAATGCTACAGACTTGTGATAATATGTGCTCTGATTCTTGTATCTTGATGTCAGTTCTCATATCCTAAAACATGCTCACAAGGAGCCCGCACTAGTAAAAACACGTATCAGTTTGTGTTACTTATCAGCCAAACATTGCCTATTTACAACCCCCTTTTTCTGCTATCCCCACTTCTACCTGATCAAGTCCATGAATGCATAGAACCCTTTATTTCCTTCATTATTCCTAACAATGGTAAACCCTAATGCCTGAACAATCCTGAGGGAACTGGAAGGGAATCGTGGCTCTTAGCTATAGAAGGATCTAAGCTTTATGCCAAGGACCCATTATAAGGACATTAGTGCTTTGACCAGACACAGGTTTTGTGGACCAACTTGAGTATACTGCTCATAGGGTGACTACTCATCCTTATTTGCCTGAAATTTTGTCAGTTTTAGTACTGAAAGTACCCTGCCCTGGGAAACCTCTCAGTCTGAGGCAAACAGAGATGGTTGTTCACTCTAGTTCTGAATGTGATCTATTCAGCCAATTTCAAAGGCATTTCACTGGGCTTCTAGTGTGAACAGGATATAAAGCCATCAGATTTTGCCAGGATTGCTGGTTCCATGAAATGTCCCTTGGTTTCAGTGAGGGCCCTTTCTAGTTCAAATGGGTCTGGCTTATGTCTTCCAGAATAGGGTTAAATGGATAAGGTGTTTTGCTAGCAGAAGTGCCTATTAACCAGTGAGATATGGAGATACAACTATCTGATATATCAAAGCAATAGAATATTTGTTTTGGAATAAAATTATGTGATTGTAATGATGACAAATAACACTTTAAAAATGTACAAAAAAAGATTTCTACAGTAGCAATTATAACATGAAGCTTAGTATTATTTTGACATATAAATGATGAGTTACTAATTCAGATTGCATAGTTGGATGGTTGCAACTGGCTGGTCTGATTATAGTCATGGTCCTTGATACTCCACCTTTCTTGATCTCATCACATATCTTCTATCAATCAGCTTAAAAAGGTTTTGTTTAATTTTGACTATCTCTTTTTAAGTCTTTGAATGAACCACGACATGAGGGATACTCTCACTGATTTTCTATCCCCTCACGTAGCCCAAGGAACTCTAGCATTTGTCCCATTTATCTGCCACGTAATTTATTCTGACTTTAAGAGGGTCGCTTTTATTTTTTTATTATTTTCTTGGGTTTTGTTTTGTTTTGTTTTGTTTTTAATCTTGGGAGGATATATTACCTTGAATTTTTCAAATAAAAGCATCTACAGGTGCCCCGGTGGCTCAGTCGGTTAAGCGGCCAACTTCAGCACAGGTCATGACCTTACAGTTCAAGCCCCACGTCAGGCTCTGTGCTGACAGCTCAGAGCCTGGGTGCTTCTTCAGATTCTGTGTCTCCTTCTCTCTCTGCCCCTCCACTGCTCTCACTCTGTTGTTTCTCTCTGTCCCTCAAAACTGAATAAATGTTAAAAAAAAAAAAAAAGAATACATAAAAGCATCTAATTGGTCTCAGTGTTTTTATTTTTTTCTTGTTTTATTTACAAAAATTGTTTTATGTTTATTCATTTTTGGTTTTTTTAATATGAAATGTATTGTCAAATTGGTTTCCATACAACACCCAGTGCTCATCCCAACAGGTGCCCTCCTCAATGCCCATCACCCACTTTCCCCTCCCTCCCACCCCCCATCAACCCTCAGTTTATTCTCAGTTTTTAAGAGTCTCTCATGGTTTGCCTCCTTCCCTCTCTCTTTTTTTTTCCCTTCCCCTCCCCCATGGTCTTCTTTTAAGTTTCTCAGGATCCACATAAGAGTGAAAACATATGGTATCTGTCTTTCTCTGTATGGCTTATTTCACTTAGCATCACACTCTCCAGTTCCATCCACGTTGCTACAAAAGGCCATATTTCATTCTTTCTCATTGCCACGTAGTATTCCATTGTGTATATAAACCACAATTTCTTTATCCATTCATCAGTTGATGGACATTTAGGCTCTTTTCATAATTTGGCTATTGTTGAAAGTGTTGCTATAAACATTGAAGAAGATACAAAGAAATGGAAAAACATTCCTTGCTCATGGATTGGAAGAATTAGTATTGTTAAAATGTCAATACCATCCAAAGCAATCTACACATTCAATGCAATCCCAATCAAAATTGCACCTGCATTCTTCTTGAAGCTAGAACAAGCAATCCGAAAATTTGTATGGAACCACAAAAGAACCCAAATAGCCAGAGTAATAGTGAAGAAGACCAAAGTAGCAGGCAGCACAATCCCAGACTTTAGCCTCTACTACAAAGCTGGAATCATCAAGACAGCATGGTATTGGCACAAAAACAGACACACAGACCAATGGAATAGAGACTCCAGAATTGAACCCACAAAAGTATGGCCAACTAATCTTTGACAAAGCAGGAAAGAATGTCCAATGGAAAAAACACAGTCTCTTTAACAAATGGGCCTGGGAGAACCGGACAGCAATATGCAGAAGAATAAAACTAGACCGCTTTCTTACACCATTCACAAAAATTAACACAAAATAGATGAAGGACCTGAATGTGAGACAGGAAACCATCAAAACCCTAGAGGAGAAAGCAGGAAAAAACCTCTCTGACCTCAGCTGCAGCAATTTCTTACTTGACACATCCCCAAAGGCAAGGGAATTAAAAGAAAAAATGAACTATTGGGACCTCATCAAGATAAAAGGCTTCTGCACTGCAAAGGAAACAATCAACAAAACTAAAAGGCAACCGACGGAATGGGAAAAGATATTTGCAAATGACATATCGGACAAAGGGCTAGTATCCAAAATCTATAAAGAATTCACCAAACTCCACACCCGAAAAACAATCCAGTGAAGAAATGGGCAGAAGACATGAATACACACTTCTCTAAAGAAGGTCTCAGTGTTTTTAGTGACTTGTTTTGTTTGTTTGTTTGTTTTGGTTTTGGTTTTTAAACCATGGTTTTTCCTGTTCTAACTTCTCCTTATACCCATATATAGAATTATAACTTTGAAATACGAGATGCTCAAGAAATTTTTACAAATTAATTGATCACTACTTTGCTAAAGCAATATAAATTATTAAACATAACTAAGTGATGTAAAATAACAGATTGGAATAAGTTTTGTCTTTTTGAGAGGTAGCATAATGTAATCCAATGAAAGGTAGGAAATATAATTAGGAAATATAATAACAGAAAAAACAGATTCTGGTGGAAGATTATTCAGATTTAAACCATAACTCTGCTACTCACCAGTTCTATGAACTTTGGCAAAATGTTGAAACCACTGTGCCTTAATTTCTCATCTGGCAAAATAGAGTATGTTAAGGTAGCATAGTATCTACCTCCTAGAGCTTTCAAGAGTGTTAAGTTAATATATTGTAATGTGCTTAGAATAGTGCAGGCATAAGCAAAACTATATGTTAGTTATTCCATTTATCATTTTGATTTAGACCTCCATTTCTCCAGGTTTGTACATACATAAGGGGAAGATGTATGCCAAGAGTACTCATCCTCCTACATTTTAAATCTTCCGCCTATAGTTTAAGGAAATATAGTAAACAAAACTCCTTATAAGAAAACCTTTAAGGGGCACCTGGGTGGCTCAGTCAGTTAAGGGTCTGACTCTTGATTTCTGCTCAGGTCATGATCTCATGGTTTGTGAGTTCAAGTCCTGCATGGGGTCCTGCACTGATAGTGTAGAGCCTACTTGGGACTCTCTCTCTCTCTCTCTCTCTCTGTCTCTTTTCTGCCCCCCCCTTGCATTTCTTTCTCTCACTCTAAAATAAATAAATAAACTTAAAAAATAGAAAACTTTTAAAAGGTATGTTAATATCTTAAGGATTAATTATTTAGGAACTGCTTTCCAGTTATCAGATATTAAAGTAATGTATCTTATTCTTCATGACCCAAGCATGGCTCTTTAATACCATAACAACAGGAGAATTATAACCAATTGCCATTGGCTGGTCAGCTCAACTTGGTAAGCAGTGACTCAAGAAAACAGACCGATCCTAAAATAAAAGTAAGTGGTCAGCAAGGGTGTGTGTGTGTGTGTGTGTGTGTGTGTGTGTGTGTGTTTAATATTCCTCAATTATTAAGACGGAAGCTTTGTGTATTGTGTATCGTTTATACTTTTATTTTGTACTTGCTTGTCATACCTAAGCATACCAATAAAGTTTTAGTTTTCATTTAATTTTAATTAATCCCAGGGTTTTCATCTGCAAAACAGAGATAATGCCTACTTTACAAAACTAATGAAAGTATTGAAAGAGGTAATGAGTATGGGACAACTTGAACAGAGACTGGCTTAGGAATGCCTCATAGTGACAGCGCTCCTCTGCCTACCTCCCACTAAACGTTCAGTCCCTTTGGTTTGCTGACTCTGAAATTGACTCCAGTATTTTGAAATCCACTGTGATCTCCAGGACCTTATTAAAATTGTTCCATCTTTTGCCCTTACAAACATGAAAGTTTGGTTTCAGACAACACTCAACTTCAAATTCTTCCAGGGTTACCTTGGAAAAAAGACTTCACTCTAAACTTTACTCAAAATTTGCTTCCACTTTCTGTCTGTACCACTCTTTACTGTCCATTTTCCTTACTTTCTAATTTTTTCCTGAAAATCACACTGACTCCATCCAGATATATAAAAAAAAAATTGGAATCTAGACGTGAGAATTGTGCAAAAGCACACCCAGCATTTGGACAGGGATCATTCCATTAGCATTCAGTAGCATCTAAATATGGGAATCTTTAATTTTACACTGAATTAATTAAATACTAATGTATGCATGTGCATACACACATGCATAAATTCACACTTTCTATTATGTTATCTATGCCATAAAATTAATATAAAATGAAGCTTTCATTCCTACAAGGCTCAACTTTCTACTCACACATGAATTTGTAGAAGGGAAAGCAAACACAAGAACTAATAGCTATCTAGAAATTCATCTTACAAAACTCTTAATCATAAAACAAGACATTTGTGTATTTTGGTAGACATATTAGAACTAAAGGATCTTTTTGTAAAAGAAAACAGACTAAGTGTCCCTGGGAGTTCATCTGTACTGCTAGCCATCCCTATCCACTAAGAGGATTTTTGTGAAGTTAAACAGTACCTTTATACAGACACACACACTTCAAGTTAAGTGAAATATTCTGTCATCTAGAAGACAAACTCTGAATTGAGACACTTGGGCTTCGTTCAAAATTTATGTTTTGAGTGCTTGATCATTTCCAATTAGTTGAGTTAATTGTCCCATAGCAGCACTTCTGCTGGACAGCCTGGTTTCCTTCAAGTCTAACTCGAAAGATATACCCTACATAAATTTAAATCTTACGTTAAAAGACATACCCTGCTTAATGTTGTTTGTATAAACAGCATTCCAAATCCACGTTGTTCTGACCATAGTTTGGTATGCGCTAAGAACATGGTGGGAAGTTATATTGACCCTGCTCTGGTACACTGTGTTCAACTTCAATCTAGAGGCTGGGTGAAACACTATCTTTTGCCATGTGCCAACACTCACATTCAGTCAGAGTTCCACTGCCAGGGTTCCTTGTGGGAACAAAGATAAACCAATATAGACAGAGGAGGAGGAGGAGGAGTAGGGGTGGAAGGGGAAGAGGAGGAGGACAACGATGACGAGCGTGAGGAGGAAGAAGAAGAGGAAGAGGAGGAAAGGAGAGAAGGAAGAGGGCAAAATACGACACATCAAAACAAAACAAAATGAACAAAACAGAACAGAACCTGGTGTAGTGGGTGGTGATCTTAAAAGTCCTGTGAGTGACATTTTTCATTAAAAGTAACTATGCTTGGGGCGCCTGGGTGGCGCAGTCGGTTAAGCGTCCGACTTCAGCCAGGTCACGATCTCGCGGTCCGTGAGTTCGAGCCCCGCGTCAGGCTCTGGGCTGATGGCTCAGAGCCTGGAGCCTGTTTCCGATTCTGTGTCTCCCTCTCTCTCTGCCCCTCCCCCATTCATGCTCTGTCTCTCTCTGTCCCAAAAATAAATAAACGTTGAAAAAAAAATTAAAAAAAAAAAAGTAACTATGCTTCTCCCCTTTTTGGCTTGTCCCACTCATGTTTCTTTGAACTAGATTTCAGGGGTTACAACACCATGAAACCATTTCTCAGGGGTCACTGGAGAATCTGAGTCCTATAATTAAGAGTATTAATACTCTTAAATATATTGAGAAAGTTCACTTTCCATTTTATTCTTTATGTATTATTTAAAATCATTGAGGAGGGATAAAAGGATAAAGGACGTTTAGCTTCTGTGAAAAAAAAAAACTATTTTATTTTACTATAACCTTCATGGGAAAAAGAAAAAAAAATGGGTAGAAGTTGCAATTATATTTTTGCATCATTGAATACCTTGCACTGTTTTCAGGAATAAACTAGAAATTCTTAAAATCACTATATGTGAATGCTCTCACTCTCCACAAAAGACTATGAACAAACTAGAGAAGAACGAACTTCAGTTGAATATAACCATGAACAAGGCACTGAACAAAGTGTCACACACATATGAAATTCATTACTAATTAGCTCTCTATCTCTGAACTGAAAATTAAGCTATGTGGGATTCCAGTCATTCGATATTCATAACATAAATGATGAGCTGTGGATTTTCCAGCATGGTTTAATTCGGAGCTTAGCACCTGAGAGAACAAATCCATTACCTGACTACATCCTCAGGGTACTTATAATCTATTTGGAAAAATGATATAAGTAAAGAAAGCACAAGTAGAGAACAATTGAGTATCTGCTAGGAAATACTGGTTAAAAGGACTTTATGAATTCAGTAATGGGGGAGATCAAAGTGATATTAATAAAGTGAAAAAGAAGGAAAGAGTTGTCCTGGGAATGAGCTGAGATCTGAGCAGAGCCTGACAAAAAGCACAAGGTGACAGGTTGATCCTGTTAACTAGAGAAGCCAGCATAGTGGTTATTTAGACAGAGCAAGCACAAATTATAAGAAATTCTTCCTCTGAGAAGAACCCCCCCTCCCCAAAGTAGGAAGGATATATTTGTAGAGGCTAATAAGCTACTTTCCTTTATGGTCTGCATAAGCAGATGTGGGTTAACAGATTTTTCCAAACAGAACCTAAATACAGTAACACATTGGTTTGTGAGCATAATTTGTTCCAGAAACATGCTTGTAATCCAAAGCACTTGTATATCAAAGTGAATTTCCCCACAAGAAATAATGGAAATTCAGATGATCCACTCCACAACCCAAAAATATTCATATAACAATGATTACAATACTGTAACATAATACAAAATAATAAAGAAAATACAAAATATAAAGAAAAATAAACAGATTAACCAGCACTTACCTTTGAAAATCTTCATGGCCGGTATTGGGGAGACAAGAGAGGAGGGTTATTGTCTAGGGAGACTTTCACTATCACTAACGAGTCACAGCAATCTTTTGGCTCAATGAAATCTTTTTCTTTCTGTGCAACTTTAACAAGGAACCTATCCAGTGACACTTGTTTTTGCCTCCTTTTGAGGATTTCACGGAAAGGTGATATTGCATTGTTGTTAAACAGATTCATCGCCCGCACTGGTAAAGTCTTATTCAGATGGTGCTTTTCTAAACAATTTTGCACTATTTTCCACATGTTCCACATCTCTTTAATCTCATTTAAGTGAAGGGTTCCTCCTGCTTCTCCTCCTCCTCTGCAGAGGAGATGCAAATGTAGACTTCTTATAAAATCTTGCAATTTCGGTCACTCACATACCTCATACTTCTTGATGATTTCCTTCTTAACTTCCACCATAACCATCTCCTTCTCCTTACCACCTTTCTTTTCAACCTTTTCTGCATTGGGGCCATTGCATAAGCTCACATGAATGGTGACTACAGTACAGTATTAATAAACTCTTGTCATATGCTATATTTAATGTGACTGGCAATAAGGCAGCAGAGGAAAGGGTTTCTATCCATAGGCAGCCTGACCTAGAATGCAGCAGAGCATTCCTAGCTTACTCTTGCATGGAAAAGCAAAGGACTGTCCAGAGGTGCTTTGAAGTGACAAAAAATACACTAGCGCCCGTTGTGGGCACCTTCCAATGTTCTGAAAAATCACTGATTTCTGCCTAACACCACAGCCTGAGACTGAGCATCTGAGCATGGCAGACGATCACCCACAAGCTCACGGAGAAAAAGAGAGAGGAACCATTGGCACAGTTGGGATCATGTGCCATTCAGCATCAGATACTACCCGTATCGCAAGACATCACTCACTTATCAAGTTAAAATTGATTAGAAATGCGCATCTTGCAAAACACTCGCGGAACAAGTTACTCACAATCCAAGGTTTTACTATAATTAGGAGTTTTAGTGGAGAAAATAAACCTGCTTGCCAGTCCTGGAACACTAAGACAGAAAGACAGAGTGATGATAATCACATGTGCACGATCCCAGAGTCCATCACAAAATTTCACTGTTACTAAATTCTAAAAAAAAAAAAAAAAAAGCCTTGAGAAAGCAAATTAAGTACATGAATTAGCATGACATCCTCATACAGTCAGAATTCTAAACCAGAATACACTGATTTAGCAGTGGATTAACAGTGACTTAACAGTGTAACAGATTTAAAAATAAAAGATTGGCAAAGTTTGGTGTCTTTTCCCACTAGTACTAACAAATCAATCAGAGCACTCCTAACACTTCTCTTTGATGGGCCGCGTGTCTCAGCTCTGTGGCTGCGAATCATTCCGCTGTGCTTTACTGCCACGTGTCACCTGTTGGTGCAACTCTAAAGTTCATAAGGTGACAGGAGTGAGAAGAATTTCATCACTGTGATGTTCCTTTGCCAGTCAGAGGCAGTCCGCACTCTACACACAACCACACATTTAAAGCCTTTTAGCCCTAAATAACTAAGAAAGAGATATGTGGAAAATGCAGATAAAGTTCCGTTTTCAAAGGTCAGTAGCTTCCCAGCAATACATTTTGACAGGAGCTATTTCTTCCAACCAATTAAGAAAAAAGGTTTTTTTTTTTTTTTTTTGGGGGGGGGTGTAATATAAAAAGAAAATCCAACACTGTGCATTAAGAGAAGAAACTGTGATTCACTGGTAAGCCGAAGGGACGGGGGGCAAAAGAATTCATTGAGTTGGATTCACAGTGCCAGCAAAATAGGCTTTGTTAGGCTCTCCCCACAGAAGATTTATAGCCTACGAGATTCTTTTCATCTGAAGGAAGGCAGCTAAGTTTGGACAGAGTCTTTGAAAGCTTGCAGCTCAGGGTCACCTGGGTGCTCAGTCAGTTGAGCGTCAGACTCCTGGTTATAGCTCAGGTCATGATCTCACAGTTTTGTGAGTTCAAGCCCTGCATCAGGCTCTGTGCTAACGGCACAGAGCCTGCTCGGGATTCTCTCTCCCCCTCTCTCTGCCCCTCCCCCACTCATGCTGTCTCTCTCTCAAAAATAAACTAAAAACAAACAAACAAACAAACAAACAAACAAAAAAACAACACCAAGTGTAAGAAATAAAAAGAAAAAGTGTAGTCCATGGGCCAGCAGCAACAGCATCCTCTGGGAGCTTGTTTGAAATGCAGACCGCCAACACCTCTCCAGCGCCTCTGAATTTATATTCATAATACTCTCCAGATCATTTGTAAAGCTTAAACATAACGATCCTAGAAGACTGGGAGGGTTAAGAAGTGTGATTCTAGGGCCGACGTTTAACGAGAACAGAAATCCTTAAGACAGAGAAAGAAGAGTTCTGGAAATTATGTAGAATGGGCAGGATGTCCACGAGAACAAGCTGGATTGTTCCACACGGGTTCTCAGAAGCTCCTTGCACTAAGTGAGAAGGAAAGGTAGGCAAGCCCAAATGGTTCACTGAGAAACCAAATAAAGCACATAATAGTTCAACCTATCAGCAACCAGACGTCCAGAAAAGATAATAATAATATCAGGGTTGGCAGCTGCAGAGAATATCTTATGTTAAAAAACAAACAAATAGGGGCGTCTTGGTGGTTCAGTCGGTTGAGCGTCTGCTTTCGGCTCAGGTCATGATCTCACGGCTCGTGAGTTCAAGCCCTGTGTGGGGTTCTGCGCTGACAGCTTGGAGCCTGGAGCCTGCTGCGGATTCTGTGTCTCCCTCTCTCTCTGCCCCTAACCCACTCGCATCCTGTCTCTGTCTCTCTCAAAAGTAAATAAACATTAAAAAAACAAACAAACAAACAAACAAAAGAAAGCGAGAAGACATAAAGTGTTTTAGATAAATTTGGGATCTTCTGTAACAGTGTTATTCAACAAATCACTTTCAGTCTATATTACACGCTGGGCATTATGTTAGTTGTACTTGTTGGGCAAATTTTTGTTTGTTTTTCATTTTGGGGGGTTTGTTTGTTTTAGGTCAAGGAAACAATCACAATTAAAATCATGACATGAAATGCAAACAAAGGGCCTGATATCACTATCCAGCCTTCTAGGCATATGGCAAAGAGGGTTTGCAAATTCCTAGGGCTAGACATTTTTGAAAGATCAAGGCCATAAGTGGTAATTGTGTGTGTGTGTGGGATGTACATATTTATGAACTTGTATTCAGTTTGACCATATCGTTTGGGTCTTATCAACATATTTCTTATTATTTCCAAATCTTCAGTTCAGAAATCAACCCCAAACCCCAAGCTTTGGGAATGGCCGAGAATGGCCCAGCAGCCATATTTCTCAACTTGTCTTTGTACACATTTGATTAGACCAAGGATGGGATATTTACTCATACTGCTCCTATAGGATTCTCTCTCCCAGATATTTGACCCTGGGAATTAGAGGTAGCTACACAGGGGGCCGGAATCTGGACACTGCCGGGTGGCCATCATCCTCCATGTGCTTGGAGAAGAGACAATCCACAGAGAGCAAAGGTAAAACTGAGGGCACAGAGGAGCAGACCTTGGAGATCATGTGGCCTTTCCAATTTTGCTTCAAATTCTTTCTTGAATTTTGGCTTTACTGCATGCCTTTAGGTTCCATAAAAAAAGCATATCTCATGACGAATTCTTCCTCTTCAACTATTTACATTAATTCCTTAAATGAATTTTCACCAGCTTTGGTTGCACTTGCACCAAAAAGACTCTTAACCAAGATGCCCAGTGGCTATGCTGACATAACTTAAAATTAAGACAGCTGGATCTCTGGTGGAAAAGTCACCAGTTAGGAAAAACTGCTACCTATACCCAGCAATGTTCAAGCAGCATTTTTCTTTGAAAATTTATGTTATTGACTTTGACTGAATATATCCCGTTGTAAAATCTTACAACCAGCGTTAGCACTTGGTAGTGCCTTTATGACTACAATTTAACTCATTTGCAATTGGTCAAGAACAATGAAACTAAGCTCCTTGAATAAATGCTATTCTTGGCTTGTGCAGTCCAATGTTTCAGAAACAGCGTGCGGAACAATCTGCGGGGCTTGTAAAAAGTTCAGACTCTCAAGCCTCATTTCTTTTTCATATTGATTATAAATCAGGAAATTTCTATTTTTAACATATCCCTTGGATGATTCGCAGACAATCCAGAGAATTCACTTCTACAAACATATTTTAGGTTGTGGTTCTTAATTCAGAATTGCTCATAACAACAATCTGAGAAGCTTTTTGAAAATATGTATCACCTCAGATTCTGACTTACCAAATCAGAATCTTGGCTCACATGTATTTGCACAAGATCCCCGGGTGATACTGAGGCACACTTGTAGGTAAGAATGGCAAATTTGGGGCACTCAACAGTGAATGATTCATCTGTGCAGTGGAGATGGCCTCCTTCCTTCCATTTAGATCTGCTCTGAGGCACCAAGAGTATTTTCTTTCAATGGCCACGTCCAATGTTTAAAGTTGTTCAAGTTCAAGCTTCTCAGACTAGAGCTACATTGAATTAATTTAAAATCAACATTTAAAATACTGCCCTTCCTTTATCCTCAGATCCGAAGTACATTTTTCTAATTGGGAAGCTGGCCTGCCACTGTAATTTAAATGCTAAGTAACTGGAAATAGAATTGACTTTATATAGACTCAGTTTATTTACTTCACTTTTGTAGTTACCAATCTTCTGAGGAAGGCCAATGATCTAGACTTCTCCAAAGTAAAAAAGAAAAAAAATGAAATTTCTTCTGTCCTACTTCCTGCCACCTCTGTTTTTGAGCTTCTTATCTCTGAAGATGAGAGGTCCTTTACATCAGATACCAACATTTGAGCAGGAAATCAGAGTGCATGCCACTTTTGAACTGAATAATTTAGGCTTTTAAAAGTTTTCCTGTGGAACATCAATGTGAATTTTAGGGAGTATAAAAAATGAGCACAGTTCTGCAAATATGTAAAGTATATTACCACTTGTGTACAGAAATGGATATGCCTTTTGGGGCTTTCTATTGCCACTCAATGCATTGGGTTTTTTTGTTTGTTTGTTTGTTTGTTTGTTTTGTTTTGTTTTTCATGAGATGAGTTCTCAACATTTATCTAGAAGTGACCTTTGAGGGAATTCCTGCTACAGAACTAAAAGTATGAGGGCCTGAGGATACATACACACTTGCACGTATGATGTGTGTATGCTAGATGTACATGCAGACCTCTAAATTTGTGGTTTTATTCCATAATTTTTTATTAGGACAAAAATCAAACAGATGAACAAATGAAACCAGAAATACTTTGGCTATCTATGAAGAGAGAAGTGATTTGAATATTCTAATACATTCAGTTCCTAAAAGAACATGCAGCTTTTAAAAAGAAAGACATGTTCACGGTCATTGACCTAAGAAGGCTCAACCTGCGATATTAAGTATAAAAAGTAAGCTACGGAGGAATGCGTGTAGTAAGCTTGGTAACCAAAATAACATCAAAACAGACACCTGTTTATAAGCCTGGATGTGTCCGCATACACACAGGAGATGTGAGCAAAGATACACACATTTCAATGCTACTTGAAGGAGTGGAACTGGAAGGGAGTGATACGGTCTATATGCATAGGGTACTTCTATAGGGTTCGATTGTTGCACGGGAGTACTTTATTTTGTACTTTCAAAACATGTGACACAGGGAAAAAAAATAACATTAGGCCAAGAGAGCAAAATGGGAAAGGAAGATGAAGAAACATTCCTGATGAAAATAAATAAAAATGGCTAGCAAGAATAAAAGATTCTGCAGGGCCGATAATTAAGATTGCAAATTCAAGCAATTAGATTCTATTTTTTGCCTCTTAAGTTGGAACACATTAAAGAAAAGATCATTCTCAAAGCTGATTAAAGCACTGTGCGAAGAGCACTTTTACACAACGCTAGTCTGTAATTTTGAACAATCTTTCTGGAAATCAGCTAGAAACAGGTATCAAGCACATAAAGATGTTAGTAGCTTTAACTCAGTGGATCCCCTTTTAGGGAATTATATTAAGTAAACAAGATCAGGCTTGCATGATCAGGGCAATCAGAGATCAGGGCAAGCATGTAAAATGGTAAATACAGTAAAATGGTCTTTACTATAGTTTCCTTATCACACCATCCATGGCATGAAAAACATCCATAAATGTTTTCTTCTCTCTCTCTCTCTCTCTGTCTCTCTCTCTCTCTGTCTCCATCTTCCTCACCACTAGAGCTTCTAAAATTCCTTCCTCTCTCTTATCCACATGATTCCCTGGCAGCTTTTCTGGCCCATCTTTCCTGAGGCCAAGGGACAGACCATCCCAGCCCAAAGTCCCCTGGAGAGCCAGCCTTTGTTGTCTGACCCTTTTTTCTGCAGAGAATCAACTCCGGCAGGAGTTTTCTGTCGAGTAAAAGGACTAGCCCTCCACTGGAGGAAAGAATTCAAAATGTAAATGTGTGAACAGTGGTCAAGAGCTCTATTGACAACGGTTTTCAATTTTTCTGTTTTTTCTATATTTTACCAATTTTCTAAAGTGAGTGTGTGTTAACTGTATAATCTACATAAAACAACTGGCTTCATTGTTAAATATTTGCAATCCCCTTCACGGGCCTGCTGCTTCCTGTAACTTGTAAAAAGTACTTATTATAAGATTAATTATTTGTAATTGGCACTCACAACTTAGCTCTTACAGATAGACTGAGATAATTGGAGTGAAGCCTCAGAAAGACTTGCTAAGATAAAAATGTTATGATTTAAATAGTTGCAT
This sequence comes from Lynx canadensis, assembly GCF_007474595.2. NCBI lineage: Eukaryota > Metazoa > Chordata > Mammalia > Carnivora > Felidae > Lynx > Lynx canadensis. Next base: position 127,911,494 of record NC_044308.2, read on the forward strand.
AGGCAGTTTCTCCAGGCTGCTCATAAAACCGTGGTCCCTCATTCTTTTTGGATCAAGTACCCCCTGAAGAATGGGACTAATGGTAAGATCCTCTCTCCCTAGAAATTAAATATTTGCCCTCTGTCTTGGTTTCCTGGGGCTGTATGACAAAGGAGCACAAACAGAGTGACTTTAAACAGCATACATGTGTGGTCTCAGGGTTCTGGAGGCCGGAAGTCTGAAATCAAGATGTCAGCAGGAACAAGCTCCCTCTGAAACCTGTAGGGCAATCCTGCTTTGCCTCTTCCTATGCAGTGCGCTGGCAATCGTAGGGGGTCCTGGTCTTGAAGCCGCATCATCTTCAGTCACCCATGACCATATGGCATTCTCCTCGGGTCTTCGCGTGATCTACCTCTGTATATGTCTCCCTGTGTCCACACTTCTTCTTTTCATAAAAACAGGGACCTACTGAATCAGAGCCCACCCTAATATCCCCATTTGAAACTGATTGCCTCTTTTACGAACCTGCCAAGAACAAGCTCACATTCTGAGGTACTATCGGGTAGGAGGGCTTCTATCTTTTTTTGCGGGGACACGATTCACTTGTAATCTCTACCCAACGCATTGTATCATCCAGTCCCAGGGCACAGACACAGGGCTCCAGCATCTTGTCCCTGGATGGCAGCTTAAGAATCTAGTTCTGAAGACTGTCGGAACTCTATTATCCCTCACTCCGTTAGATAATGAGGTTTCCAAACACAAATCTGATGAATGCAAAAGACAGAAAAACATTTCCATCAAGAATAGTAAGAAGCTATAAGAAAAGTGTTCTCTGAACAATTTGCTTCCACCTCAATGTCAGAAGTAGAACAATTGAGACTTTCAGAAAGCACTGCTGATACATACTGACTTCTTCCCTAATGTACACGTAGGTTAAAATGCATCTCAAAGAAATTATAAATGGGTATGATGCTGACTTCCCATTGGGATACTAACGCTTCTGAAGTTTACCTGCCTGAAGGAATAAAGACTAGTTAAAACCTCTGAGAAATAGAAGTGATTTTATTTGTATTTTGACATTATTATCAGAATTTAATTATATATATGTTCTCAGCACTTAAACATTTTTTACTTAATAGCATACAAAAATTGCTGTCCTTGCTCAGACCTGACATTTTTAATTGCAATTAGCAATCTATTTCAGTAGTTAATCTGAAATCTGACACCAGAGGCATTGGGTTTCTTTGTTTTCTCTTTTTTCTTTCTTTCTTTCTTTTTTTTTTTTTTTTTTTTTTTTTTTTTAGTTTATTTATTTGTATTGAGAGAGGCAGCATGAGTGGGGTAGGGGGAGGGAGAGAGGGAGACTGAGAATCCCAAGCAGGCTCTGCACTGTCAGTGCGGAGCCTGATGAAGGGTTCGAACTCAAAAAACCGTGAGATCGTGACCAGAGCCAAAACCAAGAGTAGGACGCTTAACCGAGCCACCCAGGTGCCCTGGCATTGGTTTTCTAGCTACTGTTCAATGATCGTCACATCATCTGTTATCTCTCCTTGTTTTCGACTTTCTGATTTATAAAACGGGGAAAATAACAGCTGCCTCATGGGATTGATATATTTGGCCTAAGAATTACTGTCTTCAAATCCTAGCTCCAAAGCTTACAAGCTGTACTCCCCAGATATTTACCCAATATGTATTTCAATTTCTCCATCCACAAACAACAACAAACACAAAAACAAAAACAAAACACAAAGACTCATACACACACATAAAACAAGAATGACAATACTATTTCATGGAGATACTTGTTATGCAAATTAAATGGAGTAGATCACATGGAAGGGAACCCAAATGTAACTTACTGTGTCAGGATTCTCCAGAGAAAGAGATCTAATAGGATGTGAATATGTATAAGAGGATATTTATTATACAGAACCAGCTTAAGCAGTTGTGGAAAAGTGTGGGCCAGCAGGCTGGAGACCCAGGAGAGCTGATGTTGCTGAGGAAGTTCAGAGGCAGTCTGCAGGCAATCCGCTCTTACTTGGGGAGGCCCACCTTTCGGCTGCATTCAAAAAGACCCGCCACATTATGGAGGGCATCATGCTTACTCAAAATTCACTGATTTTAAAGAATTTTTATTAACATTTATTTATTTTCGAGAGATAGTGGGCAAGTCGGGAGGGGCAGAGATGGGGAAGACCAGAATCCAGGCTCTGAGCTGTCAGCACAAGCCCGACACGGGGCTCAAACCCACGAACCGTGAGAACATGACCTGAACTGAAGTTGTATGCTTAACTGACTGAGCCACGCAGGTGCCCTGAAAATTCACCGATTTTAAATGTTAGTGTCATCCAAACTACCCTCCGTGTTGACATATAACATTAACTGTCACATGTACTAAATAAATATTGGACTTTCAAGTCACTGTTCTCTAAGTAGGTTAATTTTCTTGCCATGGCCAAAAGGGGAGGGTGTCAGAGTGCTATCAGAATTTTATTAGAAAAGTCAGGAGGAAAGCAAAGGCTGGGTTTAGAGAACAAAGATAAGGCACAGGACACCAAGATTGGAATTAAAACAAAACAAAACACAAAGGAGTGCCTGGATTTGGGGTTTTAGAACGGGAAGAGAAGCAGAAGACAGGAAAGTTTGCTTACCAGGAAGAATCTGATAGGCACATTTACAGACACTGGAGAAGGTGACACTTACATCTATTGTTTGGCTTTGTATCTCCTTAATGCTTAGAGACTGAGTTTGTACTTTAACACCAGTACTTTAACACCAGTTTCACTGTGGGACGTTCGCAGGAGAAGGTCCCTCAGTAAGCCAGTAAAGAAACAGCACACTCCACACCAATGATCACGCTGTTGTTCCAGGCAAGGGGAGAGGAAAGGAATAGTGCCCAAATTTACTTGAGGTGTACCTTTATCAAAGCTGGAGCTGAGGGGGTACCTGGGTGGCTCAGTCGGTTGAGCACTCGACTTCGGGTCAGGTCATGATCTCGCAGTAGGTGGCTTTGAGCCCAGCGTCGGGCTCTGTGCGGACAGCTCAGAGCCTGGAGTCTGCTGCAGTCTGTGTCTCCCTCTCTCTCTCTCTCTGCCCCTCCCCTGCTCACGCTCACTCTCTCTCTCAAAAATAAATAAGCATTAAAAAAAATTAAAAAAAAAAAAGCTGGAGCTCAGGAGAGATGGCTTAGTTAAGCAAGAGCTGATATCCAACTGGCAGAGCAAAGTAAAAGCCCCTGGTAGCTAGAGCACGTTGCTAAGCAACAGTGGTGCCAGGTGATGACAGGCATGATGTTCTCATTCCTGAGGATGCTGAAGGGTTTGCACCACTGCCAGTAATAGTCTCCTTTACCTTGGCAGGAACTAAGGCCCTGAGGTCTTCGGAAAGCTATTCACGTCAGTAAAGGGTAGCCGTGCCTAGACCCAACAATCTCTAAGGGTCCTCACAAATTCTCAATATTTATAGCCTACATATCCCCTCATCACAGTCTTTTCTTCACATGTGTTTACTGAGAAGCTCCAGTGGGGGCCCTCAGCAGCTGAACTACTGAGGTGCTTATCAATGACAACACAGGAGATGACTATAGCCCAACACGGTTGACTTCAGTCTTCATCAAAACGCCTTGACTCTTAATTTTGATTTTATTATATTTATATGATATCATTATACTTATAACGATTTTATTTTTGTCATGAACAAGTGGATCTGAAATTGTATCAAGGCAATATACAACACTGTAGCAAGACAGCACCATGGAGGCTAAGTTATTGCCTAGTCGCCATTTATGTCCTCCTTGGATCCCGTATGCAGTAAGACTCCTGGTCAAAGCCAATATGGACCTTTTAAGATTAGGGTAACATGGGCAATGTCACGGAATCAGGGAATAATGGAGGAAGTTCTTGGGTTAATGCAGCTCTTTTGTCACCAAACTGTAGCTTCACTCATCAACTGTAAGTAACCAGCTAACGTAGTTACGAGAAAAGAAAAGAAGAAACAAAATAGTCTCAAATCGCACATCCTACCATTTGGACCGAATTTGACACAGTGCTGTGCAATTAATTAGCAGACATTGTTGATTGTGGATGGAGCGCGGAACTGACGATTTGATACTAGAGCTGACGGTGGTGGCAGGGACGTTTTCCAAAGAACTTCAGTAGCACAGGCCCATTGCCTGAATTTTTCTCAATTCTGCAATTTGCATAAAGTAGGCACCACTATAGCCAATCAAAAATCTTTTGAATCCCGGAGGTGAACCTGTCATAGTCTTTTAATTAGCAGGTCTTTGCACAGCCCTTTCCATGAACACATTTTCAAACTTCCCCCTTCGTCAAAACGGTGTTGTAAATTAATGGTTGGCAATTTTCCCTCATGTCTCAAATTAAAATACGTATCAGAAAGAATCGGTACTGGGATGGCTAGCTAGAGTTTGTAACAAACCGTCCTGCCAACATTTTGAAACACTTATCACTGGGAGTGTTTTCAGGCTGTGAAGATTTTTATGGGTGTGGCAACAAAAATATAATAGCCCTACTCACTAAAAGTTAGGATAAAGTACGTTATTTGGAGCTTGTTTCTAGCTAAGAACACTATTCTTCGGGGAGTTATGTGGATGCTTGAGTGAGTATATGTGTGCATGTGTTATGTACATATTGATGCTGACTTTTCAGAAAATATTATAATTATAATAACCACTCGTTGAACTTCTAACATGTGATATGCTTATATTTCACGAAACATATGTATAAGCCAAACTGCAAGCTGCTTTTAAAATGCGTGTTCTCCTTGAGATGCCTGGGTGGCTCAGTCAGTTAAGTGTTTGACTCTTGATTTTGGCTCAGGTCCTGATCTCACGGTTCGTGAGTTCAAGCAGTCAGCACTGTCAGCACGGAGCCTGCTTGGGATGCTCTCCCTTCCTCTCTCTCTGCCTGTCTCTCCCTGTCTCTCTTTCTCTCTCTCTGTGTCTCTCTAAATAAATAAGTAAACAAACAAGTAAATAAATAAATGCATGTTAGCTTTTTTTTTTTAATGTGTGCTCTTTAAATTTAATACTCATTTGACATCCATAAGGTACACTTTTTACTGATTATGAATGAGGAAGTTGAATCCCCAAACAGTAACTTTTCCAGGATCTTCTAGGATCTATCCAGTGCCAGGGCCCGTGTTCATTCCACCAGATCAGGGGTAGGACAAATTCAGGCCTAATTTGCCTTGCTGCCTGTTTTTGTAAACGATATTTTATTGGAGCACAGCCGTGTTTATTCATTTACATATGGTCTATGACCGCTTTCACACTCTAACTGTAGAGTCTGAGAGTCACAACATAGATCATGTGGCTGATAAAGCCTGAAATATTTACTACCTGGCCCTGCACAGAAAATTTTGCTAGCTCCTGCATTCCACTATTCTGTCTGCTTCATGTTTGGGCTATTTTCCATAAATAAGGATATGACTAGACTTTTCCTTTAAGATAATTAGGAGGAACCAAAGTAAATAAGTAAGTTACAAGCATTTGTTCCTATTATAGTTGCTCAAACACCTGATAAAAAAGGTTTAGGGGCGCCTGGGTGGCGCAGTCGGTTGAGCGTCCGACTTCAGCCAGGTCACGATCTCGCGGTCCGGGAGTTCGAGCCCCGCGTCAGGCTCTGGGCTGATGGCTCAGAGCCTGGAGCCTGTTTCCGATTCTGTGTCCCTCTCTCTCTGCCCCTCCCCCGTTCATGCTCTGTCTCTCTCTGTCCCAAAAATGAATAAACGTTGAAAAAAAATTTAAAAAAAAAAAAAAAAAAAAAAAAAGGTTTATCCCTCCCCACTTCTTTGGATTTTTAGTTGTAAATCAAAACAACTTTGAGGAGTTTAAGTCAAAAGAAGTTTTAGAGCAGGTAATAGCTCCTGAATCAAAGGAGAAACTGGAGAACATATCTTTAAAGGGACCAAACATGGTGAGCCTTGCCGAAGCCCTGAACACAGGCACCTGTGTTTGGACCCTGCCCTTAGGCCGCCATCCCTGAGTGAGTACCCAGCACAGCACCCAGATGCACAGTGCCGCTGCTCTCCACACTCCGCGCAGCAGGAGAAAAGTTCTCTACCGAAGCCTCCAGATTCGAGGCCCAGGCCGACCATCTGGGTGTTTGTACTTAGACAACATGACACTTCAATGACCAAGAGTACAGGGAAGGAGTATGTCCATCACTGCCATCTGCATCAGTGTCTACAGGGAGGGACATAGCACGCCATACAATGTGTCCTCAAATCAGAAGGATGTCTAAATGCTGAGCTGGAAATTCTGTAAAGGTGCATTGTATCAACCCTTTGACTCCTCATCTCTTTCTTAGTCATCTACTAACTAAAATACAAATACTCCCACCATTTACTCTTCAGCCTATAGGCACAAATAATGAAAACTAAATATCATACCCAACCTTTTTAAATATTTATTTTTTTTAATTTGTTTATATTTATTTTTGAGAGAGAGAGAGAGAGTGCGTGCGCATGTGCACGAGTGGGAGAAGGGCAGAGAGAGGTGACACAGAATCCGAAGCAGGTTCCAGGCTCTGAGCTGTCAGCACAGAGCCCGACGCGGGACTCGAACTCACGAACTGCAAGAGCATGACCCGAGCCGAAGTCTGACGCTTAACTGACTGAGCCACCCAGGTGCCCCTACTATTGATTTATTTTGAGAGAGAGAGAGAGAGAGAGAGGACACCTATACGTGTGTGAATCAGGGGAGGGACAGAGAGGAGACAGAGAATTCCAAGTAATGCAGAGCCTCGTCAACGCAGAGCCTGACACAGGGCTCAATTTCAGGAATCGTGAGATCATGACCTGAGTCGACCCTGGTGCCCCTCATCCCCATTTTTTGATAGTCGTGGGGGTAGAATCTCAGTACTCCACACCCCCACCAATTCCAGATTCCTTGCCTGTCGTGGTAATTGGAGATATTCCCAAGAGTATCACAGTATATTCATGAACAAGCACAGTACTTTTTCCCGGCAAGTGGTTACAAATTTGCTTTAGCTCCCTTTTGCGCTGATGTACCATAATCCCTTCGTATCACCGTCTGTCACTGGGTTGCTCCAGGACATGCTCCCTTCACTTTATTCCTTTTGCCAGAACCACCTATAAGTGATCACTTGGTACTCCTGGGGCCACCATCCTCATGGCTGGCATCTGCTACCTGAGGCCATGTGCCATCAACTCTGAGAAAGCGGCCACCTGTCTTGCTAGACTCCCAGCTTTACCCATATAGCGCCCTCTGGCTGTGGCTGAGGGATATTTTGCCCTCACCTAATCCTTGACTCCATTTAATTGGAGATGGATTTGTGGCCACTGTTTACCCTCTCTCCCCTAAGTCCCTTTAAATAAGTAGAGAAACAATGTCCTTCCTCTGTAGATTTTTAAATAGCACATTTCTAGGGGTGCCTGGGTGGCTCAGTCGGTAAGCGTTCAGCTCGGGTCATGATCTCGTGGTTCGTGAGTTCGAGCCCCGCATCAGGCTCTGTGCTGACAGCTTGGAACCCGGAGCCTGCTTCGGATTCTGTGTCTCCCTTTCTCTCTGCTCCTCCCCCACTCACACTGTCTCTCTCTCTCTCTCTCTCTAAAATAAATAAACATTAAAAAAAAATTAAATAGCACGTTTCTAAATATTGAGGTTAAAACTCTTAGTTTGCATAGACAACTTACTTTTTCTCCATGTATCTTGTACATTATATTCAGTGGCTAAATTGAGTTTGCTTCAGGCAACAGTGAGAACATAATACTTAGAAGCATTATCCTACTCTGATCCTCAAGCTCTGTGGTTGACTCCAACTTGTATTGGATTCTTTTTCTTAAAGAGAATTCTTTTCAGAATTTCCTATCTTGAAATTTGCCCCTTATCAGTTAAGCTTCAAGTCCTGGGGAGTGTGTGAATATGCATAAAACCCAGTCATTTGCACTCTTCAAATTCCTTTCCCGGAGGCTCTTTTGCCTCTAATATAAATTACTTAATTCAAATACACACCTGGTATGGAGAAAACTCTGAATCACATAGCAAACCTCTGTTCCCCCAATCAGGAAATTATTTTCAAACTCTCATATTTGTATTTCACTTCACTGAAACGTGAATTCTTTCTATTGAGATTGAAACTTTAAACATAAGCAGAGGATTCGTATTTTTTTTCGCATCTTTTATCTCTCCTTTTCACTTATTCAGAAATAAAGATATAAAGATTGCAAATAGCTAATTCTTAGAGAGACTTTATGCCAGGAATTATTTTAAATAGTCTGCATAAATTATCATTTTTGCCCTCACCACACCCTATAAGCTTATGAGCTCAATACTATTATCACCATCCCCATTTTACAGATGGAAAAGTAAAGGCATATAGAGTGTTTGCGTGACCCCATAAGAAACAGGTATATATTCCATCTCTGGCCCTGGTTCCTGACAATTGCTTTCACCTTCTGGCACTCAGCTCCTGAAACCTAGGTATGTCTCAAGTGATAATGCTTTTTGTATGCTAATGAGGTGACTAGTGAGGTGACTTTTGTCCACCTGGAGGTCCCTGAGTTGTATCCTTTTATAATAAATAGTTAATCTAGTAAGTAAATCGTTTTCCTGAGTTTGGTGAACTATTTTGAGTTCTATGAGCCATTCTAGAAAATTATAGAAGCCAAGGAGAGGGTTGTGGGAACTTCCAATTTGTATCCAAGTTGGACAGAAGCTGTGGGTGACCAGAGGATCCATGACTTGTCATTGGCTTCTGAGGCTGAGAGTAAGGGGTTGAAGAAAACTAAATAATAACTTGGTATGGGAAAAAAAAACCATACATTTAGTAAGTACTGAGAGCAGAGAATGCAGATACTGTGCAGAGTGTGACAAATCAGGGAGGGGATTCATTTTCAGAAATACCAAATAAAAGCTATGCTGTCCAGTGAACAGCAGGTTTACCTGTCGGAAAATGTACGAACCTCCCCCACGATGGGGTCCCAGACCCTCGACACTAAACTGCCTGGCTCTTCTTCCCCTCTCCGTTTTGCGGGCTTAGTTTGCAGGCTTTGCAATGAGCATGTGAGGAAGAACAAAGGGAGCAGGGGCTGAGAGTCTCTGCCTCACCTTAGGGAAGATAGACTTTTTCCAATCAGACTCTTTTTTGCCTTAGGTGGGCATAGGTGGCCTCTGGATAAGGCTGCCATCTCTGTAGGTATTCCGCCAATGAGGAACCAGGGGAGGGACCTGCCTGCTGGGAAATAAATTGCTTGCTGTAACTGCCCCAGATGTGCCTGTCCATCAGACCCTAGCTCTTGCAAGGACGTTGATTAAAGCCTCGCCTCGCTGTGCTCTCAATCTCAGTGTCCCTCCTTCGATTCCATCAGTGGGCTCCTTCCTCACAAGGGAAAAACAACGTGAGAGTTTTTCTTTTGGTATGGCCGTATTCAGAGACACCCTCTTCGTATGTAACAGTCAGAAATCAAACCCATGTGGTTGGACTTTGAAGTTTGTCCTTCTAAACACTGTGTTTTCTATCTTTAATAATAAGTGTTTTTCAAAAAAAAAAAAAGGTAAAAATTGGCTTTCAATTACTTGGCTTAGCTCTCTAGTAGCTATTTATTTTTCTACAGTGTTAGTGATGAGGATGCCATTTTTTCATATAATTAATTTCATTTTTTCAGTATCTAATCAGTATAAGATATTTCATAGTACTTGATAAATCCTTTGATTTATATTATTAGTTTTGTACACTTATATTTGCAGGGTTATTTGTTTCTTCATTATGTATAAACAGATGTATTATGAAATAAAGTTCAGCTCAACCAAATCTCATTGCATACCTTACTAACTATTAAATTCTCAAGGTTCAGCACAATTCCTGGAACATTCTTTTGTGCCCAATAAATATTTGGTGAATAAGTATATTAATTCATTCATTTGCATCAGGCACTGTTCCATATGCTAAAGTCAAAAAGGTAAAATGAAATGTTCTTCTTGACCATATGACATAAACATATAAAAAGATAATAATGCGATGCAGTAAATCCTAAGGTGGGTAAATCCAGAATACTAGTGAACATGGAAAACTGATTCATATTTATGCTTCCATGACATTTATAGAGGCAGAGATTTAAAAGCCATATCACAGGGCTTTAGTTTTTGTATGTGCACATACATATTCCTTTTTTCTTTCATGTTTCAAGATGACCCTGGTAATGGTAACACTGTAATGTCGAGAGTAACTAGGGAGAGGTCGCTTGGTGCTGATATGCTTTACAAATTGAAACATAAGCGGTCAGTGTGTTGTCTGTTTAATATCTGTAGCGAAAGTCTTGGGTTCTTTTGATCTTTGTAGCAATGACTAATTATCCTTTAATAGCCAAAGAAAGCTCTATTCCAAAGGGAATGTTTTACATCTATTTCTGCTTAGTTCACACTTCAGGTTTATCTCTCCCTGCCATCGATACTTGGCTGCCTGACTGAACGTGGAGTATTTTCTCCAGCCCACCCTGGCTTCAGTTAAAGGCATATCCTTGTTCCTCTCTTGGCCAAGATACCCTCTGATACACTACATTTGGTTAGTGTATCCCATCAGTCAAGATACGTTCTGTTAATCCCTTTCCGATGGGGATAATTTACCAAGCACTTAGTGCATGTTGTGGGAAATAAAAGAGAAAAGAAGTCTTGTTCCTTATTGTCAGATATTCGAAATATGGCTAAAAAGACAAAATTCCTATGCAAGAAAGAACTGAAAAACAACACAAGTAAGGAATACGAGGCAAAATGAGGCAATGAGTGTTATAAGGAAATCTTTTCATCGTGTCATAATCAAACTGTTGAAAATAAAGACAAAGGCGAGAACCTTGAAAACAACCAGAGGAAACAGACATTACCTAAGGGGACAATGATTTGAATACCTGTGGATTTCTCCTCGGAAGCCATGAATCAGTGAGATTATCAAGTGCTGAAATAAAATAAAAGAACTGTCAACCTAGAATCCAATATTCCACACAAATACCCTTCAGAAACAAAAGGGAAGAAAAGGAAACTAAGATAATTCATTGCCAAGAGACCCACTCCAAAAGCACTGCTACAGGACGTTCTTCAAAAGAAGGGTGGTGATTCCAGAATGAAAACTGAAACCTCAGAAATGAAAGAAAGAGCAAAAGAAATGGTAAATATCTGGTTAAATCTAATAGACTATTCTTCTTCCTTTGAGTTTCATAGAGTATATTTAATAGTTGGAAGCAAAAATTAAAACATTTATTCATGGAGTTTTTAATGTACATTTAATGTACATTGTAATAGTCAAGACAAGTATGCCATAAACAGGAGAAGGTAAAAGGGCCGATACCGTGGTAAGGGTTTTACGTCCCACTTGGAATAATAAAGTATTGATTCTAAGTGGAACATGAAAAGCACATTTTTTAATGTTATAATCTTTAGAGCCACCACAAACATAACTATTCAATGAGATGCAGTAAAAAATGTACTAGAAGATTAAAACGAAATGAAAAAAAAAAAAAAAAAAGAAAAGAAACCTTCCAAGGCATGAAAATAAAAAAACATAGAGTACAGACAGAAAACAAATAATAAAATGGTATACCTAAGTCCAAAATATCAAAAGTCACATTAAGTGTAAATCTAATTTTTTTTATATTAATGTTTATTTATTTTTGACAGAGAGAGAGAGAGAGACAGAGCACGAGCGGGGGAGGGGCAGAGAGAGAGAGGGAGACACAGAATCTGAACCAGGCTCCACGCTCTGAGTTGTCAGCACAGAGCCCGACAAGGGGCTCGAACTCACAGACCACAAGATCATGACTTGAGTCAAAGCCGGACGCTCAACCGACTGAGCCACCCAGGCTCCCCTAATGTTTATTTTTCAGAGAGAGGAGGGAGCGAGAGCGCCTGTGTGTGTGAGAGAGGAGAGAGAGAGAGAGAAAGAGAGCACAAGTGGCGGTGGGGCAGAGAGGAAAGTAGAGGGAGAATCCAGTTTCCCTCCTGTCATCAAAGAGTCTGACTCATGGGGCGCCTGGGTGGCGCAGTTGGTTAAGCGTCCGACTTCAGCCAGGTCACGATCTCGCGGTCAGGGAGTTCGAGCCCCGCGTCGGGCTCTGGGCTGATGGCTCAGAGCCTGGAGCCTGTTTCCGATTCTGTGTCTCCCTCTCTCTCTGCCCCTCCCCCGTTCATGCTCTGTCTCTCTCTGTCCCAAAAATGAAATAAACGTTGAAAAAAAAAAAAAAATTTAAAAAAAAAAAAAAAAAAAAAAAAAAAGAGTCTGACTCAGGGCTACATCCCACATGGTGAGATACGACCTGAGCCTAAATCAAGAGCCACATGCCTAAGCTAACCAGCCATCCAGGTGCCCCAAAACTGTTTTGAATTTTAATTCTGATAATGATTATAAAACCTATTCATGTATTAAAATTCATAGAATCATACACCAGAAAAGTCAATTTCACTGTATGATAAATCAGAAGTAATAAAATAAAATGTTCTCAAGTCCATGAATTCTCCCACCCATACATAGACATTATATGCCCATACGCTATTTTTATTTTTATCTCCTGATACTGGAACAAGGTATTTTTCTACATAGATTTTTTTTTTTCTACCTGATGAATGTTAAAGTCAGAATAAGGGTTATCTTTGGGGGAAAGGGGAAGCTTTTACAACAGAATTCTTAAAAGTCGTGGGCTTCTAGTAACGTTTAATATCCTGATCATTGTGGTATTTATATGGGTGGGTACATTTTCTCTAAATTCACCAAATTATCAATGCTGTCTACCATGTGCATTTACAAAATTTTTGAAATTAAAAGTGCAAAACAAACAAGGTGAAATGAAAGTTGAAAAAACAAAACAAGGGGTGCCTGGGTGGCTCAGTCGGTTGAGCGTCTGGCTTCGGCTCAGGTCGTGATCTCATAGCTCGTGAGTTCGAGCCCCGTGTCAGGCTCTGTGCTGACAGCTCGGAGCCTGGAGCCTGCTTCAGATTCTGTGCCTCCCTCTCTCTCTCTGCCCCAACCCACTCGCATTCTGTCTCTCTCAAAAATAAATAAACTTTAAAAAAAAAAGAACAAAACAAAACAAAACAAAACAAAACACCTCAATAATCTCTTATACAGCATTTAAAACCCATTCAAGGTGTTAAATCCCCAAACTCCCAGAGAATTGTCACTGCTGCCTTAATGAGCCCACAGCAGTGTGACTACATCCAAATTGCAAAACTTGACATATTTTATTAAAATCATTCATGCATGTGTGTGTGTGTGTGTGTGTGTGTGTGTGTGTGTACCCATTCGTGTACTCTCACTGTCCTGACTAGAAATATGGTGCTTAATCTTCCAATTCTGAGTACTCTGCAAGCACATGGCTGCAGTCCTATATTGAATGAAGGGCAAATAAGGAAGTACGTAGAACTACCATGTCTCGTAATGATCCACACAGTTCCTGGTTTCTTTCTCCTGGTGTCTTACCACCATCCTTTCCTAGCTTCAATGTAGCAGAGGCTGCATTACCGAAACAAGTCCTGTTTTCCCTTTGATTCTTTGCTTCACTGCCAATACCACCAATATACCTATTGATGCCATGATACCTGTCGCAGACAGGAGAGATATATGCACAGAGATGCACGGTAGCAGAGGTGTCTCATGAGATCCTAGAAATGATAGTACTCGGAGAGAGAAACATAATGTTCCAGTGTATCGAAATTTTATAGACAAGGCCACAGGACTATCCCTAACTTGTCTGATATCCATGGTGTCTTGGAATTGATTTTCTTTAGGTATGGACCCTGAGTAAAAGGATTGGTTATATCTAATCTTATCTGGAAGGTGAAATTAATGTGAATTTTAAAAATCCCACCCCAGTTCTTTGGTGGCTTTACTATAGTTGCTGTTCTTGGTGACAATGAAATATTCTATGGAAAAAATCCTGGCATGCATGTAATTTGCCAATCCCTCATTGACTTATGGCCATGCTTAATCTCTGTAATAGTTATTGTATTTATTTGGTGATTTTAGGATGAATGATCATATTGGCCATATTAATTTTAGTTGATATAGAGAGTGTTCATTTTTCTACTTATCTGACCTCGTAAAAATTATTACTTAGGATTGATCTCCATTAAAAAGTGGAGCAAAAGAAATGTACTTGAAAGCTCTTGGGGTCAAAACAAGAAGAAAAGATTTGATTCATATCATCTCTACTTATTTCCATCAAAATTAGTGTCCCTTGACCTTTGGTTTTAGGCCTCTGCATATTAGTCTCTCATGGGATAAACTTTTTTTTCCCCTTCTAAGTCTGCATAATTAAAGAGAGATCAAAGTGATAAACTTTTTCAAGTGAATATTAGATTCCCCTTCTACCTGAACAATCAGGTTAAAAAGTTTAAACCTCCAAGGAATATGAGTTGAGATACTTCAACAGATTTGAAGAGTCAAAAATGGTAAATTTACAACAGAAGCTGGACTCATCTTAGTTCTCAAGCCCTAAATTAATCTTACAAGTTATATAAAATTCTATGCAATTGCCTAATTCCATGTAGAGAGCAAGGACATTCTTCAAGATTGAGTCACCTGCTTTTTTATGTTTAAAAAGAAGGAAATCAATGCTTGGTACTAAGCTGGTTAATATGTATAGTGGATTTTTTTTAATGAGTACTTAAAAGGAATAATAATAATTAGAATAATAATACTAAGCTTTTAGAAAATGCTTTTTATCTTCAAAGCATTTCACAAAAGTGTATGGAGTTAATCTCTGCACCCTAAAAGCAACTTGCCAAAATATTTTGTTTTACGACAGATGCCTTTCAGAAGGGTTTCACTCATCTTTACATTTCCATATGTAAAAAAAGGGGGGGGGTTGCTGAAAATAAAATCTATCAAAGCCTTTCTTTTCAATGCAAATTATTAGCTTCTTTTTATTCTTTCTAGAGGGAAGAAATGTTCAGATGAAACTTACTATAAGCCCAATTCAGTTGCATTTGTGTTATAAAGGTCATTTTATGTAGGACTGTGAGGTTCAGCTGTTCTCTGTCTCCACTCAGGTCCAAACAAATGGAAATAGGCTTAATGTCAAAGGGCTAAGTAAATATCTTTTCAGATACTTACTGCTGTACAAGAATTAAATTCACTCAAAAATCCTTACTAAAAGTAGTAATTTAGTGGAGACTGAGCTAGCTGGGCCTTATTATTTTGATGGAGTTAAATCCTTCTTTCTGTTTCTGGACGAGCATTTGCAGATATATCCAGACCTGACCGTACAGAACACACAAGTGTTAAATGGAAGGATCAGAGTGAGGGCAGGCTGCAGCAAACTCTGGGGACATGGCAGGGGTCCCCAGCACCTCTGTTCTCTGTCTCGTTTCCCTGGATTTAATTAGACTCCAGTTAATGACTTCCAAGCTATACAGTGATAAAAGATGCCTGCCTAGCACTCCATTTTTTTTGTTTCTTTCCTCATTTTTATTTAAACAAATATGTTAGCAATCATATTAATTGTTCAAAAAATAAAGTTAGAAAGGTGAATAGGAAGGAAATAAAAGTAAAATTTCCCTCATCCCTATTAGAGATAATATTACTAAATTCTTCTGGACCTTTCCAATTGATATCTTTTTTTTTTTTTTTAACAAAAACAGGTTCTCACTATACTTGTATAATTAAAAAAATTTTAAACCTTGTATATATCTTTATAACTCTTCATGACAATATGAATATATACACCATTGTTCTAATTGTTATATGTCATTCTATTTCTTTTAAATTTTATTTATTTACTTTGAGAGAGAGAGAACACACTCAAGTGGGGGAGAGGCAGAGACAGAGAGAGAGAGAGAGAGAGAGAGAGAGAGAGAGAGACAGAGAGAGACAGAGAGAGTCCTGAGCAGGCTCCACACTGCCAGCACAGATCCCCATGTGGAGCTCGAACTCACCAACCGTGAGACCATGACCTGAGTGGAAACCATAGGTGGGACCCTTAACCAAGCCACCCAGGCACCCCTGTCATTTTATTTCTTAATGTTATTTACTAAATATACTGATCCTCAAATTTACCAAATGATAAAAATAAGGATTGCTTAAGAATACACTGTCACATTAGAATGTGACATTACAATCTCCAGGAAAGTGTCTTAAGAATATTTTTGGCAAGCTCTCCTGGTTATTTGGGAAACACTGATTTAAGCCATATTTTGTATACTTCATTTAATTCTCATTAAAAAATAACTCTCCAGTATTATATCCATTCATCGTGTTCTAGCTTGATTGTTTTCTGAGTTTAATTCGAAGAGGTAGAATAACTTACTCACATGATATGCACATTTGAAATCTTTTAGCATACATTGCCAAAGTATTCTGAGTCAAGCTATAAGCTCTATTAATTTATATTTTTACAATACCGGTTGTCAGGAGCAAAGGTGTTGTGCAAAATGTTTGTATATGCTCCCCTTTGGTGGCATTGTGCTTCCAGAGCAGATGATGAGCAATTCATGTTCAAATCAGTTAAAGTTTTAACCTCTGTAACTAATTAACTAACTAACCAACTAACTAAAAGCAACAGCAACAACAAAAGATACATAGATAGATGGATAAATAGATAGATACATAGATAGATACATAGATACATAAATGAATTCTAAAGCAAGTTCAACTCATTTTGTAGAAAGCATCAAATATGTAATTTAGAAAATAATTTCTTGTTCACTCCCTCCCTTTTCCAAATATTAATTATCTAGATATCAACTATGGAATTTTGAAAGTAGATTTCGACAGCTCTTCTAAATCAAATATTCTTTAAGTTTGGTTATTCATTAAACCATATGGGGTAATTATTAAAAAAAAAAAAAAAAAACAAACAAACAGGGGCGCCTGGGTGGCACTGTCGGTTAAGCGTCCGACTTCAGCCAGGTCACGATCTCGCAGTCCGTGAGTTCGAGCCCCGCGTCAGGCTCTGGGCTGATGGCTCAGAGCCTGGAGCCTGTTTCCGATTCTGTGTCTCCCTCTCTCTCTGCCTCTTCCCCGTTCATGCTCTGTCTCTCTCTGTAAAAAACAAACAAACAAACAAACAAACAAACAAACAAAAAAAACAACAGATTTCCAAGACCACTTGAATCAGTGAAAAATGTTTCTGGAAATCTGCATTTTTCTAAACCTTGTTAGATATATCTCATGCAAGAGTCAGGCTGGCCAACTTCTGTTCTGGCCCACATTCCCAATTTTGTAGAGAAGAAAAGCAGTCCGGGATGATTCATTGTTTCGCCCATGGTAGATGTAAGTAAATGACAAAACTAATTAGAAGCCAGATCCCTGGGATGCCTGGGTGGCTCAGTCAGTTGAGCATCTGACTTCAGCTCAGGTCATGATCTCTGGGTTCTTGGGTTCAGACCCCGCTCAGTGGGCTCAGTGCTGATGGCCAAGAGCCTGGAGCCTGCTTCTGATTCTGTGTCTCCCTCTGTTTCTGTCATTCTCCCCCTCACACTCTGTCTCTTTCTCTGAAAAATAAAATAAAAACGTTAAAAAAAAAAAAAGAAAGAAAGAAAGAAAGAAAAGAAAAGAAGCCAGAACCCTGTGTTTGGATACAGTGTACTTTCTGGTATTTCACTGTTTTATGATGGGGTCTATGCATTTATCAAAAAAAAAAGGGGGGGGAGGGCATTTTTATTAAAATAAAAGCTAAAAATAAAAGCTATTCTACTAATTCAATTATACTCAGACATATAAAATCTGATAAAGTAGATAATGTTGCTTTAATAATCAATAAAATAGCACTTAATGCTTTTAGTTTTAGAATAAGTATGGCTTTCCTATCAATAGAAAATAAAGAGAAATATTTCAGAACTTTACCCAAATATAATGTTTCACATAACTGCCCACTTCTCTTTCCAAAGAGCCCCTATTTAAAATCTGTGCTTTCAATTCTTCAACATGTATCAGGAAGGAAGCCTCATTTCTGTACTAATGGTATTTAAGAAAAGCTTTTCTTTTGTAGTTATTCAACTTCCTTTTACCCTGAGCCCATGCACTAAGCCTGGAGGAAGCCAAGAAGATACAGGAAGGAGGAATAGGACGGGCTTTTCAAGAGCATTGGACACATGAAACATCCATCGCTAAGCCTAAAATCCTTAAAGCTTTCTCTATTTTTATTACCAAATAAGTTTATTCCAAATCCATGGTCACTATGTTTTTCTTATTCTTCCTTATCTTCTTCATACATTAAAAAGTATGTGATTCTAGACTGAGTTACGTTATTGGGTTAGATTGCTTCCAAAACAAATATGTATAATTTTTGATCCAAGAAAAGATCTACAGTCACATGTAATATGTATAAGCAATTTGACCTGCTCACTTGGAATTACTCAGGTGAAACCCTCTTTTCTATGATACATATATATATATCATATATAATATATATTATATAACACTAATGATGTTATATATAATATATATATATATATATATATATATATATCATTAGTGTTGCAGAATTTAGAGGCATTTCAATTCTGTGCCAATATTTCCATTACTTTTATCTTTTTCAAAAGTTTACCACCCTGAATAGGAATTTCTCATGGTTGGCATCACCTAACTATTGTGCTCCTTCTAAGTGATATAAATGAGGAGGCAGAGTATTTTTTTTTTATTTTTTCCACTGTAAAATACTTCCTTGATGGTTCATTTTGGAAAAACAAGTTTTTTACATAAATTTGCCAACAAAAGAGTTGTTGAAGATATGAAGTGTTTTAATGTATTCAAGGTTAAAATTTTAAAAGCATCATTTCATTGGATTGCATGTGCTTGTGTGTGTGTGTGTGTGTGTGTGCATGTGTGTGCATACAGAAAGTGTCATGAGAAGAAATAATTTACTGAAGAAACTGGCCTTTATATACATTCTTACATGTAGAGTGTACCTCTGACAAATAGATATGTGCATATGTGCCCATAATAATTGTTGCAGGTGTATGTTGCATCCATTTAGATGTTGCTCAAGCTTCTTAAGTTTAATACATTAAGTATGGAGTCTTCCCTTTGCCCCATCACATTCAAATTTACTTCTTGCATTCTAAGTTTCTATAACCAGCATCAATATTGTTCACCATCCTCTCCCCAATACATGGAGGGTCATCAAGTCCTGAGGATTTTAATTCCTATGGCTAGATTTTCACCTAATTGTATTCCATGGAATATAAGTTTTGTGGGATGTTAATAAGTGTTACTTAAAAAGGTGGGGGGAAGGGGCACCTAGGTGGCTCAGTCGGTTAAGCGTCCAGCTTCAGCTCAGGTCATGATCCTGTGGTCCATGGATTCGAGCCCTGCGTCGGCTCTGTGCTGATAGCTCAAGAGCCTGGAGCCTACTTCGGATTCTGTGTCTCCCTCTCTCTCTGCCCCTCCCCGACTCATGGTCTGTCTCTGTCTCTCTCAAAGATAAATAAACATTAAAAAATTTAAAAAATAATAAATAAAAATAAATTAATTAATTAAAAGGTGGGGGGAAGAAGGGGAGGAGGTGGGGAAAGGAAAAAGAAAGTATTCTTGGGTAATTGCATTTGGAGAACATCACATTAAGTAAATTAAATATACTTCTTAATTCAGGTTTTGATGGAAACTTGACAGAATTAAAATGCAGTATAGTCACCATTTTTAAACTAGATTCATCAGCAGTGCCTGGGTGGCTCATTTGGTTAAGCGTCTGACTCTGGATTTCAGCTTAGGTCATGATATCAGGGGCATGGGATCAGGCCCCATGTCAGGTTCTGTACTGAGTAAGGGGCCTGCTTAAGATTTTCTCTCTCCTCTTCTCCCTCTGCCCCTCCCCAGCTTTCAGACATACTCTCTTTCTCAAAACAAACAAACAAACAAACAAACAAACAAACAAAAACACACAAAAAAACTGGCTTCATCAAAGAACTGTTTCACTGAACATTTTGGGAAACCTGTTGAGTCCATTCCCATTTAACTCTCTCTCCACCATTCCTGGAGTCTTGACCACCCTTTACTTGGTTTCTGCTGAGAGCGCTCAACTCTCATCCTTAGCCTTATGCACATAGTGCTCCAAGCCTATACCTCCCAGGCCTCACTCTCATTCCAAACTTCCAACTGCTGTGAACTTTCTACACTGAATCTGCACCTCAAATCTCTCCAAGGCAAAGTCCGGATGCCTTAAGGTAACAGCAAAGTCCTTCATGGCGTCACATCGTTGCCTCTGTTCTGGGTACAGAAATGCCCTGTGCTTTTTCCTTCTCCCACATAACTGCACACATTACCCTCTCATTTCTCGATCCTATGCCTGGCTAGCTGATGCTCTCCTTTATGAACTGCCATGGGAGTCCTTTCACAGAGCCATCCCCTCCGAATTGCTCCCTGACCTCCCAAGTCTGATGGGGGCATGCTTTCTCCACCTCACCATCATACCACACCCTGACTCACCCAGACCTCTGGGCACCTGAGTGAATTTTAATTGCTGACTTACTCGTTTTTTCCCCGCCCAGGAGCTTGACATTCACCTTTATGTCTGCAAAGTGGCTCACATTAATGTTCAAAAATGATTAGTTGGTGAATTAATTTTCATACCATCTAACAATATCAACCTTAGCATCAGGATGGATCCATCAGGATTCTAGTGTCGACGGACACCGTGGGAGCAGGCAATATGGTCAAGTGACATAAAACTCAGGAGCCAAACTGTCAGTTGTCACAGCTCTGTCACTTACTAAGTGTGTGGCTTTGGGCACATGACGTGATTTCTTTTTACTTCATTTTCACTTATTTTATTTTATTTTTGAATATTTTTAGATATTTTATTGTTTATTTTTGAGAGAGAGGGAGAGCAAGCCCAAGCTTATTTAAGTTTTTAATGGAAAAAAAAATACAACAAAACCTGCTGCATACCCTTTGTTTCTGATTCCTGATCCCATCATACTTCCCACTCTCTTGAAATCAGATGAAAAGGTTGGAGTTCTGACAACCTTCTTGGACTATGGAGTAAACATGGGAATGCAAGCCACACATGACAAAGCAACAAGAAAGAAGGGGTCTCTGATTTCACTGACACAGTGACAGTGCTGTATTTTATCAACAGAAAGAAAAGCCTATTTTGTTTAGGCACGGTTCTTTGAAGATGTTTTTATAATTTGCATTTGGACGTAATTCTACATAATACAAACAACAATTTAGGTAATATATATATATATATGACGACACAGATGAGCAGAGAAGATAGAGGCTTGAAAGAAAGAAAAAGACTGCCATTCCTTATGCTTAGTTATCACCCTGCATATTTGATATGATCATTAATTTTTAAGGTTCTATAATAGGGGAAGTAAAGAATATAAATATTTTTCCATCACCCACTAGGTGTTATACCTGTAGAATATGCTTTATGGTCTTTCATTTTGAGTAGCAAATGCAGCTTCCCTTCCCCAAATGCTCAACAAATTTTAATACTAAAGTCAAACTGCCTTTTTATGGTAATGTAGCAAGTGTAACCGATCTCCATTATTGTGTGTCATAGAGTTTTTCTCCAGAATTTGTCTTGTATTCTAGAATCATAAAATTTTTGAGGTGACAAAGACATATCTTTCATTGTCTGTAGAATGAAAAAAACTTGGTTTACATGATCTAAAAATGGTTAAGTAATAAACACTGGAAAAAATTCAGATCACTTGACTCCAAGTTATTTTTACATTTTGTCTCATTGTTGTAGAGAATATTAGAGTCTGAAGAGGATGTAGAAGTGACTACACAACTTGAAAATAACGTTTGTTATATTTATGCAGCTTTAGTGATCTCTAGTTGACTTCTGTAGACTGACTTGTTTTCCTGGTTTACCCTCTTAAGAGGATTCAGTTTCTCCATATCCATTACAACATTCATCATCGGTTTGATGTTAATAACAAACTGCAATGTACTTGAAAAGTCCAAATTGCTAAGATTTCCGAATCCCAGGCATGTGATGTCTAAGACAATGATGCCCTTAGTTATGGTTCTCCTTAATTTATCTGCTTATTTCCATTCTTGCCCCTGTAGTCTATACTCAACAGAGTAGCCATAGGAATGCTATTCAAACTGGATTGCATCAAGTTATTTCTCTTCTAAAAATTCCCAGTGGACTCCCAATTTCAAAGTTAAACTTAAAGTCTGCCCTAGGCTTTTAAGATCCTACATCATCAGTCCCCCTCCATCACCTACCGGCCAGCCTTTGTCTCCTACTGTCTTCCCTCAGTCATACAGCTCCAGGCTTATTGGCCTTCTCTCCCTTCTCTGTACCCAGAGGGTATGACCCCCAAGGACTCTTGCATCAGCCTGGACAGCTCTCCCTCAGTCATCCAGGTGAATCACCCCTTTACTTTTTTTTTTTTTTTTTTTTGCTGTAATGCCAACTTCTCAATTAAACAACCACTCTGTTTAAAAAAAGAAATTAACATTTACTTACTGTTGAGAGACCAAGACAGAGCAAGAGTAGGGGAGGGACAGAGAGAGGGAGACACAGAATCTGAAACCGGCTCCAGGCTCTGAGCTGTCAGCACAGAGCCCGACGTGGGGCTCGAAACCATGAACGTTGAGATCATGACTTTAGCCGAAGTCGGATGCTTAACCGACTGAGCCACCCAGGTGCCCCCAACCACTCTGCTTAAAATGTAATCCCCAGTGTCTGTAATTTTCCATTATTCACCTCTGTTTCCTCCATAATATTTTTAGCCATAAAAATGTACAATTAATTCTTAGTGTTATGGTGTATCCCTGCCTACTAGAAAGTAATGTCCATGAGAACACAGATGTGAATCTGTTTATTTCCCAGTGTGCCCATAGTTAGAATAGGAAGTGCTCAAAGTAAACTTTTTTGCTTACATAAATTCATCCCAAGTCTTAGACTCCTGGGCAGAACCTGGTCTTTGTAAGGAAAGTATTGGAAAGAAGTCTGAACGCATTTTGTATTGAAATTCTTGGAACAGAGCTTTCTAATTTCAGCAATTATCTCTTTGTGCTTTCAAGTAAATTAAAAGAAACATGAAATTGGGAGCATTCTGCAATGAAATGAAGGGAGATGCGACAGCATTGGTTGACTTATTTCCATCATTTCTCTCTCTTCTCTAGAGTGTGTTTCATCTACATTCTAAACTTCTCTTGAAACCATGTGCTCTCAATTATTTCCTCTCAATCCCCAGGTCAATGCTCTTGGACAAGCTGTTCTTAGCTCTGCTGTGTTGTGTCACTGTGTCACCTCACAGCACCTTTCTCCTCATGGAGCCATGACTACCCTTTCTTATTAGGACCACTGGCAGTTTCATCAAGCCAGTTAGGGGCCCACATGGGGTCCGTTTTGCTCACCATGGAAATCCTCTTGACAGGCACATTTCTTCACCCAGAATCAATGACAGATAAATACCAATTAAATACACAAAACTTTTACCTAAACCTTTTCTGTAGTTTCCCATCTGCTCCCTTGACTTAAATTTCTCCCCTGTTTCTTCCACCCAACATTCTGCAGAAGCAGTATTTTTTATAAAAAATAAAATGTGTTCAATTCTCTTTCTTCCTTACAACCATTTATTACCTACAGGAAGAATCCAAATCCCTTCAATGTCTCCACAATATGACCCCAGACTCCCTTTATTGCTTTCTCTCTAGTGATTCATTCTACATCTCTTACATTTTGGGTATAGACCAAACATTTCTTTAAAAATGTCTACCTCTTCGTAACAAAATGCCATTGTATATACTGCTTCTGCCTGGAAGGTGGTCTATTCATTTCATAACCACCTTGGTTTTGCAAGTCTTTGGAGTTGACTGATATCGTTAGTATAATAAAAAGCCCACCCATTGTCCTTCTACTTGCTCATGACCCCATCCTGTGATATTTATAATATACACTTTATTTTATAAGCTTCACTGGTTATAGGTTATATAAGCTTCACTGGTTATATTTTATAACCTTCACTTTCACTAGTGGGTTGAACAGGACTTGACCAGGAAGAGGAAGTTGCCGAATGGTGCCCCGCCCTACCCTCCAGGTTCTAGTTCTGAGTTCTACAGTGAAGGGAGATCAGGATTAAATTTGGTTGCATTATTCCTGAGAATATTTGTAAGCCACGTGGGATAAGAATGGCCTTGGATCCTCTGTGCCAGAGAGACAGGCAACGGGGGATTAGACCAACATCCTCAGCTGAAAACTAGTCAGAGCTTCTTATAACAGTAGATGTCTCAGCACAGTCCAGCTGTGAGTATTCACCAAATGACCTAACAGACGGAGAGTGGGCAAAGGTGGGAAGGAAGATAAGAACAGGACACATGCTTCACGTTGACCTTGGCTAAGGTAATAGTGCAAAGGTACATGTAAAACATGTCTCTGGGGACCACCCAAAATGACCTTCTTACAAGCTGAAAGAGGTGAGTATCCGGTAACTTGGTAATAATGCAAGATAAAAACATATTTTATCATTATAGGAGAGTGAGGCCAGGGCATTTAGAAAATAAAGATGTTCAGCTTAAGTGCCATGACTTCGCCAAAGCCTTTACTGAAAACTTTCTCTCTGCCATCCTGCCCTTTCGAAAAACTTTTCATATGCCACTAGTTTAATCCTAGACTCTAGACACACTAGCCTCCTAGCTGTTCTCAGATAAGGGCCTTTGTACTTGCTGTCCCTTCTGCCTTAAACTTCCTTTCCCTCAAAGGCTATGTCACTAGCTCCCTCATTTCCATTAGGTATTCGCTTAAAAGGACTTACATAAGTCTTTCCCTAGCTACCTAAAATTTCTGTACTCTCAGCATCACATATCTTCTTTCCATGTTTTGTTCTTATCCTCCGAGGCACAATTATATCTATTGTTATTATATATTAATAATTATATTAATTATATTATAATTATATGCATCCATTATATATTATATACACACACGTATATATGTATGTGTGTATATGTATATTTACTTATGTTGATTTCTGTCCGTTTCACCCATTAGAATTTAAGCTCCCTGTATTTGTCCTCACTGCTGCATCCTCATTGGCTAGAAGAGTGTGAGGCCCCTAAAAAAATACTCAACAAGTGTTCATACAATGAAGGGATGATCTGGCTATATGTCTGTTTCCTCCACTGAGCAATGAGCTCTGTTCAGCTGGAAGTGACGAGATGATGGCTTACTTACTTTTCCACCCCTCCACCAAGCACAATCATCACGTGCCACACATGATGACTCATGTTTGCTACTTCTTTCCTTATGTCAATAAAATCTATGTGTGGGACCCCTCCACTTCATTCACCTTGCAGACTTTTTCTGTCATGACATTCTGTACAATTGTAAGCGTCTTTTTGCAATGCTTCATTGAATTCTCAAAGCCGTAGGTGTGAGGGAGAGATTGTTGTTCTCATTTCACAGCCAGGGAGATTAAGACACATGAGAAATAAGACCCATATTTAAGTCAGTGACATGGTCAGGATTAGAATCCAAAATGTACTTGAGGTAGGATCCCCTGAGTCATACTCGTTCCAATGAATTACCCTCGGATAAGTATTTTGGAGGAGAAATAAATCCTTTTGTTTTCATCAGGGAATCTATTTGTTGACATCTGTCTTTTTCAAAGACAGAAGGGGTGTGTGGGTATTTCTTTTTCCTCTTGAAGCAGAAGAGAAAAAAATTCACATAGCTAAAAATCTTTAAAAATTAAGTACATTTAAGGGGGCAGTCAGCACCTGGAGGTCATTTTCTTCATTCAAATCACCGTAAGTTACATAAAAAAAAAAAAAAGCAAACATTATGGATATACTCAATTCAAGAACTTTGGGGTACATTTCAATAATTTCATAACAAGGAAACATGTGGAAATAAGAAATGTAAGTCTATGAAAAGGACCTAAAAATTTAGCACCCATTTAAGGACATCTTGTTATGTGGGAGTCTGCTTAGAAGTACTTTTTAAGTAAATGTTTGTGAATAAACATTCAAATTCCTGTATGAAAGTAGTTTAGCTACAAGGCAAAAATATTTCTTCTAAGCACTTCTATTGCAGACTGGCAAGTGGAAGAAACAGGGGAAATTGAAGGCAGGGGAACAGTTACGAGAACACTGCAATGGTTTGGGTAAATCTTTACTTCATTCAATCAGTATGTATTCATCATCCACCTTGCCAACAGGGATGTCCTGGTAAGCGAGCAAGGCAGACCCAGGCTGGGCCATTAGAGGGCTTGGTGAAACTGACCAGTGATCTAAGATACGATGGATGCCTATGGCTCCGGAAAGACATAGGTGCTACGACTTTATAAAGTGGCATGACCTAACGTCCTGTAAATGCTTCAACCAAAAGCAATGGTCTGAGGATTTAGAGGAAAAATGTGGGGAATAAGCTTAGAAATTCCCTAGGCTTGCACCAATGCGTTAACAAGGCATAAAGAATTACAAAGCCATTGGATGCTCACACTCAAGTTTGGGTAAATAAGATTAGGTGAATACAGATAGAGAAGAGGGCTAAGGCCCCCAGAATAGAGTAGGGGGGGCAAAGGCCCCCATTAAAAAGGTATATGAGGTAAGCAAGATTAGGTATTCAAGGTGAAAACACCCCGATTTAGTACTATAGCAGAAAGCTGCTTTCACAGGAAGGAAGGACCAAATTAGGTAAACAGGTAAATAGGGCTATAGACCCCTGAACTGCAGGTGAAGCTGCCCAGAGCAGATCTGATTAACAAAAGAAAGGTGCCTTGTTAACCCTGAGGTTACTTGCTCTGTCTTATCCCCTAGGCTGGCTAAGATAAATAGAGGTGGTGCCTCCCTCCCATCTCTCCGCTGTAAACAACCTTCCACCCTGGCCGCCAGTGCCAGGATTTTGTTTTACATTAACCCAAACCCCTAACCCTGAATATCTTCGAGACCCCCTTTCCCTCACCCCCATGACTTAATGTTCACAGTTGCACTGTCTCTTTGTGCACGTCCATCATCATGTTTGTAAGCCTTCTGATCCTAATAAAAACTGGACAAGGACCCTTATTTGGGGCTCTTGTCTTTTCCTGGGCATTAGCCATCTTTTGCATGTAATCCTGCATCCCACTTTCTGGCTAGACAAGAAAGAACTTTAGACCCAGAGTCTACGACAGAAAAATAAATCCAACAAATATTTAGAATGTAAAATCAACACAACTTCTAGAGAGAGGAGAGGAGGTCAGGGTTTGTAGGAGTGTGAGAGAGAAATGTAGAAAGAAGACTAGGACTCCTTAACATTATGAAGAAGATTCTAGAAAACCTTGCCCCTACTGCCTTCCATTCTTCTTCTCTCTCACTTATTCTTTTTTTTTTTTTTTTTTTTTTTCTCTCTCACTTATTCTTCAACATTACATTCCTAGCTTCCATGGAACTTCACATGTACATGGTTTTGCTCATGTACTTCCTGGAACTGCACCCCTCTTTCTGCAAGTGTCTACATCTTATCAATACTCAAAGGTTCATATGTGTTATGACCCCCTTCAGGAAACTTCTGTGGCTCAGTATTCAGGTTCATCCTATTCTCTGATGCTCCAATAGCACTTTGTTTACACCTAGATGAAAATCCTTAGATTATAATTTTGACAGCTTCCTATGGACCAGGGTAGGTGCAATTTGTTTGAACTCTACTTTGCATTTTAATACAAATACTTTGTATTTTTATATTATTAAAGGCTGTTTGGTTTTGCTTTCTTTTTTCATCCTTTCTGGTGATTAGAGAAAATATATTTCTTTTTTTTTTTTTTTTAACATTTTTATTTATTTTTGGGACAGAGAGAGACAGAGCATGAACAGGGGAGGGGCAGAGAGAGAGGGAGACACAGAATAGGAAACAGGCTCCAGGCTCCGAGCCATCAGCCCAGAGCCTGATGCGGGGCTCGAACTCACGGACCGCGAGATCGTGACCTGGCTGAAGTCGGACGCTTAACCGACTGCGCCACCCAGGTGCCCCGAGAAAATATATTTCTATAACAGTTTTCTCTTCTTCTCTTTTTTTTTTAAGTTTTATTTATTTATTTTGAGAGAGAAAGGATGAGCAGGGGAGGGGCAGAGAGAGGGACAGAAAGAGAATCCCAAGCAGGTCTGCATGTCAGTGCTGAATTCGAATACCTATTTGAATACCTAATCTTGCTTACCTGATGTGGTCTCAGTCTCACAAACCATGAACTCATGACCTGAGCCAAAATCAAGAGTTGGACACTTAGCCAACTGAGCCACCCAGGCGCCCCAACACTGCTTTCTCTCCTTTGTAGTTTGTTGGTGTTTGGTTGTTTTGCTTTGGTTCTTTTGTTTTGTGTTGCCCCCCTTCTCTTTCCTCTGAGAAGCTTTTTAAGAACTTATTGAGCAGTCTCTGCTCGTTGAGACCAGTGATAAATAGTTGTGACTCTTTGTTAGCTGAATACTTATTCCAAAAGAATCTAGTAGCTTCTGTTGCTACTTTGGGAGTGTGTCCTGTTAATGACTTATCTCGAGACCCTAGGTCACAAACTTTCACAATTGAGACATCATGTATTTTCCTTTCTCTCTGGTAGGCAATCTAGCTGGATAGGGCTAGAGATAGAGATGTTGGAGTTGAAATGTGGTATTTTGTACTCTCACTTCCTTTCCCTGTGCTTTCACAACCTTTCATGGACTCTTCCTACTCTACTGAATCTGTCTCCTTTGTGAAAATGAATATGAGAAGATACTTCATGGCAAATCCATTCGCATGCTCCTACAGTTTCTACTGTACTAGAATCCTTAAACTCTGCATTGGGGTGGTCACAAGGATGGTTAGGACTTGATCCCTGACGTCAAGTAGGAGTAAATGACACAAAGTTGGCACCTTTTAAATGTTTATTCAGTAACTGAACAGCAAGTAATTTTACTTGATCAAAAAAGCTAAGAGTGGAAAGTCTGCAAGTAAAAAGCTAAATAATGTATAATTCATAGTTGAATATGACAATTTATGTGCACATGACTTAAAACCAAGCCCTAATGGATTAGTATTTTCTTTTTTTTAATGTTTGTTTGTTTGTTTCTCTGTTTGTTCGTTTTTGGAGAGACTGAGAGAGTGGAGGAGGAGGGCAGAGACAGACAGAGGAAAAAAAAGAGAAAATCCCAAGCAGGCTCTGCACTGTCGGCACAGAGCCTGACTCGGGCTTGAACTCATGAACCATGAGATCATGACCTGAGTAAAAATCAAGAGTCGGACGCTTAACCGACTGAGTCACCAAGGTACCCCTGTATTAGTATTTTCCTTTCTAGACATATATTTTCTGACAAATTTTAACTTTCTTTATTGAAATAAAATATTTAGGAGATCTTTCCTATGTGTCATATCTTTATATGAAACACAAACGGACACTTTAAAGCCATAAAACAATAAAATTGACACTCAGACACATACACATATACACAAAGAAAAGAAAAATACTTCCAAATTATGCTTTCCCTATTTCTTAATTCTGAGCCTTTGACAATTTATTTAATCTCTATAAACCTTTTCTACATCTATAAAATGGAGATAATTACACAAAGCCTGCTGCAAATGTTAAATGAGCAATGTATTTAAAGTATCCAGATGAATTCCTTCATAGGTAGTAGATGCTTGCTAAAGAAAAGTACTGTTTCTATTTGTATTAACACTATCATCTTCTAGAAGTAAATATTAAATTGATATCACCTGCAAATTTGTTTTAAATCTTTTCAAAATTAAGTTATTGAATCAATGACCATAGAAGTTTTAAGTTTATTTATTTATTTTGAGAGAAAGAGAGCTGGGGAGGAGGAGAGAGGAGGAGAGAGAGAATCCCAAGCAGGCTCCACACTGTCAGCACAGAGCCCGGTGCGGGGCTTCAACCCACGAACCATGAGATCACGGCCTGAGCTAAAGTCAGACGCTTTACCGACTGAGCCACCCAGGCGCCCCCATTCCTGCTTTTCTTAATTGAAATATATGCTCGACTTGCAGTAGAACTTTTTGCAAATGATACCCATTACTTGTTGAATTTCTGTGAGAGATAGTTGAAAGAATACTTTTGTATCTCATCTGAAGTTAAAGGGGTTGAAGAATAAAGTGATATTTCATAGTGCCAAGCCTGCTGGGAGCACAAGGTATCAGTTGAGTTAAACAAGCAAAATACCACAGTACATTTGAAGAAAGCAAGTATAAGAACACACTGTTCTTTACCCCTTACGTTACAAATGTGGTTGAGTATATGCTGATGCCCTTGGTACAAGTCTCCAATTCTCCTGCAGCCTTATCTGAGATATAGAATATGTTTACTCTTGGGCGCCTGGGTGGCTCAGTTGGTTAAGCATCTGACTCTTGATTTTGGGTCAGGTTAAGATCCATCTCACTGTCCATGAGTTTGAGCCCTGCTTAAGGCTCAGCGCTGATAGCTCAGAGCCTGCTTGGGATGCTCTCTCTCCCTCTTTCTCTGCCCCTCCCCACTCATGTACGTGCTCTCTCTCTCTTTCTCTCTATCAAAATAAATAAACTTTAAAAAAAATATATGGTTACTTTCCTCAGGGCAATGGTAAATAGGGAATTCATTCTAATCCTGCAAATATTACTCATCACCCAGATAATTACCAATAATACCTAAAGGGCACCTGAGATTTATACATTTTGAAAAGGTTTTACATTTCAAGTTAATTACTTTTTGGATACGGAATACATAGGTAGAGAATAATTGCCATTCACAGATAACATAAAATTAAAAAACAAAAAACAAATATTCTTACCCTGGATTTAGGAAAAGGATAGAAAACCCAACTACACCATACTATACACTAATATACTCTAAATATGCAGAAATGTTGAAAATTAAAGGACAGAAAACGTGTTCACTACCATTTAAATATTAACTAAAAGGAATCCATATAGCCATATCAATATCAGAGCAAGTAGGCTCTAAAAGCAAGGTAATGCTATAGAAAGGCATTTCATACTGATTAAAGGGTCAATCTACCTATCCGAATGCATCTAACAACAAGAGTTTCAAAAAACATAATGTATGAATTGACGGAACTAAAGGAAATAAGCAAGAATAAAGAAGACATGAATAATCTGATTAACATACTTTACCTAAGTCTATTTTGCTTTAATTTTTTTAACGTTTCTTTATTTTTGAGAGAGAGAGAGAGAGAGAGAGAGAGAGAGAGAGAGAGAGAGAGAGAGAGGCAGAGTGCAAACAGTGGAGGGGCAGACAGAGAAAAAGACACAGGATATGAAGCAGGCTCTGGGCTCTGAGCTGTCAGCACAGAGCCTGATGAGGGGCTTGAACCCACAAACTGTGAGATCATAACCTGAGCTTAAGTCGGACGCTTAACCAACTGAGCCACCGAGGTACCCCAAGACTATTTCGCTTTAAATTGACAGATTACACATTATTTCAAATGTCCCTAAAACTATACTAATATTGACCAAATAATCAGCCATAAGACAAGTCTCAAGAAATTTCAAATAATTAAAAATAATTTAGAATATCTTCTCTGACCACAAAGGAATGAAACTAGAGTTCAATAACACGAGATAAATAGAAATTATCCACGTATTTTGAAATTACACAACATATGTCTACATAATCATTTGAAGAAAAGTCAATTAGCAAATATTAAAGTGAATAACTATGAAAATGAAACAAATCAACACTTGTAGTATACAAGTAATTCTGTGATTACCAAGAAATGTGTGACCTTAAAGGCATATTGAAAAAGAACAAAACATATAAATTCATGATCTAAGGATCCATCTTAAGAAGTGAGAAAGAGCAGGGGCACCTGGGTGGCTCAGTCTGTTGAGCATCCAACTTCAGCTCAGCTCATGATCTCACAGTCTGTGAGTTCGAGCCCCGCATCAGGGTCTGTGCTGACCGCTCAGAGCCTGGAACCTACTTCGGATTCTATGTCTCCCTCTCTCTCTCTCTCTCTCTCTCTCTCTCTCTCTCTCTGCCCCTCCCCTGCTCATGCTCTGTCTCTCTCTGTCTCAAAAATAAATTTAAAAAAATTAAAAAAAAAAAGAAGTGAGAAAGAGAGCAGCACATTAAACCCAGAGAAAGAAGGCAGATGTATGAATTTCCTAAGGCTGAGTAACAAATTACCACAAATGAGGTGATTTAAAACAACAGAAACTTATTCTCTCACAGTTCAAGAAGCCGGAAGTCCAAAATCAAATATTGGCAGAATTGGTTCCTTCTTGGGGCTCAGAGAGAATTCTGTTTCAAATTCCCTCTCCTAGCTCCTGGTGGTTACAAGCAATCCTTGGTGTTCTTTGCCTTCCAGCTACATAATTCCAATGTCTGCCTCTGTTGTCATGGTTGTCTTCTATGGGGTCTGTCTCTGGGTCTCTTCTCTTCTCATTCGGACACCTGTCATATTGGATTAAGGGCCACCTTACTTTAGTATGACATCATCTTAACTTGTATCTTAATGACATCTGCAAAGACCCTATATCGATTTTTTTAAATGTTTATTTATTTTTGAGAGAGAGGGAAACACAGTGTGAGTAGGGGAGTGGCAGAGAGAGAGGGAAACACAGAGTCTGAAGCAGGCTCCAACTCTGGGCTGTTAGCACAGAGCCCGACGTGGGGCTGTAGCTCCCCAACCATGAGATCATGAGCTAAGCTGAAGTTGGCCACTTAACCGACTGAGCCACCCAGCTATCCCACTCTATATCTAAATAAAGCACATTCACTAGCACCAGGGATTAGGACCTAAACATATCGTTAATGGGACACAATGCAACCCAACACACAGGGAACTTTTAAAAAGCAGAACTTAAAAGAATGTAAAAAAAACAAAAAAAAAACCAAAAAAAATGATAGAAAATTATCAAAGTCAAAAGCTGGTTTTTGAAAAGAATAACAAAAGATTAATAGGCTTCTTAGATCTCTAACAAGGCAGATAAGGAAATACACACACACACTCACATATTTTAATTAAAGCTGGAAGCATCTCTCTTTTTTCTTACTAAGTCCTTCCCTTCATTACATATATATATTACATATATATACATATATATGTATATATATATTACATATATATGTGTATATATGTATATATGTATATATATAAAGAACAAAAGTGAAACAACAGTGGGGTAGTTGAAAGAATGCTGGTTAGAAAGCACAAGATAAAGGAGTCAAGTCTCAGAACTATGATTTATAAACTATGTGAACACAGGATAATTTGCAAAATTCTAGACATCTCTTTTTCCTAATCTATGAAATGTGAGGAGAGCAGCACAATCACCTGCTCATTGTATTGGTTTCAATGGGAAGTATAAATAAAAATATCATATATATTTAAATGGTAGCAAATCAAAGTTTTAACATTATTACAGAATATATACTATGCATTTACCAATTGTCTCCCCTCGATTATTTAGATATTGTATAAGTTAACACGTACTATGATTCTAAAACTTTCTTCCTAAAAACTACTGGTACTTAAATCACTCATTTTTAATCTTGGTCCTAGAATTTGTGTCAAAATTTGTGTCATCATATTTGTATTTTCCTTTTTACCTCTATTTGCCCTTTACCCACCTCAATTCAGCGTGTAAAGCAAGATAACATCAAAATGGCATTTTAATTTAAAAAGTCATTTCATGTGAAACATCCTTAAAGAAAGAGAGGAAAACCAATGTGCCAAACACAGGGCTGAGTTCACTGTTGGCACAGTATCTGAATCTGCTTCTCCAAACGACAGTTTTAGTTTCACAAAGTAAATATTTCAAGAACACATTTGGGAAAAGAGGTGTTTTCCGTTGAGATTTAGAAAAATAAACAAAGGCATAATTCTTTACCCTGACTGCCCTGCCGTATATGGTTAAGAAAAGTCCTCAACCAAGAATGTGAAAACATCGTTCCCAAGTGTGGCTGCAAATAAAGTGGCAAGAGAAAGAGGTAGAGAAACCACAGCAGGAAGGGGTTCATATTGCACAAAACAAGTTCTGGTCTCATCCGGTGCCATTGTTTGAGTACTACGTGGCCATATATGAACCCACTGTGCTTCCATTTTCTGGTTTGGCATGAATAGCAGTAAATTATGGGTGACAAGTATGTGGTTGGAGGATTCCTCCTGTGGGCCACTGACCCTGTCTTCCTCTTCCTGCACAGGCGACACTGTCTTGTGCGGTTTCTTACATAAACCACATGTCCTTTCCCATAGCCCAGTAGAGAACAGGGAGACTCCATCAAAAATCCTGGTGGCCTTTCTACTGCCAGTGATCTGCAGAGGATTCCTCCAAGGCAGGTTAGAGGAATAAAAAAAGAAACACAGCACCTCAAGCTGGATCATGATATTTATCCAGGGAAAATCTTTGGCATGGTCCCCAAAGGCCATGATAAATAAGATCTCATAGTCCACATAATTACCTTTGCTTGCATAGATACTAATATTACTACTGACTATCAAACTACCCAGGCTTTTCAGATATTTATCCAGGGTTACTTACTTATGTCGTCTTTCTTTAGGTTGAATAAAATAATGTTATTTTTTAGTCTCAAATATATTAAATACTAGTTGAATGACATATTTTTACTTATTATAAGATATTGATGAGTTTACATTATATTACCATATTTTCAATTGTCACAACTCAACCATTGATAAAGCTTACCTAATTTAAAAGATGAAATTTCAGCTTTCATTTTTTCCTAAATTTTTTTTGGATTTTCTTTGTTTTCTAAAGGACATCTCTTCCTTTTGGGCATTTAAGGTTTCCTTATTTGCAGATCATTTATCTTTTTTTTCAATACATCTTACTAGGGTATCTAAATGAAACTGACAAAAAACTGCATGAGTATCGTGTAAATAAATGAACCTTAATATTTTCTAATTTCATTAAGATCCAATCTCATAAAAAGTGAAATTGGAAAATATTTTTGTCATATAAATATTAAACCTCTGTTTCTCAAACATTTCTGATGCCTGCCCTTAATCAAAAGGAAATAAAAATATACACATCCCATGCTCTAAATTCTGCAACAAGGAAAGCATTTATTTCAACTGTTAGGCTTTATTGTTAAAGTGTACTCACAAATTTGTAAAAGTTACTTAGCTAAAAGTATACTGGTAAATGTAGACCTTAAAGAAAAAATATTTCATTTTATATCAAGAACTGTATGTGGCTAAAGATAAAATAATTAGTCTACAAAAATATCAGAAAATGAATAAAAATAAAGTTCCTTAAAAATGAGCATGCCAGATATTCACTTATTGTAGTAATTGTCCTGTTCAGATTTTCTATTTCTTCCTGATTCAGTTTCAGAAGATTTAATCTGTTTCTTCTAGGTCATTGAATTTGTTGGCCTATTTGTCAGAGTATTCTCTTTGTATTGTTGTGGTTTCAGTTGTTACTTCTCCTTTTTTTTGTTTCTGATTTTATTTATTTGGGTTGACCCTTACAACTGTCAAAATGGCCAAAATCAATAAGACAAGCTATGACAAGGGTTGGTGAAGATGTGGAGATAAAGGAACCCTCATGCACTATTTGTAATAATGTAAATTGGTCCAGCCACTGTGGAAAACAGTATGAAGGTTCTCCAAAAAATTAAAATAGAAATACCATATAATCTAAAAATCCTACCACTGAGTTTTCACCCAAAGACAGTGAAAATGCTCATTTTAATAGATATATGACCCCTATGTGTATTGCAGCATTATTTACAATAGCCAAGATATGGAAGCAACCTAAGTATCCATTGAGAGACAAATGGATAAAGGAAGATGTGAGATTATATATATATATATATAATATATATATAGATATAGATATAG
This sequence comes from Lynx canadensis, assembly GCF_007474595.2. Lineage (NCBI taxonomy): Eukaryota > Metazoa > Chordata > Mammalia > Carnivora > Felidae > Lynx > Lynx canadensis. The sequence continues at coordinate 127,947,172 of NC_044308.2, forward strand.
ATATATAGATAGATAGATAGATATAGATATAGATATAGATATAATATATAGATATACAAATATATATGTATACAATAGGATAAGATCTTGCCATTTCAGGCAACATGGATGGACCTAGAGGGTATTAGGCTGAGTGAAATAAGCCACACTGAAAAAGACAAATACCGTATGATTTCACTCATATGCGAAATCTAAAAAACAAAACAAATGAATAAAGAAACAAATAGTAGAACCAGACCTATAATTACAGAGAACCGACAGCTACCAAAGGGAAGGGGGCTGGAGGAATGGGCAAAACGGGTGAAGACAGTGGGAGATACAGGCTTCCAGTTAGGGAATAAATAAGCCTCAAAAATAAAAGGCATGACATAGGGAATACAGTCAATGGGATTGTATTAACGTTGTATGGTGACCGAGGATAACTACCCGTGTGGTGAGCATAGCACAACATATAAAGAAGTTGAATCACTATGTTGTGCACTTGAAACTAATGGAACACTGTGTGTCAACTATACTTAAATAAAACAAATATTTTAATAAAAAGAAAAGAGAAGTCAGAAATGATGGGCCATTATACTCAAAATCAAAGGAACTGGTAACAAATGGAATTCAAAACATACAACGGCATGTTGCTATTATTAAATCCAAATGTGGCTGTAATCTGAATTCTATTGATTTTTTAACTTTTGTTTATATTTAATTTGTACTTTTGTTTCATAGGTTTGTAAGAACACAAGAAATTTCTGTCTGGTTTTACATTTCTACATAAATCATTTAATAAAATTAAAGAAAGCAAAAACTGTGCATCTGTAATTTTCCTTTAACCAAATACATACCTTATTTGTGTTTGAAAAACACCTTGCTACAATTTTAACCAACTTGATGAGTCATGAATAAGAGTTATATACTTGTGTCTTCTATTGTTATTAATTTCCCTATATTCTTCACTTTCTTTCTTTCTTTCTTTTTTGTTTTTGCTTTAAAACTAAATCATAGCCTGTTGATGCTATATTTGACTCATAAAGGCTTATAGCAGTGATATTTTCACTGTGGATTATACATTAGAAGAGTAGAAAAATGAGCTCTTTTTTTGTTTGTTTGGTTTTTAATGCTTTCTGCCTTGATTCCTACTTTGTATGGAACCATTACTCTCACTGTTCTTTGCAGACTTTGCATGCTTTTGCCTAATATGACCTGTACCATTCGTTTTCTTTTATGACATTTTGTTAGGTGTATTTTATTTTTTTTTTGTAAGAAGCATACAGTTTATTTTTGGTTTTCAACCCAGAGACTGTATGTTATTAGGGGATACCAGCCCTTATCCGTTTCTGTCATGAGAGATATGTTTGCCCTTCCCTCCATCACCTTGCTTTATGAATTGTGTCATTTATACCTTTTGCTGTCTTTGTTTCTACAACTGATGTATGTATTATATTCTCTTTGATGCTAAATTCTCAGTTGACTCAGAAAGAATCCAATCCAAATTCAACTTTCTAAATAAGAATAGAAAACTTAAGCCTCCGAAGCAAGTTCCTGACCCTCCTTTTCCCTCCCACCTCTCTGTGTGAATGAACCATTCATCAAACTAAGTTTATAGGTGTGGATTGTGGGGGGATTCCATATATTTCTGAGGCTTTGAGGTGTCTGCGGAATTGTCTTCATTATGTACTGTTGACAGGCTTCTCCCCTGGGCAGACTGGAACAAATGTGGCATGTATCTGAGTCCTACCAGATTAATGGAGGCTACGACTCTACCTGTCCATTTGTTGTCAACTGTCCTTCAAGAGAGCTTCCCAACTTGCTGACACAAGCCCCCCCCCCCCCCCCCCGCTTGGAAGAAGGCGCAACTGATGGGCAAACTGCTCCCGACGCCTTTGGAAAGAGGGTACGCGTTGTGTCTTGTTTGCATCAGGAAAGGACTGCTGATAAAGGGAGGCAGCCTCACACACGTCCTTAGTGGAAATGCAGTTCGCTAGCACATTTCCTGTTAGCCTTTAGAATTACAGCACCATAAATTCATCACAACTCCCACACCGTCAATAATATAACAATTCCCACCATGTCATCTATAGGATTTGTGAAAAAAATACCCTTGGAAAAATTACCACATCAAACAAAAACCCATCAGGGAAGAATCTCACAATTCATTGAAAGGGATTTAAGGGAATTAAACTAAGAAATAATGAGAACAAGGATGTCTTACTTACACAAAGCTAATGAGAGGAAAAGAGGAAAACATTACATCAATAAGAATTTACTTAAGATTTTGGGAAACATTCTTATATTTAGAATCGATATGGGTGCTCAAGGGACAGATATGCAAATCATATTGGTGTCAAAAATTAGAATTTATTGATATGTATGGCTAACTCCAGGTGCCTAAATGACATCACCAGGAGTCAGTGTCTTTTCATCTCTAATTTCAAATGTTAACTGAACTTGCAGGTAGTGTCACTACATGCTGATTTTACCAAACTTCAGGCATTCAACCTGTCAGCTTCTAGAGTTTCTATTAACTAACAGACTTAAGAAAAATAAAGGTTAAGTATTGACTTTCGCTGAATTAATATGGGAGCTCTGTTCTTCCCAAGAGATAGAAGTTTGGGGAGAGAGGAGAACGGTATTGGAGAGAATGAACCCCTGTGAGCAATCATCGTACTCCCGATAGAAGAAGACATAAGCAAAAAACCCTTCTTGTCTTTGCTATTAAAACCTGTGCCTTGAGACCTTGTGTATTATATTACTAATATTATTTGTCACTGTATTTATATCACCTTATAAAGACTTATCAGGAGCATTTTCAATGTAATCTGTATTTCTATTTTTTATTACTCCTCTCAGTATGTAGCCAATTCAAATGTCCAACAACAGTCTTTGTATTTACAATTTTACCACTCTTGTGTTATCATGTGTAGGCTTCACTTAGCAATCTAGAGAAGAGATTCAACATTTCAAAATGGATTTTGGAGATGATACGTTTTCTGAAGTCTGTTATCATTGTGCAAATATTTCTGTTATAGTTCCATGGAATGTAAACCAAACTCAGCACAATATTTGTGCAGCAAGTGTATCTTTTTTAAACTATGCTACTTCCCAACTCTGTGGAGGAGGAACCTAAGGGGATGTTTGACTCTTTCACCTTGGCTTACATGATTGGAACGGGGGACTACTAGCTATCAACTCGCCAGTGACCAATCACATTTTCTCTCTAAGACTTGAATAAGACAAAGCACATGGGAAGCTATGGGGGTTACTTGCCATTAAAGGTCATATAAAAGCAAGGTCCAGTGACAGAACCGTAGCAAAGTGAAGTCACATTCACTCCAGAGTTTTTAAAAAACAAAAATTATTACTATGAAATGGAAACCAGTACAGAAAAATAAGAAAAAAGGCTGTTACAAGTCCAGGAGAATTAGACACCATTGTAACTTATTTCTGGATATACTTCAAGTTTGGAAATGTACAGCCTCATTAATTTTTCATGAGATTTTTGTGTTGACTCTTATAGTCCACACAGATACTTGACTACAACAATGGGTCATTCCCCCTCCTCCTCCCCCCGCCCCCCTCCCCGCCACCCCTTACATAGCATAGGCTTTTCCCATTGTCTTCTGGTATCCAAGATCACAGTCAAGGCTATGATCAGTCCAGTCATGTTAGGTAAGTTATTAGAATCTTTATCTACCTGAATTCTCATGCAAAATTTTCTTTGGTCTATTAAATCATATACATTTTCCAAAGTGGGTCATGGCTAAGTTGCTTTTCAGTATGTTAGGCTGCAACGTAGTGCAGTTTTAAAATTTGCTTCTCTGTCATTTCATTTTTGCAGTTACCTTAGCTACATGCTTGACTATTATCGCTAAGCCATGTGTTCTGATTTCTCTTTCCTGTGCATATATAATTACTAATCTAGAAGTACCTTTCTTTACACCATAGCTATAATTTTAAGGTACTTTTATCTGCATTCTAGGAAATTGTCTCATGATTATACATTGTGATTTTAATTATTATAGTGTCAAATTTGCTCTTTAAAACTGTCAATGCAGTTTTAAATTTTCTTATCATAATATTAACTCCATATAAGAACTAAAATGTATTTTAGAAATAAAATGCTGTGCTCTGGAGAGCAACTTGGATAACGCCGCTATCAGAAAGAGAGAAGAACGTGATACTTACACCATGCTAATGATGAATGGAATGTGTCCATTGGTACATTAATCAGAGGCATCTATAAATTACCTCAAATGTCTAACATGTTTCTGTTCAGCCTTTGTCATACTTTCTAAACACACATCTATATGTGTCCATTGGTACATTAATCAGAGGCATCTATAAATTACCTCAAATGTCTAACATGTTTCTGTTCAGCCTTTGTCATACTTTCTAAACACACCATCTATATGTTTGACGCTCCAAACTAAGAAGAGCTTAACACGTAAGGCAAAGGCAATTTTCGGTTACAATAACTTTACCTAAGAATGTAGCTTGAGTTGTTAATGGTGGTGTTCTCAACACATCACATCATATTCCAGAGTACCATGACTGTATGCAAAATAAGTAATCATATTCATTTACTTTATCCGTGATTCATACATCCATGCAGAAAACTTGCATGTATCAACATGCTGTATATATGATACTTAACTGATTCTAGAGTAAACGGATGTGTAGAAAAAGAAAAAAATGTGAAATAATATAAACCAATAATCGGTCATGACCCTCAGTGAGTTCATAGTTTACTGGCAGAGAATGACAAAACTAGTTATAACACCATCTTTTACATGGTAAATTGGCAGGCAATAGGGCTACAGAGTGAGAAAGATACATTAACAAAGTGACGTTATCTTCTAAGACTGTGAGTGGTTTACCTTGTGGTGCTTCTGCGGTCATGGCTTTCACCATTATTAATCTCTTTAATTATTCAGCGAGTAGTAGATATACTTTAATTATGTGTAAATGCTTGCATCATCTCCAAGGTATGATGAAAGGGAGTTTTTGAAATTCTTGACTAGAAAATGTCTAGGGAGTTATGTTACTTCTGGTCTACGGCACAGAAAAGAATCTGGGATGTATAAAATCTACACCATTCTATCTAATTCCGAAAGGAGAGATTGCACTCTTGCTGTGAACTGAACATGAGCCAAGCCTCCTCACTGCCAGGCTCACCCTCTGATTTTCCAGCTCTGACAAGGACCGATCAACACCTCCACTTTTCCTTCCTTCTTGGCTAATTTATATCCAAAGAGACACTTGTGCACAAATGAGAGAATAATATAAACTGTGCTTTTCTTAAATTGCTGGTACCTGTTTGAGCAACCTTCTCTTTTCATCTCAAGGTAATGCACATGGGTAAGAATTTTATGTGTGTAAACATGTTAAGGAGTGGAAAGAAATAGGAAGCCTACAGCAGGAGGCATTCTGCTAGCTCCATTAGAGAACTAAGGACACAAATTCATAAAAGAAAGAGTATCATGTAATAGAAGAAAATATACTCTGACTCCTGACATATATATAATGTGTGTATATATAAATATGAATATGAATACAAATATAAATATAAATATACACACATATTTTTATTTGGAAAATTACTATACCTTTTTCCTCCTGTACAGTTAACATTTATGTATGGCATTTGGTATTTTTAATTCTTTTTTTAGGTTTCCTAGGAGAACAATGTATTTTTTTTTTATTTTTTTAAGTTTATTTATTTATTTTGAGAGAGAGAGAGAAAGCACACAAGCAGGAGAGGAAGAGAGAGTGAAGGAGAGAGATAATCTCAGGCAAGCTTGCACTATCAATGAGGAGCCTGACTCAGGGCTCAAACTCAGAAACTGTGAGATCATGACCTGAGACAAAATCAAGAGTCAGATGCTTAGTCATTGAGCCACCCATGTGCCCCAAGAGACCAAGTTTTATTTATTTATTTATGTATTTATGTATTTATTTATTTAATGTTTTTATTTATTTTTGAAGGAGAGAGAGAGGAGAGAGAGAGAGAGAGAGAGAGAGAGAGAGAGCATGAGCGGGAGAGGAGCAGAGAGAGAGGGAGACATAGAATTTGAAGCAGGCTCCAGGCTTTAAGCTGTCATCACAGAGCCCGATGTGGGGCTCGAACTCATGAACTGTGAGATCATGACCTGAGCCAAAGTCAGATGCTTGACCGACTGAGCCACCCAGGCACCCCTAGACCAAATATTATTCAAAAGCAAGTGCTATATGTGGAAGTGGATACAATGATACAAATAAATTTAGATTCAAATTCTGACTTCCATTTATAAATTGGATGACCTAAGAGAAACTCAATAACCAAATGTTTTATTTTTTTTTTAATTTTTTTTTTCAACATTTATTTATTTTTGGGACAGAGAGAGACAGAGCATGAACGGGGGAGGGGCAGAGAGAGAGGGAGACACAGAATCGGAAACAGGCTCCAGGCTCTGAGCCATCAGCCCAGAGCCTGATGCGGGGCTCGAACTCACGGACCGCGAGATCGTGACCTGGCTGAAGTCGGACGCTTAACCGACTGCGCCACCCAGGCGCCCCGCTAACCAAATGTTTTAAATAAAGATTCTTATAGTTGTCTCACAATAAAAATTATTTGAAATATTTTAAGTACCTAACAATATATCTGGTAGATGAGATAATTAATAATGTTTTTGATCAAACAGAAAAACACACACATACACACACACCAAGTCCAGATTTCCCTTTTTATTCCAAAAGAAGTTCCTTTCCTAATTGACTTTTAATGCTATGAGAATCCACTCATTAAGATAACTACAATCTGATGCTTGCTCTTCTGCTTTGGGGTCTTATTAAAATTCTGATTTCCCAATTAATATACAGGGTATATATTCAAATGATATGGAACCTTTGAGGTAAAGATGATACTTCCAATGCAAACAAGATAATCAGATCCCATCATGGAATCCTTGATTCCTGGTTTAAACCAAAAGGGTGTTTTCTCTCTATTTAAGTGCTGAAGATTTGAAGACACACCCTTATACCAAAGTTAGATGAAGAGGACTGATAGAGGAAAGGACAGGGAAGTAGGGAAGCAAGAAGAGAGGTAGCCAGATGTGGAAATTAAATTTCTCATCAACACAATTGCAAATCTAAAGGTATGATTTCAAAGGGGAGTATCAAAATAAAACTACTAAAGTGGTGCCAGACCAGGGTTTGAATGTTCTACAATAAAATTTTGATTAAGTTTCTCAAAAAAAAAATACAATACTGGGTAAGCAATACCTTCCTCAAATCTCTTTTTGTCTCAGCCTTTGTGGCTAAAAAATGTTATACATACAAATATGTACGTATAGGCATATACATATATACACATACACTTCTGCTTTCATATTTTTTTAAATTTTTAAATGTTTTTATTTATTTTTGAGACAGAGAGAGACAGAGCATGAGCAGGGGAGGGGCAGAGAGAGAGGGAGACACAATCTGAAGCAGGCTCCAGGCTCTGAGCTGTCAGCACAGAGCCCCACCCGGGGCTTGAACTCACGGACTGTGAGATCATGACCTGAGCTGAGGTTGGACGCTTAACTGACTGAGCTACCCAGGCGCCCGTGCTTTAATATTTTTAATGTTTATTCATTTATTTTGAGAGAGAGAAAGTGAGCAGGGGAGGGGCAGAGAGAGAGAGAGAGAGAGGGAGAGAAAGAATCTCAAGCAGGCTCCATCAGTGCAGAGCCTGACATGGGGCTCGATCCCACAAACCATGACATCATGCATGACCTGATCTAGAATCAAGAATCGGCCGCTTAACCCACTGAGGCACCCAGGCACCCCTCTGCTTTAATATTTTTTAAAGAATTTTTAAATGTTTTTATTTATTTTTTGAGAGTGAGAGAGAGAGAGAGAGAGAGAGAGAGAGAGAGTGAGCAGGCGAGGGGCAGAGAGAGAGGGAGACACAGAATCTGAAGCAGGCTCCAGGCTCCCAGTTGCCGGCACAGAGCCCGACGCAGGCCTCGAACTCCTGAACCACAAGATCACGACCTGAGCTGAAGTCAGAAGCTCAAACGGCTGAGCCACCCAGGCGCCCTGCTTTAATATTTGTTAAACAAAGGCTAAAAACTTGAGATTTCTATCATGATAAAATCTCATCATTCCGAAAAGCAGTTTCCATTGCGCTATATATAGAAACCGACATGTAAGTCTAGGAGTTAGGATTGATTATACGGCGATTCCCTAAAATCCTGTAATTTCCTCCTGGCCCACCCAAAGGTCAGAGATTATGCTTGTTTTCTTAGAACGTGAGTCTTCCTCAAGAAAGTAAAAATTATGAACAAAGTAAATAGAATCCAGATGAGTAAGAATTCATTAGTACTTTATAATTTTAAGATTACAGTTATTTTGGATTAAAGCAAGGGGAAACATCTACTATGGGACACCAGGAAGCACCGGACACAGAGCATTAAACCAAGGAACGGTATGTGGAGTCAGGTGGGAGATTTTGTCAGCCAGTTGCTACAAACGCACTTTCGGATTCCCAGTGTTTACCAAATGTGCCTCTTCGTTTTTCCACAAACTCGTGGTTTTCACACCAGCTGAATACCGTCTCACCTTCTCAACTGATAAACCAACTGATAACCAAAATGAGAACCACAGGTCACGAGGCTGCTTGGAATACACACCGAACACCTGCACAGAAATATGCAAAACTCCAGGTTGACAGAGACTCATAGGCTCATGTCTTTATCAAAGTTGAGTGAAAAAAAAAAACCCAAAAAACCCCAAAACCAAAACCAAAACCAAAACCCGAAAATAAAAAAAAACAAAAAATAAAAAACAACAGAACCCCACACAATAGTTCAGTGGGTGGGAATCCTACTGAAACTCACGAAAGCATGCTGGTCTTCGGAACTTTTAGCTCTATGGTTTCTTTCCTGCACCGCTCTCCTAAAATTCCCTTGATCTTTCTAAACCATTTACAAAATATTCCTTATTTAGATCTTCAGACTTGTCATGTCAGGGATTGTCTTCAGGACACGTGAGTATGAAGAGAAGTGTAGCGTGTGCACGTGCATACGCATGCACGCGTGCATGTGAGTTCAGTAAGGACGGAGAAGGAAAGTCTGGTAAATGAGAAGCCTACTCTATTTACAGTGAAGATGCCTCTATCTTCTGGGTTTAGGTAGGAATATTTTAGCATTCATTTGCTATGTGCGTCTCGCGGTAACAGGTCCTCCAGCATTGACATAAATCATACGGAACAGAACAAATCTACAAGAGATTTCAATACTGAAATGCTGCGATCCAACCTCACAGATACACAGTAAACACTATTTTAAACTATTTGACCTATGAGGAACGTCCAACAGCTGATATACTAGTAGTTTCTGGTAACACATCAATGGATTAATAAGTGTCTAATATAAGCCAGACCACGGGACTTGGGTAACTGTGCTCGTGGGAAACACACTCCTTGTCGTTGACTGCTCTATCTCGGTCCTACACTATTGTCACTTGTAAATAACATATGCAATATCTGGGCATCAGAAAAGAAATACAGATGAAGTACTTTTAATCTGAGTACCTTTATAAGCCTCTCTTCCTTCCCAGGGTCTGTGCTTAGCTGAGGGGAAAGATCAAGATATGTGGTGACGAATTTCCATTGACTGGTAGAATTTGAGAGGTGGTATAGTCAGGGTAGGAGCTTTGGTATCAGAGAGAATTTGGGTCGAATTTTTCTCTGCCACTCACCAGTTGTGGGATTTTGCTTAATTTTGCTCGCATGGTTGTTAATTAGGATTCTGTGAAATAACTTCGTATAGTATTTCTTTACCTGCATGATCTATGTAGACAGTAGAGAGTAGATAGTAGATCTATGTAGATAGTAGAACAAGGCTGAATGTATTGAACTAAAAAGGTAAAAATCCAACAAACAATCTTCTTTCCTCCACTCCTTTCTTATATTTATAAGAAAGTGCAAATTCTACTGGGCAAATTGAAAAGTTGTGATGTCTAAGTAGGGCAATTGAAACTTTTGATGCAAAAGAGCTAAAAGAAAAAGGAAGTATCAGGATCATTTCCACTCTGCATCTAATCAATGGGTAATTCGCTTTTTTTCATGGAAACACACACACGTACACACAACAAAGAATGATTTCTTTCTAAAGCACATATAAATTTTTTGCAAATTGATGGTCTCTGTGGAAGTTTTTACATTTTACAAATGTTCTTCATTTTATTACTGTAGAAACCACAAGAGGAATTCTAAAGAAGGAAGCAAGGATTGGGTAGACACGCAGACACTCTCAGATCTTGCAGTAATATACCAAGTGCTATTTTAATACATCAGAGCTTTAGCCACATGAGAAGATTTCTGAATGCCAAATGGCTAAGTGAAAAAAGGAATAAATATGAGCTAGCAGACTTTTAAGACAATATAGGATAAAATTCCTTACCTTCTTCTGGTAAAGTTTATACATGTATAAGGAGTTTATTATTTTATGAAATTAAATAAAATTAAAAATTTTTTAACGTTTATTAATTTTGAGAGAGGGGGCACGTGGGGATTCACGTGGGCGAGTTAGTTAAGCGTCTGACTCTTGGTTTTGGCTCAGGTCATGATCTCATGGTTCATGAGTTCGAGCCCATCTGTGCTGCAAGCACAGAGCCCGCTTGGAATTTCTCTTGCCGCCCTCTCTGCCCCTTCCGGGCTTGCTCTCTTTCTCTCTCTCTCAAAATAAATGAATAAATAAACATTAAAAAAAATTGAGAGAGAGAGCATGAGCAGGAGAGGGGCAGAGAGAAAGAAGGACAAAGGATCTGAAGCAGGCTCCATGCAGACAGCAGAGAGACCGATGTGGGGCTTGAACTCAGGAGCCATGAGATCATGACCTGAGCCAAAGTCTGACACTTAACCAACTGAGTCACCCAGAGGCCCCAAAAGTAAACAAAATTTTAAAAGCTGAAATAAAAACTGCTTTCTTGCACAGGGCTCACCAGTTTTTACTGAAAGATGTATGAAATTATGCTTAGCATCTGGGTTGCTACCTTACATATACTGTCTAGGACAGAATCTTCTCTGCAGAGTATGTAAAAAGAAAAGAGCTTTATAAACAACCTTAAACAGTGGGGTTGTGAGATCGCTTACCCACAGCAGTCTAGTTGAGGATGTTCTGATATTGTAGAAAGTTTGCTCCAAATATCTGTGCTTTAGTTTCATTATGGCGTAATCAAGGCATCATTTAAGCCAGACAGAGATGGACTTGACTTTCAGAGCCTCTGTAAACTACCCGGTCAAGTCAGGCATCTTCAGAGTGCATAGATTTCTCAAACTCCAAGGTGGAGGTTGTACAACCCCCTCTGGCAGGTTCTTGTAATCTGTATATATAATATTAAACACATAATTGTGGTAGCATAGCAGTGATTCTATATAACCTATTCATGTTAATATTTGAAGCCTCGCTAAAAAAAAAAACAAATAAATAAATAAGTAGGAAAAAAACTATACTCAGTGCATGACTATTTGGAATACTTTGGCCTCATTTCTGGAAAGTATGTACAAGACCATCACCACCCACAAAAACATCTGATGGCCATTCCCATTCTCTTTGGTAAATGATTTTGACCATTGACTGCAGTCTATCTGCTCAAACTTGCAGAAATTGTATTATTTTAAGTTGAAAATATGTTGCATGGTATAATAATTCTTCTGTCCATTGGTGTTTCCCTCAGTACCCATAAGAATTCCAAAAACACAAAAGGCCTTCAAAAAGTATTGTAAAATTCATATGCTCTAATTTTTTTTAAATCTTTCTCAATACAGACTCTAAAAGCAAACCGAGTTGGGTTCCGTTCCAAGATCTGACATTAGCTCAGGCAAACTAAACTTCACTAAGATTCTATTGCCTTGTCAGTAAGCCAGTAATAATGTAATGTAACAACCTCATCTCCTAGGACCTGCAAATCAGTAAATTAAAGGATATGAAACATCCCCATAGTATTTGGGAAACAGTAAATCATCAGTAAGTACTAACTATTTTTATTGTACCTTTTTAACATGGCATCACCCATCAAATATGTGTTATAGCAAATATCAGATACAGGCCCATATTTGTTTTTCTTGAAATAAAAAATAAAAACAGACGAAAGTAAACGTTATCTTTAATATGAAAATTTGAAAGCATACTTCCTAGTATTCCTGTGAAAACTGGTCTGTCTGAGAGTATTGTCAACTATTCAAGGTGTTGGGACAGGTAAGTCTTTTAGCGAACACAAGCCAATACTTCTACAGAAAAATATCAGTATGTCTCTATCCTCTTTACTTAATCATAACAAAAGAAGAATGTGGAAATTTCAAATCTGTACATTTAACACCACAATGACACACACCCTGTTAACGTTTCCTCCAAGAAGCAGTGACAATTTCTCAAGGAATTTTTTTAAGGAGCCTAGAAATGGCCTCAGAATCTTTCCAGCACATTCCTGAGAGCCCACACAAAAGACAGAACTTATTTGCTATCAGTGTCTGGCCTTATTTCTCCAACATTCAATCTAGGGCAGGTGATTTTTTCCTGTAATTTAGTTTGCTCAGAATTAAGCAGGAAGGATATTTTAACTCTCAGCTAGAATTTACGCGAGCTTCCTGAAACAAACTAACGTTTGTTAAAATAATTGTAAATCTTCAATCTGATCTCAAGTTTTCTCTTATCGGCTTTGCTGTATTTTTATCAGCATCAGCAGGCCAGTGTAAAAATGAAAATACCTGTCTCAAGTTTTCGATTTTCAAATGTTTGTTTGCTGCCTTTTTGCATTCTATTCTTTACTCTTAGATGATCAATCACAATGACAAGCAGAGATTTTGTCATCACCCTGGAGTATCTTATGCAATCAATTAAGCAAGAACATGAATAGCTTTGTGTACAACAATATGTGTGTTTTCTCTTTAAAGCCAACGTGAATCATCTGATTGTTCATATAATATGATTGTGCATTTTAAGGAAATAATTCACTTCCTGTTGCTTAAATTTTCCCATCCATTTTGAAAGCTGGTAATAGAAATGATAATGACTAACTTGTTTTTCTTTAAATTGAAGTTAAAATGATGGCACTTGCAATGTGCAACTGGTTTTGAAAAATGAGCAATTTTTGTTAGTTTATTTCTGAACTGATAAAGTAGACACAAAAAACATTTTAGTCCCTCTCCAGCGTTCAGACAGTTGGTCTGATTTTCAAATTTCTGAGGCCCAAGTTAGACCACCACATTTAAATTGGCCATGCTTATGGAAGAGATCTTGTCACTACACCAAGCATGCCCTTTCTCTATTTGTTTTTCCTGTGCAAATTGACTTGTAAAGGGATGTTCACAAAGTTGGAACTGCATTGTTAATTTGTACCTTGTCTATAATGTCATTTTTGCTCTCTATTAAATCACCTGGAATTTGAATTTGCTTCCAACTTGTAAAAGATCGCAAAATCCACCCTAATTCTCCAAACAAATATGGTTCTCCCCAAAGCGGTATCATCTTAATTTATATAGTTTAACCCAACTAGTCCTTATATTTAAGACTCTAAAGTATTATGTGTGAAAACCTTCAAATCCAGGCTTCTATAGATTTTTATTTTATCTTGTGTCATATATGTCTATATTCTAAGGCTCTATGCCTTGCCCCTTTCCCCTGCATTTTTATGTAAATACATTGTGAGCCTAATGTGTTTATAACTATTAAATGCCATGTGTTGGTCTTCTGTGCTATAATAAAGTACATCCGTGCCTTCCGAATTTCTCTGGCAACTATCTCTATGTTCACTGTCCTCCAATCAGCATCTGCAAATGTAACCACTTAAATCTGATCCCACTGTCTGAATCAGTTACTCAGATAAAAGGCAGCCAAGATCTAAGCCCTGCTCCATGTGGGACCCTCTTAAAACCTCCCCCCAGAGTGGACATGGTTTCTCTTACCAGGAGTGTCTGTTTTTTGTTTCTTCCACTCATTCTTTATCTGCTCCCATGTCTCCTCCTGGATTCCTGCAAGCTCTGTCTTAAGCAGGAACCAATTATGCAGAATTTAACCAAAGGCTTTCTGAAATTCAAACAGTCATAACATATGTACTGTCATTCTCAACACTGCTGGTACCACTTCAGATTGGAAAGGATGTTAAATAGGCAGATACGTTTTCTAAAACTAAATTTATCACTTCTATTTTATTCCCTGGTGATTAAAAAAATCACGATTTAGTCAACTTATTTTTTTTAAATCTTTAGCTATTAAATGCATAGTTATGCTGCATCATCCTCAAAAAAATCTGGTTTTCAGCAACTGAATTCGATTGATTAATTTTCTTTGAATTACCTTTAAGCCAGGGACTATTCGATTGTATCTATCTTCTGTCAAAGTGAAATGGGGATAGCAGTATGCAAGTAAAATACAAAATTTTAAAGCCCTGATACAGGTTTATGTGTTTACAGAAATATACGGGTTTTACACGTGGCTTCCCTTAGAAATAAGCCAGAGAGGTGTGTTAATATGTGTTCCTCCAAGCTGCATTTTATGAAGCTTGTTCTGCTCAAGTACCTTGGTATTCTACTGTTGATGAAAACATGGGTACAGTTTACTTCATTCTTAAATTAGTTAGGAAGCTTTTGTTTGCTATCATGATGGCCTAATTTTCTTAGTTTGAGTTAGAGCCAGAAGCCTACGTGGCAAATGAGCTTAAGTATTCATTGAGTATTAAGTGTTCCCAAGTTTCCTCTTGACATACACTTTACAAACTTGGTAGACAATGTCCTGTATACTTTTATTCTCACAGAGTCTTTTCAGGCAAGTGTTAATAGTTCTATGTTTTCAGATCAGAAAACTGAAATTTACGAAACTTAGAAATCTACAAAACACTCCATAGCCAAACTATTCAAGCTCACATTCAAACACCAGAATCTGAATCTGAACTATATTCTTAGTGACTGAATAGATGCTGCTCCAGACAAAAACAAATGACCCCAAAACAGAAATCTCATTCATGTACCCCAGATCAAGAACCCCCTTTGCTAAATTAAAGAGAAAGCTGAAGGCAGTGTTGGAATATTTTCGGGGTTGGCCACCACTTTTTACTGGGGAGGGGAAATACGTGGGAAAAAACAGAAACTCTTATCTTAGGATTTATCATTGTTTTTGTCTGCACAAGTTTTTCTTAGGCCAGATTGTAAATATTTTGGGGTTTGTGGAGAATGATATGGTTTCTATTGCAGTTAACTATGTGATTACACTGTTGTAGGTAAAAGCAGCCGTAGACAAGAGTAAATGAGAGCATGGCCATGACCTGTGGTGGCCCCCCATTGCTAACCACTAGGATAAATCACACAACATACTGTATTTTATAGGAACCTGGGTTTTGTAATGAGGATGTGGGGGGGGGGGCACAGAAGAAAGTCATGAATTTAAGCTCATTCTACTCTGGTACAGTCCCTCAATAATTATTCATTAAAATGCTTTACCAAGAAAAAAAGTTTCTCAAAAGAGCTCTGTTATTATCAGTAGACAACAGGCCATGAAACCTAGCTTTTTACACTGATATTGAAAATAGGTGTCAGTTACTGGCTAATTGAGAGGAAAAGAGGATGGTAAGTTTGCTGAATATACAGCCTCTCATGTACTAAGAGTATAACATTTGGTGTGGGCAGTTGGTAGTGACAAGTTCTGGAAGAAATTAGTCACACAGTTGCAAGGCTCATTATTAGATTTTTGGAAGAAGGCTAACATGAATGTGATGTTCAAGGAAAGGATTCCACATGAAGATGTGAAAAGTTTAGTGGAAATATTAGAAATTAGATTGTAAAATGTTTCAGATCAGGGCTTTAAAATGGCCAAAATGCAGCCAGGAAAAAAAAAATGACCTAAGAGCTTGGACATAAAACAGTAAGTTAAGAATAGTAACAATTAACAAAAAGTATCTGAACATCAAAA
Source organism: Lynx canadensis (assembly GCF_007474595.2). Classification (NCBI taxonomy): domain Eukaryota; kingdom Metazoa; phylum Chordata; class Mammalia; order Carnivora; family Felidae; genus Lynx; species Lynx canadensis. The sequence goes on from NC_044308.2 coordinate 127,963,092, forward strand.
GTTGTTATAGAAATAACATACATTTTTAGTAATTCAGTTCAAATGAAGCTCTTTAGAAAGAATGCATACATTTGGTTTTTTTCCAGCTCAATATATAGGTCAAGAATGAAGTACTTGAAAGTGAGAGAAGAGGACCGATAGGATTATGTTGCATGAAATTTACACATTAAAAAAAACCCAAAAACCTGTTAATGTGATCAAATCATTACAAAACAGCAGTCTCTTGCTTTATCTTGTCTCTCCATTTCCGTGGTGTCTTTTTCTCTTCACCCAATCAGACCTCCAATGCAACTACGTGTTGGTGAGATGGTTATGAATACCTTTATAAACTTCTCATTAGAGTAAATTAGCCACTGCCAAAATTATGAATATATCCAGGGCAGCTTCTCTATTATATGGAAACATAAAGCAGTAAGGGGACTGTATTTCTGATGTCTGTCTCATCTGACATTTATATACATAAAATCATTCAGAAGTATTATTTTTGGTGGGGGCTTGGATTTATGACAACATACAGATGTTTCCATTTCACCTAGAGAAAAAAAAAATCTGCTATATAGTATTGAAGATAGAACTTAATTGAACCCATCAGATGATGATAAAGAAACAATGCTGCACTTCAGATGACTTAACTGCAGCTTTGTCCCTGGCCCTCTAGCCCAGCACCCTGTGGATTTCTTCCATGGCCTTTCCCCTCTTTGAAGTCAGTGGGAGCTCTGAGCTTAGAAAAGTCACCCAGAGTACAGAGGGGCATAAGGACAAGGTTGTTTGACTTTCTGCCCTCACAAGGATCATGGGGTGGAGGAATTAGTAAGCAGAAAGGAAAAAAAAATTCTAACCTTGGTCCAAATGCAAAGCAAGCATTTTTCTTTCTCTTTCTTTTTTTGAAGTTCAATATTGTTTCCTTTCCTTATTTTTTTATTTTTTTATTTTGTGTTTTTACCTTTGCCCTTCCTGTTTCCAACAGGGGTTGGAAGTACTTAAAACTCTTCAGAAAGTATGCTCTGTTGATATTTCTAACAGGGACTGGAGCAGAAAGTATGACTTATGAACCTCTGCCGCTTTGATGCACTATCACTAAAGCTGGGAGCCCAAAGGATGAATGTATCAGGCTTGCATTAGCTCTCACGGGACTGCCAAGATCCAGGAGTCCTTGATGGCAATTTCAAAAGATGAATAACCAAGCAGACTCCTCCAGTGTGCATTAGCACTAATAATTAGTAGAGGGCATTTACCAATGCTTTTCTTAAAGGAGAGATATTTAATGTTCTCACTTAATTGTGTATGAGTTTCAAAAGTATCATTTATTAAAACATTTGAATCCTTAAAAACATATTTTATAAACGCTTACCATAATGGCCCTTCATTACATTTTAATAAGCTGTTAGTATTTATTAAACATATAATTGCTATCTTAGTTAAATGAAAGTTAATGCTAATTGTAGACAATTTAATATATTATTACTTTGGGTAGTTAATATCAACCTCTCCCATACTTTCCAATAGATGGATAAAAAATTTAATGACTCTATATTAAAATTTTCTGGGTAGTTTACTTTTGTTGCATTATTGGATTTACTTTCTCTTTTGCTCTTGACTTTCCTGAGCCTACATCATTTCACCTGGTAACTTTTCAATCACATAAGAACGCAACATTGTCCTTGGCTCTACAGTCTTGCCTGATGTATTGTGAACAGATAGATGGGTTTTGACAGAGAACAACTGAATTTATTTTAATTCAGTAGATGTTAATTGAACACCATTCACACGTAAGAAACTATGCTAAACATTACTGGGGATAGAGAAAGAGGCCTCAGGGTGACCAAATGTTCTGGTTTGCCCAGAACTGAAGGGCGCCTGGGCAACAGATTTTTAGTGCTTAAACTCAGAAAGTCCCAGGCAAATGAGGATAGGGGTTTTACCCTAACTGATGTCCTGTTCTTGGAAGCTTCCCTCAAGGACACGAGGACAGAAGATAAAGAACATATGTTATCGTATCAACTGTTATAAGGTGTCCTGGCAATATAAATACATACAGATTATTTATGAACAAGTGACCAGAAAAATGCTGCTACAGAAGTTGTGTCAATATTGATAACAATTATCATCATTTTGGCCATATCTTGATTTAATGCAGAAACCCAGAGAATATACAATAATGATTGTATGCTTATGAGAATTCTGAAATGCTGAATAATTTAAAAAGCTACGCTAGGTTGTCCTTAACTGTATGTTTGTGGTGCTAGAAAATTATAAACTTTGAGATAACTTGAGTTATATCTTCACAGTCTAGCACTTTATGTTGTTCAGAGCATTTCCTTATGCAATCCTGCTGGTCCTGCTGTGCACACTGCATATGAATCAGTTTATCTAACAACAACTCCATAAGGTATTTCCATCTTACAGATAGAAGTACTGAGGCTTTGGAAGGTTATGTAGCTAGTCCAAGGTCAAAAGCATAAATCACAGCCACGATTTGAATATGAGCAGTCTACTTCAAAGCTTAAGTTCTTCACCATAATTATTACTTGTCTGCCTGCAGCAGCTCTTGATTTTGGCATCAGAGCAATTATTAGTCAACTTAAATGGAACCTAATAATCAAAAGGGTTATCTTATAGCTAACACAGCAAGCTAGTTCTAAGCTTGAACTAGCTTTCCTGACTTTTAGCCTAACTTTTTCCCATTACACCATAGTATCTCTGAAAAAAAAATTTTACTTTTTCTCAGACCTAACATAATGCCAGCCCATATAAGAGTATTTCACTTATTCATTCATTCACTAAATTATAGACAAAATGATATCGGGGAAATCAAAGGAATGGTATAAATGATCACGTTCTTGGCATTTATCATCTAGCAAGGAGAAGTATCTTTTATTTTGTATTCCTTTATTATGTTTTAAAAGCTATGGTGTTCTTCTATGGATGTAAGCTACATTTGAACAAGGCTAAAACAAACAAACAAATAAATAAATAAATATTGGTTTATACTCTGGTTGAAGCAAGGGAGCTATCTCTGCAACCCCAGATACCTGCTGTCCCATCCCCCTTTATCTTTCAGGAGAAGAGGTGATCTAGAGTTCTGGTCAGCATGGCTTAGGAACCATTTTTATAAATTCTAGGGCTATGGCATCTGTGGCCACATTTGAGTGAAATAATGATGGTCTCGCAGATATGGTGGGATTTGATTTGGGTCTTAAAACGTAAGTAGCATAGCACCGATTCTACACAAGGAAACCATTTTAATGTGCGGAGACGGCCAGCAAGATAAGTCATTTAACAAAATCAGGGCATCTGCACTGAGAAGTATGACAGAAAAGATGGTGTGAGATTATAAAAGTCTTGAGTGTGTTATCAGGCTTTATAAATAATCTTGTAAGAGAAGACGATAGCTAAAAACAGGTGGATCAAAGGGAAGAAGCTAATTAGTCCTCAAAAAAGGCTTCACACACATGAAAAATCATTCCATAAATAGTTTAAAATATTGGGGAAGTCTATTTAAATAAGTTTGTAAATGAAAAAAAAAACCACTAAGTTCTCTTAAAAGGGATTGTCATCATTTGCTATTGTTACTAATAGATATTAAAAAGAAAACAGAACAATCCACACCCCCCCAAGTTTTAGGACATGTAATTTTAATAAATGTAATAATGAATATTTGAATCAAAATATTTGTGAACAGAAAATCATCCCTGAGGACATCAAAACTCACACTGACATTAGATTAAAGACACTCAATGAAAACCAAGGGGAGGTTGAGTTTTTAATAGGTACCGTGTGCTTTCTCAAGTGTCTTACTCTTCAAGCCACTAGGAACTATGAGGGGATTCGGGGTGAATATTGTTACATGGAAGAAGTTTCACATGGCTTAATGGACCACTTCACACCCTGCATAACAAATGCCATTATCTGTCTTTCATAATTCTCATGCCACCTCTAAAGCCAAAGTGATCAAGATATTTCACGATGTAATTAACAAGTGGATGACGATTCCAGTCTTAATTTCATTTGATTGAAAAGTTATAGCACTCATGATTGAAAGTAAGTATGGGCCGTGTAGTTAACGCTACATTAGCATTCAGTCCCCGTTGAGGCATGGGGTGGCAGTGAGGGACCAGTGTCTGTAGCTTATATTGCAATCATCCATTACTCCTCATGCCTGCCAGGAAAGTAGTTCCATTATATTACGGATGATTGAGTGATCTCCTACCATTTTGCACATGGTTGATAAAGAAGATATTTTGGGCTAATTTTATTAAATAGCTACGTAACCCACATAGCCTGATAATATAATTTGGCAATCAGATTTGAAAGCCATTTTGTTTCCTAAATAGTTTGGTCCCCCTGGAGGCAAACAAATCCCACACACCTTTCGGCCACTACAGAGGTAAAAGTACTCGCTTGTGAGGACCACATCAAGGCAGTGGTTGGGGGTTTTCTTCAAAATGAAACATTTGCAGCTAGTTGACATTGCAGAAGGTTGGGTTGAGCAAACTGTATCAAGAGGGAAGTGTCTGCTGACAGTTTGACAAAAGTACATGTTGCTTTTACTTTACCAGAGGGGAGCTTAGGTGTTACACCACCACTCCCAATGAGACCTTAGGGTATTGTGTAGCAATCCGTTCACAGCCTTCCCAGTGATGAATGAGGTCTTAGCAGATGCCTTGCAGAGGGGGCTAGAGAAGAATAGATTCCTCACATGTCTGCCCTTTTCCCCTCAGATTGGGCCAGGCAGATGATTCGAGAAAGAATGGCCTGGGCAGTTTAATGAAACCCATCTGCTTTTGCCATTAATAGAAAAGTTCTTCAGGAGCTTTTGTAAAGCAAAGTGATTTAGTTTTTTTAAAAATCATATATATATATATATATCACATATATGTGACACATGCACACACACATAGCAAAATATTTACTTACTTATTCTGGATAAAACTTCCTTTGCCTATATTCCCACATGGATGGGTAGATTGCTGTATCTACATTCAACATGGGTCCCTAACGCAGTTTTGCCATCAATAGATAGTTGTATTGAATGGAGACAGAGCAAACGGAACCAATGTGAATCCAAACCATTCTAATCTGTTAGTGTTGCTAAAATTTTATAGCGGAAGAATTTATTGAAAATACCTGAATGTACTGACTGCATGAAGTTTTGAAATCAGACCGATTGCTGCCTTTCTTGCTTTTATTGTCTTCAGGACTGGTTCTCACACAGGACCTCACTGAGGCAGCTGAATGCAAAAAAGAAGGGGCAAAATTGTTATTTCAACTTATTCACTTAAAAAGTCATAGCTGATGTTTGCAAGAGATTGTATTCCATATACACTAGCTTAGATATTCTTTCATTCCAAATGATACATTAGTGTTTGAATCAGGTTTATATCAAAATTTAGTTAAAATCCCTTCATACACGTACAGTATTTAGTATACTGCAAACTGTGTGTGTGTGTGTGTATATATATATATATATATTTGTATATATATAAATATATACAAATATATATATATTTGTATATATATAAATATATATAAATATATATAAATATATATATATAGTACATAAGTATCTGCTAAAGAAAGAATAAAACAATCAGAGAAATAAATATCAGTGAAATAAAAAAAGCAAAAAGCATTCGATTTTTTGCATATTTTCATAATGAAACTCTAGAGTTTCTGATGTTATGACATTTTTTAAACAGTTAACAACAATGTACTATTGCTGCCAGGTAACTATTATTATTTAGAAATATGATGGACTAATATACTGTAAATGAATTCAAATGTGGGGGACTAGGCTTTCATTTTATTATATTTATTTTTATTGAACATATTCTTCATATAATGAAAGTGTTTCATGAGAAATGTGTAGTTCTTTCAATATTAGGGCAAACATTTTTCATATCTTTATAAAGAGTAGCTAGGAGGCTACCCTAGTGGTTAAAGTGGTTATTTAGAAACATTACTTTTTTAAATTTTTTTTAATGTTCATTTATTTTTGAGAGAGACAGAGAGGCAGAGCACAAGCAGAGGAGGGGCAGAGAGAGAGAGGGAGACACAGAATCCGAAGCAGGCTCCAGGCTCTGAGCTGGCAGCACAGAACCCAATGTGGGCTCAAACTTGTGAACCTAGATCATGACTTGAGCCAAAGTTGGACATTTAACCAATTGAGCCACCCAGGCGCCCCTATTTTATTTTTTTAAGTTTATTTATTTGAGAGAAACAGAGAGAGTGCATTGTGTGTGGGGGGCGGGGAGAGAGAGAGGGGGCTGTCATCACAGAGCCCGATGTGGGGCTCCATCCCAGGAACCATGAGATCATGACCTGAGCCGAAATGAAGAGTCAGACAGACGTTTAACTGACTGAGCCACCCAGGTGCCCCAAAGGCATTATTTTAAGCTATTAAATGTTACGCTTATCCTTTTTTAGGAAGAAACAACTTGTAACATCAGTTTTAGAACATTAACACACATCTACTTTAATGCACATAATATAACCTGTTTAGAAACAGATTATTCATTGAGAACTTCCATGCTAAGTCAGGCTGAGTAGGAACAAGCTATAAAAACTTTAGGGGCCTTAATGTTTATAACAAACATTCTTAAACTTTAGAATGCACAGAATCTCCTGGAGGGCTTTGTAAAACACTGCTGGGCTCCACTCCCAGAGTTTCTGATCTGGGATGGTGCCAATCTCACGCCTCTTTTACAAGCTCCCAGTTCCTGCTGATGCTGCACATCCAGGGGCTACCCCTGCGAACTACAGATTTGTACTATCAACTTCACCATTGAATGTAAATCCACTGCCATGAATAAGAGACCAAGTACGTGAAATGATGAGGTAAGTTCACCACAAAGAAAGAAGAACGTTTTTCCTTCTGTTTGAAGAAATGGCAATTATCTTTGTTTCTCTACCTTCCTTTTGCCTGCCTAGAAAAACCGAACAGGCACCAGAAAATTGGAGAAGGAAACATGAGTAGGCCATTTCTCTTTATTATAGTAGTTGGACACTGTGGTGGAAGTTTCTAAATCTCACACAGACTTGAGTCACGAGGCACCCTTCTTTTCCTTTTCTGTAACTTACTGAGGTGATATGGTAATTATACATCATTAATTTTATTTTATCCTTGATCATTTTTGTTTGTGTGCATGTCATCATTCCATAACAGAACAAGCTTCGTATGATCGTGATATAACTTCTTGCAGAGGCTCTACCTTCTTTACTCATGCAGACGCTGTTTGTTTAGACTTGCTGGAATATTCCCAGCTTTCCAAACTATGTCTATTATAAATTCATACAGACCTGAAGGATGGTGGCTCTCCCTCTTCATAACAGGAGTCTTCTGGAACAGCCCACAATAGACTTTATCCTGTTGACCTAGATGCTATTACTGCTCTATTTCTTGGAACATCAACACAAGGCATCATGTTTGGATAACAAGGGTGTGCTTCATGCCTGGTCCACAAACCAATTTAAGCCTTTTTCTCCAAATGAAAATAAGAACTACCCCTTGCTTTGTGTTTGCTCTCAAACTGCATCCAGACTTAATCCCATTGACAATAGGGTGATTTTTCTGGAACCCTTGGTTTCTAGCCTGGTTCTCACAACAACATGGATATCCACCAGGAGGCAAATAAATGCAAGAAGGTAATGGGAACCTCTTCAATATCATGCATCTTTTTTACACAATCTTTTTTTTTTTTTAATATCATCTCTTTTCCATATCCACCTTCCTTCTATTTGGCAACAGGCTGATGTCCATGCACTTGCCAGTAGCTAATAGGTAGTCTGGAAATGTCCCTTAACGTCTCAGGGACTTACTACCCTTCAGTGGGTGGATCTGAGTGCACTCACATGCTTTTCAGCTTTAAAATGGGAAGAGTCTCTGTGGCCAAGTTAAAGCAATTACAATCACAATAGGAGTTTAAAAAATAACTTGGTTTCAGGTCAGAGTTCTTTGTCTTTCTTCAGCACTCAGCATAATCAGATGCCTAAAAACCATAATACATGAAAATTTCAATACACAAGTAATGCATAGTAAAAAAAAAAAACAGCCTATAAAGAAATTCATTTAGTTTTAATTTATCGAATGTCTTACTGCCTTTAAAATATTTTATAAGCCAGTTTGATGACATCAAGATACTCTAAGTTTGCCACTGGCCTTACACATTTTGCCCCTGACCAGAAAACAAAATGATACTTTGGAGTTTTCTTTTGTTCTGGTTTTGGTTTGTTTTGCTTGTTTTGTTTTGTTTTGTTTTGTTTTTTCATAAGAAAAGTGATTGTCAGCAAGAATATCCCCAAATTTCCTCTCTGAAAATCCATTTAAAATGATTCTGGCAAATGGCCATTTCACAAATATGTGCCTTATTGTGATAGCTGTCTGTACATTTTCTCCATATGTCCTGTTCCTGCTTTGGTCTTTTGATGGAAGGACAAGAGAAGTCTCAGCAGCCACTGTCACTTAATGGAAGTGAACACTGTTTTGAGAGACCCAAAGTTTTCATCATCGAATCTACTTAGGGAGGCTGCACAGAGTCATTCTTCCCCAAATCGCCTACTGATTTTCATTGCAAATACTGCCAGCCTCGTTCATGGCCACAGGATTTAGTTACGCACTTGACTGAAAACCATGTCAATGCAAATTCAGGGGATAAACCAGCATGCAAATCCCCAAGGCTTCAGCAAGTTATAATTCAGCCACAGCATTAGCAAAACAAGATAGCAATTATGCAAGGAATCAGCTGAAAGGTTATTTTTAATTTAAAATTTTTGCATCTTTACAGCTGGGAAAAATGAAACCCTGCCTATTCTTTCTTGTAAAACCCACCCGGTAAAAGCCAAAAGCCATATGGTACATCATCACAGCCGTGTTCCAAGATGAGGTGCACACATACACATGTACATACAGTCACACAAACTGCTTCAAGAAAAGAGACTTCTGATAAGGTTAAATTGTCATATTTTCTTCCGGTGTCCTTGACTAAGCTTCCAGAGATCAAAACATAATTGGCATCCAATAAAAGGTATATATTTGAAAGTAACCAGCCCTGGGCATTTTTTTCACCCTCATTTCTGACCTCTTATCTCTGGGCTCAGAGTCTCTCCTCAATCCCACTTCTGGGGGCTGAAGCTGATGTAATCAGGGCTGAGATGGACAACGAGACTCCACATTTCATCACAATGTGAGGAGCTAATTTGTGACCGGTGGAGCTATTTAATGTGTCTAGTTTGGGTCTAGAGAAGTAAAAGCCTTCCGGTAGTGTACTATCTCTAAGAAGGCAACCACCACCTATTTGCCACACCCTGTGTTACCCGTGTGTCGGGGCAGGCCGTGCATGTTCCGCTGCAAGATCATCTGGAGCCCAGAAAGACAGGCACGGTTTTGGAAGGGAGATGTGGAATCATGTAACCAAATGCAGTGACGACTGTGCTTTAGGAAAGCAAATAGCATGCTTGAGAATTACAGGTCGGCCTGGTCTGGGTTGAAATCCAGGGTCCCCTCCTGGCTGCTGGGTGACCTGGACAGAGACTGAGCTTCCTGGACCTCAGATGGTCATTCATAAGTGTCTCACTCCTTGCTTCTCAAAGTGTGACTAGCAGCATGGACAGCCCCAAACCAGTGAATCAAAGCCCACCTTACAACAAAATTCCCAGGTGACTGTGTGTGCAAATTTGACAATCATTAGTCTACCATTCAATAAGTATGTCCTCCATAAATGGTAACTTTATTTATGTACTGAGTACTCCCTGACACTGTGGGAGGTTCAGTGGGTATAACATAAAACTGATTTGAACATTGGCCTTTGCTCTCATAGTAGGAGAAACAGACTCGAATCCTGCAACGAGTGCCATGAAGGCACTATAGCAGGCCTTACGATCATAGGGAAATGTATTTGGGCCGGGGTGTCACAGAAACCATATGATTACGCTTAAAGTTTGTCCTTTGCTTTGTTCAGAGAGACCCTCTGTCATGTCTTCTTTCTTAGAACATTTTAGTTTTAGCATCTTGTATGTTGAGCAATCTTGTACTTGTGAACACGTTAGGTTCCCTTAAGATTATACTTTTTCTTTCTTCGCCATGGCATCCAGTTGTAGATTTCCAAATAACGATGTGTCCTGCATTAACTCAGCAGATGAAAATATCTCACTTTTTTCCTCATTGGGGTTGCCTCAAAAAGGATATTTAGCCTGGTAGGGGACATGTATCTCTTCACTGTTGAAGGCAGTAAATGGAGCGTCTGCTGCAGCTCAGAGGGTTCTGAAAGGTCAAGCTCCTTCCCTGGATGTGTTATATTATAGTAATTACTTTCCCTTGGTTTCTTCTCCTTTAAGTACTATGCTCAAGCCCCACCGAGTCCTGACCTACCCATCTAAGACTGCTGGTTCTTGAGTCACCATATTAGGAGTAATAGCACAGCCACACAAAATAACAATAGCTAGAGACCCAGAGGGACCAAACCTCCAAAACAAGAGAGAAAAACAGGAAGAATCTCAAACTCATTCCCATCCACTGACTCTTGACACTTGCATGCTAAGCTAATCAGCATTAGAACAATGGCAGGCACTTAAGAATTCTAATTACCATACTACAGAATATGCTTTCCAGAAATATTTTAACACTGTCATTAACTAATATTTATAGAGCATCGTATCTCATTGATGCTTGTTCATCTTGTTTGGCAAATTACTTTTGAATGCAAATCTGACCATATCATTCTCATTCTCCAATGCTTAATATGCTTCAATGCCTCCCTGGTAACAGTATGCACAAGGTGCAGTTCCCCGTAAGCCCTTTATCTACACACCCCTTTCACTTTGGATCCTACCCACCTACCGTATCAAAGACTTAGAGATCTCCAGATCTGCCTTATTACTCCACGCATCTGAGCCTCTTATCATACTCATTCCTCAGTCTGAAATGTGCTTATTATTCCATTCTCTTGGAAGAGGATTTTTTTGTTTGTTTTCTTTCTTAGCTTTTTTCATTCAGTAGTTACTCCCATTTCCTTGGTGAGGCCTCTCTGAGCAGAATTAAGTAATTTGAAATTTCCAATTATGACTTCAATTAACTCTTTTATTGTACTGTTTTTTATTTTTATGTTTAGAGAGAGAGAGCAAGTAGGGGAGAGGCAGGAAGAGAGAGAGAGAGAGTGAAAATCTTCAGCAGTCTCCACACTTAGCACAGAACCTGACGCAGGTATGATCCCACATCCCTGAGATCATGATCTGGGCTGAAATCAAGAGTTGGCTGCTCAAACGACTGAGCCACCCAGGCGCTCCTGAACTGTGGTTTTATGTTTACACAAATATTTCTGAGTTTGCATCTCTTATCACATTATTTTGTAATCTCAAGAGCAGAGATTCTGCCTTTTGAATTGTGTATAACCAGGGTTAATACAGTATCTGAAGCCCAGCGTGCTCTTGGGAAAAATGTATGTTGAACATCAGGCAGGACAAATTGTGTACATTTTCATAAATGAATGAATGAATGCAGAGGGGTCGTAAACTAGTTCCATCCATAATTGAAAGCAGAGCAAACCTGAATGCCATATCCCTGCACATTGCTTGTTTTGTAATCAATGCTGAAATATTTTCAAAATCAACAAAGAGAATATATGGAAAAAGACAGACAGCTCTACCCCTTGTTTCCTGAGTACTGAAATTGTATAACTTGCTTACAATAACCCCACAAGTGTATGTAGGTACTTTTCAAACTTTTCACGTCAAATGTCATATTTGAACAATATTTTATATTAGTACAACAACTTCCATGGTTCCCAGAGCAATTTGTAAATGTTATCTTATCAATTCTACTGAAGTAGACAGGCTGAAAACATTATACTTATCCTCCAGATGAAAGAGGCCAGAGAAGAATATGTGTGGGCATGTGTGTATATACGTGTGTGTCTGAGTCTGAGGGGTGTGTGTGTGTGTGTGTGTGTGTGTGTGAAAATCAGCCCTCACTAGCCTTACTCCTCCTTAGTATGTCTCTCTCGACTCATTAGGAGTCTAAATAAAGATCACCACTGACAAGATGACGGGACAGTGATCTGGAGCGATCATTTAAATGACTCTCCCTCCAGGTTTTCCGCACTGTTCATTCTGTGTAATGCCAGAGACTAGTCAACAACAAAATTTCTCTCTCTCTCTCTCTCTCTCTCTCTCTCTCTCTCTCTCTCCCCCTTTCAATCTCTGTGTCAATCTCTCTCGCTTCCTCTTTCTCTATCTTAATAATGGCTTCCCACACTACTCCCTATCTCAAACTGGGAAACAATTAAAAAGTATGAATCATTGCTTCTTCTCCTCAGAGAGTTCATAATCAGAAGATATGCCAAAATTTGTTCCCTGTTTTGATTGGTACTTGTTTATACGTTATAATAAATACACAGTCCAAACCCTATGGCAGAAATGCAACAATGAATATGGCCCAGACTATTTGAGGAAGGCTTAAATTTACTTCCATGCTCCTATGATGCTTTATACACTACTTGATTTTAGATGTAATTGCATATCCTTATATTTTTAACATTTATACATTTATCAAATTTAATATCATTTGTAGTAGATTGAAAAATGTGCCCCCCCCCTCCAATCTACCTACTGATCTCTCTAACTTGTGAATGTTATACGGCAAAAGGAGAAGGGAAAGGGAGGGAAGGAAGGGAAGGAAGGGGAGGGAGGAGATTCAGGGAAGGGAGGGGAGGGAAGGGAAGTGAAGGGAAGGGAAGGAGGGAAGGAGGGATGGAGGGAGGGAGGGAGGGAGGAAGGAAGGAAGGAAGGAACAAAGGAACGAAGGAACGAAGGAACGAAGGAACGAAGGAAAGGAAGAGTCTTTGCAGATGTGATTAAATTAAAGATCTTGAGAAGATTATCCTAGATTATCCAGGTGAACTCTAACTGTAATCATATCTAATCTTATAAAAGGAAGGCCAGAGAAGATTTGAAACAGATATAAAGGAGTAGATGACGTGTAGACAGAGCAGATATTTAAAGATGCTGATCTAGACGATTGGAATGATGTAGTCACAAACCAAGAAATGATGGGAACTATCAGAAGCTGGAAGAGGCCCGAAAGGATTCTCTCCCAGAGTCTCCAGAGTAAACACATCCACACTGACATTTTTACTTCACCCCATTCTTGAGGATTCCATCCTCACAACTTAATTACCTCACAAGGTCCCCATCTTCAAATACCATCACCTTAGAGGTTAGATTTCAGCATAGGAATTTTGAGGGGACACAAACATTCAGTACGTAAGAACTGCATTTCAAATAAAACTCCAACTTCTTATGTTGTCTCATGAAGCCTATATTTCTGATTTCATCCCCCACCACTTTCTGCTTTGCTCATTACATTCTCACACACTGGTTTTATTTTGGATTTTCTAACAAATCAAGCTCACTCTTACCTTAGAGTCTTAACAATGAATGGGCTTTGCATTTTCTGACCTTAATGTTACTTCCTCCTTTCCATTTAGTAATTTACTATCATCACTTGAATCTGAAATCTTAGGAAGTTAACTGGTCCCTCTCTGCTACAACAGCCAATTATAATTCTTTGTGCAATACTTGATACATTTCTTTGCATATTGTCTACCTCCCTTCACTAAAATGCAAGCTTCATGAGAACCAAAAGAGCCTGTCTGTTTTCCTTATCTATCTTCAGGGTCTAAATCAGGGATTAGCATATAATGGTTTCTCAATAAATAGCTGTTAAAATAATAGAATGCAAAAACGAGATAGTCCATTAAGGATGCCCAATTAATGAATAACCCATACATCTCAATATAAAATTATTCCTAGGTCATCAATCTTACTGCAACAGGGACCCAACAAAAGATATTTAGACAGGCTTTCTCAGCCTCAGTTTACACCAGATCTGTGACCATACTTCAGGAAGTGCTGTCCCCTCCTACCTGCATGTCTACGGTTGCAGGTTCCATTCGGGTCTCTCTGTCATTTCCACGTGTGTGGTCCATTCTCCAGTGCTCGGCAATCCTCACAGCACTGCTTGTGAACTTCTTGCCAATGATGCCACCTGAAGATGCTCTCATAGCTCCTCTTCCATGGCCACTCCCTGCTTTAGCTGACCACTTTCACAACCCCTGGTGGCACTACCACCATGGCGTCCCTGTGTTTCTCTTTTCTAAAGATACTGCTCTAACATAGGCTCCGTAACTGCTCCATTTTGTCTTAGCTCTGTCGTTTTGTTAATATCCACTCCAGGAAGTCCCTGCTCCTATCAACAGTGTGCACCATATGTCCCCGTCTCTTTGAAACCATGCTAAGAGGTCCTGCTCCCTAGTTTGTCGATTCACAAAAGGATCAAAGCTAATTACCGATCCAATGTCTGTTTGAACCCCTCTTCTTCCTCATTCTCCTTCTACTGCAGTTTGAATGGAAAACGTGAACATTTGCAAATTTGGCCTAATACTTATTGAAGCCTTTCATAGGAAGTTTTTTAAACAAAAATATTATTGTCTATATAGTCTTTATTCCCATTTTGTCTACTTACTAAGTCCAATTTCTTTAAATGTAAATGAAACCTATGAGAAAAGACAAACAGAAATGCTCAATCAATGGAAGATCTCATCATCATCATTAGTGTTACTATAAAATACAACCGGATAAAACTTAAATTTTATCTTTACTTTTATTTATTTAATTAGTTTATTTACTTTTGCAAATGTTCTGCAAATACTGGGAGTTTTCAATGGCTAAAAATCTTTTTCATTTTCTCTTTAGGGCTCCATGGCAATGAGTTGAAAACAGAATCTTCTTTTCAGTCAAGAGATGATCCTTGTACACGATGTCAAACATCAGATTTAATTTAATTACTGGATCAATATACCTTCTGAAGTTATGCATACGAAGTCTCGTGTGCAGTTCAAGATTTAGTTTGCACTTACAGAAGAGGAGGAGAAAGAAAAAAAAGTAGTATCCAGCATGTGATAGCAATTTTCCTTTGATCATGTCAAAAGTAAGATATGTGTAAAAGATGTGCTCAGCAGTTCATGCAGCACATTCTCTTTCTTTGATTCGTGAATATGGTCTATGTTTTCTGTTCTCGATATTATAAAACTGAAATATATTACCTTCAGATTATATTTATTTTTATAATTTATATATATATATAAATTTTATAATTTATATATATATAAATATAATTTATAATTATAATTATCTAAATTAGTTCTCCACAAACAACACAGTATCAACAGTACTGCTGATTACTTCTGATTAACAAATAAACTTTCATAACACCCTCCATTGGGTAAATTATAATGTTTCAGGCTAATACTTGGAATCTCCAAAATCCAAATAGGAGGGTACTCAGCTTTCATATATCTAAAGATTGGTCTTAGAAAAACTATATTAAAATTATGAAAAATGCAGATTTATTTCAAAATTGGAGACAAAATAAATCCAAGGGAGCTGAAGTTGGCAATCAGCAACAGGAAATACCTAAATCTCCAAAATACAATGAGTTTTAAAATCACAATATATGGAATTTCTATTTAAATCAATTTCAATGAATATTAGGGAAGTTTCCAAAGAATTTCCTATCTGTTTGTTTCAGGAATCAGCAATCAGCCAGTAAGACAGTTTTTAAGGGCTAAAGCTAACTCTTCTAACCTCCATCTGGGAAGACCTTAGCTCTTTGCCTTTACCAGCTGTGTCCCTGTCATTTTCTTCTGTAGGAGGGCATCATGTCTTTCTACAGATTCTCCAGGGCATAACACTGACCATAATGCAACAAAATTCTTGAAGTCGAACTGTGACTTATTCTGCCCGCTCTGCTCCCCATAGCTCTCCAGTGTCTTCCAGAAACCTATACATCAAGAGAGGAAGAACCTGTAATTTTGACAACTGTGCTATTTTATTTTCAACCAAACACACTTTCTGTTTTTCAAGAATGAGGAATGAAAATAGTTCATATTGGTTTCAAGAAGAGAATCGATGTGCTTAGCTATGAAGTAGAGGTGTGCCCTCCATACTGTCTCAGATGAGGACGCTCTGGAATGCTCATCTTCACCAGCAGCCACTGGAACACCCACATCACATTGCTGGGTATCCAGGTTTCCGCTCTGGTCTCACACTTGAAAGACGTAGGTTGAAAGACACTGGAGGGAGGGTTTTGCAGAGTAGCTAGCTGGGTAACTGGGCAATTAACAGGCACGCTGCTGGCTGGAACAGGTATGCAATTCCCACCCAAAGGAAGATTGGATAGAGATGCCACAAACAGGAAAAGTGTCATTTTCAGGACAAACAGGCGAATAGGTGGCAGGTGTTCTGGGCACTCAAACATCGCTCCGTTTTCTTTACAGTGTTTCTTAGATCAACTCAATCCCAGACGCCTAGGCTTTAGCACACACACCCGGGCAATTCTCCCAGCTGAAACCCCTACTCTTGCTTACCCAATCTCATTTTGAACCTCATACATTCAATGTATGTCCCACATCCCCTTTCTTTCTCTCTACTGAACTATTTAGTAGTAGTAGTATTCCTATCATAATATGCATAAATAGCATGCCGGGAAGAGGCTATTCACTCAAAACAAAAACACAAAACCAAAGGGAGCCAATAGCAATGCCAATTTTGTTTTGCTTTCCACAAGAAAAATGGGGAATGAGATTTTAGAAACAACTTGGTCTGGAGTTTCTTCCCAGGAGAAGAGAGATGTTCACATTTCATTCTGGGAAAAATTGCCTCCCTCTCAAAGAATAAACAGAGAACACCTAATGCAGGTAAAGGAGAAAGCAAGCAAATTAACAAAAACTGACTCCAAAACACAACTGAACAAAACTGCGAGTTTTCCTATCCTATTGTATCTGTCTGGACAACTTCAAACCTGAGTAGTTTAAAAAAAAGAACTTTTATGTTTATTTATTTTTGAGAGAGAGAGAAACAGAGCACGAGTGAGGGAGGGTCAGAGAGAGAGGGAGACACATAATCTGAAGCAGGATACAGGCTCCAAGCTGAACTGTCAGCACAACCCGACGCAGGCTCGAACCCACAGACCATGAGATCATGACCTGAGCTGAAGTAGGATGCTTAATTGACTGAGCCACTCAGGCGCCCCCAAACCTGAGTAGTTAAAAAAAAATCACTCATATTGAGCTCTAATGAAATTATACATTTCAGCAGCTAAGGATACTCATGAGGATCCTGGCCTTGTCATCCAAAAACATTCTGAGCCTAATTAATCAACAATTTGAAGGCTTTCATCCTCTTGGTTCAATTAATCTATCATACAAATTGTCATTTATTTATTTTTTAATTTCTTAGCACTGAAAAAAGTTTCAAACATATTCTTTTTACAATTCTTCGCATGAAAAGTGTTCACAAGGTTTTATTTGA
Organism: Lynx canadensis; assembly: GCF_007474595.2. Taxonomy (NCBI): domain Eukaryota; kingdom Metazoa; phylum Chordata; class Mammalia; order Carnivora; family Felidae; genus Lynx; species Lynx canadensis. The sequence continues at coordinate 127,980,453 of NC_044308.2, forward strand.
TAATCCCCAAATGCATTCGTTTTGTCATCAAATGCTAAAGGTAAATATAAATAGTGCATAGGCAAAACAAAATGTGACTGAATGTAAAATCAGTTAATAAGGGTCAGTGATGATCAATCCCACTGCATTATGCCATGTCAATATTTTCTCAACTACGTACACGATTCCCAAAATAACAGCCTTAAAACTTTGAAATGTTGGGGCCCTAAATTTCATATTTAATGAGACCGCTAACAAGATAAAATCACGTAGAGTTAAAATAAATATATTCTGGAGAGGCAAAGAATAGAATCTTAGTCTTTGCAAGACTGTAAAGAACTTCTCTATGAAGTAAGAGCCTTGGACTAGATGATTTCCGTGTTTCCTTCCAGCTCCTGGGACCTATGATGATCAGTAGGCATTTTTATTTCATGTTTCTTCTTGCAAACTAGGGAGCTGTACTTAAATGTGGGGTGGGCTAGTTTCCCAGCTCAATTTACTCATCTGCAAAAAGGATATCAAATCTGCACTGCCTCACCTCAATGAGTTTCTGTGACAGTATAGTGACATACTGTATGGACTTTGCAAATCGTGATGGTAGTTCTACTATCCGTACGTAACACAAACCACCACAAGGAAGTAGAATTTCGGCGTTACAGTGTGTGACCTTGAGTCTGCCTCAGTTTGAATTTTAATCTCCTAACACTATTTAGTCTGGCCCCTACCTGGGGAACAGGGATGCAGGCACCCACCTCATGAGATTCGTATGAGAATTTGCAAGAACATATGGGTCCAGTTACCATCATAAGGCCTTAAAAATGATAAGTACTCAATAAACATAAGCGGTTATTTTGTGTACATGGTTGGGTTTGTAAGGCATGCATCTAGACAGTGTTCATGAAACAAAAGAATAAGAGAAAAGAAGAGAAGGTCTAAGTGTACTACTTTCTAAGTGTGTCCACTTCCCAGAGATTGTTCTATCTAACAAAAGGGGAGACAGAAGTAAACAAAAGGTAAAAGTGTTTCAATTCTAGGAGTATCAGATATACAGTAAAGGTGATAAATGGGCGTAACTTGGAGCCTCACAGTCACAAATGAGGGCTTTTCTGTCTTACTTCTCTAGCTTCCTGGTTCCTTTACCATCAGGACTTTTGCCAGTAGTGTGCTGGGGCCAGCTGATGAAGCTGGTATGTATTAGCTCAGTAGTTATTAAATGTTCAGGACTTTAATGAGCTGGTTGAAAACCTGTGGTTGCTTAAAATCTGCCAAGATGGGAGTATTTGCATCAAGGAAATCGACAAACACCACAAATCACAACTTTTTTCCTTATTTTATTTTTGGCCCCAGAATTCTTGTTGTTAAACATTTACCAGCATACTGCTGCTTTTACTCTGAGAACAACCCATTGATCTTGAGGAGTTAGCCCATATATTGTTCTCAAAGGAGGGAAATCAGTTATCTCAAAAACAAACAAACAAACAAACAAACAAACAAACAGAAAACATGAAACAAGTGCTTATGGTGAGCCAGACATTGTGCTCTTTTCTTTTCACTTTTTTAATGTTTATTTATTTTGAGAGAGAGAGAGCACACACGTGTGTGTGTGTGTGTGTGTGTGTGTGTGTGTGTGTGTGTGTGGAGCAGAGAGAAAGGGAGAGAGAATTCCAAGCAGTCTCCACACTCAGCACACAGAACCTGATGCAGGGCTCGATCTCACCACCGTGAGATCATGACCTGACGGGAAACCAAGAGTCAGACATTTAACCGACTGAGCCACCAGGCACCCTTGTGCTCTGTTAAACTGGCAGGCAAAATAGCTTACAGGCTATTGATCAGACTAAACATACTGGATGTGACTTGAACAAAAAAAAAAAAAAAAGATTCAGATGAAATCAATAAAGTAAAAAAAATGCAGAAGAGTGGGTGGCCCAATCAGGGAGGACATCTCAAAAGAATTATTATGCTGAACTAGCATCAGACACAAAAGTAAACTCACCTCCTGAGATGCATCAGTGCCAGCCTCCATGACTCCCTTGACATTTCCAGCCTGAAAAAAGACTGGTATCCTACTTCAGATATTGTGATCTTCACTTTGTCATAAAAAATGACAATGTTTTCAATAGATTTCATAAATCACTACTAAATATCTTTCGGTTTCTTTATATGTAGTTACTCTGAACTGAATGATTCATTGTAGCTAGAGGAATAGGCCCATTGTGAAATCTCTTCATAGAGACAAAGAGAAAATGTGCTGGCAGTACTCTTTTGTCTCACAATATGAAAACTTACAAAAATTTATTTGCTTTTAACACTAAAAGATATTCCAATTACAGCTGTCATCTGACAATACTAAATATTTTAAAATCAAGCAATTGAGACACATACTACTTCCCTTAAGAAATATTAGTTAATATATTTAAATTCCTGCAATGTGTCCTTTGAATCACAGAAACTGCAGGTCAAACATTTATGTGATCGCACATTATGACGTTTCCACAGCCGAAACAATGGCTTACGCTGGGCCTCAGTCTGCTGATGTGGAAGAAAAGCTTCATAAGGAATCAGGTTAAAACCCCAAGTTTTGGCATCTCCTGGCCAGACCACCTTAAGTTAGTTACTAAAATCCGTTGGCCTCAGTTTCCGAACTCATTAATTTATGCAAACATTTATAAAAAGAGAGAATTGGACAAAGCCAGTGGTTTTGATCCGTAACTATTTATCACTGGAGTAAGAGAGATGAGTTGACATGGTACATGGATAAGCATTGAGTCACACAAAAAAATTGGGTCACCAAATGATAATAGATTTCCTCAATATTTTGATTATTACTTACAAAATGTCTCAGCTGGACAGTATACATTCAAAAAGAGAAAGTACTTTTCAGGTTCAGAGCATTCTTACAGAAGAGTACTTACATATGTTTGAATAGGTGCGCCTGGGTGGCTCAGTCAGTGAGCGTCCAACTTCCTTTGGCTCAGGTCATGATCTTGCAGTTCGTGAGTTCAAGCTCTGCATAGGGCTCTGTGATGACAGCTCAGAGTCTGGGGCCTGTTTCGGATTCCATGTCTCTCTCTCTCTCTCTGCCCCCCACCCCCTCCTCGCTTCGCTCATGCTCTGTCTCTGTCTTTCTCTCAAAACCAAATAAATATTTAAAAAATTAAAAAAAATAAATGTTGGAATAATACTGTCTTTTATTTATTGAAATTCTTATTCTTTAAATGTTTATCTATTTATTGTTGAGAGAGACAGAGAGAGAGAGAGAGAGAGAGAGAGCACAGGGAGGGGCAGAGAGAATCCCAAGCATGCTCCTCACTGTCAGCACAGAATGGGATGTGGGGTTTGATCCCAGGAACAGAACTGTGAGATCATGACCTGAGTTGAAATCAAAAGTCTTGTGCTTAACTGACGGGGCCACCCAGGAGCCCCTTACTGAAATTATTTTTATGGTTTCCATTATTTTCTAGATTATCTGTCATCATTTAATAAACTTTCCGAGAGTACATTTTATGGCCCTCTGTTTCCTGCTGCCTGGTAACAAAATCGTGGCAGAGTGGGTCTTCACTTCTTTCTTGGGCTCAAAGTCATGTTTCTTAAAAGCTAAATAGACAACATCATGCCTGGATTCATTTACTGATGCATTTATTCAGTTTTTGTATTGTGGTAGAAAAAGTATATAACATAAAAATATGTTATCCTAACCATTTAAAAAGAAATTTAAATGTTATTTATTTATTTATTTATTTATTTATTTATTTATTTATTTATTTTTGAGACAGAGAGAGACAGAGCACGAGCAGGGGAGGGGCACAGAGAGGGCGACACAGAATCCGAAGCAGGCTCCAGGCTCTGAGCTGCCAGCACAGAGCCCGACGCAGGGCTCGAACTCACAAACCACGAGATCATGACCTGAGCCAAAGTCGGATGCTTAACCGACTGAACCACCCAGGCGCCCCATCCTAACCATTTTTAAATGTACAATTCAGGGGCATTGAGTACATTTAAATTGTTGTACAACCTTTACCATCACCCACATCCAACTTTTTTCATCTTCCCAAACTGAAACTCCATGCTTATTAAACAGTAACCCCTCCCATTTTTCCTTTCTCCCAGCCCTTACCAACCATCATTCTATTTTCTACCTGTATGAATTTAACTACCCTAGCTAACACATGTAGGTGGAATTGTACAATCTTGTGATTGGCTTATTTAACTTATAACATCTTCATGATTCATCCATGTTGTAACATGTCAGAATTTCCTTCCTTTCAAAGGCTAAATAATATTCCATTATATGTATATACCACATTTTGTTTATTCATCTAATGATGGACACTTGGATTGCTTCTATCTTTTGGATATTACGAACAATGCTGCTATGAATGTAGGTATACAAATATCTATTTAAGTTCTTGCTTTCAATTTTTTGGGGGTATATATCCATTACTATACACTAGGTCATAGAGTAATTCTGTTTGATTTTTTAAGGAACCACCATATTGTTTCCATTTTGCATTCTTTAACTTTCACACACTGCACTATTCAACGTTCCCACGAGAATTGCACAAAGATCTCAATTTCTCCACAGCCTCTGCAACACTTATTTTCTGTAATTTTTTTTTAATAATAGCAATCTTAATGGGTGTGAAGTGGTATCTCATCTTTTTAAATTTTATTTATTTATTCTCAGAGAGAGAGACCAAAGGAGGTGCAGTGAGAGAGAGTGAATCCCAAACAGGCTCCTCACTGTTAGCGAAGAGCCTGACAAGGGGCCTGAACCGTGAGATCATGACCTGAGCTGAAATCAAAAGTCAGACGCTGCACCAACTGACCCATCCAGGCACCTCCCATCCTGGCTTTTATTTGTATTTTCCTAACAATTAGTGATGTTGAGCATCTTATCGTGTGCTTATTAGCCATTTGCCTATTTTATTTAGAGAAACACCTATTTTAGTCCATTAGCCCATTTTTTTTTATCAGCTTATTTGTATTTTGTCGTTGAGTTTATTTTCCCCCCAAAACCATGATCTACCTTCTAATAACAGAGAAACAAAAATAAAAATACTGAAATGTAAATGGTATTGCTACATTTAAAATGAAGAGCCATGTGACCACCAAACCTTGAAGCAACTAGCTTTTTTTGCAGGGAGTAACAGAAGTTTCATTAAGGAGTCATCATATGTTCTGTGTCTTACTGACCAGGAATTGATCTGTCTACCAATGGCACAAGGTCATTTCATAGACATTAAGAGGTAAATGGCTACATGACTCCAGGGAATTACAATAATATCATTACTGTGAAAATGGAAAATGATCGTTTTAGTCACACTATCTTCTTTGAAATGGATTCAATAAACAATTTTTAATTTTTTCCCAAATTATAAAATATAAGCCATATACAACTGGGAATATTGTCAAGAATAATGTTAAGAATTTTTAGATGTTTCCCTCCCCTTCAAGTGGGAAAAACATGTAGAGAGGGCCCCAATCTCCATTCTCAAAATATTGACAAATTCTCTTAGAATAGATTAAGACTGGTGTACTCTCCCACCAAACTAGTTTTTCCCAAACTATGTTTCTAAATACTAACATTCCACAAATGGTGAAGAGGTGTTACATGAGAAAAAATTCTGTGGTTTAGTCCAGTATAGGGGACGCTGGGTTAAACCAAGCGACACACATTCCTTTCCTATAAACATTCTCAGATCTTAATAAAATTATGTGCATTATAAATCTCTGGGGAGAGAAAACAGTATGAAAATGGTCCTAAAACTTTTTTTTTCTGGTTAGAACAATGTCATTAATTTGACTACATCTCTGCTTCATTTTTGCTTGACATCTAGTAGGTCCTCAATCAACATTATTCGAATAAATGAATAAGATCTGGGTAGGAATAAAGGCAGAAAAAGTGCTTAGGCAAGCAAACAGCACATATTAGAAAAATTCCTATTTTTGCAGCTTAACACCTGGAACAAGAAAAGGCACATTTTGTTTATAATAGAAACACACCTTTACCAATATTGTTTTTAGTTGAGAGTGGGAGCTGAGATGAATAGATTTTCTAGGGTCTAGATCATTGCCTCAATTATTTGCTATCCTTTAGCAACAATGGCATCATGGATCGAGGGGAGGAAATTCTTTTTTGGTGTCAGTAGCAATTAGTTTACTCCACTGGAATATGACATATGATTACCCTTATTTTAGTACAAATATACAAACATTATTAATGAATAATGAAATGAACTTCTCAGCCCTTTAAATTATCCAGGCATCAGATTTGATTCTGTGACCTTCTAATGCAAGAAATTTGAAGAGGTAAGCTAAATTCGATCTGAAACAATCTTTCTTTCTGTTTGCTGTACACTTAATGGCCTTTAATTTCATCTAAAGTTATCTTGTTCCCATGATCTGGAAAACATCTGCATAGGGAATGCTGGAGGCTTTTCACTACATCTGGTGAACTCTTGAGAAAAGATTGAACAATTCTGGAAGAGTCCTTCACTGCTACAAACATTGCAGCAGACCTGTCACTCTGGAAACATTCTCACTACCCGTACACACGGGGCACTTGCTTCTATCAATATCAAGCCACTCTCATTCACACTGTCTAATGCTCCCTTTTGCCCTCAAATAACGTTCAGACTTCCTTAAATAGCTAATGAGCCACTTCATCATTATCACATAGAATCATCTCTCTGTATTCCCTACTCACTACTATGTCCCAACTATGCTGAATTTCTTTCTATGTCCTGAGTAAACTAGTTTTAATCTAATCTCCATATCTCTGTAAATGTTGTTTCCTCTGTCTGGAACACCCCCTTTCCAACACGCTTCTTCTTTCTTATCCTTCAGGTCTGTTGAGAATTGGCTTCCACCAGAGACTCCATATCTACCCCCCCCTTTAATAGGTAAGGACACCCTCTTATGAATTTCAAAAGCACTTTGTTCTTCCATTATACCATTTATCACACTGCATTCCAAACTGCCTGGGTACTCTTCTATTCCCTCCATTAGAATAAAAGGAAGATTAGCACTGGCAATTTTTTTTTTCCTTTTTTACCTTTTTACCTATAAGATTTAAGGCAATACCTGCTGGGTAGCAACTGCACAAAAGTATTTGTTGAAAAATGAATAAAGCCATGTAGCTATGTATCCTTTAATAAATAAGTGTCTGTATGTGTACTGGCTGAAAGTAGTAAACACAATGAGGGGTCTCTAAACTCATGGAACTTACATCAAGGAAGGAAGAGACAAAAAAAAAAAAAAACATGTTCGCAAATAAATGTGTAATATTATGATAGCTGTTTATAAATGCTTGTAAGGAAAAAAAAAGAGTTCTATAAGGGGATAAATTGTGGTTGGGAGGTGGGTAAGTTACACTTTTATATAGAGTAGAGCTACTGGAAAACACACCAGGAGAGGAAGCAGAATATATTTTTGGAAAACAAGCAAAAACAAAATTAAAAAAAGAGACAAATTTCAATCAAGAGAAGCCATGCATTTGTTGAATAGAACAAAGGGAGTCTGATATTGAAGATGAGTAGATAGGTCATGGGGCTTATTAAAATGGCTTAATTTCAAGGGAATAACAACATGCTATCTGATCACCAAAAATGCATTTTTTTTTCTTCATCTGGGACACACCGTTAGACTGAGTTTTAGCTTCTCTCGTTGACAGGGGTAGCCGTGCTACTGGATCTTTTTCAAGGAATATAAACAGGGGTGAGTGTGTCTTCCGATCTCTCTGTGTCTGGTGGCTGGATGTACAACATAATGAGGTGGGGTAGTGGATCGTGGAACCACCATGTAGAATGCACCTGAGTTTGCAATTCACTGGGGAGTCAAGCCTTGCCTCTCGCTCGAGAGCATCCACCCGAGGTTGATATATGAGCAAGGAATAATTTCTAAGTTAGGTATTTTAGAATTTAGAACAGTGTAGTACAAAGATTATTATTATACACTTCAAAGTAATCCTTTTTATTTTCAACTATATTCATTTTACATTTTCTCATTCAGATGTCACAAAAAAACTTTGCTTTTATTAAAGAACCTGAGATGACCAGGCTCTGTCTGTAAATATAGTTGCAAAAGTCGTGTTTTATTTCTATGTCTCAGGGGCTATTCGTCACCCAGAAGGAAAGGTAAGAAGTAAACAACACTTAGAATGTATTGTCATAGCTTTAGATATACATACAGGGTAGGCATTGATAGAGACTTTTGAGGAAATATTGAAATTCTATAATCATTTCATATTAATTCAAGGATGACCAAGATCCTACTATAGAAAGTTAAATATGTGAGAGACCTTAACTTCCACATTTTGCAATCTATTAGGAATGTCTACCACCCCCCACTGATAAGCATAGGCTAATCATTTCATAGATGCCTGGAGAACTCCCTCATTTGAACAGCTTCTGTTAAACTCATCTGGCTCCAAAGAGTACTGCCCTAGTTAAACAATTCCCCAGTGATCTAATAAAATACACGGTTTTATACGAGTGTGCTCTAAAGAGAATTTGAGTACTAACTGTTGTCCAGTTTATGTTCTATATCGTTCTAAGCACATGAATGTGTAGTTGAATTTGAAAGGCTATGCATTGACTTCCTTTATAGATTAAAGAGCTTACTTACATCTACTTTGCATGATTTGGAGGTGGTGAAATTGTGAGCCTTGCAGAGATTAAAAGCAATCAGAGATGAGATGCCTGGGTGGCTCAGTTGGTTGGGCATCCGACTTTGGCTCAGGTCATGATTTCATGGTTTGTGAGTTTGGGCCCCACATCGGGCTCACTGCTGTCATCGCAGAGCCTGCTTTGGATCCTCTGTTCCCCTCTCTCTGACTCTTCCCCACTCTCTCTCTTAAAAATAAATAAAAAATTTACAAAAATACTCGAATAGTACCAAGGAGGAAGGTAGAATTAGAAGGTCCAGGATATTGTTTGGCCTGGACAACTCAGTTCTGCTACTTTTTTCCCAAGGCTAGAAAAAAATCCAGATAAACTTCACAATATTGGTATGAAAAATAGCAATGGCTTGTAAGTAGCAAAAAGGCATTAACACTTGTTTTTGGACATCTTATCAATTACAGCTGGGGAGAGGAAAGTTGGCAAATCAGTGGAGAGGCCACATTCTTGGCTCTCATTACAGCAACAAAAAAACTAAATAAGAAAATAAATTAAAAGTGTGATTTTAGTTTATCTGTATTTGTAAGTTGGATGTGTGATTTTTCCATTCTCGATTCCTGACATAATCTTTACCATAGAAATACCATGGAGCATGTTGTATTGGCATCGGCCAATGCACACAGTTCAGAATAGAACAAAAATAGTGGTCTTATCGTTTGCTTGTTTTGTTTTAGAATATGTCCTAAAGGTTTTAATCGTTCTTCTGGTTACTTAAGGAGCACCCGAAACTCAGTTGTTTTTATAATTACCAAACAAGGTCATAAAAATTGTATCAAAATTATATCATATAAAAAACATCCAAGGGGATGGAAAATTTTCCTTATAATCAAGCTAAACATACTGACTACAAATATCACACCATCTACTTGCATACACAACATAATATTTTAATCAAAATGAGTCTCTAACATCAGGGACAGAATTTTTTCACTTACTTAACATAGATATTAGGGGCATAATCCTCATAATAAGATAATATTGTGTATCAAGAGAATATAAAAGCTCACCGTGTTGTTCCTGTGCAATCATGATCAGTTCACTTTTTATTATTCTACCTGAGGCACAGCTATAATTACCAATGCCATACTATCCTCTCATTTAATAATTGAGGCAGCTGTTATATTTACAAAGATGCCAGGGAAGATACAAAAATTCTTGTATTAGTTTTGACTTCCTTATTAGTTTTGACAAGTATTCTGTTGCTGTAAGAATGCCACCATCACATTAGATAAGATTGGATGAAAAAATCATTTCCATTTGAATGATGCGATCTTTGTGTTCTTTCTTTATTAAAAACACACAATACACTTGAAATGCACAATTGTATTCGGATGGTTATTCATGGAATACAAGACACTTTACTTAAAAAAAAAAAACAAAAAACTCAGCCCCTATTTTTACATCTCAATGTGCTGAAATGCACTCGGATTGAACACATCTGTTAGAAGAGTTAGATAGGGACCTTGCAGTATTCTTCCCTTGTCTAAACCAGCTCACTGGCACTTAAAACAGAACTAAATAAGCCTGCTTGATTTTCTTTTGTCTTCGGAGGAGGATAACTTCTGATTACCCCTTTGGGAAACAGGCAAATTTGTTCTGTCTGCAGCTAGGAAGTGAGGGCTACAAACCATTCAGAAACTGTAATTCAGGTTCACGCTGCAAATACAGAAGAAAGTTTGAAACACGGAAATCTAAACACTTTGGTCACTAAATCTGAGAGACGTCCATTCGGAAACAATAGTTAGAAATAGGAACGGTGATACCGTATTTCCATATTTGCATCAATGAGCTTTCAAAGTAGGTGCGGAAATGGAAAGAATGAGGAAGAAGAGAAATATAGACAGGTCCGACGTGGATGAAAATGAACAAGAACCAAAGGGAGCAAGTAAGAATAAGATGACCTCCTCTGGGTGGAGAGAGTTATACATGGTTGCCTATCCCCGTCCACACTGCAATCATTATCAGTGGAATACACAGAACTCTTTGACTTCTAATTCCTAAATTCAATGAGGAATATTCCTGAGTTCTGAATGTCACAGAGGCAGGAGAAAAAAAAAAGAAAGTGTTGAATAAAGCCGCATTTTTGAGATATTGGAGCAAAATCCTCAATTCTATTTTAGGTTCTCTCCTATGCTAACTTCTGGGTAAAAAAACTATCTGCTTCAAAGAGAAGATAAGAAACACTGATTAGTAATTTAAAATTCAAAGGCAATAAAACTAACAATAGACCAGTGGAAATCTCAAGCTGGCGTTGCTGATACTCTTTTAAACCAAATGAGCTTACTTTCTACTAATCCCTTTACTACACTTGTCTTATGATACATTCCTGTACTTATTTAATATTTTTATATTAGTCTTATGCCAGTATTCCTTACACATGGTTGTCTTTATTGGAATCATTGCTTGTTTTACTTCATTACACCACCTCAAGTAAAAAGCTTTTGCTAATGAATGGCTTCATGTTAATCACATTATTATGAGGCTCATATTTAAAAAATTTTTAATGTTTATTTATTTTTGAGACAGAGAGAGACAGAGCATGAGCGGGGGAGGGACAGAGAGAGAGAGAGAGGGAGACACAGAATCCGAAGCAGGCTCCAGGCTCCAAGCTGTCAGCACAGGGCCCCAAGCGGAGCTCAAACTCACAAACCACAAGATCGTGATCTGAGCAGAAGTCCGGCGCTCAACCGACTGAGCCACCCAGGCGCCCCAAGGCTCATATTTAAAACATTAATTGACATTAGTAAAACATTAATGTGGCTGTAGATTATTCACAGGTAAGAATCCAATTCTTATAATTATCTCTGTATGGTATATTGCCTGAGCCTTGTGTCTTGATGGACAACTGGTCCATAAAGCAACGGCATTAGCATTTCTTGGCAGCTTGTGAGAAATACAGAACCTCTGGTCACACTCCAAACTCAATAAATCAGAATCTGTATTTGAATAAGATCTTCCCTGGAACCCATGCTAATTTGAATTGAGAAGCACTACCTTAATCCAAACAATTTTGTGTATAACTTGCCTTATAGGTGTATATGGACTAGAAGAACAGCGATTTTCAGTGTGACGGTGATGGCAATGACAGTGGTACTCTGGTGGTAATGTTGGTAATGGGGGTGGTCTTGGTGGGAGTGGTAAAAGTGCTGGTTGGTATCAGCCTACTTTCAGGTCCCGCTATGGGAGGAACGATCATGTCTGTACAAAAAGATCATTGGAAAAATAATAAATAAACATCAGAAGTCCTATGGGGAGAATTTCATGCATTCGAGAAGAAAACGCTGATAACTCATTGAAAGACAGATGTGATTCCCAAAGTTCATGCCGGAAAAGGCCTACTGAGGGTAGACCTAGGTGATGGGCAGATAATTCGGGGGCCAGACCTGAACTGGTTGCAATAAATTCTGCTGTGGTATTGTCAGTGAGCCTCCCCACACAATGCTCGGTGGCTCTTCTAGGTAAATTTCAACCAAATAGTTGATATACGTTTGAAGCATGGGTACATAATTAGGTCTCCTAGAACACCAAATTATTAACTCACATATTGTGTCCTTAATATCTCAGTTCAGCCTAAAATACTGTGAATGTTCAGACATAAGAAGTTTTCAGATTTTTTCTTCCTTTATAAAGCAACTCCTGAGTGTTCTTAAGGGCTGGGTAAAGTAAGACCTTGGCTTCTGGATAAGTTTTCATGAGCAATCAGCTCATTCGTTTTATCTTTTTAGGCCTGTGGCATGTTCTATGATGGCATACTAACTCACTAGGTTTAAGGCCTGGGGACCTGTAAAGAAAATGCAGTCTGCATTTATTGCTTTGTTATAATCTCCCTCTGCAGTGCATAATGCTTCTACTGTACAAACTATGTGCTGGGAATCAAATTTCATCAGAGGCTGCTTGAAGTGCACTGTCCAGGCATGCTAAATAAGTGTGACACTCCCTGGCTTAAGTTAGTGTCCGTTCGCTATCAACACGGAGCCATCAAGTGCTGAGGGGTCACTGGGAGACCCTAAAGCAGCATGATGAAGTTGTCATTGTAGCTATACTGTCAAGAAACCTCCCCTGCTCATAATTTACAAAGAATATGGTAACAGATGTCCACAGTCAGTCTGTAACCTAGGTCCTCCTGAACTTCTGTGTAGACTGGTGTCATGTCTGGATGACAAGAGCTGCATCTTGGTTTAGCACTTCATTCCTTTTTTTTTTTTAATGCTTATTTTTGAGAGAGACAGAGAGCGAGTGAGAGAGCATGTGTGCATGCAAGTTGGGGAGAGGCAGAGAGAGAGGCAGACAAAGGAATGGAAGCCAGCTCAATGCAAGGCTTGAACCCACCTACCATGAGATCATGACCTGAGGCAAAGTCTGACACTTAACCAACTGAACCACCCTACAGCATAGCCTCTTCAAAAGTTCAAAGAGACAGATTAGAATATCATTTTTTAATTGTCAAATGCAAAGAAAAAAACCCCTGAAAATGAGGGAGAATGACTGTTTATCTTCTAAAACCATGATAACAATTTCAGGGGGTTAATATTCACAGGACATGTCCAGGGCAGGAAAGTGAACTAAGTCTCTAGAGTTCCACTGTCAATTCATCAGGATAAATAAGAGTCTGCAATCCAGCATGTTCCAGATGAGCAGCAGGCCCTGGGCTGCTTCTGCCATATTTCATTAGCAAACTTTCTGATCACAGGGTGATACCTAAGGAAGAACATGTATGACACACAATGCCACAAGGACCAAAACAGGTGGTCAGAAAGAAACACACACACACACACACACACACACACACACACACACCAAACAAACAAACAAACAAACAAAAAACCCCTCAATCACAGTTTTCTGACTCCTTTAGTTTATAGGAAAGGTAAAGCTAGAGTATAAAATAGTATTTTATAATGAGTTAATATAATAATAAAAGATTTGACTTTTTATTTATTTGTTTTTAGGTGCCAATGATTGAACTGTTCTAGTTAGAGAATTTTTATTGCTGTTTCTTTCATTCCATGATGACTTATTAAGTGGTTCATAAAATAGGTGTACTTACATTATGCATTTTGGGGGAGGCAACAATGAAAGGAATATCATGATATTTTAATCTTTCCAGTAGTAGAAGGGATTTGTTTTGACAGTTTGCTCTGGGATATGCATGCATCAGGCTTGGATCACAAAGCTTTCATGACGCTGCAGAAAATTTCAGTTATATATCTTGCTATCAATAGGTAAACCTTTAGCATCCTACTCATTTCCATTGAGCCCAAGTTTTTTGCGTGTTCAAAATAGAAAATAATTACAACCATATTATAATTTTATAGACACTTACTGTGAGAAATAAATTAGCTATGTTATGTGAAAAATCGTATTTTAAGTGTAAAATGTTCAGTTGAATAATACAAGTATAGAGCCATGCTAGTTATTTCAGAGAAAGAAATTTCCCAGTAGGAAAGTAGAGCAGTAAATGGAAACCAGTTGTGTTCACATATGTGAGATGACCAAGAGAATGATGGAAGAACATTTAGAAACGGACATTTGTGCCATATTACTGAGATCCTTGAATACAAGTATCTAATGGCTTTTGAATTGTGTTAAAAATAAATAGGCTATGGGGCGCCTGGGTGGCGCAGTCGGTTAAGCGTCCGACTTCAGCCAGGTCACGATCTCGCGGTCCGGGAGTTCAAGCCCCGCGTCGGGTTCTGGGCTGATGGCTCAGAGCCTGGAGCCTGTTTCCGATTCTGTGTCTCCCTCTCTCTCTGCCCCTCCCCCGTTCATGCTCTCTCTCTGTCCCAAAAATAAATAAACGTTGAAAAAAAATTTTTTTTTTAAAAATAAATAGGCTAGTGATCATTATCAAAGTAGACTTTATTAACTGGGTTTTCAAATGGCTGTGAACTGATGTAGGGAAGAATGCACAGAATTAGAACAGAAAAGGTATGTAGAACAGATATTGTAAAGAAGACAGCATTGACAGTGCAGGGTCTTAATGTAGAAGGACATCAAAAGAGGGAAAATTAGTTTTTGCCTTAACAGGTGTACCTGACAAAAATAGAGAAGTAGGAGGTAGAGAGCTCCTGGGTGGCTCAGTTGGTTAAGCATCTGACTCTTGGTTTGGGCTCAGGTAATGATCTCATGGTCTGTGAGTTCTAGCTCCTCGTCAAGCCCTATACTTGAGGAGCTTGCTTGGGATTCTCTCTCTCTCTCTCTCTCTCTCTCTCTCTCTCTCTCTCTCTCTCTCTCACCGTCCCCCACTCATGCCCTTGCACACACGTGCTCTCTCTCTTTCAGACTGAATAAACTTCTAAAAAGGTTTAAAAAACAGAAAAGTAGGGAAAACAGTTGGTATAGATGAGATTATCGTTTCTAACCTCAAATTTTCCAGAGTGTAAGTTTTTTTAATGGTTTTAGTTTTTTCCTCTGATAAGGATTCCAGTGAATTCCTGAAACAGAAGTTCTAAGATATATACACACAAAAGACAATTAAATTTTAACAACTGGAAACATTTGGTTGAAAAGGATTGTTAACAATATAATAAAGTACTTCAGTTTTTCTCATTCTCTGTGTGGTCCTCTGTACTGAAAATATTTGATGGTTCTAAGAGACCACCCAGAGTTTC